>NC_068404.1:16388883-17001383 GCF_023724105.1 Carassius gibelio | reverse complement strand
GCAGAGGCGTGAAGAGGCTCTGTTAGTTCAGCAGAAACGTGGGGAGGCTCTGGTAGTTCCACAGAGACGTGGAGAGACTCTGGTAATCCCATGGTGTTAAGACTGGATTCCAGAAGATCAGTCCTGACTCTGGAAGGTCAACAGTGACTAGCCCTGACTCTGGAAGGTCAATGTTGACTAGCCCTGACTCTGGAAGGTCAACGGTGACTAACCCTGACTCTGGAGGGTCACTGAGCACCTGACTCGACTCTGGAGGGTCCACGAGTACCTGACTCGACTCTGGAAGGTCAACGGGAACCTGACTCGACTCTGGAGGGTCAACAGGAATCTGACTCGACTCTGGAGGTTCAACAGGAATCTGACTCGAATCTGGAGGGTCAACGGGAACCTGACTCGACTCTGGAGGGTCAACGAGAAGCTGACTCAACTATGGAGGGTCCATGAGTACCTGACTCGACTCTGGAGGGTCAACGGGAACCTGACTCGAGTCTGGAGGGTCAACAGGAATCTGACTCGACGCTGGAGGTTCAACGGGAATCTGACTCGACTCTGGAGGGTCAACGGGAATCTGACTCGACTCTGGAGGGTCAGCGGGAACCTGACTCGACCCAGGAGGGTCAACGGGAACCTGACTCAACTCTGGAGGGTCAACTGTGGCTAGGGTCAATCTTGTGCCATGACTCTGGACCGGCGGCCATCTTGGGCCACCAGGAGGCCAAGGTGGCCATTTTGGGCAGTGGCGCTGGGCCGGCGGCCATCCTGGAAAGTGGCGATGGGCTTGCAGCCATCTTGTGCTGTGGCACTGAGCTGGCAGCCATCTTGCATCTGGATGCTGAGCTGGCGGACATCTTGCATCGTGGCGCTGGGCTGGTGACCACCTTGTGCTGTGGTGCTGGGCTGGCGTCCATCTTGCGTCATGACGCTGGGCTGGCGGCCATCTTGTGCAGTGGCACTGGACTTGCGGCCATCATGGGCAGCGGTGCTGGGCCGGCGGCCATTCTGCGCAGCAGCACTGGGCTGGCGGCCATCTTGTGCAGCGGCGCTGACTCGGCAGATGTATGCCTCCTCTCCCCTCTCCATTTGCAATGGTGAGACGGCGGCTCCATTCCGTCCCTCACGAGCCCAGGGTCGAAGAGTGGCCATGGTGGAGAGCGATGCCGGACCTCCTCTCAACCACTCACTCCTCTGCGACCTCCCCTGGTCCCACGAAACACGACCAGATGGGTTCCCTCAAAACCACTCCTTCTCTCCCGCTCGGTGGCTGGGGAGGAAACATCAGAAAACATACCGCTGGATCTTGTCTTGATGGAGTCCTTCTGTGACGTTCGGGACCCAGAAATCAGATTGTTAATTAAAAATGTTTTATTAGTAATAAACCTGATACTTATCAAGGCCATATTCACAGACAAATCAACAGAAGCCTTATTTGATAAGTTCCATTTCATAGAATCATATTCCATAGAATGAAGGTTATAAGAATTAACCCCCCTCTGCTTAGAATGCCAAAGAATCATTTTGAATCTTGATTAAACTTCCAGACATGGGAACAACTGCAACCAGCTCAGAGTACCTTATCTCCCAGAGTCGAGGTGAGAGATACTGGAATGCGAAGTTGAGGTAATCCACCACTGAGATTGCATGTCCGGCCAGACCAGCAGTGAAGGCACACGCACGTGCAGTAGTCCGTCTCACCAACATGCCTCCTTCCATGAGCCCACACCAATCCTACAAAGCACACGCCATGACTGGGGATTGCATGTCTAATGGCCACCCGAGTACAAACATATAAGCCACAACATCTGACTCTCTAAGACTTAGCAGGAGCTCACGCTCATACACGTGAAGCCAGTTGACTTGGTACACAAGCAATAATGAAAACAGGACAAGAACAGGTAACACATAGAACACACACAAAGACGGCATGCCAAATATCCTAATTAAATATTTGCATTCCACATGGTTGGATGATCAGTCTGGTTGTAGAGCTGTTTCCACTGGTGATGCAGATGCAGTGGGGAGGGCATAAAGTTGCTTTCTGATAAATCAATATGCTGGCTCCTTAGAGTGGACCAGCTCCTAAGAGAATCCTTAGAGTGTTGACCAGGCAGTTGGGTCAGATGGGTTTTCACAGGGTCCTTTGCAGTCTGACTGCATGGGTGATGAGCCATGTGGTTCAGGTACTGTCTGCTTATACTTTTGTGGAATGGGCTACATGATTTCAGACTTGTGAGAGTCAGATGAGGTCCATCAATGCTGGGTCCTTTGCAAATGAAGTGCAACTGAAAGAGATATAAAAGGTTTACTTGCAAGAGCTGAACCTTGACTCTCTTGAAGTCTCTTTCATTGTCATTGTGGTGTGTCTGTTAAAGTCCGTGTGACCCAGTGGTTGCTGCCAACTTTATTCCAGTATGGTGGATACTTTCCAACTGAAACGGAATATTGAGTTGAGGGCGGGGATTTATATTTGCGCTCCTCCTCTCATCTCTCACTGACATTAATATAGGTGGTGTATATAGGAATACATTATTTTTGCTGCTCTGACTAAAGTGCGCATTGGCTTGTGATGTACATGAATGACGTGATATGCACCTGTAGTAATACAGCTGCTCTGCTCATGTTCATCTTCAGTTCTCTTTTCACAGCAGTTCAGTCAGTGTACTGATGGAGTAGTGAATAGGTGAAGTGAATGCATTGCAGTTTACTGGTCCCTGGAATGCTACTGTGCCTTTGTTAAATTATTATTCATTCACACTAGTCTGTTATTATGGTACAGTGGGAATAGGATGGTATATTTATAATTATAATATGCATTCTTTATATTATGAGAGGATGGCCTGTTATCTTACTGTAGTACAACATAACTTGCAGTAATAATTGTTAATTACTTTTTAAATTCTTATCACTTAACACTAGGATTTGAAAATTAAAATCTTTATTTGCATTTTTCACACTGCTGGTGAGCCAGAAAGAACCGTTGTAGGCCTAATTTGTAGGCCTAATTTCTATGTATAGAACCACATATTATATTTAATTTTTATTTTCGAAAGTTCAAAAAGTGCTACAGAAAAAAAACACAGATCCTAAAATCATGGAAATTACTTATTTGAAAAAAAAAAAACATTCTGACATTTATAACAAAGACTGTATTATATGACTACTGTATAAACTTCAGTCCACCTAGAGACCTTCTACAATTTTTCAAATACTTAAGCACTCTCAGATACAGAAAACATTTTTCGAAGGTTCCTGTAATGTGTTACTTTGTTCTTTAATACTGTAAATGTGCTTGTATGTCGTTTAAACATGCAAAATTTTGTTACAGCAGTTATTCATTCTTAAAAAACAATTGTTTTGATTTATTATTATTTGTAAAATTAAAGTTGAGTAATTTATCAAAATTGAACATACAAATTTGATATTCAAACTGTAAAAAATTAGAAAAAAAATGCTTTAGAATTGTATTGTAATTTCTAGAATCAGCATTAGATCCTAAAATTCCACCCCATAGTAACTGTATTTCTTTCATTTCAGGACAGCAAGTGGGTTAGAAATATATTTGTTCTAAAATCATAGATATTTCCTAATCTAGAGAAAATATGGAAGTAGTTTTGGGAAGTTTGGGAAATTATATTTTGATTTGTGTTTTGTGGATTTTCTTTTTGTGATTAGTGGAATTAATGATTTTCAAGACATTGTTTATTGTTGTAGAGAAATTATTTTATTAATATAAAGACTAGTACCAGGAGTCCATGATACGCCTCATGCTCATGAATCTCATGCCACCCATATTGCTGAAGCTCCTGTACTCTCCAGGCCTGAAGTACCACATCCTGCCTCTGTAGTGGGGCTGCTCATAGAAGAGCCAGTGGCCGTCCATCACATGACAGGACTGGCATTGAGACATTCGATAACGGTCCATGATGCTGTCACAATCATCCATCATTTCGTACATCTGACCCATGAAGTTCTCCCTCTCGTAGATCCTCATTCTGTAGGATCCCTTGTACTGTAGTGAAAGAGAAGTCATTTTAGTTTATCTTTTTTTAAAAATCATTTTATTAATTAAAAAGCTGAAGATAAACCTATTTATGTGTAAATGTTAAGTAAGCTGAAATTGAGCTTACCATAGGGATCATACGGCAGGACCTGATGCAGTTGTTCATTCCAAACATAGACATGTAATCAGCATATTCGCCCCTCCTAAAGAAATACTGATTTCCCATGTAGTTGGGATGATCATACATCATCCAGCATCCACTCTCCACTCTGCAAGAGTGACAGCGGTTCATGTAGGAGGAGAAGTCACCACAGTCGCTCATACACTCATAAGAGCGACCCTGGAAGTTCCTGTCCTCAAAGAAAGTGACCTGAAAATTCAAGTGTAATATTTAGTGACATAAAGTACCAATTCAGATATTTCAAAGCGAAACTTTGTGGAAATGGGTGCTGGAACAAGGTTTACCTTCATGGTTGCACTAACTGATCCTCAGTAGTTCCACAAGGGAGAAGCTGATTCTGCTTGTTGACTGACTGCTGTCACCTGTGCTTTTATATAAGACCAAGACTAAAGACTACATGGCCTCTATTGTGGGGCAGTTCCTGACTGTGCAAGTTGAAACAGAGGTCATTCTAGCTAAAGCTTGGTATGTAGACCTTAGCATTTAAATGTATTAGAACAATACAAGTATATTGGTCAAAAAGACTGTGATTCAACAGATAAATTCTTAATAAATTATAGTAATACTTTAAAGTAATGTTCAATTTTTTCAATTTAGGTTATGCTTTAGATGTCATGAACTAACAGATTTTTTTTTTTTTAAATCTGTTTAATTGTAAATTGGTCACACCATTCTTAATGCATCATTTAATCATAAACATCATATAATGTTGATGTAAACTGTTGTTGAAATGCTAATGAATGTGAATTGTAGAAATGAAATATTCACTTCACCAAAGGGCACTTTATTTTGTTGCATATAGACTATTGTGATGGTTCAGAATCCTGTTTGAAATTAGTTTTAGTAAGTAGATTTGTGCACAAATGCAACCTGTATAGTCATAATATAATAGGGCAGCTGGGGAACAACACAGGTTAAGGTAAAGCTTAAGCTTGTATTTTCATCACGTGGTTGTCGTTTTAGATTGAGAACCTCTGGCTATATGGATTAAGTGTTTTTTTTTTTTTTTTTTTTTTTTATGAGTATGCGTTTTGCAATCATTAGTTATTTTGAACCTGTATCCTTAGCTCTGTCCATCCACAGAAGGGGCTTTTGTTTTGAGAAAAAAGTAAAGAGACCAAACCTAGTGAGTAATGCTAAATGGCACATAACTGATGCTAATTTTGGGGATTGGTGGTGAAAACTGGAATTATTTAAGGTGCAGTATATTCCCCTTATTATGTATATAAATAAGTCTTGATCAAACTAATGAAAGATTACAAAAGAATTAAGTTATTTCAAAATAACTTTTTTAAAGACATTTTTAATGTAAAATAAATTGGAAAGAAATGGAGAATGATTGCAAGTTGTATTTTCAAACTTCGAAGCATTGTTAATACAAATGATTGTGTTCTTACTTTACATAAGTGAACATGTTGACGTATTGTGTTACTTTTGATTTATGCCTTGAATTTTTTTTCTTTTTCATTTTATTTTTCAAAAAGTCAGATGTAGCATCCCACTGGTAGACAATCATAAACATTCACTGACTGCACTGTACATACAGTTTATTAAGTACATTTATTTATATTAAAATAATTTGCCAATGATGATTCAAACGCACGATTTAGCATTGTAGAGTAGGCTTGTTTGTTGTTTCTCAGATCACAAATGCAGACATGGTTTTATGTTTGTGCAGAGCAATGCACAATGCGTATTAAGACAGTGTAAGTCATTATAATCAGTAATTATATCCCAACTGGTTGCAACAAATGTCTTGTTTGTAATGGGTTTTATTGGTTTTGTCTCTCCTAGTGTTGTCCAGATCACGAACAAATCTTTATTTTTAGCTGGATCTTCTTATTGAACCAGTCGAACCAGTTCACCAAATTGAGCTGAATCATTTGAAATGGTTTGCTTCTCCAGTACGCACTAATCCACAAAGTACTTAAGTTATTTGGTTTAGAAACATGCCTTACACTCCCTCTGACACAAAATAAACCAATATCCCAAGTCATTCAGTTACTCCTAACAGTACATTGACTGAAGTGCTAAATGAGAACCGATGATGGGATGTGCACAAGCAGAGCAGCTGGACTAAGTCTCATGCTGCTTGCCTAGGAGACAGCATAGTATGTTAAGGGATGCAACATTTGAGCCATTCGGCCAATCATAACACACTAGATAGATGGCCAATCAGAGCACACCTCGCTTTTCAGACCGATGAGCGTTGTAAAAATCAACAAACTTCACAAAGCGGGGCATAGAGGAGAAACAATAATGTGCATTATTTTTTTACCTTAAACCCCATAAACACATTGCATTACACCAAATACACAAAATAATGTTCTTTTTAGCAGCATCATATGGCTCATTTTATACTGTCAGCCAGTTATTGCAACTCTTCTGGGCTACCATGTATAAAAGTCAAATCACGGTTGATCTTCCTGAACAAAGTCAAGTCACGGTTGAATGGTTGGTCTTCCTGAGAGAGGCATCAACGACGCGACGCAACGCGTTCAAGAATCTTTGTTCCTCTTCGACCTGTCAGCCTGGTTGCCTCACATCTGGCAAGGAGCACATCAACCTGTTGATCCACCAATTCTGTTGGACTTGCTTGCTACAGCCCTTGACATCGGCCCCAGCATAGGCAGCTGGTTTAGCAGATCCATGGCTGTACAGAGGAAAACATTGGCAGGCTAGCTTTGGTGGCTAACCCTGCCCCCAAACGCTTTCAGGTCCTTGCTGTTTTTCTGGAATTTCTGCGATTCGGTGCACATACTTAACGGGACTCTCAGTTTACTTACTGGATTACACATTGCTTCGCCAGAACAGTGCTGTGTCAGGAGAGATCGCTTGCAGTGTGTTGGTGTTGACGCGGGACCCTGTGCGCATGCGCAATGCTTGGCTGGTGATTGCACTGGTCCAGTTGACTGTTTTCTGCTGCCTACAATATCAGTATGTCTCGTTCATTATTGCTATTGATCTTTATCATTGCACTATTCCATTGTTAATCTTCCATTCATCATGTACCAGGATCATCTGTTTTTTTAATTCCCCTGTTCTCTATAACCTCATCTGATTTAACCTTTTTTTCTAGAGACACAATTACATTTATTGTCACACAATGCTTAGGTTCACCTCCTTTTCATATACAGGCAGTGATATCATTGCTCTTTCCCAAATCTCTGAATTCACTGTACTATGTTCATAATCCTATCCCTTTATTTATTTTTTCCTAAGTGCACTAAACGGCCAGTTTTCATAGCCATTAGCCGGGCTCTTATAATCCTCCATTTATGTTCCTCAGGCGATGTCCAGTTAAATCCTGGCACTGTAACTTAACGCCTCATATATTTTCATTTGATGACTTCTGTCCACTGTTGGGAACGTTACTTTAAAAAAGTAATTAGTTATAGTTACTCACTACTTGTTCCAAAAAGTAACTGAGTTAGTAACTGAATTACTCTATAATAAAAGTAACTCGTTACCAGGGAAAGAGAAATGAGTCGAACAAGACAAATTAAAGAGTCTATCAAAGTGATGTTTGAAACACGAGAGCCAAATTCCTCAGGAAGTCATAAATCAGTTCTAGTGCCACAAGAACCAAGCAAGATGACCAACCAACTTGTTCACACAACAGCTTTCAACATTAACAGCACTGGAACAATTATTTACAATTTCAATTCAAAGAAGAGAAATTTGGTGCCAAATGTGTTGTTCGTAATGGAAATGCATCGCTGGACATCACATTTAAACCCAGGAGATCAAGTTAAACACTTCCATTGACTTCCCCCACCCAGCAGAACCAGACTGAAATTCCTAAGTGGGGGGGAGGGCTTTAAACCTCTGTCTCTACAGAACATCCCTATGTCATGAGAATGGCAAAGAAACTGCTTTTTATACATATATATGGACCAGAATGAACTCAAAAAGACTTATAAATGAATCATTCCATTGCTTAACTCCATATTCATTTATGTGTAACCCACACATTTGACTATCATGTATAATCACTTATTGTGTATGTCTTTTGATAACGATAGGATACATAGTCATGTCTAGTATTGATATAATCGAATTTTCTTGCTTGATATTGTCCTGACAATCAGTTATTTGTAAAATATATCATAACCTTGTTATAGGAATCATGTCCAAAATTAGACCCTGCTAGAGCAGGAAAATTTGGACCACATGCTTGGTAAGATAAACAAATGATTTATGATACCCCCGAGCCAAGACGATATCTGATTGGTCAAGACAACATTTGAGGTGTGGCCAACAGGCCACTTTAAATACTTCGGACACCATGAAATCTAGCTTTTAGTTCTAGCCTTGCTCGTGCTTTTAGTCTGCTTTTAGTCGGCTTTTAGTCTCTGCTATTAGTCATGCCTGCTCTTAGCTTTTAGCTTGTAGCTTTGCTACCTAGCTTTAGCTTTTAGTTTCTAGCCATGCTGTTAATCATCACTGTTCTTTGAGCGCGGTTCCAGCGTGCTTCGGCCTGCAAGCCTGCTGCTACTTAGCCACGATGAGAAGGAACACAACCTAGTCTCGTCAAACTTTCACTGAATCGCAGGGCGTCTAAGTGACCAGCCGTGAAACAGTGATTCTGTTCAAATTCCCTTTAAAATCTTAAATGATCCCTTTGAGCTAAATTGACCTGTTTCCCTTACATAACTATTTGCGTTACTGTAAAAACCGCTCGTTTCGTGTCTTAGGTCACCAATGTGTACTTATGATGGAGAATTGTTTAATTTGGATTACTCTGTGCATGCTCTTTGAGGTGGTGACCATAGACCTCCATTATATGAGTCACAGACAAGAACAGTTTGACCTAAAAATATCAAAATGGGAAATACTGCGGAAACAAAGAAACCTACATCTTGGATGTCCTTGAGGTAAGCTAAAATATTCCAAAATGTAATTTTAAAGTGAACTATCCATTTAACATTAGAAGTCTCCTCCCTAAAATTCACTGCACTGACACACTCAGCTAACCCTGACATTTTAGCTGTGTCTGAATCTTGGCTTAAGAAATCCATCCATCTGCTAAAGGGGCCAGAGTTGGATTCTATTGCAGAGATAACCTACAATGTTCCATTGTTCTATCTAGGTCTGCCCCCCAAATGTTTGGGATCTTAATTTTAAAAATACACTTTTCCAAAGATAAGTCGCTTACAGTAGCTGCTTGTTATAGACCTCCTTCTGCTCCCAGTTGTGCTATAGATATATTATGTGAATTGATTACAATAGATATTTATCTTCTGAGTTCTTACTATTAGGGACTTAAATTTGGACATATTAAACATCTCAAAAAATATACAGTCTAAGCTGGATGCACTCAACCTGATACAAATGATTAATGAACCCACTAGATACAATTTAAAATCTGAAAACAAAAGCACTTTAATTGATATAGCACTGACTAATATGCCTTCAAAATATACTCCAGCGGTCTTCAGTCAGGATCTAAGTGATCACTGTCTCATCGCATGTGTTCGTAATGGGTCTGCAGTTAAAAGACGTCCTCTTATCACCATAAAAGGCTCTCTAAAGCACTTCAGTGGACAAGCCTCTTTAATAGATCTTGCCCATGTATCCTGGAAGGACATTGACCTGATACCATATGTCGAAGATGCATGGTTCTTTTTTAAGGACGCTTTTATTTCTATCCTGAATAATAGCACGCTCCTTTTAAAAAGTTCAGAACTAAAAAGAGATATAGTCCTTGGTTTACTCCGGAATTGACTGCCCTCAGCAGGCACAAAAACATTCTATGGCGGACTGCAATTAATCCTCATGATATGCAGCTTTTTAAGGAAACCAGAAACCAATACATACAGGCAGTGAGGGAAGCTAAGGCTAGCTTCTATAAACATAAATTTGCTTCTTGCAGCTCCAATTCTAAAAAGTTTTGGGACACAGTCAAATTAATGGAGAACAAGAACACCTCTGCACAACTGTCCACGGCTTTAAAGCTAGGAGACATTGTCACCACCAACAAGTCCACTATAAAAGAGGGATTCAATAAGCACTTCACTATGGCTGGCCATGCATTCCACCTGGCTGCATCTACCCGGCCCAACCATACAGCATCTACGTTAACACCTGGTTCTAACCACCCACAATTCTCTTTTGCTGAAATTCAAACCGAAGATGTCTTGAGAGAGCTACAAAACCTCAACCCACACAAATCAGCTGGACTTGACAATTTGGACCCCTTCTATTTGAAAATATCAGCTGCAATTATTGCTTCACCCATTACCAGCCTGTTCAATCTCTCAAGTGTTTTATCAGAGATACCTAAAGACTGGAAAGTTGCTGCAGTTGTTCCCATTTTCAAAGGGGGGGACCCTACAGACCCAAACTGTTACCGACCCATCTCCGTCCTGCCCTGCCTTTCAAAAATCAAGTCAACAAACAGATAATAGGTAATCTCGAGTCACATCATTTCCTCTCTGATATGCAATCTGGCTTCAGAGCTGGTCATGGGTGTACCTCAGCAACACTAAAGGTCCTAAACGATGTTATAACAGCTCTTGACCAAAAACAACATTGTGCTGCTGTTTTTATTGACTTGGCCAAAGCTTTTGATTCTGTCAATCACAGTATTCTTATTAGAAAACTTAAGGCCCTGGGGTTTCTCAAACACGTGCCTTACTTGGTTTTCTAATTGTTTCACTGACAGATTTCAGTGTGTTAAGTCTGAGGGTCTGCTGTCTGAGCCTTTGGCTGTATCTATGGGGGTGCCCCAGGGCTCGATTCTTGGCCCGATGTTATTCTCTGTTTATATTAATGATGTTGCTCATGCTGCGGGCAACTCTCTTATTCATCTCTACGCAGACAACACCGTTCTGTACGCTTCAGGCTCAACATTGGAAAACATTTTAGAAAAACTCCAAAAGAGTTTTGAAGACATTCAGTTAGCCTTCTGTGAGCTTCAATTGTCTTTAAACTCTAGTAAAAGAAAATGCATGATTTTTAATCGGACACAATCTGTATCTTCGGGCCCAATAAACATCACCACCCTGAATGGGTATAAGCTGGAATATGTGGTGAAATACAAAAAACTGGGGGTCTGGCTAGATCCCTCACTTTCCTTTCAAACCCACATAAACCATCTCCAGTCAAAGATCAAGTCCAGGATTGGGTTGCTATTTCAAAATAAAGCTTCATTTACTCTTCCAGAAAACAGGCCCTTGTGAAAATGACCATCATCCCAATGCTTGACTTTAGTGATGTTGTCTTCAGAACTTCTTCTAATTCTTTACTAAAGAAATTGGACATTGTTTACCACAGTGCTATTCTCTTTATTTCTAAAGCCCCATACAACACCCACCACTGCACTCTTTACTCACTAGTTGGATGGTCTTCGTTACACAACCGGCACCTAAATCACTGGTATCAGTTAATTTACAATTCCATATTAGGCAAAACACCATCTTACCTAAGTACTCTAATAACCACATCAGTGCCTGTATTGAACCTGCGTTTGAGTAAATATATCTCTCTAGACCCTACAAAATCCTGCACGTCTTTTTGCCACTCTTCTTTTACATTTTATGCTGCAAATGATTGGAACACTTTACAAAAGTCTCTCAAATTAGAATCTACTGTTTCGATCACTACTTTTAAAGTTTTACTCTCAAATTTACTGAAGGACCATTGTACAGTACACATTGATGCTCTTTGTGAACAAAGCCTTATTATCTATTTTTTTCAAATTCAACTGAATGGCTGTCATTGCATTTATTTGCCCATTATCAGTGTATCTTGGACTATACTATTATCCTACTGCTATTTTTCTTGCACTGCCATTTTACATTTTTAAACTATTAGGTTTTAAATTTTTTATTTGTATACATTGTCCAGTATTTTTAACTGAATCTGAAAGTCTTCTATATTTATGACTGTGTATTTGAATGTCAGTATGTTGTACATCTTATCTTGTCCAGGTCGTGGTTGCAAATGAGAACCTGTTCTCAAACGATTAACCTGGTTAAATAAAGGTAAAATAAAAATAAAAAAGATAGAAACTTATAAAAATAAATTTTTGCTTAATATACATCTGGGTTATGCACATTATTGGGTACTGAGTAAACTATCCTGTCTTTTAATCCTGTGTTTATATATATATATATATATATATATATATATATATATATATATATATATATATATATATATATATATATATATATATATATATATTAGTGGCATTAATGATTTTCAGGACGATGTTTATTGTTGTAGAGAAATTATTTTATTTATTAACACTAGTACCAGGAGTCCATGATGCGCCTCATGCTCATGAATCTCATGCCACCCATATTGCTGAAGCTCCTGTACTCTCCAGGGCCAAAGTGCCACATTCTGCCTTTGTAGTGGGGCTGCTCATAGAAGAGCCAGTGGCCTTCCATCACATGACAGGACTGGCATTGAGACATGCGATAACGGTCCATGATGCTGTCACAATCATCCATCATCTCGTACATCTGACCCATGAAGTTCTCCCTCTCATAGATCCTCATTCTGTAGGATCCCCTGTACTGTAGTGGAAAATAAGTCATTTCAGTTTATCAGCCCAAAAAAGTTAATAATAAATCTATTTATGTTAATTTGTTATCTTACAAGCTTAAACTGAGCTCACCATAGGGATCATACGGCAGGACCTGATGCAGTTGCTCATTCCAAACATAGACATGTAATCGGCATAGTCTCCTCTCCTAAAGAAATACTGATTTCCCATGTAGTTGGGATGATCATACATCATCCAGCATCCACTCTCCACTCTGCAAGAGTGACAGCGGCTCATGTAGGAAGAGAAGTCACCACAGTCGCTCATACACTCATAAGAGCGACCCTGGAAGTTCCTGTCCTCAAAGAAAGTGACCTGAAAATTCAAATATAATATTTTAGTTATATAAAGTGAAATACATCAAATAAAAAATAAATAAAATAAAATAAATAACTGTGTGGAAATCGATGTTGAAATCAGTGCTGGAACAAGATTTACCTTCATGTTTGCACTGACTGATCCTCAGTAGTTCCACAAGAGAGAAGCTGAAGCTGATTCTGCTTGTTGACTGACTGTCACCTGTGCTTTTATACTAGACCAAGACTAAAGGCTACCAGGCCTCTATTGTTAGCCAATTCCTGACTGTGCAAGTTGGCATAGAGGTCATTCTAGCTAAAGCCCGTCATGTAGTTCTTAGCACTCGCATTTATTAAAATACTTCAGAAGTTTAAACATTTATAGTATTCTGTATCAGTAACATAATTACGAACAAAAGAATAACAAACAACCCAAAGTTATTTCTCTCAACTATTTCTGTGATATATTCAGAGTTAAAAAATGAGCTTAGCTTTAGTTACTGACCTCATATGTAGTTTTATAAAATACAGCACTTCTACTGTTATCAGTACTTTTATACAATCCATAATTAATGTTTTTGATGTTGTGGGGAAGCTTGCCACTTATATTTTGTTTTGCAAATGTTTTTTCAGTGTTTGGTATATACAGTCATATCCAGTGTCATACCGTGTCCCTTTGCTAAATTCTGCCTTAATGTTGTTGATGACTGATTTATATCAATAACTCAAGGACAGACAAAATGCAAAAAGTATTTCTTGTTGTTGTTTGTTCTTTATTTTTTTCCTTCTTCACACTGTAAACATTTTAGATTTTTGAAAAATACAAACATTGTGTTAAAGCCAGCTAAACATATTTCACACCAATAAAAGCACTTACATTTGCACCAGTTTAAATCACTGATAGTAACCTAACATCATTTAATTTACACCCTTAAAAACAAAGGTGCTTAAAAGGTTCTTCACAGCGATGCCATAAAATAAAAATTTTTGGTTCCACAAAGAACCATTAAGTCAAAGGTTGTTTAAAGAACCATCTCTTTCTTAACTTTTTATAATCTGAAGAACCTTCTTTTGCCAACAAATAAACTTATGTGTAAAATAAAGGTTATTCAGATGTTAAAGGTTCTTTATGGAACCATTTAGACAATAAAGGTTCTTCTGTGGTATCGTGAAGCACCTTTATTTTTATTAATAGTGTATGTACTGTACTGATTTAGGTCATTGTAGCATCAGTCATAACAAAAAAGTTCACATGTGCCATAGTGATTGTGATGTAAGAAACATTAGGAAATGTTCTGTTCACTTAGACTGATATATGAGTTGTAATTGTTATCAAATGAGGCTTTTCTCTTTTAAGTTGACTGTGAGAAGCATTTTTATTTGCAAATTATAGTTTATAATCATGTTACTGCTTCTAAACATGCTATGCAATGTCACAAATAATTCCAGTCTACATAACAATATTTGAGATTACACTAATGTTTTTATTAGCCTGTGCTCTCTATCAACTACGTATTGCCCTTTTGAGGCCTTTGGTTGTTTAACTCTTTCCCTATCAGCATTATATCAGCATTTAAAAAGCATGACCAGCCACCACCAGCATTTATGATCATTTTGACAAAACTTTAATGGCTCCCAGAACGTGCAGTATGTCAAACGAGTGTGTGCTTTTAAGCAAACCCATTTTATTCTAGCTTCATGCGTTCCTTTATTATCAACACTTAAAAAAAAAAAAAAAACAGTTTGAACAAAAAGATTAGAAGATCATGTTTCTGTCAAAGATTATGTCTGGATTGGTGATCGAGACCGATATGGAGTAGATCACTTCCATCAGCAACCCCTAAGCTTGCACAGTCCTGTAAGAATTCTTGGGTCAACATTTAATTTGGGTAACATTAGGCAGTTTAGATTTGTGTGCTGTTTAATGTTTAATGATCACGTTATTTTACACATGCATCTTCTTGCATATGTTATCGCTTGTTTCTGCTTCTTTGTCTGTTGTGATCAGGAGATTTTGTACTCTTTCAGAAGATGTGTAATACTGCCCCCTACCATATAACAGTGAAAACACATCTGTCTGTCAGTTCGGGGAAAGAGTTAATAACAATTAGCATGAAAACCTAACCAAGAAAAATTTATTAGCATTCAACGTGTAAATTATTTTGTTAATTAAAGTGTGTTTTGTGTAATACTAATTTTTACAACACAAGGTTTGCTTTTGTAAAGAAATAATTTTATTGAAACACTAGAACACTAGTACCAGGAGTCCATGATACGCCTCATGCTCATGAATCTCATGCCGCCCATATTGCTGAAGCTCCTGTACTCTCCAGGCCTGAAGTACCACATCCTGCCTCTGTAGTGGGGCTGCTCATAGAAGAGCCAGTGGCCGTCCATCACATGACAGGACTGGCATTGAGACATGCGATAACGGTCCATGATGCTGTCACAATCATCAGTCAGCTCGTACATCTGACCCATGAAGTTCTCCCTCTCGTAGATCCTCATTCTGTAGGATCCCCTGTACTGTAGTGGAAGAGAAGCCCATCAATTATTATTTTTTTACCCCAACTAGAGTTTAAATGTACACATACATCTTAGATCATGTTTCTGAAAAATCTAAATTTAATTGTAAATTGAACATTCCGTTCAGAAAATTGTCCTGACTGTATTGATTTATTGCAAACACATCCAAATATTCATGGAACTCACCATAGGGATCATACGGCAGGACCTGATGCATTCATTCATTCCAAACATAGACATGTAATCAGCATATTCTCCTCTCCTAAAGAAATACTGATTTCCCATGTAGTTGGGACGATCGTACATCATCCAGCATCCACTCTCCACTCTGCAAGAGTGACAGCGGCTCATGTAGGAGGAGAAGTCACCACAGTCGCTCATACACTCATAAGAGCGACCCTGGAAGTTCCTGTCCTCATAGAAGATGACCTGAAAAGTCAGAATTATTATTTTAGTATTTTAGAGTTACATTATGAAATTAATGTCAATTAAATCAAATATAAAATTGTTGTTGGAATGAAACTGACCTTGCCCATCATGGTTGCACTGGCTGATCCTCAGTAGTTCCACAAGGGAGAAGCTGAAGCTGATTCTGCTTGTTGACTGACTGTCACCTGTGCTTTTATACAAGACCAAGACTAAAGACTACACCCTGTCTATTGTCTGTCAATTCCTGACTTTGCAAGTTCAAATAGAGACCATTATAACTAAAGCTTATTATGTATATGTTAAAACATATTTGTCATGATTCTAGAGTTTCTCATTTTTATTAAAGAAAGGATTGATACACACCTGTTAAGCTGATATTTTCTTATTATATGCCAAAATATAGTAAGGTCTAGTATAGTATAGTATAATATAGTATAGTGTGTAGTGTAGTGTACTATAGTATTCAATATTAGTAAAGCAAATAACCAAAGATTAAATTTCACTTAACCAAATATGTTTTATTTTTCGAATTGGATCTATATTTTTGTAGTAAGTTGAGTCAATCCCTTCATTTCTGTTTGTAGCACAATATTAGATATTTTAATGTGAGCACACTCAAAGTCATTAAGTGATTTTGTTAAATGTTTTAAATATTTTGTACCACTTTTAAAAAGTGTTTACTGCAACTCTCCTCACAAACAAAATTAAAATTCGTTAGATGTATTTACACAGCAGATAATTTGCTGTTAAATGGGGAATAAATTGTGTAAAAACTGTTTTCATTTAGAAATTGCAAGTAAATTTTACAATTACAAAGAAACAGCAACATTGAATTAAACAACATTTTGAAGAAGAACTTAAAAAATTGCTTGTAAAACAATAAAACTATTTGTTTTATTTATAAATTGAAGTATAATATTTTGTGTATCCTTTTTGATTTGCCGATTTGAATTGATTTGAAACAGTTTTGGTTAGCTGATTGCTTTGTCTCGGAGAAATAAAAAATGTGTTGTACTCCTATTGAGACAAATCAAGCAACTCAATAAAAATTATTATTATTAGTTTTAGTAGTAAATCCAATAAAGCAGTTTCCCTAAGATTACCTCTATTTATTTTTGGCATCTGTCAAGATAAGAAGAAATAAGTTATTGTTTTTTTTTCCCTAAAAACTGTCATCTGACAAGATTGTGGTTGGAATATGTTTGACAGCATGTAAAGAGAAATATGAACAAAATAGGTTAAAATTAAATAGATTTATTTGGAAACCACACACTACTTTGGTTTTCATTTGGAAGCTATGTTAAAGATTCATAGCAGTTGTAATATAGTGAATGAAATCCATGTATTTTATATTTTTAGATCTTGATAGCCCCAGTTCCCATTATTGTACATGGTATGGAAAAATAACAGCCAGGAGACTCACAAAAACTAATTTTGTATGCCCCAAAATAAATAAAAAAATTGAGATTTTGGAACGAAATGTGCTTAAGTAAATAATGGCATACCTACTGTGTGCATTTGTATGTGTATATGTTGCACAATTTGCTCAAACTATTCAGATATTTTCAATTCAAGTTTATTTGTATAGCACTTTTCACAACACAAAATGTTGCAAAGCAAAGATTCAAGACTTTTCAGTTAATGTACATATTGCAGAAATGTGCAGAAAAATAAATTAAGGATGTACTCAAAAAGAAGATGAACAGTATTCACAGCAATTATTATATTTTGCAGTTAAACTTATAGCAAAATTTGGTTGTTTCAGTCTGTTGTTTCAGGGTTTATATCATCTGAGGTCCTCTGAGGGTCAGCATCATCTCTTTTCAGGTGTTCTGGATCCAGACTGAAGCTTGTGTAAATCCTAGTTACCATGGGGGGTCAATCCTGTGGCAGAAACAGAGAAACAAATAGAGACATAATTAGCTGTTCCAACCTAGTAAAATTACTTAGTTTAACCCAAGTAAATATTTTCATAATAATAATGTGCATTTGATTTGATATAACTGTAGTACAAGATTATGAGATGCATTATTAGAATGCTTGGCCAAAGAGATGTGTCTTTAATCTAGATTTAAATGGTGAGGGTGTGTGTGAACGGCAAATGTTATCAGGAAGGCTATTCCAGAGTTTGGAATAAGACTAGTTAGGTACGCAGGAGTTAACCCATTAAGAGCCTTAGGTAATAATATTTTGTAACTGATACAGAACTTAATAGGTAGCCAGTGCAGAGATTGTAGAATTGGGGTAATATGATCATATATCCTTGATCTGGTAAGGACTCTAGTCGCTCCACTTTTGGACTACCTGTAACTTGTTTATTGAGGATGCAGGACAGCCACCTACAGTACATGTAGCAGTACATTACAATAGTCCAGTCTACAGGGAATGCATGAACTAGCTTTTCTGCATCAGAAACAGGTAATGTTCTGTGGCTTGGCAATGTTTCTAAGATGGAAGAATACTGTTTTTGTAACATGGGAAACATGTTTTGTCTTGTCTTTTCAAAAGACAAGTTTCTGGCTAATATAACACCCAGATATTTGACTGTAGAGGAAGTAACAGTACATCTGTCTAGTTGCAAATAGCAGTCCAAGATATTTTGTGTATTTTTTCTTGGTTCAATAAGTAATATCTCTGTCTTTAATCTGAATTTCATTGGAGAAAATTATGGGTCATATAATATTTTATATTTTTAACACACTCTGCTTAGATAATTTAGAAGTTTCATCTGGTCTTGTTGAGATTTAATGTATAGTTGAGTATCATCAGCATAACAGTGGAAACTAATCCTGTATTTTCTAAATAAACGGCATAAGCGGGAATTTGACATTGATTAAATGTATGTTGTATTGCATAAATCAGGAATGCATTCATCAATTTGTGCACTGACATAGGCAAGCATTTACTTTTTTTAAACAATGACTAGCAAGCCGGCTAAAAATATCCTGCATCCTGCATATTCCACATTGAAACTGTTTTGATTGTTTTGTCTAGGAAAATCCCTCTCAAAGTATCTTACAATTTAACTTGTTAACTCATTCAAATTATTACAATGATGAGATAAGGCTGTGTTGATTTAGAAATATTGGCCAATTCTGTAAAAATTCAACAGTACAGCTGTGTTTATTGTCTTACAACCTCTGAATCAATGAGTAGGCCTATTTTGTTGTCTTTATAATGAGGGCCTAAAGTTAAACAGGTTTTTTTTTGAGAATGACAGATATCTGGTGTTATGTGGAAATCAAGTAAGTAGCCGTTAAACAATTAAGCCAATTGAAGTTCTGGTATGCTTAATAAATAAAATGGTTCATAAATAAAATGTCTCTGCTCTCTGCTGTAAAATGAGGTTCAAGTGCCTTGCTCAAGGTTGCAATATCCTGTTGGGTTTTGAAAGGTATTCTTAAAGACAGTCTCTGGCTTTGGACTTAATGTTGCACAGCTGAAATAGTCATTTTTAAGAACTAGCGGATGTGTTAACTATAAAATGTTGTTGGCTATCATCTTAAATAGGTTCATAAATACAAATATAGGTGGTACTTAACACAACGTTTAGTTACAAATTATTTTATTGAAACTTTGGGACACTAGTACCAGGAGTCCATGATACGCCTCATGCTCATGAATCTCATGCCACCCATATTGCTGAAGCTCCTGTACTCTCCAGGGCCAAAGTGCCACATTCTGCCTTTGTAGTGGGGCTGCTCATAGAAGAGCCAGTGGCCGTCCATCACATGACAGGACTGGCAGTGAGACATGCGATAACGGTCCATGATGCTGTCACAATCATCCATCATCTCGTACATCTGACCCATGAAGTTCTCTCTCTCGTAGATCCTCATTCTGTAGGATCCCCTGTACTGTAGTGGAAAAAAACTCATTTATCAGTTTTTCAGCCAAAAAAAGTTTCAAATGAATCTATGTTTATTTGTTATCTTAAGACCTTAAACTTAGCTCACCATAGGGATCATACGGCAGGACCTGATGCAGTTGTTCATTCCAAACATAGACATGTAGTCGGCATAGTCTCCTCTCCTAAAGAAATACTGATTTCCCATGTAGTTGGGGCGATCGTACATCATCCAACATCCACTCTCCACTCTGCAAGAGTGACAGCGGCTCATGTAGGAGGAGAAATCACCACAGTCGCTCATACACTCATAAGAGCGACCCTGGAAGTTCCTGTCCTCGTAGAAGATGACCTGAAAAGTCAGAATTATTATTTTTATATTTTACAGTTCTATCTTTAAAATTAAGGGTAATTCTAATTAAATTTAATATAAAATTGTTGTTGAATTGAAATTTACCTTGCCCATCATGGTTGCACTGAGTGGTCCTCGGTAGTTCCACAAAGGAGAAGCTGAAGCTGAAGCTGATTCTGCTTGTTGACTGACTGCTGTCACCTGTGCTTTTATACTAGACCAAGACTAAAGACTACAGCCTCTATTGTTAGGCAATTCCTGACTGTGCAAGTTGGCATAGACACCATATATAGGACCAACATACATGGTTTTGTAATTTTTCTGCCAATTGTTCTCTGAAAACTGTACAGTACATTTGACCTTACCATTGTGGGTATAATGTACTAAACTTTTTGTACAAATGTTGTAGATTCAAATTTGAATGTCAAATGTGTGTTAACTTAAAAAAAAAAAAAAATTTGCAGTAAGAATGGGGAAAGGTCTGCGAGCCAGAATATAAACTCAAGTCACCTCTTGCGCCACGCCACTATATGTCTATGTGAACTATCTATAAGGGTATCAGCTCTGACTGAAACCGACTGTTGTATAAAATAAGAATACTACTTTTGAATTAAATATTTGTATTAATATTAATATAACAGATACAGTAGAAACTGGTTTGATTTTAAAAAAAAAATGTTATCCTTAGCAATTTTGCAACATTATGTACAATACACTCTAATCAGCAACAACATTAGAGCCACTCACAGGTGCAATTAACAACACGATTTCATTAGAATGTCACATTTTGAAGGGTGGGATATATAAAGCAGCATAAGACCAGTCAGAATTTTTGAATTTCAAATGGTTTAAAGCAAGACAAAAAAAAAAGTGACTTTGACAATGGCCAAATAGTAATTGTTAGTAATATTTAAATCTACAAGTCTTGTGGGGTGCTCCAATCATGGAGTAATTACTACCAAAAGTGGTGCAAAGAAGGAAAACATGGTCAAGGGCTCCCATTGCTCCTCCAGAGACAGTGGAGACAGTTATGCTCTGGGCAATGTTCTGCTGGAAAACATTGGGTCATGGCATTCATGTGAATGTTTTGACACTTACTACTTATTGTAAGATTGTTACGGAATATGCAATCCCCTTCATGGCAATGGTGTTTCATACTGGCAGTAGACCCTTTCAGTAGGATAATAAACAATGAACAAAAAAATTGTTCAGTAATTATTTGTGGAACATGGCAAAGAGTTCCAGGTGTTGCCTTAACCTCCAAATTCCCCAGCTCTCAATCTGATTCAGCATCTATAGGATGTGCTGGACCAACAGATCTGATCCACTGATGCCCCATCCCAACATATCAGACCTGCTTTTGCAGCACAAGTGGGACCTGCACAATTTAAGAAATGTTGTAATTGACAAAAGCAGCTACACAGAGGCTCAGGCTGTGACCAGCTGATGCGGTCAGCTGTCAAATCACTCCAATCACTACCACTGTCTTATTAGACACAGGACATATAAATGTGGCACCACTGCTAGGTAAGTATGCTCAATGGCTCAGAACCCTCCCTCCTTCGCCATTATAAGCATAAGCATATTACTGTGCACCTTCTGGTTGTTGTCTTCTTTGTTTCAGATCACTAAGGCTTCCAAATCTTAGCGGGCATGGACCTCACTACTTAGAGACACTCATCTTCATAACCAGGCTACAGGAAAGACATCCCACTGCCACATCTACATGATTATCACTGTTTGCTTAAAAGCATTATTAAGAGTCTTAACGGTCATGTATTTCTAAGCTGATGGTTCCAGGGATTAATGTTTAAAGCTCTTGTATGTTCAATTATTTCAGGAGCAAGAACCCCCATAAGGAACCATACCGCCAAAGATAAATTGTGTTCAATAAACTCAAGTAACTTGCCAAAGTGTTTCCTGTCTGAACTATATTTATGAAACTACATTTAGTCTCTCAATGTCATTTACACACAGCAGCATGCAGTAGCAGCTGTGTAATGTCTATATAAAAGTGCAATGTGAGTCGAGCCAATACAGTATTTTTTTGCTTGCAACCATAGTGACAAATAAAATAATAAAGATGGACTGCAGTGTTAATAAGACTGTCTAATTACATTTGAAACAGCAAAGGTCCAGTCCAGAGACAATTTATCTGTCAGATCTAAATGAAACAATAGCAGCATTTATGCATGTGTGCAAACAGTTCAACACTGCTGCACATAGGTGTCTTGCACTTCTTGATTGTCTTGCAACCACTAGTAGATGGCAGGGGCCCCTCAGTTGATGTAGGAGTTTGGCCTTTTAAGCACAATACAACCTCTGCAGAGGCAGACCCACCTCAGTCTGATCAAACCTGGGTGTATGTCCCCATCATCTTGGGGCCTAACTGGGGTCTTCAGGCCTGGTCCAGAGCCTCCTGCTGCAGTGTTCTTTAGTAGCTGCTTTTTCTTTAATGGTTTGATGCAGGGTTTGGCTATTGATTCCCAGCTATTGGAATATCTAACCATTTCCTCATATAGGAGCTTATGATTATTCTTATGCCGTCAAAGAAAGAAATCAGCTGAAGAAATCAACTCTCATAGCTGAAGTCTCCTTAAATGATGGTCCTTAGACCCACGTTGTCTGCTAGGAAGACTAGACCAGAGCCTGCTCGGGGGAGAGAAGTGCTCACCAGAGACTGCTGCACCCTGGAACACTGGCAGGGTTGGCAGATCTCCTGAGGGCACTGAGGAGAGATAGGCATCATGTAATGCAGTGTACACCGCTCTTTCCCAGAGGGAGCTGGCCCTCAAAAAGTCCTTAGGACGTTACGACGAAGGCTATTCAGCGAAAAAGACGGTCCACAGTGGTTCCACTAGAAGCCTTCAGACTGGGAGTGCTACTCTGATTCTAGCCTCTGCGGAGTACAAGAAGTGACACACCTAACACAAGGGGCGGGAACACGGTAGGGCTGGGTCTGCTCCCACCCAGCAGCCCTTGCTGACCGCCTCAACCTCCTTAGAGGAAGAGAGATAAACACATGTTCTCACTCGAGAAGCCTTGAGAACGAGCTCTTGGTCTAGGGAACACGGGTGGAGATAGGACGAGCCGTCTACAACCCGTCCGCCAGATCATGTGTGATCCCCGTGATCTTGGTCGCCACCGTGCCTCAGCAGCAGCGGGACCACAATCGCAAGATCACATGCATGGACACACTCCTTGGCGTGTGCCTGGCGAGAGCAGAGCACTTAACAGCGAGAAAAGCACAATCAGCCCCCCGAGAGCCGACTGTACACTCCTCATTAATGCTGCGTATTATAATATTAGGCATAATATGCTTGTATAACTGATGCTTGTGCAACTGATGCTTGTGCAACTGGCGAGCTCATTGACGCCCTCCACATCAATCTCCTCAGAGAAAGACAGGCAGAGTATCGCACCCTCTCACCGGGGGGAAAGTACTGTAACATGGGCTTCCGAACCCCCGAGAGCGGGTGCCGGATCTGGTGGTTAAGGAAGAAGATAGTGACTTGGCCATCTACTTTCCTTCCACAAGATCCAAAAGGGAAACCGATGAGCACAACCACCTCTCCGCCTGGGCAAAAGCGGGCACCGCTAGAAACGCCAGTGATGGCTCCCTCCTCAAAGAGAGCCTTCTGAGAGTAAAGCAAAACGCTCGCATTGGAGCCGTCAACTCCCTCGAGAGCTGATTCCAAGTGCTTCACTCTCAAGCAGACAACACAATGATTACACACATGATTCAGGGCCGGTCATGCTGAAGGGCGTTCCCCAAAGTGTTCTCTGATGCAGCTCAAGTTCTTGAAGAGGAACTATTCAATTCTATTTCCAGCTCAAGGCTGCATTGGTTACACTTATGGGTCTGTCACGTGATGAATGAACGACTCAAAAAACCCAAAGACTCGAGAGATGAACTGATCAATTCTCTTTCCGGCTCAGACTGCATTGACTGAAACAGATGAACTACTAGACTTATTCCAGTACAGCACCTATAGAATATTATACATGCGCGACTGAACGACTCACTCCCCGAGATGACTCTTTTATTCTGAGTCACATTAAAGATTAGTTCAAAATTAACGAATCATTCAAGAAAGACCAATCACAAATACAGACAAACCATGGGTCAAGTATGATGGACGGGTGAGATGTTGATCAGTTCTGAATTGAGATGAGCGTCATCATGCATCTCAACCAATGAGAGCGTTTGGGTTCGGCCTAACATAACACATTAAAATTATTTAGGCTAAGCATTCACAAGCCACTGTTCATTGTTATTTTTAACAGAAAAGAATGCAATGAGCTCATATACATGACTTCATAAGTGGGAAATGTGAAGCACGTGAAGACAGCAGAGAAGCGCTCTCGATCAGCACAGTGGAGTGCATCATTTTGTAGTTTATTATTTTGAGTCATTAGAGATGCGGCCCTGCGGACATGGCCCTCTCGCATTATATATATATGCTGCATATATCAGAAGTTAAGTGCTCCGGCGCGGTTAGCACTCACACTACATTCGTACCGTGCACGAGCCCAACTGAACCGTGGGCTTTGGGGGTCAAACATGCTCTCGTGCAGTTAGGATTGCCTAGTGTGAAAAGGCTAGTACTGAGTACACCCTTATCCGCACCCCGCACACATGAGTCTCTACCCACTCGCTACTGCACTCACCCATTAAGTGTTGTGTTGGGTGCCGCGATCGTGCTAGTATCTATTTGAAAGGTGTCCCGTTATAATGATATGATCGAGGCTCTGGACTTTGAGCATAACTTGTTTTTCTACATTAAAATATTCAATATTTTCTATAATAACGTTAAAGCCCTGGCAGTGGCAAATGGTTTTATATTTTTTTTGATTACATTAATATTTAAGTTGAGATTTACAAGAAATATTTTTACTAAAAATAATGCGATTGATCGGGATTAAACATTTTAATCATTGACCCACACTAATCCATACATAATTTTAATGGAAAGACTGTTATTTTATTAAATGGATAGTGTATTTATAGTATCTGTATTTTCTATTTATTTTTTTGGTGGTAAATTGTGAAACAAATTTATTAATTAACATTAAAAAACAGGGTGATAGAATATAGACCGGAAATATTGAGAGAGAATAATAACAATTATCATATTCTTTATGAAAATTTGCATATTCAGAAACTGTGTGCATTTTGTTTTAATGTTAGTATAATAGTATTTTTATTATTTAAAATGTACTAATTTATCACTGTTCTTGTCAGAGAGGATAAATTATGTTTCCTGTCCGTGGTATCAGTATACATAAAAAAACTAATAAAAACAGTAAATTCAGAAATCAATTCAGACAAATTTGTGGAATACTCATTTTTACAGTTTGCTTTTGTAGAGAAATAATTTTATTGAAACACTGGAACACTAGTAACAAGATTCCATGATACGCCTCATGCTCATGAATCTCATGCCACCCATATCTCTGAAGCTTCTGTACTCTCCAGGCCTGAAGTACCACATCCTGCCTCTGTAGTGGGGCTGCTCATAGAAGAGCCAGTGGCCGTCCATCACATGACAGGACTGGCATTCGGACATGTGGTAGCGATCCATGATGCTGTCACAATCATCCATCATCTCGTACATCTGACCCATGAAGTTCTCCCTCTCGTAAATCCTCATTCTGTAGGATCCCCTGTACTTTAGCGGGAGAGAAGACAATTATATTTATGTTGAACAAGTATTAGGGATCATTAGGGATCAAATGTTAAGAAGCCCAAATGGGTTCACTTTCTCATCTACTATGAAATGTAGAACTCACCATAGGGATCATACGGCAGGACCTGCATTCACTCATTCCAAACATAGACATGTAATCAGCATATTCACCCCTCCTAAAGAAATACTGATTTCCCATGTAATTGGGACGATCATACATCATCCAACATCCACTCTCCACTCTGCAAGAGTGACAGCGGCTCATGTAGGAAGAGAAGTCACCACAGTCGCTCATACACTCATAAGAGCGACCCTGGAAGTTCTTGTCCTCGTAGAAGATGACCTGAAGAGTCCAAGTTATTATTTTATTGATTTAAAGTTTTTAATTAGGAACATTTGTTGCATTTATGCATTCTATATCATTTTATAGGATAACATTATGCATTGCATAATCTCATTAAACAGTTTTTTTTTTGTTTTAAGTATTTTCAGTTTGAAATTGTTGCAACTTAAGATTGCATAACTTACTTTGCCCATGGTCACAGTTGTGTAAATTGCTCCTCAGAACTGAGTGGATCTGCCAGCTACACTGACACAGTCTGTATGAAGCGCTCACTTTTATACCAAAGAATATGTGCCCTGCATTGTGAGTAAGCTCCTGACCCAGCAAAAATACATAGAGGCCCTAATGAAAAGTGAGATCTATGGGGATATTTGTCAGCATGAGAGGTACATGTTGTGAGTGGGCAACACAATTTACTTTTTAGATGTGAAACAGTAGAAAATTCACTGTACATGTAAATTACTTAATATATATATATATATATATATATATATATATATAAAATGCTTATTTACAAAACATTGTTCAGTGGCAAGTTAACTTAGACACTATGCAATGAACAATAATTGTAATGATTTTATTACGTTTTTTTTTTCCTGTCTAGAGGTTTCAATTTTGCAGCCATGTTTGCACACCCTTAGGAAACAAGTAGTAGCAATCTATTGACTTACTTATGATGTAGTGTTCAGGTTCAAGTAACTGGTTTGATTAACCCAAGTACTGAGCTTTGAGCTATCACCATTGTGTGGTGGAGTTCAGGGCCGGCAATTTCAGGCAGGGAAATCTCACATTCATCCAGGTCACACAGAAAAAAAAGGGCCAAAATTTTATCTTTTGGGGTACAACAGCTTTTCATTGTAGAAGTACACCATACTGTATTAGTAACTTAAGAGTAGTAATTCTTACCATTAAGGTACTAATTTGTAGACCTACCTATTAGATGTAAAAAAAAAAAAAAAGGATCAAATATGTCCTTTTAAGGGTCTTGTTCCAGTGACAAGCTGTTGCACTTGTACTGTCACTGGAAAAAGGTTTTTATGTCCATGATGAGTGACAATAACTGTGGTGTCATCTTTATCTCGCGTAGTTTGACAAACGGTTCCCTACAAGTGTTGGCACTTCTGTAGAGGGAATAAAGAAGAAAAGCAGTTGGGGGTGCCCCAGTACTAATAATCATTTATAATAGTTATTGGTTTACAATGATCATATGTAGCATTAAAACCAAAAGCCTAATATTCTACAGACCCACTTATGCTGTCAAAACAGCTCTGATGCATCAAAGCATGGACTTTATTTGACCTCTGAATGTGTCCTGTGGTATCTGGAACCAAGACATTAGCAGCAGATAGAGATCTGCCTTTAACTCCTGCAAGTTGGAAGTTGGGGACTCTATGGACCAGATTTGTTGGTCCTGCATAACCCATAGATCAGTGATCCTCAAATCTGGCTCACAAGATCCACTTTCCTGCCGAGTTTAGCTCCAACCCTAATCAAACAAACCTACCTGTGATTTTCTAATGACCCTGATTAGCAAACTCAGGTGTGTTTGATTAGTGTTAGAGCTAAACTCTGCAGGAAAGTGGATCTCGTGAGCCATAATTGAAGATCACTGCCATAGATGCTCAATTGGACTCCGAGTTGGGGAATTTTATAGCCAAATATACACCTCAAAATCAAACCTGACTATTTTTTTGTTTGTGACAGGGTACATTACACTGCTGAAAGAGGACACTGCCATCAGGAAACAACTTTGCATTTTCAACAGTAGACGGGTCATCATGGGCACTCTGAACAGTCTGTGGCTACCTAGTCCCCAAATCAGCAAACTGCAATGCACAGTGTCTCCTGACATCTTTCTGTCATGTTCAACAAACTGAGCTACAATTCTGTAGCTTCTCTGTTTGATTGGACCAGACACGCTAGCCTTCACTCCCCACCTGCATAAAAGAGTCTTTGGCACCCGTAACCCTGATGCTGTTCATCGGTTGTCTTCTCTTTCATAGCCACACAAAGACATTTTGTATACTCCTTTCATAATTATTTATAAAATATAGTTACAGACTGTTGAACATTTTAATTACTCTAATTATCACTATCACTAGGCTGTTATACCAATTAAGGGGGGGGGGGGGTGAAATGCTCGTTTTCACTCAATATCCTGTTAATATTGAGTACCTATAGAGTAGTACTGCATCCTTCATAACTCCAAAAAGTCTTTAGTTTTATTATATTCATAAGAGAAAGATAGTCTGTACCGATTTTTCCCGGAAAAACACGACCGGCTGGAGGCGTGATGTGTGGGCGGAGCTAAAGAATCACGAGCGCGAGTAGGCTTTTGCGTTGAGAGCGTCTGGAAGCTGTGACACAGATCCAGAGGCTGAAATTTAACAAGAGCAGCATCAGCAACGACGTCTCTATGTGGTATGTACTAAAACTGTATATATTTGCTTAGCGGTTTTGGAAAATGACTAAGTTCCACTTTATGTCGTCTTTTTTTTTTTTTTTTTAAGCTGTACATGTGGAAAGTGCAGTTTGATGACAACATCGCATGTTGTTTACTTGATGTGCTTACGCGCTGATAGCTAAGTTAACAACACAGAGATATTTGAAGCGGTTTTACTCACCGCATGCGGTTCCAACACACGATCGTGACCCTTTTTCGTTGGGACTGCATTATCCTTAAGAAATAAACGATGTGCAAATCCGCCGTCAAACTGGGCCTTGTTTGTAAAACAAGCATCTTCGAAATGCAGGGAACAAACAAAAACACTTGCACAGCTCCGTTGATGCTCTGTAAAAATAAACTCCGTCCACTGGTCCCTTAATGCTGTTTTTTTTTTTTTTGGTAATCTGTGCAGGGTTGTCTTGCCCTGGCAACCAAAAACACACTCCTTTTGTGACATTTCGCGACGCTCTCGCTCTGAGCAATGAATGTCTGTGCTCAGCCTCTCATTGCTCTGCTCTACGGGAGCGCGCGCTACTCCAGGCAGAAGTGCCTTAGGACCCATATAAGGAAATTCCGCTCCATCTAACGTCACACAGAGCCATACTCAAAAAAAACTTTCCGAAACTTGTGACAAACCGGAAGGAGTATTTTTGTTCCAAAAATACCCCTTCAAACGTACAAATTAATTTTTGAAACTTTGTCCATGTTTAGCATGGGAATCCAACTCTTTAACAGTGTAAAAAACTCAGTATGCATGAAATAGCATTTCACCCCCCCTTTAAATGAAATCAGTATCAACAAAATCCATCTTACCATTTATCAAAATTGCAATGAAAATTGCATAAATTATATCATCTTATGATTTTAATACTGTAAATATAACACTATGAACACAAAAATATGAAACACTTGGCAAAATTGGCAAAATTATACTATTGCAGAGTTGCAGAAAGACAACGATCTGCTAAAACACAAAGTAGCTGATCTGGAGGGACGCAGCAGATGTCAAAACATTCAGATAATTTAATTGATTGAAGGCCCTTGTCCATCACCGTTTTTCTCTCAATTGCTCATTGATATCCAGAGGTCCTCACTTTGCTCACCGAGATAGATCGATCACATCGGAGTCTCGCTCCCAAGTCAGTGCCAGGAGGAAAACCATGGCCCCTCATCTTACGTTTTCACCAATTTCAAGTTAAAGACCCTGTAAAATGTGAGACTCGCAAACGGACATCCTTCATTATAAGGGCCATCCGATTTGCATGTTTGATGACTACAGCCCTGATGTATTGAAGCAGCATACAGAGGTTCGATGGCAGAGCTATACGAAAATACAGGGAACAAGCCCGCGCTCCTTTATCCAGCCAGGCTGTGCATCACTCTACCTAACAGGGATAATACTTGGCTTCTGTCTGCTTCAGATGCTGTTAAGTTCATTTGAGACTTAAACGTGAATTTTGATTTCGGGAATTTGTCATGGCTGCAGATTTTTGTTGGATTATTATGTCTAAAAGACACTTATTCTAAATTGTTACACCAGTCCGGCATCCCGCTGTGCTTTGAGATTTATCAGCTGGAAGGTCAAGGTGTTGAATTCACCTGTGAAACACGATAAAGTGTTTGATCACTTGAGAATTTTAAACACTGCATTGTTCATTTCCAAGTAAGGCTCATGGGACTGCAATCCTAGTAAACAAATCTGAACCTCTATCTGTTTCTAAAGTTTTATTGGGTCCTAATCATCGCTTTATTATCGTTACCATGAAAATCTTTGGTAGTACTTCAGTTAATGTTAATATGGCCCTAATTGGGATAATGAGGATTTCTATAAAACTTTTTTTCTCTCTCTTCTAGACTTATTTTCTAGTCAGCTTATTCAGGGAGAAAACTCTGTATGCTTCTCCTTTAGTGAGTGAGTGAAGTGAGTGAAGTGACATTCAGCCAAGTATGGTGACCCATACTCAGAATTTGTTCTCTGCATTTAACCCATCCGAAATGCACACACACAGAGCAGTGAACACACACACACACACACTGTGAGCACACACCCGGAGCAGTGGGCAGCCATTTATGCTGCGGCGCCCGGGGAGCAGTTGGGGGTTCGATGCCTTGCTCAAGGGCACCTAAGTCGTGGTATTGAAGGTGGAGAGAGAGCTGTACATGCACTCCCCCCACCCACAATTCCGTCCGGCCCGAGACTAGAACCCACAACCCTTCGATTGGGAGTCCAACCCTCTAACCATTAGGCCACGACTTCCCTTTAGCTCGCAACCATACTATTGCACTAATAAGTGCTAAGAGTAGATAGATAGATAGATAGATAGATAGATAGATAGATAGATACAGTAGATAGATAGATAGATGGAAGGAAGGATGGAACACATAACTTGTACATTGGATTTTAATGAACGAAATACTGAAATTGAAATTGAAATAATACTGAAATATTTACTTATTTACATTGTGTAATTGGTTGAGAACAAAATGACAATGGTCAGTACAAGCCAAAATCATCAAACCATTGAGGGCTGGATTCAAAATTAAAGTAAAGATTTGAAATTACAGGTTGATCCTACTTGCATTAAATTCATTACGGTAACTTATATACTGTAAGTCATTAGTGTGTATGGTCACATACCTATAAGCAAGCTCCAAGACAGTATGTGGTGCTTTTTTGTGACTTCAAATGCCCCGATACGTAACATTGAATAGGTTCTCAATTGTACTCAGGTATGGGGAATGTGAGTTCCAGTCAGTGGCATCAATGGCTTTGTTATCCAGAAACTGACACTTGCCATATGAGGCTGGGCATTGTCATGCATCTGGAGGAACTCTGGGCACACTGCACCAGCATAAGGTCTGACAATGAATGGTCTGAGGATTTCATCTAAGTACATCAATGTGGGTTCCATGCTTAGTTATTAACCTACTCTTATCCATGAGGTGAACAGGGCACCATTGGCAGACCTGCCTATTTCTGGTGTTCTCTGGCATATGCCAATCCAGCTGCACGATGCTGGGCTGTGAGCAAAGGTTTCCCCTGGTGGACATCAAGCCCTTATGCCATCCTCATGGAATCTGTTTCTGAAGTTTGCTCAGAAACATGCCAATAGCCTGCTGAATACTGGTTCTGCTGCTGGGCTGTTGCCCTTCTGCAGCCCTGTCCAACTGTGCCATCATGGAGGAGCTTGACAATTGTAGTCACAAAGACACTTACAAAACACAAAATTAGAGACAAATCAGTCAATTAGGATAAGAAGGTTGAAGCTTGCTGTTGCCTCTTTATTGTACCTGTTGTCACACATTTGATGATCAACAAAATGAGATGTTACTGTAATGAATGTAACATGATGATCAGATGCATGTTAATCAACATTTGGTAGTACAGCTTCCACAAATAAAAAAAATAAAAAAAAAGCTGGTGGAGTAAGTGATCTCTGACATTATTCTGTAGATCCTTGGCACATTTTCAAATTAAATGTCACAACATTTCTTTTTGGGAAACTAGGGTGACCACCTGCTAATAAGCCCAAGGGGGGACAAGGGGTATGTTTCTGAGGGACAATGTGGGACACTGCCTTGCGCGGCGGTGCCCCCACCCCATGGGCAGACTCACTGATAGTGGTTTACCCATTTCTGGCACATACCACCTTACATGGTATATTAATAATGCCCTATTCCCCTAAACGTGTAATTGCTGATGTACTGTATGCTTAAGACAGAATCGACAAATGCACTTCCACTTACGATTTACTTCAGCTATTTAATTTTATTTATTTTTCATTACAATTTATTCACTTTAAGAATAAATTACTGCTCTTGTCGACCGCGATCGACGGGTTGGTGACTCCAGATATAGATGAGCGACCAACATTTTTTGAGCAAGCATTGATTATGCGTGACACAGTCTCAATTTGTGGGACGCATGAATTGGGCTTCAAACTCTGTGCGCGCACGCGCTACGCGGGACGGGTGGTCACCCTATGGGAAACTATATGGAATCATGTGTTGTCTTTCTTAGCAAGTGTAATTTCTTCTAACAGGATTCCATGATGCGTCTGATGGAATGAATTTTCACTGGGCCTAGACCAATATTATTAAAGCTGCTGTACTCCCCTGGCCTGATGTATATCATTCTGCCTTCGAAATTGGGTTGTTCATACAATAGCCAGTGGCCATGTGTGACATTGCAGGACTGGCAATCAGCCATGTGAAAACGTTCCTGGATTGACTCGCAGTCATCCATCAGCTCATACTTTTGTCCGACAAAGTTCTCTCCTTCGAAGATTCTCATTCTGAACGCTCCTTTATGCTGAAAATATACAATTGTTTAGTAATTCAATTACATCAGTTTTATATATTTATGTGTGTGTGTGTGTGTGTGTATGTGTGTGTGTAAAAATAGAATTACCATAGGGATCATTCTGCAAGATCTGATGCAGTCACTGATGCTTGCTCCCATGATCCGTTGGTTATCCGGATAGTCTCCTCTTCTTACCAGCATTTGGTGACCCATGAAGTTGGTGCGCTCATAGACCATGAAGCAGCCACTTTCCACCCTACATGAGCAGCAGCGGCTCAGGTATGAGGTCACTTCAGGACAATCACCGCTAGTCTCATAGTTACGACCATGGAAGTTTCTGTCCTCATAGAATATTATCTGGAAAGTATAGTGACAAAAAGACATGCTTACAATGGATATGCTACTCTTTGTTCTTTACTTTGCTTGTTAATCCATTTGAAAGTACACCGTATCCCTCCAATAATAGATGACATTGTTAAATCAATGTAGATCTTATTTCAGGTGTGACTTGGTCTTAGTAGTAATCCCATTCAAAAGCACATTTGTCTTCTTCAGCATAGTTATCTCCTACCTTTCCCATGATTTTGCATTTGTTTCTAAAGTGCCAGTGTTTTACTGGGTTGCTTTTATACTCAACTTGATTGCTAAAAATCTATAGCCCATTGTTTGAACTTCTTACTCAGCAATTCTATTTTTTCTAAACTAGTCTACAAGTAGTTACCAGAAATGTTTCCGCCTATACCCTGTACCAACTGTGGCTTTTCTTGGTTGTGGGGCAGGTGGAGGAGGACAACTGGTCCACTGATGTGTCATTCGCTATACTTTTGAAACAGAATAGAGAGGATAGATCAGACATATATTTCAGTAATAAAATATGTTTTGTAAGGTTTTTTTGTTGTTGTTGTTGTTGTTTATTTTTTTTATTTATTTTTTTTACTAAAACTGACATTGTCAACCATACCAGTCCAGGGACCCTGGTAATTGAAGATCTCCTCATTCCATACTCAATTATTTTTGCTTTTTCTATTAGCTGTTTTGCTGGTGTTTGTTTAATGTTTTCATTTAAGACTGGCAAATTAAACTAAAAATTATATTTGTGTCTAGGACAGATTGATTATACAGAAGTGCATTTCACAGTATGATACACTATTTTTACATTGCCCATGTCAATTTTTTTGTTATATTTTGGGGGGGGGGGGGGGGTTACCATTATTGGACTGGACAGTGTAGGAAGAGAGGAGAGAAAGAAACAGGACTTGCAAAGGACCTCTACAACACCTGAGGCACATGTCAGAGTACTTCCCACAAGGCCATTGCTATGACGCACCCTGAGCATTTTGGTAATACAGCACAATCAATGTTGGGCCCTTTCACACAAAAAGGCTTTACTGGTAAACACAATTAAAGATCATGTGTATACAGGACCTTTTCAAAAATACTGGTAAATTCTTTCAGGAAATTTAACAGTTTGAGCCATTGTAACATGACCAGTAAATTACCAGAAATTTATTTTTTGTGAAATCAAAACGTCTACTCTGGGCCAATCACAGGTATTTTGAAACTGATGTGTGAAGGTGCTTTACCGGTCAAAGGTGGAACATCATTTCCTGTCCGAACAGCAAATTTTCATATTTACTGGAAAAGTAGCTCCTTTTTGCAGCAATTTACTGGTATTGCTGTTTGAAAGGGGCTTAATATTTTTTGATATGTTTCATTTCTATTGATTTGCATACTTTTGGTAAAATTACACTAATGGCAGAAATCAAAAGTGTTGAAAACAGGCCAAGACCACAGAAAAAATGCATGTTGAGGAATTTATTGTTTGTTTATGCTTATGTTATCATTTATAGTTTCAGACTGTGAATTTAACACAAGTCCATGATTCTTCTAACAGAGCTGAATCTGACATTGCTGTATCCCATATCCCTGAAGCTCCTGTACTCTCCAGGCCTGAAGTATATCATCCTGCCTCTGTAGTGGGGCTGCTCATACATGAGCCAGTGGCCGTCCATCACATTGCAAGACTGGCAGTCGGACATGCGATAACGGTCCATGAAGGAATCGCAGTCATCTGTCAGATCATACATCTGACCTCCAAAGTTCTCCCTCTCATAGATCCTCATTCTGTAGGGTCCCCTGTACTGTAAGATGAAAATAAATTTATTGATTCAGTCTGATTCAATGCATTTCTAATTCAATACATTCTGAATAGTTGAGCAATTATTTTTTATGATTAAAATGATAACAGTATTATTGTTTTATTTTTTGTTACCTGAGGAACCATGCGACAGGATCTGATGCCATCACTCATTCCCATGCGCATGCAATCCGCATACTCGCCCCTCCTCATAAAGAACTGGTTTCCCATGTAGTTAGGACGGTCATAGACCACAAAGCAGCCGCTCTCCACTCTGCATGAATGGCAGCGGCTGAGGTAGGTAGACATATCAGAGCAGTCACTGCTGCACTCATAGGAGCGACCCTGGAAGTTCTTGTCCTCGTAGAAGATGATCTACAAAGAAAAAAAAATTTAATAATGTGAATACCAGAAGACAAGTGGTCTCTCTGTAGACCATAACCTTTAACATTTGAAGTAACTGGCTTGTTTGCCTTGCATTATACAACAGGTATTTGTTTTAGAGCTTGTTTATGTAGCAAATGTACATAAAAACATAAAAAAGCCATCTTTCCATTTAATAAATTTATGGAGGATTTTGCTGTTTTTGGCAGCTCTACTCGACTGGATTAAAACCACCCAATACATACCTTGCCCATGTTTGCTAGTCTTCGTGGGATTCTGTCCAGTTGCTGTCTGTCTGACTGCTGCCTTTTATACTTTATAGGCTGATAATAGTTTTTGTTATTCAAATAGCCTGGAACCTGATGATCAAGCAGGTCTGTGATTTCTGTTAATTTAAATTGTGCAATCACAGCCTACATGAAACAAATAGAATGAAAGACAAACAGAAAGATAGAGTGAGAGAGAGAGAGAGAGAGAGAGAGAGAGAGAAAGCAAATGAAAGTGAAAAAGCTGAAGAAATCACATCAGCCAAGAGTTGTCTGAAGAATTCCTTAAAGTAGCAAAATTTTTCAAGTGCTTAAAAAGTAATACTTGTTAGTCATCATAAAGAGTCTTATTTTTAAGTTAATTTAAATAAGTCATGTTCATGTCAAATGAACAAAATCATAATTCATTTTTGCAAAATAGATCAGCAGGTCCAGTGTGCTTTAAATGATTTCACATAACTGTAGCAATTTCAACGGTTCTACCAAGAGAGGTCACTAGAATTAACAATGAAATGGAGCAAAACTTTATGTAAATGTTTATGAAAGGAAATTGTAATTTTTTGTTTATATTCAGTATTTGCCAGATCTCTAATGTATTGGCTTTGTACATAATGCACCCCATATTAGTCCTTTTTAAGTCCCCCTTTTCCCATTCTGCACTTCGAAGAAGCATTTGATTGCAGTAACATTATTTGAAATGTATAGGTTATTTACGGCCTTCTTAGTTATTAAGCAAGGATGTTTGATCAAACTCTGTCTCTAACATATAGATCTTTATCTGAATTCTGATTGGTTGATTGGAATGTTGTTCCAGGATCAACAAGGATGTTGATCCAGGAACAAGTTGTACTTGGTGTCTTGCACAGAGCGATCGTTTTGTGTCTTTAGACATCAGTGTATCAGCACAAGCCGCAGGGTTTAATTTGGTTTTGTTTGTGTATGTTTTTGTTTCTTTTATTTATAGTATGTTTTAGCCATGATTCCCAAACACTTACATTATAACACTGATAGACTGCAATGGTTTGAGTAAAAATCTTGGTTTGTGTTCTACTGAAGAAACAAAGTTACCTACTTCTTGGATGCCCTGGGGGTAAGAAGATAAAAATAAAATTTTCATTTTTGGGTGAACTATCCCTTTAAATGGCAACTATATACAAATACAAAAAAAAAGTGGTTTAAATGTATTTAAATGTATTTATAGTACAATTACTTTTGATCAATAGGCGATGCTATTACCAGACTGTCATGGCATTGAGGCACCAATTAAAGAAAAATATTTAATGTAGGCCAAAGCAAAGTAAATGTGTTAACTTATTACAGGTTAATAAAAGTATATTATTGACTAAATCCAAAATGGCAACACACTGTGCAGTGTGTCCAACATTGGAAAAATCACATGTAAATATAGGTTGCACTTTTGACATAAGTGCGAGCTCTGGCGCATCCTTTGACGTTGGCTGCCTAAACACCTGTTTGTCTTAGTTTACATACAAATGTGCAAACTAAGATTTTCAAAATCTCCACTCTGGCCGGAGTTTTTAGAAAGAACCGGTTTCAGAGGCAAATTCTCCGTTTGCGTGTAAACAAAGGGCGCAAACGAAGGAAAATGTCTCTGTTCTTCAAAATAACCATGTACGTGTAAACGGGGCCTTAGTTTTCAAATAAGCCTGAAGGACTTGATTAGCTAGATCAAGTGTTTTTAATTAGGGTTGCATCTGAATTCTGCAGGGTTCCGGCGTTTGACACCCCTGATCTAAAGCATCAAGATGCTAATTAATTAACAAATAGCTGTAAATAGATATCATACAGTAAACTACCATTCAAACGTTTTTGAACAGTAAGATATTTTATGTTTTTAAAGAATTCTCTTCGGCTCACCAAGCCTGCATTTATTTGATCCAAAGTACAGCAAAATCAGTAATATTGTGAAATATTTTTACTATTTAAAATAACTGCTTTCTATTTGAATATATTTAAAAATGTAATTTATTCCTGTGATCAAAGCTAAATTTTTATCATCATTAGACCAGTCTTCAGTGTCACATGATCCTTCAAAAATAATTCTAATATGCTGATTTGCTGTTCAAGAAACATGTATTATTATTATTATTATTATTATTATTATTAGGATTTCAGGATTCTATGATGAATAGAAAGATACAAAAATCTTATCTGAAATAAAAAGCTTGTGTAACATGATACACTATACCATTCAAAAGCTTGGAGTCAGTTTAATATTTATTTTGAGGAGTTTAAAATTATAGAAATTATAGAAATGAACACTTTTATTTAGCAAGGATGCTTTAAATTGATCAAAAGTGATGATAAAGGCATTTATAATGTTACAAAGTTTTCTATGTCAGATAAATGTTGTTCTTATAATTTATTTCTTCGTCAAAGAAACCTGAAAATTATTTTCAGCTGTTTTCAACCTAAAAATAAATGTCCTAATAATAATAAATGTTTTTTTTTTAGCAGCAAATTGGATTAGCTTCAATGATTGCATCCGATCTTGTCGTCTGCTTAGGCATGTAAATCCAATGGCACCACACAATCATTTTGAATTGCTTTCAGTGAGTCTGTGTTCATAAGATAAGAGTGTGATTAGGTGTAAACATAGTTCTGTCACGACCACTATCATCAAAATGATAGATACTTAGCATGAACTTTGTTTTGGCAGTATGGTTAAACATTTGGCGGTATGGTTATATTCTGGGCAAAAACTCCCTGCCCACCCATGCAGCCTATCATGAATGAGCAGAGAGAAAGCCAAGTCCTGACTGTGTCGAAAGGAGGAGCTGGGGATGGAGGAGGGTAATTTGTTCCTGAGCAAGTGGAAAAGCTGCTGAATACTATTGAATAGAGCTTAAATGGGAATGCTGCAATAGGTGAGAATCAGCTGACATGATCTGCCAGAACTAATGCTAACGCTTAATTTATGTCAGGGCCACTGTCATCAAAATGACAGATACTTAGCATTAACTTTGGTTTGGTGGTATGGTTGTGTTCTACGCAAAAACTTCCTGCCCGTCCATGCAGCCTGTCATGATGAGCAGGGAGAGGAGCAATAATAATGGGTGCTTTATAAGCAGCTAAAAAGAGCAGCAAGTCCCTTTAATGCAATACCGATAGAACCAGTAGAATTGGCATCCTAGCAACGAATGGAGCAGAGAGCAGGTTCTGCCTAGCCTAAAAGCTTTAGCATCCATTTAAAACTCCATAAACAACAGCATATAATAACTCAAATCAACTCATCAGTTTACAGGTTTGTCATCTCCAATAGACATTTGCCTTGTTAAAATACGTGTCCTCAATCTGCCAACCTGCGTGAGCATAGACAAAAATCCTTACCAATATACTACTTTGCAACAATTGTGAATATTAGCAGTGCTGTTTTACATTTACTATTTGTCTTGCTTACCTGGACACAAATTTGAAAGAACGTAAACATTGTGTAAATAGCACAAATAAATAAATAGAGCGAACTTACAAATGAAACAATTTCAAATAGGGCCCACTGGTTAGCAATGAGAATAAAACAGAAACTAAGCAAGAAATCTTGCTTAATAATATATTTGTGGTGGATGCATCACCCCAAGCTCAACAAGTGAGGAACCAGAGGAAAATGACTGTAATTACGTGTTTTTTATTTTATTATATATATTATTAATATTATTATTATTATTAATAATTTTATTTATTTTTTATTTATTTTTATTAACACAATAGCTTGATCTCAGCCGGTTGATCATGTATTTAATCAACACATGTCATATTCCCTAATTTTTCATGCTCACATGCTCACATTACTCATTGCGTAATCACAAATTAAAGTGGATCAGAAATTATGAATCTCTAATAAGTATTGAGTGGCAGTCCAGCAGAGGAAGCATTCAATATGCAGAAATACTTCAAATGACTCTCATTGATATTAAGTTCTTATATGTATAGAAGCCATAGAGTGATAAAAACGTGATTCTGATGCTGTGTGTAGCAGAATCAACTGCACACTCACACAGCCAATGAAAACAACCTTAGAAAAATAAACAACCATGACACTGAGATTACACCATTTAATACAGTTAACCCCAGTTGAAACAGCTACACGAGAATGCTTGTTTCATGTAAACCTGTTCTTATGGCCTTAACTATCGGTGTGCAATTACTGTACATTCTCTAGACTGCTCTGTGTTGCTCCAGTAAAATTGCATGCGTAAATGCTGCTGCAAATATTCGTAATATTTCTCTCATGGAAATGATGCAATACTGCTAACATAATTTTATTTTATTTTTTACAATTAGCAGACTAGGCAATATACACAGCGATATGGATTAATAGAGTATTCATTTATCTTAGATGTGGATTTCAGATGTTCTGAAACACACTGCAACAGATTGATTTGTGAGCAGCGATGCACAATTTGCTCCTGAGCAAGCGGAAAAGCTGCTGAATACTACTGAATAGAGCTTATATAGGAATGCCATGATAGGTGTCGTATTCCTCCAGGTTTCAGTACATCTCAACCTGAAGCTCTTTGAGAGGCCCAATTTTGATAGCCAAACTTGGGAAGTTACAGAAAGCACCCCATCCATTCAGGAACATTTCCTCTGCAGAAAGATCCATTCCCGAAAGGTTCAGGAAGGTCCCTGCATGTTTTCCGAGCATGCAAACTACCGTGGCCGTCAGTAACTCCTTGAGAAGGGAGAGTACAGGTGACACACTGAATGGGGGGCCATGCATGCCACTGTGGCCTCTATTCGTCAACAGTTGTCCAATTCCTGAACAACTTACAAAGCAAAACAAAATCAGTTATTACAGTGCATTTGCATAGATATTCATTCCCTTTTTCTGGGACAGTCAAATTTCACTCAGGAGCATTCATATTGCTTGTACATTTTCATTAATACATGGCATAGCATGCACTCATTTTATTACAGTTTTTTATTTTATTAAATTTTCTTATATATATATATATATATATATATATATATATATATATATATATATATATATATATATATATATATCAAAAAAAAAAAAAAAGTAAACCTACTGTCTAACAGTAGCAAGAGTTTGGGTGGAGCGTACAAACACAAAATGCATTGTTTCATTCGGGATGTGTTTATCCAATTTGAGCAAGTGGTTAGATGCCAGTGCTGCTCCAACTTTGCCAGTACCAGCATCTGGAAAACAATTTAATTAGCCCAATAAATATTTTCTGGACTCAGCCATTGCCGAATCAAAAGGTCAGTGTTCCATACAACAGCCATTGCATTAATCTGCAGGAACAATCTAGAAACAATCACAGTATCAGCTGTTGATGATGCAGTTGCTGCGGGCATTCATATAACAATGATTTGCCTGGCAGAGCAACTCAATGTGAAACATATAAATCTCACTCATTGCCCTTTCAATACACAGCATACATCAAAAGGAAGAATGAAATTAGCCCCAAACATGGACAGAATGGGAAAAGTAAGACACCTTTTGCTTGCGTAAACTGGCTCTGTGATCTTTTTCTTGACTTAATTATGTTTCTACATCTTCTCCCATACAGATTTTCTTTTATGAGGACAAAAACCTTCAGGGACATTGTTTTGAGTGCAGCATGGACTGCCCAGAGCTGTCGTCCCACTTCAGCCACTGTAACTCCATCCGAGTTGAAAGTGGGGCCTGGGTCTTGTATGAACGTCCAAACTTTATGGGCTGCCAGTACATCCTAACCAGGGGAGAGTATCCTGATTACCAGCACTGGATGGGCTTCAGTGACTCTATAAGATCTTGTCGCATGGTGCAAAATGTAAGTCATCCCTGTTAGGAGAACCATAGCTGGGCTATTTTGCCAAATGCAGGTCTATGTTCCACCTTTTCAACAAAAACATTCACCTACCAGACATATGTGCCACACAACCATTCAAGATGCATTATTGGGCCTAAACTCCTTATCGTTCCCTGCTGAAAGTTTATTTTCAGTATGCATAATCTGAATGTATTTTTTAAATAATTTAGAGCACCATTAGAATAACTTTAGGTGATTCTAGACATGATTCTGCTCTTTCTACAGTAAAGGGCCTACCAGAAATCAGTGCATTGTAATGGTATTTGGCTATCCACTCTCTCTTTTGCAGCATAATGGCAATTTCCGTATCCGTCTGTATGAGCGGCCTGACTTCAAGGGTCAGATTATGGAGTGCAGTGAGGACTGGCCCTCTGTTTATGACCGCTTCGGTCACCGTGAGGTACAGTCCTGCAACGTTCTGGATGGGGCTTGGGTTTTCTATGAGCATCCTAATTTCAGGGGACATCAGTATTTGTTGGAAAGAGGCGAGTACCACCACTTCACTGACTGGAGTGCCATGCATCCTACTGTCGGCTCCATCCGACGTGTTCAAGAGTTATAGGTATTTTAATATGTAGTTGATTGTTCCTTAAACTATTTAATAATAATAAAAAAAAATGACACTGAGCTCACATTAAGTTTCTGTCTCGTGGTTTAATTAGTTCCATTTAAAAGTCAGCTTCAAACAAAGCATTTTAATAAAAGATATTTATATAAATCTTACATATATATTTATTTATAAATTAATGATTAAAAATAAAATAACATAAATAAATGGCAATATCATGAAATATTATTACAACTGTTTTCAATTTTAATATATTTTTTAAAAGTGATCTATTTCTTTGATGACAAAGCTGAATTTTCAGCAGCAATTATTCCAGTCTTCAGTGTCACATGATTCTTCAGAAATCATACTGTATGAATAAATGTATTTAGTTTTGTGCTGATGCAGTTTGTTTATGTTTTTGTTATGCATTATTCATTTGCATTCTTTGATCAACTAAAAAGTCAAAAGAACAGCATTTATTTGAAATGTAATTATTTTGTAACATTATAACCGTCTTTACTGTCTCTTTTGATAAATGGAATGTTTTTGCTGAATAAAAGTAAAGTGATAATAGATAATACACCAAAATAAATAAATAAATAATACACCAAAAAATAAATTAATAATAAATAAAAAAAACTACTCTCTCAAGTTGCTCCCTCAAGAATTTTCATTTTTGGGTGAACTAAATTATATTATATTAAGTATGTCAAATAACCATTTTTTAATGTATGAATTTATTTATTAACAGTTATCTCATCGTTTTCATCATCTTCTGTTGCTATAACTCAATACTCCCCTCTGTTGGTTAATGGGCTCTTACAAACTTAGAAAAAAATTGACTTCAGTTACCTTTTTTATAGAAAACAAGTATTTGAGCATTGTCCTGACAAACTGTACATTTAACAATATATAAATAAACAATTGATTTAAATATATTTGCTAAATATAGTTGCATGTAACACATGAGTTTAAATGTTTTTTTTGCTTTGTTTTTTATCTATATGACAGATGAAGAATTGGGTTGAAGTAAATGCTTTAAAAAATAAACTGCCTCTTCAGGCCTTTTGCTATACTGACACCGAGGTCAGGAATTTTGTTTTTGCTACCAGTACCTTGTTCACATGGATATACATACCACACATGTTTTTTAACCATTTGTAATTTAAAAACAATGAGTGCATGTGTGTTTGCATAGGCAGAGAGCATGAGCTGCCAGTGGTGTGAGCAGTTGCTGGTCAATAGCCCCTGCTAAATCTCCCCATACAATAGTTCAGGCCATGTTGATGACTCAGGAGCTTTGCCAGAGTCCAGCATATACCCAAAGTCCACAATGCTGATGCAGGCCAGAGAGGCACAAGAGCATGCTAAAACAAAAGGGGGTTTTCTGCACAAAGACCACCAGCAAGCACTTTTTCACCAGTGGGCCCACAGGGCAGCACATGTCTGTTGGTCCAGATTCCTCCATAGGCATCCAGCACAGAATGGAAGGATAGTTCACAAAGTTCACTTATTAGTAGTTGAGCTAGTATTTTTTCCACTAGCCTGACAGCGCCCTCTTGTGGTGGTACTTTTTAACATATGGTTCTCGGACTACTCACAAAAAGTTATTGCGAAATCTATTACTGTAATCAGATTTGTACAGAAATCATGATTTTTATAACAAGTGACAGGCAAGGGAGGAATAATAATACATTAATACCTAATCAACATAAGATTGGGTTTCTAATGGTTTGTTTATTTCCTTTAAATTGTCAGCTTGAGTTATTTTAGTTGTCTTTTACGCAGAATACTGTACATCTTCTGCCAGATTTATCAGCTGCTACCATGTGGTACAGCTATGAGTTAACAAGCTGGTAAAGTATGTGCAGGTGTTAATTGCCTGGCAGATGCGATTGGGAACTGCAAGGTCATTGTGGAGACACCCCTGCTGCAATGTTACAGCACTGTTAAAAGATGGAGACATCTTTAAATATGCCAGGGAGTAATTATAGGATGGAGGCTTCTAAAGCAGTTAACATATAGCCTAATGCAATTTAATCCCAGTTAAATGTAAAATTATGTGTTGTATACAGTATTAAAAATGGCCCATGTTGTGTCACTGGCCTAAAGTTAGTTTGATTTGTCTGGTCTGCAGTTATTTGTTTTACCATGTGAATGAAATTTCACATTTTCTTATTGCTTTCAGAATCACATTCCTCTAGGACTATTTTTAAACTTCTGAGTCACCGATAAAGGTCCACAGCTGAAAGGAATTACTTTAATCCTATGAAAAGAATGTAAAAATAAACTTTCCAGACGAGACAATTGCCTTTTAAGGAAATGGCAAGAGAGTTAGAGGGGAAAGTGGGGCCGGGGGAGGGGAAACACCATATTCTTCTGTACAAAAACCATTTAGTTTATACAGTAATAATGTTGACAGAGTTGTCTTGGGCACTGTAAATTTTAACAGTGCTGTACAATGATAACAATTAGATAAAAAGATAAAAATGATCATTTAAGTAAATTAGGAAATGTGATTGAAAATGCAATTTATATGGAAACTAAATACAACATAATCAAAATGTTAATGCCATGATTTCAATATAATGATTTATTGGTACATCTGTTGTTCATCCACAGATAATTTATGCTTTGATACTGTCCATATTGTGCATCTTAATGTTTATCGATACATAATGTATGTGTGGTAGAAACACACTTTAAAAAAAATACATATGAGGTCACGTTGTTTTTGTGTTCTGTCTTCTAGAACAGGCACAGCTCATTACAAAGTGCTTTAGACTAATTGCCTGTATGTTAACACCCCTCTGTCTTATTAATGCATGAATTATTAAACAAAATCTCTTTCTTAGATGGATTCCTTTGAGATGATTAAGATTTAAAGGCAATAGATTTGCACTATATTTCCACACCTGTCTTGCATTACTACTGTGTGTAGAAACTACACATTTAAAACCCCACAACATATTAAGATTATATGTTTAGCCTCAATAATTCTGTCCATCAAGGCTTATTAAGATTCAGGTGAAAATTAGGATTCATTGTCACATGGGCAGACTGGATGGATAAGCTAAAAGCAATTTTCACTCCTTTCTGATGATGACAGACAGTCTGGAGGTACACCTGCCCAGAACGGCATGCTGGGTCCTTAATTATGAGCCTCGGCCTGAGGTGCATTAGATGACCCACCTACTGCTGCCATAAATCTGTTACAAAGGCAGAATCCCAAAGTAATGACACCCCTCCTACCTCACTTTATTGTCATGAATAAAGCTATAAATGACCAACAAGGATTAAGAAGCTGAGAAAGAACTAGAACTATCAATATCACTGGAAATTTTCCTTATATAAATAAATATGTTATGTGATTTCCATGAAATGAAAGTGTAGGTGTTTGGATTCACTTGTGTCTTTTGTTTTCACCATAAGAGGGCAGCATAGGATTTAAAACAACTCATAGCCAATGGTACATTGGTTTTTCCTTTAATTGTATCATTATGAATTTTTAAATTTTTAAATATAATCTTTGCATATTTAGAGGTCCACACAATGTTTATCCTGCAGCACTGAGGAAGACAAGATGGGAAACGTCAGTGTAATCTTAAACAGGCCACTACAGTACACACCTCTTTTAAGGGTTTGACCGACATTTGTTTTACAAAGCGTATGTCTCATTTGTAACTTAAGGAAGCCTTGTAAACAACAACCTTGGAGTAAAGGATTCATCAGAATGATGTTATGATGTCAACATGAGAAAATATTTGCCTGTATCTAATACCTCTAGACTTGATAATTACATACAGACGTGTTTGATCAGGGTGAACTGATTCTGCAGGAAGGTAGATCTCCAGGAGCAGGTTGTGCTGCGTTCAACTCCACTTTTAGACATGCACTTGCAAACTTATTCGGGGGAATCCCTTGAAAAACATTGCAGAAAATACATCTTTGTAAGAATCATCCTGAAGCAAAATTCAGAGCATGGTAAAACATTTATTTTTATTTGAAATGTTTCATGCCTCTCTAATATTAATATTTTTCCCTCAGTTATTATTATTATTATTTATTTATTTATTTATTTATTTATTTATTTATTTATACTGGGATTTTTTCTGAAATTGATGGATTGTAGGATGTGACATGGCCCTACCTACTTCATATATATATATATATATATTATAGTTATATATATATATATATTGAAAGAGTTCAGATGCAAAAGCCTCTAAGTGCCATCTGAAATTTTCATCTAAAATTAGGATTTTTATCAGGCTCCTATGCTTAGGTTGAGTCATTTTACTTTAATTGCAATGTGCAGGTCCTTTCCCAGGCTATTAAAGTGAAATAACTGAACATATAAAAATCCTAATTTTAGATGAAAATTTCAGATGGCACTTAGAGGCTTTTGCATCTGAACTCTTCATATATATATATATATATATATATATATATATATATATATATATATATATATATATATATATATATATAATTTACTTATTGAGAGAATTTAGTTGACAAAAGCATCTCCACAAATCTCAGTTAGGCTACAACTCATTTGCCCGGCAGATTTCAAAACTTGACGGTCTGAATGCAATGATATGATGTTACCTGCCTGTCAACCAATGTATTTGCATACCACCACACAGCCATAGCGAGAGTTAGGGGCATGCTGGCTACTAACTGTGACAAGCTGACCAGCTGATTCAGAGGGTGTTTAGTCGGTGTGGAAACAGAAATTCAGAAGTGAAAGGTAGAATCGTAAGACTTCCCAAAATACAAAGAGACAGATAATGGGGTAAAACAAGGGTAAACATCAGCAGTGACTTCACTAGAAGGAGGAATCTGATGAAACGTTTGGGATTCAATCGGTACAACTAACTTGGGGAGTTTCTTTTCGACAGCTAAACAGAACCAAATGCATACTGAAGTCCCAGAATAGAGATTGATGAGGGGGGAGGTGGGGGGGGGGGGGTCAGATTTTCCTGACCTACTGTTAATGTGTGCATTTTAAGATGTTTTAAGGCTCTTAACTTGGATAGAAATATAGAATTAAAACCAAGTCAGTGGGTAGTAGTAGCATAAATTATTTTTCAAGTTAACAGATTCTTAAACATGAGAATGAGATTTAATGTTGCAATGGATGATCCATGATACAAACAGGAAATAGAGAATATATAGTTTGTTTATGTTTATGAATTTAATAAACTCAGTTATAATTATCCTGGTAGCCTTCAGTATCTAAAGTCATATCTAAACTGATTAAACATGAATATTATTATAATTTATCATTATTATTATTATTATTCACACTAAACAGAAAATAATATTTTCCAATAAGTTTAAACAGATTTTCAAATTGCATGGGCATATTTACCTTTATTTTTCTAAAAGTGTCCATTATTTTTTAGTCAAATTCTTACATTTAATCAGTGAATTAGAATAATAAGACATTTGGGCTTTTACCAAGCAAATGAAATCAACACCGAGCTGCATCTGAAGTGGGATTTATAGATGTAGGCTATATACACACTGTTTAATGCAAGACACTAATGTATTTAACCTGCAATTAAAAATAATGTTTTTAAGTATTAAACATAAAACGTTTAATAATTATATTTGAAGTGATTTAAAACATGGAAAAAAAATTTTTTTAAGTCGAAATTTGAAATTAAAACCGCCAATAGATGGCAGCAAATCACTGTAAATAAGTGAGTCATTGCGATTGAACCGAATCATTTAAATGATTGATTCATTCAGGAACGAATTCACCATCATGTTGCTCAGAGACTCAAAAAAACTGTGCTGTGCGGCAGTGTTTGGAATTATTGTTGTTGTCGAAGTACAGCAGAAACAGGCAGTTGCTGTCTAAAACGTAAGTCTCTTAATGAACAGTATGTTTATTTAGCTGTTGTAAAAATCAATATAAAATCCTATAACACTTGTAATCACAGTAATTTTGGGGAAAAAAACGGCATTACATGTGAAATTGATTAACTAAAGTACTTAATGTCAAATACACATCGTTAAAATCGGTAAGCCCCTCCCCTCGAACGCAGATGAGCCAATGGCAGTCGAGTCAGTGGAGTATCAGTTGCATGGGGAGCGGAAAAAGCAAGCACATCTGTAGGGTTTTAAGGCACAAATTATGTTTACTTTAGTTGATGTTAAAACGCATTTATAACGGTGTAACGTTAGACGTTTTCGCGAATAACTGTATCTATTTCAGTCTGTAGGCTCTGTATAATTAAATCAATGTTGATAAATGAAAAAAAAAAAACATCTGTAGGTTTCAGCGCAGAGAAACATTGAAAGATCCTAAGCTTTCATCGGTTTGATGGTGTCTGTTATGAAAATGGGAAAAAAACGACGTTCCTGTGGTATTTGTAACACTCAGGTTACCCTGAGAGGATAGGCAATATAATTTATTTTAGTACATTTCCTAAACCCAAACAAAAAAAGAGCAAAATATCACTAAGCATTCAACTCCAAGACAAAAGCGTTCATTTTCTGGTTGTCATCCTCTCAAATTACAACTTTCATCTGCTCTAGCAGAACGTCTGGCGTTTTAGCGAGCTAAGCTAGCCTATATAGCTAACATTAAATTTATTACAAACCTATATAGCGAACTGTTCTCACATCAGGTACAGTGTATGGCAAAAACACATAAACGAAGGTCTACATTACACCGTCTCTTCATATTAAACTTGTTAATTAGTTTAATCGTACTCTGCGATATGAACAATGCCAGATCTGCGATTGTAACAAATGTAACAATCGGATTCTCCAGCTTGCATTGCGGCTGTAAACCATCGCTTCCAAATTAATACCCACAATATTTATTTTAAAATATTTTATATATCCCTCCATGGCATATTTAAGTCCCACATGTAGTCCTCCTGTGTCCAAAATGTATCAAAAAGATATAAGGACAAAGTATTCGTTTACGATTTCGCAACAGTAACTCGGCGGGGCTTTCCGATTGGTCACTTTGCGTTTTGAGGGGGCTCGAAATGATTTTTGTTGTTGTTGTTTTTTTTTTTTTTGCAGGGGTTCCCGATACAATTCGCATTCCAGGGACGAAATATCACGTTATTTGGGGTCGCTTCAACCCGCAACAGTGTTAAAGAGATCAAATTCCTCTGGAAAACAGATGACTTGGCAACACTGATTATTTATTGCTTATTTATTTAGTTATTATGCCCTCGTCCTGTAAATACGTTTATAGGCTATTAAATTGCTGTGTGTTTAAATAAAATTAACACAACCCGACTGTTATTCAGATAATTTAAACACCAAACTACTGAAATCACACGATTACTTCCATTTAATGCTATGTTGAGCAACTAGTAAGCCTTTAAATAATGTTTTTCATTGTTTCCGTCCAATGTGTTATCCAGAAGCGGTTGGAGGACGTGTTTTGGTGCCCATTTAGGGAGTTTTTTAGACGCTCGCAGCATTGTGCTTCACAGCGTTTCGACTCAGCTTCAGCTCAGGTCCTGCACACACACGATGCCAATGATGCTGCACGCGCGTATGATGCCTAACAATGCTGTCTAGGTAGGCAGGTCGCTAGGTTTTGAGAAACAGCCGGAGTCACGACTCCAGACTGGCAGGAAGATGAGGACACGATGAATTCATCTTTGGGTAGGTTCTCACCTTTATTATAGTTACTTGGATTTATAATGGATAAAGATTGTTGCTGTTACATTTAGACTGCAAATAGTGAATTATTTGGTTACACTTAATGAACAAAATACTACGAACATTCGGCATATTATTCATATGATTTCACATTGTTGTGAATTTTTATTTTATGTATAATTGTTGCATTGATTATTGGTCATGTTTTAATATGAGACCTTTATGTACATTTATAGAATAGAATTTAAGATTTTATGGAGATTTAAAATGTGCTTCTTTCTGCATGTTTTCTGCATGCATTTATGAGATTCACATCAGAATGTAAAATAACAACAAGCTTTATGTGTACCAATGGACAAAACAACAGCATGTTTGTTCTTTATTCCGTCCACTCATGTTGTCAGATGTGTTAGTATTTTCATAAATGTTTATTGTAAGTTGTTGTGTATTTGTAAGTGCCTGCAATGTGTATGAAAGCATACTTAAAAGCGTTTTTAAAGGTTTGCAGATGTGGTGCTTTTCCCAGGACTGTGTCAGGAATTAGGTGTTTCCAGTGCTAGGCAAAGGGGGATCCTGGGAGGTTGCTATTTTTAGCTCTTATTTCATCATTCCGCTGCACAGTGCAGTAAGCTGCTCTCTGCATCTCAATGATTGAGGATGGGCTCATCAGCCTCCTTCTCTTTAAAATGTCCACAGCTTTTAAATCAAAAACTATCTGAAAGAACGAATGGATGTTGGGTCATACTCTTTTTCCATCTGCTCTTTTGTTGTTGCTTCGCTGTGCAGATTTTAAGGCTGTTACGAAGTGCAGTATAGTGTTCTATACAAATGCAGCATTAGGATATTCATGGGCATTCAGTAGTGTTTGACAGAATGATGTCTCTTGATACTAAACACAATATATACAGGCACAGATCCATTCACATTGTTTCTTCCAAGGTTGTCATAACAGCATGAGCCAGATTGGTATCTAATACCATACGCCTGACCTTAAACATGACCTATGTCTTTAAAGTTTCCATCCCATGTATAATCTGCAAGACATTTTTCATCACAATGAAGAGCATTACTGTGTGCTTAATAAACACAATCTTTTCTGTAGTGAATGTGGTGAAGATTTAAGGATTTTATTTGAAAAGGAGTTTCATATTTTACACTTTCCATCACAGAAAGTGTCTTATTCTTCTGTATTTAGATTATGTTAAACTCGTAGCTAAACACATTGTCATGGAAATATGAGCAAAGAATGAAATGCAGTTTCCTCACATTCTAACCATGTCTCAAACAAAATGTAGTTGTTCGGTTTCAATTTGATCTTAACTTTATCTTTTGCATTTGTGGTGGCATTTCTAAGATATATTTGACAATTCTGGTTATTGGGTTTTAAAAAGCAAAGAGTTTCTTTGGGATACGATTCAATTAGATATTTTCTCAGTTTACAGTAGCATGTGAAAGTTTGGGACCTCCTTGCAGAATCTGTGAAAATTTGAACAATTTTAACAAAATAAGAGAGATCATACAAAATGTGTGTTATTTTTATTTTATTTTATTTTATTTAGTACTGTCCTGTACACTTTTTTACATAAAATATGTTTACATATAGTCCACAAAAATAACTGAAAATATTAAAATAACCCCCTTCAAAAGTTCGGGAACCCTTGGTTCTTAATACAGTGTGCTGTTACTTGGATGATCCACGATTGTTGTGGTTGTTTTGTTTTGTTTTGTTGTTTTTTGTTTTTGTTTTTTGTGATGATAATGAGTCCCCTGTTTGTCCTGAACAGTTAAACTGATAAATGTTCTTCAGAAAAATCCTCCATGTCTTGCAGATATATCTGTTTTCCAGCATCTTTTGCATATTTGAACCCTTTCCAGCAGTGACTATGATTTTGAAATCCATCTTTTCACACTTGGACAATTGAGGGACTCAAGCACAACTATTAAAAAAGGTTCAAACGGTCACTGATGCTCCAGAACAGGGATAGGCAAGGTTTTTTTTTTTTTTTTTTTTTTTCAGGAGGACAGGAGAGGTTTGAAAATCCACTAGTGTGTAACCCTCTAGTTTGTCTTACTTTTGGTGTACAGTATACTGTATGAAACATGGGAAAAGAAGCATTCAGATTTTTTCTTGTGGAACACAGTGAGCTACACTAATAGTTGATGATTTAATGTGAGGCTGAAAGGAGCCTTATTGTGTGGGCTGTCAACTGGGCCCTCAGTATTCTGATAGGTGACAGCAAGCAAATGTTCCAAGGCATATGTGTTTGTGTTGAAGGTTGCGCAGCACTGTTGTAGAAGTGTCTTTGTTCAATGAAAAACAATACAGAAACAGTGACCTTTTTCTGACTAGAGATAATGAGAGACGAAACCTGCCATTGTAAAATATAGAACGCTGTCAGTACTGGGCCATAGTTAAACGTGACAACTGAGAGAAATAAAGAAATGTCAAGGGGAGGTGCTAATTGTGTTAAATGTAGTTTAGTGGTGCAAAATGACCCGAAGAAAATGATTCACTGAAGAAGAAATGAATTGCCATTATTTTGAAAACATTTAATAGAAAATCAAGTTAATATGTGACCTCCGAACAACAGACAATAGACAATTCACTTTTATTTTAACCAATTTTAAATAACAAACCAATTATAGCTTTATTGCATTCAAAACAAGTTTGGGGACATGCAAGTTTAAGAATGCACCATATCATGTGAGCAGAATTCTATTTTTAATTTATTTTCGTTTTTACAGTAGGGTACATTTCTCATATACCATGTCTCTGTGGGTCTTAAAAGGTCTTAAAGCCTTTACTTGATTTTCCACAAATTAAGGCCTTGAAAGGGTCTTACGTCAGAACAGAATCTCTTAAATTAAGCTTCCGTGGCATTAAATCTTGTATTCACTGAAAAAAAAAAAAAAAAAAACAGTTGTTTACAAATATCTAGACATCGTACAATTAAGATACAGTACAATTGCCGTCCAAAGCCACACGCCTGAACACATGAACACGCACAGACCAGATGACCAGAGATAACATTACTACAATACATCATGTGTTATTAACCGGTGAGAAAGGTTTATAGTACAGTTAATAAAAGTACTACAATACCAGGAAGGAAGGTCAGGTTGTTGATGTTTGCCTGCCATTCTCGATCTGTCTGCATAGCGTACGGGAATGCACTGATGACGTATACTGTACGTCATATTTCTTTCTCCAAGATGTTAAATAAAAGGCTGCAAAATGCAAAGGCCTGGAGATGAGGGTAGCAATTTATTCTCTTATAGTTTCTCAGCCATTTTACTTAAAAACTACTGAGACATTAGGAGAGGATGCCAGCATGGCAATGTTTCCCCACACGAAGACGCTGCTTATGTTTCATCACTGTAAAACGAATAAGCCAAACTAAATTACTCTGACAATGAAGGGAATAGTGTGCTTTACAAAAACCAATTACACAAATAACCTATAAAGAAATTCATATAAGATTTCCTGAGTGCTACAGAAATTACAATTTTAGTTTACTCTTTACACCAAAATGTGAGCAACAGAATTCATTACTACACTAAACGTATTGCCTCACAAGAATTGGCTAAGAAAAAAACCTGCTTTGCATTATTATTAATTAAGTTTTTATTGATTTACTGTAACTGGAAATAAACATTACACATTGCTTTGATTGAGATGTAACTTGAGTCAGCATTTTGTCTGGTAAGCATTTGTATTGTACGGAGCCCCGCACATGTCATGCAACAGAAAATTAATAAATCATGTGCACGATTAACTAATTTGTTCCCTCAATGTATTAAAACGTGCACACAATTACTATTGTGTTCCTTTGATTTGCTAAATCATCCTCACAATTTATTAATGTGTTCTCTCGATATATAAACGGTGTACACGATTTAGCAAATCAATGGAACAAATTAGTAAATCGTGCGGACAATTTATAAATCGAGGGAACAAAATAGTAAATCGTGCGCACAATTTAGCCTACTTTTTTTCCTGTATGCCATGTGCGGGGCTCCGTAGTATTGAAACTATTCTTAAATGCAAAAATATACCCACTCATCAGATGTCACATTATGTCTAAAAGGTGAAAACACAAGTCCACATTAAAATCAAAATACATTTCAGCTGACACTGGGAACAAGGTTATACACAAAAAATGATCAGTTCATATTTTTTATGAGATTGCTTCATGGTAAGCCGTGTAAATATGATACATTGAAAACAGGTTGGATTTTTTTAGGATGGATGTTGCCTTTTGTTCTTCCTCTGACTGCCAATTAAGTTCTCTGTAATGAGCCCTAGAGGCATGCTAATCACATTAGCACTGTATTTGCAGGGAGGTTTGGTGTCCAAGGTGTATATTTACACATGGGCAGCTGGAATATATCTATATCCGAGAGAGCAAAGTGAAGGAAATGTTTTTAGGAAATGTTTTGCTGATATATGCATGTCATCCTTATTAGCTTACAATGAACTTTCTGTTCCTTATTATTACACACTTCTTTGCACATTTCCAGCCTATTCTTGGCATCATATTAAGCCAGATGGTGTAGTAATTATATCATTCAGCAGAAGAGAAAATGTTTCTTGAGCTACATTAACCAGTATGGTTAAGTTTAGGGCTGGACGATAAAACAATAACAGCAATTATCGCGAAATAATTTTCCTTGATAAAACGATAACGAGAGTTCGATAAATGTATGATATAATGTTCATGTGCCAAAAGCAGAATGAAACAGCACTACTCATTTGAACTCATTTGAATAATGAACATAAATTAACTCTATCTTAACTCTTTTTTAATAGATACTACTACTATCAACTCAAGCTACTGTCAAATGTGCATTCCTAAGAGACAAAAATATGTAATATTATTAATAATGCAGCCTGCACTGTAAACTGTACGGAAGATATTCATCATGAAGCTCAGGCAACACAAACCTTTTTCTTGATTTGAAACAATATCACTATTTAAACGTGCAGACACTAAGAAATTACATTTTCTATTAACATTTTATGTTGTTAAGGAAACAATTACTGGAAATGTGTAAAGAATTTACAATTAACAGTCTGGTTTTTTTTTTTGCAACTCTTAGTTAGGAGCACAAACCTGTTTTTAAACTTGAAAGAAATAAAGATTTGATATTTATTGTGATAATTGCCAATATCGACTAATATGAAAAATATTATAGTAATATTTTTTTGGACATATAGTCCAGCCAGAGTTAAGGTTTTATTATCATTAAACAGAGTTATGAAGTTACTGCTGTCTAATAGTCATCTTATTGTATACAAGTTTCTCAAGCATGTTACTGATGTCATTGCCTTTATGTAAAATACAATATTTTCAAATTACTTACCATTTTTAAACAAGCCTTTGATGCCCTGTTAGCAGTACGTTTCTCTGTGGTTTCCAGTGAGAGATGATCAACACTTGCAAAGCAATGCAACTTCTAAGAAACCATTGTAAGACATATTTAAAGCAGCCAAGGCTGGTTTTCTGTTCTTACCTGGTCTTCCTGGTGATCTACTTCAGAGAGGTTCTGGCCACTTTTTAGTCTATCAGGCTAGAAGACCAACTTGACAACCAGCTAAATCTTACTTTGAGAGCATTTAAATCCAGCTAATGCTGGGAACACACTGCACGGTTTTCAGAGTCATCTGGTCACTGTTCCTCTCACAACACATGACTGTCTGGGGTACTGTTTAGTGCTTGTGTGCACACTACACAATGCACAGGGGTCACCAATAAGAAGAATCTGGTTGTCATACAACATTTCATAGCAAAAACACACGTTAGAAGTGGTACATGAAAAAACGTACGTAAATCACGTGTGAGACAGAATTTTTTCCTGTTCAAAAATTGCAGCCCGTAAGAAGCTTGCAATGCAAGTTGTCTATATGCTGATATGCATCGAAAAGAAAGAAGAATATGACGAGAGAATGGTTTCTTGCAATAGCCATGCATGCAGATGTTCTGTTGCAGGTCTGTGACTCCTCCCCTGACATTTCCATTGACCTTTAAGTTGCTCTTTCATTGGCTGTAGTTTGTCGCGATGTCATTTTTAGTCAAACACATTTCAATTGAGACTAAACTCGTGCAGTGTGTACCTGGAACAAACCAGCAAATAGTCTTTGTGCAGTTTTCCGTTTTATTTACTAACAGGAAAATGTTAGTGAAAAAGGAAAACATTTTTCCCAACACATTGCTCCAGTAAGAAATATTGCCTGATAAGCAGGGCTAGCTGAACTCAATAATTCATTATCTCATTTAAGACCCTTTAATGAAAAACGGCTCTATTTCCATGGAACCAGAAAGAGAAACTTTTTTCCACTTTCATTGAATCAGTTTATTAAAAATGCATGATATAACAGGGAAATAAAATGCAGGTACATACAGCCCAGCTTGTCTTTTTGTGAGAGAACAATTCAAAAGTTTTTCAATGGCAAGACATCAAAAAGCAATATGGTTTTCTTCTTTCTTGTCCAACTTTAAAAAGCGACATTAATGTAATACTGTACACCACAGGGAATGCACCACCTCCGCTGCCCCACCACAGGCACAAGGAAACCTGCACTTTGAAAAATCTATTCCCAAATTGCATTCCTTGACTTGCCGACTCCATTTAACTATTCCACCCTCGTTGATAACATTTCTGTCAGTGGTGGGTGTAATGATTAGGTGTCAGTGTTTTCTGTCCTTTTGCACTGAGAGGTCCCACTGAAAACCCTGTTCTTTACACCCACCGTCACATTCAGGCTGAGTCAGAACACAGAGTCACCTGCTGTCTCGAACCCCTTCTTCTCTCCGCACAGCCTCTTCCCATCCGTTGCTCATTTACCCCAGATTATTCTCATGGCTGATGCTTAACATGGCTGACTTTCCCACTGCCGCAGTAGGATCTGTCTCAGTAAACACAAGTTTCATTAGAACTCTCTATAGGGGTAAAAAAAAAAAAAAAAAAAGAAACCTTCCCATTCCGCTCTTCTCAAAATAAAACCAATTACCAGACGGGTCCACGTGATTATGTGCAAAGAGAGAGTCTGTGGCTTGAGGCAAGCTGTAAAATGATGCAACTGTGGAAAAGTAATATTGTGACGGAGTTCATCGAGCCCAGTTTGATTTATTGCGAAAGTAAACAGTGCTTATCAATGAAGGATGAACTCTCCAGTCGTGTATTTATAGCAACCTAATAGATCCCAAGATTCCAATCTTTTTTAGGACAAAATATAGTTTTATTTATTTATTTATTTATTTTTATTTTTTTATTATCGTAATAAGGACCTTCCTTCCTGGACTTCATTGAGTGGGATTGAAACAATAAGCAGTTTATAAAGTATTATGTTTTATTGAAATCCAAAGTTTTCGAGTTGAAGTGCAGCTTTCAGGTAATTAAAGTTAGATTGTGTATGTGTCAAAAGTTGCATTCAGCAACATTAATCATACATTCAGAGCCCCAGCTGCATTCATTTCTCAAGTCTTTAAATTTTCAAATGCAATATCTACTTTTTAAAATCCAAGCTGAATTATTTAAACCTAATGCTGAATTATTAAAAGCTGGCACGTAATCATGACAGCTCACCATGGTTAAATTATGGTTTAAATTAAAATTTAGAATTGCATTACAGTTTTCAACATCATCATCATCGGTTTTACTAAATTTCTCCAGTCCTTAAGCACGATTTCAACATTTGCCTCTATAAATATCTGTTTGATTCATGTAAACACCATTCAGTCCCAAGGTTAAAAGGAAAGCCCTACAGTGACATGTGTATGGATGAGAGTTATTCCCTTGCTTCTCAAAAGGTAGGATACTCTGTGTGCATTTGCATGCTAATAGAGGTGGTTGTACATATACTGTGTGTGCACAGTAACACTAATGTTAACCATTCATCAAAGACTGCCAGAGACATTGATTCTCAAGTCAAGACATAGGTGTACAAATAGATTCCCTGTCAGTGCTGCTCTGGTGTTATTCCTGGTACCTGTTTATAATGAACTACATGGAATCCATATAATGTCACAACTGAAATCTGGATGGGAGTGCTTTTATACACATGTAAAGCTGGCACTGTTGCTTACATCAAAGGAAATGCTAAAGTGAGAGCAGGAGGTCCCTGCAGAGGAAACCAGAGCTCTATCTTTTTGCAAATGTTTGCATGGCTGTGGTAAAAAGATGTGCAGAGGATTTCAACCTGTCTTTGTGACTGTCACAAGTGCAGGAGGTTTATGGACAAAGAACTATTGTTTTATACATTTAATGAATTGGTTAAGCTACATATTATGTGACTGACAGGGACAATAGGTTTTATTAGCCGCTGCAAACTGCCTACAGTTAGGAGAATTAACTATGTTACATTGATTGTTAATAATAGTACATATTGTCTTTGAATTAATATTTAATTATTGGTAAAATAATATATAGCAGAGAAGGCACTCAACTGTGATTGCTTTGTGTAACAGTAAAACAAAAACAAATAATAATAATAATAAAAAGGTATTACAGGATGCCATTCTTGTACCTGGATGTTTTACTACTTATAACTGTATAGAATCATCAATCATAACTTTCACTCTCAGAAAAAAAGTTACAAAATCTGTCAGTAGCACAGTACCCTTTCAAAAAGTAGTATGTTTTATGTAATAATATGTACCTTAAAGATACTAATATGCACCGATTAGGGGTAAAAAAAAAAAAGGTTCTAGCCCAATGACAGCTTTTGTGCTTTTTTTCAGAGAGTGTACCAAAATCTGCTGTTTGACTTAAAATGTACTGATAAGCACCATAATAATACAGGTGGTGTGATAGAAGTCAAGTCGGTTTGTTTACTGTTGTCCTGTCTGTGAGAAAAGGATACGACGCAGTCAGTTTTTCACCTTGTGTGCATGTTTGTGACCTTTATGCACGTGTGAATAGGTGGGTGTCAGTAACAGGCTGTGCATGTGTGAAAATGTATTACTGCACTGCTCTGGTGTTCCCAGAAATGAGCACATCTTTCTAAATGTCCTCTTATCAGGGATTCTGTTTGAGCTATGATTACAGGTGTCTCAAATTGCTTTATCAAGACTTTTTTTCTTCTTCTTCTGCACAAGCTACTATTGTTGTATTACTGCATGTAAGTGCCTGTTGCTAATTCAAACCATGATATATTCTGCTCTTTGCAAATTCTTCAAATAATATTAGTTTTTTTTATTTTTTTATTTATTTTCATCATAGTGGATGTGGGCCAAGAATACAATTATAATGTTTTTGGATAAGTCTGATTTTTTTAATGAAATCTCAGCTTGTGAGATTTTAATTAATTAATTTATTTTTATTTGTTTGTACAATGCCTCTTCATCACATTTTCTCCATCTCCTCCCCCTTCTTCCTGTCCTTGTGTCTCTGGGGATGAGCCTGCCAGCCCTGTGATGTAGCTTTGGATCTCATTATAGAGCAGAGATGTAATGGAGCCACATGTTTGTCGGTCACACGCTAAGATGTGCATTAATGCAGAACTGTTTGTCCACTGCAGCTGCTGGTGGTCATATAACTGCTGCTTTTTCTCCCTCCCTTTATTTCCTACTCAAAGAGGAAAAAAATAATAAGGTATATGTTTCAACATAGCCTGCAGGACATTCCTAATCTGTCTTTTTGGTATTTTTATTTCAACATCTGTAGCTACTTAATCGTGCGGAAATTTGGAATTACTATGCTGGATTGTTTACACTTTAATTGAATCATAGTTCGACACTGTATTGGGACAGCTCTTTTCCTGCTATTGCAGAAATGCAGTACTCCATGAACCGAACCTTAAATCCTGTACAATTTTCGAATTGTAGTTAGTGTGTATTCAATAAACTAAACACTACCGTTTAATAGTTTGGGGTCTGTAAGCTTTTTGTTATTGTTATTTTTACTTTTATAAGTCTATTATGCCCACCAAAGCTGCATTTATTTGTTCAAAAATAGTTTTAGTTTTAGTGTTATTCTTTGCTGAATAAAACTATTCAATTCTTTAAAAAAAATGTGAATGGTGTTGTAGGTGTTACTGTAGGCTTCGGCGCTCATTTTTCCTCAGTAAGATTTGTGGGAAGTCAATGTCATAACCGTAAGTTTGCATGGAAAAGAGTGACTAGTACATTCTGTAGAATTTCTTCTTCTATGTTCCACAGAAGAAAGAAAGTTATACAGGTTTGGAACATTAGGGTTAGTAAATTATGACAGAAATGACACAAATTCTTTCTGTCCCAGTCACAACAATAAAATGCAACCAGACACACCAATATTCCTGACATATACTGACAAAGATATAACAAAATAAAATTTTCCAGGATTAGCAATCGGTTTTTCACTTCTTTTCCAATGTTTCTGTCATTACAGTTGCGTGTATGTCTTACTATTCACAATCCTCCTACACACTCATTCACACCACACACACACTCATACTACTGTCAAAGGCATAGATATTTCTCCGAAAGGTGTCCAACAAGGTAATTATTGCGAACTGGCATATGCAATGGCAGGAGAAAATGAACAGTCTTGCTTTTATATCAAGGTACAACTGCAGACTGTCTGGTTCATGTATCATTGGACAGTTAAAATAGGAAAAAAAAGGCTGCTGCGAGACATTTATTTCCCAGGGTGCTCTCACTCATGATGAGAATGAGGTGACTGGTCCCAGTGGACTCTGAGGTAAGGCACGAAGGACAGTGCTTCCGCTCACTTGGGAGATGGGACAGCCTGAGGGATAAAAATAGCAAGTGAATCCCACCCCCCAGGGTCTCTTTTGTCCTTCTGGACACTGTGTGTCTCTATCCTGGTACCCTGCTGCCTTCCCTATAGACAGTGTGTGACACTGCTGTAGTTTCCACACAGTGCTGGATTCAGAAGCAAACGCCTGTTTCCTGTCACTGAAAAAATAGATAGATAGATAGATGGATGGATGGATGGATAGACCTTTACATCTAGTCTGCACCAGAAAATAACAGTGGAATTTATAAAAATGGCTTTTCCTTTTGGAGTATAAGTGACCATTTGAACCTTTTGTAATAGTTGTGTATTACTATTATTTTATTTTGAAGATTATATGGAAATGTCTTTTTGTATATGGAATATATTATTCAGGTCAGTACTAAATAAAAAATAACCTGCATTTTGTATAATCCCTCATATTTTGGTAAAGTAATTTTGACCTCAATTATAGATAGGTTTTTATGAATTCATTTCAATTCATATTATGGCCCAAAGCATTAAGTGGTTAATATTCACATTTTGCTATATGTTGTCCAGAATGAATGCTATAAGTTTATTCATGCATGAAAACATTGCAATGTACAGTATGAAAATGTATATTTAGAAATTTGCTAAAACTTGCTGTGAGCAGTGTTAGGGCTCTCACAAGATTTGAACTACACAATTGTAGTGGCCAAAAAATCGTAATGATGAAATTAGCATGAAATCAATAGAAATGTAATTGAAAGAAAGAAGGAAAGAGGTCCATTATGACAACCATGAAGTCTTGTCATTCATAATCAACTCCACATTAGTTCATAACCAGTGTTTGCTTATATCTTCAAACAAAGAGGACAATAAGATAGTGACAGGAAGTGAAAGCATATGCTCTGCTGGCACAAGGCAACGCCTCCATCTCTAACAGCGAAGGGGAAAGTCCCCCTCAGAAAGAGACGGCACTAGAGAAATTTAGAGAGAAAGAACAGACCGCTTACGCAGCCCTGTAGACCTATGTAAAAAAAATACAAATAAAGTGCATTTCTCTTGCCTTTTTAAACATATTGTGTGTCTATTTCACCATGCATGTGAAGTCTCAATGCCTTGTGGGTTTTTATAATGCTGAACAAAACAGCACAGTTGCAAGAGGCACGTAGTTGGTACGGATCTTCTCTGTTACCCTAAACACACTGTTCTGGGAAACGCAGATGCCTCATGTTGACACTCCTACACATTTCCTAAACACTGATTACTGTTTGCAAAAGACGGCCAGCTTACCATTCTGAAATAAGGGCCGTCTTATCATTTAGTATCGTTATTTTTCTTTTTTGTCTATAATAAGAGTATGTGATCTGTTCTCTCAGTGTCCTTCAACTTCAGAATCTCAACAAGCTGGAGGCGTCAGGGTCCTCTGATTGAAACCACTTACCTAAAAACGGCTTTAAAAGCAAATTCATGATTGCCCTCTTTTTTAAAAGATATAAAAATGAAAAGGGGATGGCATACCTAGGTGAAAGTCAGGCCAGACAAAAACAGTCTGCTTTCGATCATAGGAGCAGGGGAGGAGCGCTCCAGAGCTATTTCTGTCCCTTTGTCTGCTTCTCAAATTAAGTGAAGGAGCGATGGTGCTACAGCTAATTCCCTATTCGGTTGATAAGCACTGGTCTTATCCCATCATCCTTTTAGGAACCATTATATCATCGCAATGTGACATCAACAAAGATCTATTCAGTTTCCTCAGTTCACTCGTGTTAAAAATAAAGGTTCCGAAAGGGGTTTCACTGCAGTGCCAAAAAAGAACCACTTTTGGTTTCCCAAAGAACCTTTCAGTATACAGTTCTTTAAAGAACTACTATTATTTTTTTATTTTTTTTATAAATTATTATTAGTGTAAAGGACATTTTAATAAACAACAAAAAAAAAAAAGTTCCATGGATGTTGAAGGTTCACTGCCAATAAAGAACCTTTATTTTTTAGAGTGCGTTTTTAAATCTATGAATGTACTATCTATATTTTTTTTATTTATTAAATAAACATTTTCTTTCTGCTTAAATTTATCCAGGATAAAAGCTTCTTGGCTCAACTAGCTTAACTGAAAACTTTTCTTAAAGCACATATGAATTCACTCAACAGACACTGTTGTCTCTTTCTGTGTTGACATATTTCCTTTTGAAACAGGAAGTTTGTCAAAGGGCTCACCACTTTTTTTTATCTTTTTCTGTAGTTTGAGGCCTTTAGTTATGTTAGCCCCATAAAACAATGTTTTCCCCTTTGCTAGTTGAGTGCGGGAGGTATTAGTGGGTGAGACATTCTTTTTTTTTTTTTTTTGGAGAGTCATTTTATTTTTGATTCATTTTCCTGATGAGAATGATTGTACATTTTAAATGCATATATATGTTAAGTGTTTGTCAGCGTTTTGTACTGTAGTAAGCAGATGACCTCAAAGCTAGCAGACATAGACTAAAAGACACAAAACTCTCTTTATGATTTTTGCTTTCATTAAGCATGATGGCTTGTTTAGTGCTGTTGTGCTGCATTGTGATCTCATTCTGTTTGTGAACAATGGGTCTGAATGAAGTGGAATGATACTGTGAGCACCAGCCACATGATGCTTGCCCACCAATAGTTACAGTGGTAAAGTAGGCTATGTAATTATAGTTGTGCAGTTGATCTTCTTAAATGACTATAAACTTTTAGCTTGTAGCAGATAATACCAGCATGATGATATTTTGTTTTATTTGGCTCTGCAGAATGAGCAGAGTTATGTAGCATGTTATTTTCTTATAAAAATAGAAAAGAGCAACACAGCAGTCTACCCAGTGCTGTTTTAAAATAAAACTGTTTTGGAAATGTTTTCATTACCACTAGACTGTATCAGAATATTAAACAGGATCCAAGCAAATGGGTTCCCCGGCAGTACTGCAGAGGGTCTACCAAAAACAGTTTGATCTCAAATTCATTTTAGCTGAAAAAGGGATGATTAAAAAAATATATTTGTGCGTTTTTTGAAAAAAATTAAAAAAGTAATTTCAGCAGATATTAACCCAGTCTTCAGTGTTACTTCAGAAATCATTCTAATAAGCTAATCTGATTCTCAAGAAAAGAAACATTTTTTTATTGTAAGTGTTCAGAACAGTCCTGTTGATTTAATATTTTTTTTGAAACCATGAATATAGTAGAAGAAAATTATGCATTTCTTTCACAAAAAACTAATAAAACAGTAGTGTATAGAACGAAGTAGAAAAAAATGTATCGTCAAAGTCAATAAAGGCTTTTTTAATGGCTTTTATAGCCATTTTTAAAGATGTTGTAAATAATGCAAATGTGTTTTTTTCATTATTCCGTTTTCTTTCCAAAAACAACATAATAACAAATGATTTAAGATTTTATTATTCTACATTATAGCACGTTTTATACAAGCCTGGAGAGGGGCACTAACTGTGGTGGTTAGAGTTGTTCACAAGGGGGAGGGCTGGCCCTATGAGAAGCATTTTACCCTGTTGTTGAGAGAGAGAGAGAGAGAGTGCAGAGCGACAGCAGGGCGCTCTGTAAACAGGCTGTCAGAAAAGAAAGTGCATGGACATTTTCATCTGCTACAGCCGAAGCAGAGCGTTGCGTATAACAAGGATAACCACAGGCGGGAGGGAGAGAGCGAGAGAGAGAAGACTTAATTAATTCATGCAGGAGGGGAGAGATGTTTCTGCCGCTGACTGAGCTGGTTCCAGCACTGCCTGTAGCATTTTGCTTGTGAGCCCTGATCCATGCTGTGACCGTGACAGCACTCAGATCAGCCAGGATTTGACGGACACCATCACCTGAACAAGCAGAGGTAGAGTACGTTGTGTCCCTCTTTCTGTTCTCCGCTCGCTCACGTACCACAAAGTGCTGTATGCCGAGTAAGTGACCCTTGTTTTCCTCTAACGGTGTGTTCTCTTATGTCAACACTGCATATCAGGCACCAAAACATGCATGTTTATCTAGCTTTTGAACTTGTGAAGTTGCATTAATTGGCGCGCTTTTTCTTTACTTTGATTTTCAGTCTTCATCATCTCACCGAAGATTATTTTAGGTATTTCCTGTGCTTTGTAGAGTTCACATGCAGGATGTTGCCTGCTCAGTACTTTGTTATGGTCTGCATTGCCATAGTTAGTCTGTCATGTCAGAGCATGAGTGCAGATAGTGTTTATATTTCACACTCAGCAAAGAAATCAATGGCATGGGATGATGGATTCTGTTGATACGGGGGGTGGGGTTGACAATTTGACTAGGTTTGTTTGGCATCTTCTGTGATGCCCTAAAGCGGCCCACATTCTTTATTGTGAGGAAATGTAATCAATTTTGATGTGTGGGATGATTAATTCTCTTCACAAACCTGTGCTGTCTTGTGCTTGGGAGATGCTGGTAAATCTCCAATTGCCTCGCTTAATTACGGCTCATCATGTAATCACCAAAGAAATGGGGTCTTCATGTCTCAACAGGATCTGTGGTGCAGGAACAGCGTGAGCTATGTGTGTGAGAGAGCTTTTTCGCCGTTGCTGCTTGAGGACACAATTCATGTTGTCAGTCTTCATAGAGGGCTGAGTATTTGTTAAAGCCGAATGTTTGCACGTAATTAGCTCTCAGTCATTAGAAAAAGACACAAAGATAACAAAACGGAGAAAAGATTGCTCGTGACACTCTACCCAAGGTCAAAAACGGCAGTCAGTCATGGAGCATCTTAAGTCCACAATAAAGGAGAGCCTGAATAAACACTCACTGATCATACTGTTGCCTTTGGCTTGTCTCTCATCTTTACCATGCCGCTCTTGGGTAGATGAATATGTTTCTGTCGGTTGGAGAAGCACAGTCATTTATCAGTGTCCTCACTGGAAGCACACTCGGAGAGTCTGTGTCAGTGCGAAAGTTTTTAAAACAATTAAAAAGGGAGCATGTTGTTTTATCTTCTGTTGTTTATTGCACTCTCTATTTGTTTTCTAACTGCTTGTTTTCTTTTTTTTTTAAAGGCCTCTATCACTTTCTCTATCCTTTTTGTATTCTATCTACTAATTTTCTTTTTATTTATTATAAAAAGACCCTCTAACACTGGCGATCCCTGTTTTTTTTTACTATTCTATCTGCTTGATTTATTTGTATTATATATATTAAATAGATCTTGCTACGTGTACTGTGTTAAGCTACCTAAGACTTGTCATAGCACTTGCATATTGTCTGCTATATGTAGATGTAATTTAAAAAAAAAATACAATAGTGCTGTGGTTTTCTGTACCTTAGTGTATTTCCTCTTCCTGTTTCCACATTATGATCAACTACGGTAATGTCATTCCAACAAAAAGTAATAACAGTAATAAATGGGTAACACTATTAACTGCGTATTAGCATGCCTTTTATGAACATATTGGCTGTTTATTAGTGCTTATAAAGCACATATTCTGCATGATCATATTCTACATCTCTAATCCTACCCAATTCCTAAAATTAACTACGTTAATAACTATTAATGCAGCAAATTAGGAGCTTATTGAGGAGTTAATGGTTTGTTAATTCCGAGAACTGGACCTTAAAATAAAGTGTGCCCAATAAATGTAACAAATTTAGTGTGAACATAATTATATATTTTTCTATAAAACATTTTATAGATCTTTTTTTCATATTTTATTTTCATTTTAAGTTCTTCCTATTTTATGTAAGTTGTAATAATAATAATAATAATAATATGAAGAATTGCATAATATTAATTATACACAATATTAGATGCATAATATAAATTATATTTATTTTATATAATATTATTGCATTACATATGTTTTTTGTTTGTTTTTCTGAATTCATAAATATAAAGTATTGTTTGAAATATATTTATTTTAGAAATCTATTCAATGTGATATTTTCTAAAAAGGCTACTTTAGCTCTTTTTCATCTTTTCTCCACCACTTTGTTAGCGCTCTGTTGGTTGATGTTCAGTTACATTAACAGACATTCAGACTGGATTGAAGGGCAGTAGGTTTCCCTTTAGCTGGGAATCAGAGCAGGTCTTGCCTGGCTTTTCCATGTCATTGCTTTGCAATTTTGAACCAAACCCTCCTGTTGCCATGACATCCAACCCCTCTGTAAATACTCCCAGGATTTTTTTGAGCATGTAGGCCCCAGGAGAAGAGCGAAGAGAGAGAGAGAGAGAGAGGGAAAAATATTGCTCATGTTTTTTTTTTCAGCTCAGAGAGTTACTAAAGGAATGGTAAAAGGCTAAATTTATTCTTTAAATTGTATACTTTACGGCATCAAACCTGTTGTAGATATGTAATTGGATGTTGCATGATACCATTTAAAAAAAATATGTCTGCATGTGTATTTATACATTATTTAAATTTTTTTAAAGAACTTTTGTGACGTGTTTCATATAGAAACTGTTTAGAATGATTCAGCTGCAAAGAAGTTATTGTGCACAATGGGGTATTTGTGTTTTGAGTTTGTTTTAAGCATGACCATTTAGCATCGCTTAATTTCAGCAGTGCTCTTTCCCTGTGCTGTTTCACCATCCATTACATTGGTTTCAACCATTACGGATATTATGCTAAATGACATAGTTTAGTCACACACTTTACTAATGTAAAAGTGAGAAATGCAGCTGTATGTAATTACAGCCGTGAACATCATAAAGATCGCTTTGTGGTTGCTCGCACTTAGAGAGTCATCGAGTTTTGTTTGACGTCAGAAAAGAAAACTCTAAAAGGCATGTCAAGTAAATGCATCAAATAGGTCTAACAGCCATGGAAGTGAGCACAATGTTGTCTTCAGAGATGCTGGTTAAATGCTCCTGTCTCCTCTTTAGGCCTGGACACGCTACTCTGATTCTGCTTCTGTGAAATCAATAGGAAAAAATTAATCTTTACCCAGACAGCAATACCCACACAGACCCAGAAGAAGATCCATACCTAAATGCCCTCAGTGCATCTATTAATCAGATGACGTTTCTGCTCAACTGGTATGTTTTAGTGTGTGTGAGATGTTTGGCTGTTTCTTCTCTTTCTGATTTGTTCCATTGTTCCTTCTGAGGCCAGACATTTAAAACAAAGCTGCACCATAGGTTTGTGGAACCCCTAGATGAGATTATGAAAATGGACTCTACTGGTGTGCATAGATATTCAAATGAGCGTTTTCTTTTTAAGGGTAAATGTACAGGGTAAAATGCATGTGACTTTTAGGTAAAGTGCATATTTTAGGCCATGCAACTGGTCCATTGTTGTTATTGTAAACTAAAAATATAAAAATCGTTTTCAATTATGTATTTAAATATTCAAATTAAATTTAAATATTACATAAACATAAGAAAGACTTGTCCTTCCAGCTAAAATGTAAGTTTGAACTTAAGTTGATGTACTAAAATTACTGAAACTGAAATAAAAATTAATTAAAGCTTAATATAAATATATATAAAAAATGAATAATGAAATTGACAAAAGCACATAAAAACTGAAAATACCAAAATAATTATCAATATATTATAGCAGTAAATACATAATTCTAAATAACAGGTTTTCACCACCAGCTTTCATAAGTTTTTTTGTGACATATTCATATAAATACTGTTTTTACTGAGTCACTGGTCACAGAAACGGATGTGTATGAATTAGATAAGATGTGCTTAAAATAGTTCTGGGTACACTTTAAGTATATTATGAATTAAAAATAATTTATTATAACAATGTAGAGAGAATTGAAGCATTTTGATTCCCTCAGTTAATATGGATATATAGGGCATCACAAGACTGATTATAGTGTGTTTGTTAAGTGTGTAGTATTAGTGTGTAGTATTACAAACCAGATTGTTTTAAAGCAAAATGCATGTTTATGTTATTAATTAAACTTATTGCAAATTATCATAGGTTCATAATACATTTTCTGTTTTGTACTGCCCTTCAGCACACTACACACAACAAAAAAAAAGACTCAGTGTTGTAACTCTGCTTACACCTCCGGTTCTCTCACACACACAGTGTGAATATTGTTATCTGTTAGTATGGGGGTGAAATAAATATACACTGCTTGAAACAGAAAAACAACAACAACAAAAAAAAGTTTTAGTAAGCTAAGATATTATTAAGTTGACCCTCCACAACCATGCATAAATATACTTATGTTGCAATTTGTTTCTTTCTTTTTTTTTTCTTACTTTTGACTGAGGGTGTCATGAGATAGGCCTGTTTCTGTCAGTGAAATGGGTCTATCAGGTCTCCTCCAGCCTCTTCCTTACAGTTTGATAATGTGACATCTTTAGCTGCCACTCTCATCCACTTTGTCAGAGATCTTTCTGTTGGCTGCAAGGTAGACCGCAGAGACTATCTTTGGAGAAGTTGAGACAGAAATATTACACAATATCTTATCATACTTCAAACTGTGACAAGAAGCTGAACATGTGTTAACGAAACTGCCTGATGATCGTTGACGGGTGCAAATGGTAGCGCTGCTGTTGGCTCTGACTGGACTGTGACCCAGCCATACCATTTAATTCTCTTATGTTTATGAAAGTTTGGGATTTTGGTACATCTGTGCCCCCACTGACCTCCCATTCCCAGCCTGCCACTTTCCACAGGTTCTTCATTCATCACAGCTGCTGTCTCTTTCTCCTGCATATCAGCTCTCTGTGTGAGCCTGTCTGCTGTCCCGCTAAAAGCCTGAGATATTACTGCAATGGACTGGGCTGGACAGCAGTGCACCTCTCCCTCTCTCTTTATCCCTTTCAGAATTAGTGTGCTAATTTGGTTGTGTTCTTCCACACCATGTTTCGGGAGACTAGTGCATACTCAGATGATGAATACAAAATCTTCTGATTGAATTGTAGGCAATAAATTATTTTATAATGTTTTTTTTTTTTAATATGTCTCTATTATCATAACAGTCTGAGTAATTCTGATTCCTGAACAGTAAACTTTGAAGTGTCAGCTTTGTGAACAAATGTTGATTAGTATCTAGTCAGAAATAAAAATCAGCAGAAACCTTTTTAAATGTTCAATGTTAAATGTTGCATTTATTTATTCTTTGCTCTGTGCACTTGTGTTAATAGTAATACCTGAAAAACCTGTAGTACCTAGATTTAGATATTGTGTCAAATACTCCTTAAGCAAATTTTTAACAGTCAATCTTTGAAAATGGGCAGGTCTAGATACTTTGAGATGTTATTGAGAATAATCGTCAAAATCCAAACAATCTGAACAATTGATTAATTCTTAAATCCTAGATTGGAGGTGCCCGGAGATATGCCTATGGGTTAGTGTGAAAGCCTTTTAGATTTTTTTGTTGGGCATGTATCAGACATCCGAAAGAATATACAACAGTGTTTATTTATGCTTACGGAAATACCTGTAACTCATGCTGTGTTGTCTGATTTTGAGCCTATTTCTTTATCTATGCTTTTAGACATTGTACTCAAGCTTAAGTTGACATCCTCTCCTCAGGATATTGTTCCAACAAAGCTACAAAAGCAAGTTATTGAGTCGATTGATCCATTTGTATTATCAATAATTAATAAGAGTTTACTTTCTGGAATAGTGCAACCTTTATTGAAGAAATAAAACCTTGAAAAGAGTGGTGCAACTATTTTTAGCAAAGATTTTGGACACAAGTTTCATGTTTTTAATCAACTTGAGTCCTTCCTTACTGAATTATTAAGAGTTTTAATTATATTTTTATGGCAACTGACTCTAGTGACATGCTTTTAGATCTTACAGTGGCATTCAATTCAATCAGCATTAGATTCTGATCTCATGTTTAGATACTTGTGTAGGTATTCAAGGTAATGCCTTGAATTGTATTAAGTCTTGTTTTCAAAATAGAAGTTTCTCTGTTCAGATGGGAGAATGTATGTTGACCCCAGTACCTTTATCTTGCGGTATCCCACAAGGATGTGTTTTAGCAACAGTCTTTTTTTCACTGTATATGCTCCCGTTAGGTCAGATCTTGATTAAATATAGTGTGTTATTTCACTGTTATGCAGACGACACCCAGTTGTATCTATCTGAAGTCAACTGCCTCAATCGCTGTAGAAAGACTGGTGGAATGTTTTGGCAAGATTAAGGTGTGGATGTCTGCTAACTTGCTATGTTTAAATTAATCAAAAACTGAATTGGTTTAATTTGGCCCTTCTGAGTCTGTTGACACATCCAAAATTTATTTGGGCATACTATCCCCTTAACAGACATATCAAGTAAAATACATAGGTATAGTTTGTGATGGTGCACTGAAATTTGTTAAACAAATAAATTAAGTTGTCAAAATTTATGTTTTTCAATTTAGACTAATCTCTAAAATGTAGCCTTTTTTATCTCAGAAGGACCAGGAAAAGGTTATCAATGCTTTTATTTTCTGAAGATTAGACTATTGTAACTCACTGTACGATGGTGTTTAATACAAAAGTTTGGACAGACTACAGCTCGTCCACTAAACTTTTGACAGGTATTCGAAAAAATGAGCATATCACTCCTGTATTAAGAGGGATACCAGCCTGCCGGATGCCAAAATTAAGGTTAGGGTTTGTTTGGGTTAATCCGTAGTAGCAGTTTAGTTTAAACACAAATTCAAAGGGAGGTCTTTACTGATGTGAAACAAATGTGCGTGTGTGTATTTGTGTGAAACAGTTTCTCACTGGCGCATTGATCATGAGTGACTCGTGATCTTCACTACATAGCAAAACACAGTTGGCTGACTAGCCAGCTAGACATGTGGAACTAGCTAGCTAACACCAGATTTAACCAGTTGCCACTGTGTATATGAAAAAAGGAATACAACTGTTGTTGTTTCTATAATTATTAGATGTCCATCTATGTTCTTAGACGTAGTACCCCATAATAACATCTCTTACTGTAATGTTGTTTAGAAATGGCCTCATGGAAAAGCATGTCACAGTTATAGTGCCAAGTGTGGACTGAGAGGGTTGCAGATCTGGATAATTTCACATAATATTGCAACTGTACTTTGCTTTGAGTTCAACTATTGCATACATTTCTACATAAGATCTCACTAAAATTCTAGTAATGTGAAATGTAAATTTGTCAGTGGAATGCAATTGCTTTTGGACACTGTTTGAGAGTATTTTGCGTATGGTTACTGTGTATTTATGACTTGGAGTTATTTACGACAGTGATAAATTAAAACACAAAGTCGCTTAAATAACTAATTATAAATTATCCAGTGATGTTTACTCCACAGGTGTCTGATTCAGATGATTCGGCTGCTGATGAGAAAGAATTTCATGAAATATATTTTTGGGACTGAATATATGATTAGCTCACAGTTTAATTGTTGTTAAAACATTTCATGTTCAGTGGGAGGAAGGTCGTGACAGGACTTGAGGACGGTGATTTCAAGTGGATTTTTATTGCTAATTACCATTAATAATTTCCTATGGTACTTTACTGAGTAGTGACAATATGATTAATAAGGTTATTGGAAACTCTGTTTGGGGCCGAGTGGGAAGTGATGATATGAGGAGGACAGAAAATGGGAGAAAGTTGCTCATACTGTAGCCCCGTTACAAGCTCAACTGAAAATTGCTGAGATTTCTGGTTTATCTGTAAACCAATTTTAGATCCGTGAAGTTCCTTTCCATCGTGGGCAGTGCAGGAGTCCATCACAACTCATGTCACACTGAAACTGTTATGTTGCGCCCACATCACAAAAGCACAGTGCAAATCATTCACATATTCCCCAAGTCTGATGCAAACTCTTTTACTTATTACATAGAGAAAGAATCAATGTGTTATAGAAACCCTTAAATAATGGATCTGAGAGAGGGTAAAATAAGGAGATACATGTAACAGGATGGTCACATAAATTCTACATGAAAAGAAGATGCATCATGGACTGAGCTGGTATAGTTTGGAGGAAAGTGGGGGAGGAAGAGAGAGAAATTATCTAATATAGATGGCTACAGAGAAAGGGATGTGAAGGAATGGTATAAATACTCCAGGGCTGGAGGATAATGGAGTGTCAGTTGGAGACAGAGAGGCAAATGGAACAAGGTACATGCATTTCTTCACTGTAAGACAGGAGAGAGAGGAGGGAGAGGGAGAATAATGAGGCTCGTACTGTTTAATGGGACTGGGAGGCATTATAAATCAGAGAAAGATCTGTGTTCATTGAGCAAGCATCTTGATGGACAACATGCTCTGTGTCCCAGTGTAGTCCACGTTCCTGCTGAGGTGGTTTTGTGAGCTTCCATTGCCTTGTAAGTCAGGTGGAAAGGGTTCAACAGTGAGGGTTAAATATGAGATTGTAAACATTCGATGGAACTGGTGTGTTTTACTGTCTTGTGTTCATTGGTCATGTTTATGATTTATTCATGTGTAATATATATATTTTCAAACGGATTATGAAAACCTAAATACAAGAAGCTCAAAAAAAAGTGAAATTTACAAAAAATATTTAAGATTACCATGCATCTTGTCCTGTCTAGAAGAAAAAAAAAACAGTGATTGATTTTTTCATAGTTATTTTCAAAGCTTTCTCTCTATAAAACAAACTTTATTATTGTTTATTTAATTCTAACAATTAAGTTTTTGCTCAAAACTAACCAAAAATAAAAAATAATTAGTTTACAATCTTGGCACAGGTGCAACCTGTCCTCCAACCAATACGCTCGTATAGGTCGTTTTGTCCAAATCCCTGAAATACGATCCATCAGAGCGTATACTACAATTGCACCCCTATTGGCAAAAGGTAGTTTTCATATTACGTCCCCTTGGAATTTTAAGGTTCTATCTGACATTTTTGTCAAAATTGAGTTTTATTGAAAAAACAAAAAGGTTCTATCTACAGAAGTCTATGGAAAACAAAAACTTTAAAGCTCAATATCTCAAAACTACTCAGAACGCCGATAGAACCTTATAATTCCAAGGGGACGATTAATGTTTTGCACTCTTTTATTTGCACTCTGATTTGCATTTCGTGTAGTTCAGTTGGTAGAATATTGTGTTATACCTTGATATGTAATCATGCTATCATGGGTTCGATCCCAGAGAACGGACGTGCACGTAAAATGTATATGCTCAATAAATCATAATTTAGCATGATTTCTGTGAGGGTTAGGTTTAGGGGTAGGGTTAGGTGTGGTCATTCGAACGAATAAGCCACCTAATAAAATATGTATGAATTACTGTGAGATCTGTGTAGAAAGTCCACACATTGCATTTAAATAAATGTGCAATTTGATTGGTAATGATGTTATACGTCATTTCATGATGACAAACGCAACGCGATACTGTCATTATTTTTACGCCCGCTTAACTTTTAAAACTTAAATATAGGTCGTAAAAAGGTGCTTGAACAAACGACCTAAATGGTCATTTTCTGTTGGAGGACAGGCTCCACAGGAGTAACTTGATGTTGTTTCCAGACAAAAGGAAGTATATTTATTATGGGCATGGCTGTCAGCCAAAATGAGTTTAAAAATATTAGCAAAAATCCACTATTGTGAATGCCTAATGGATACATTTTTCTTGAAGAATGAAATATGTTGCTAAAATTCAAACATATTTTTGTAGTATGGCTAGATAAAAAATGTTGCCATGGCATGTAAAAATCTGAAACACAAGTCTTACTGGGCAAGAAGAAAAACTCCTATATACTGTATATCATGACAGTCGTGCACTGCACAGCAGCTCTGACAACCTTAGTTCAGACAGGAACCACTTTGGCAAGTTTACTTTTACAATTTATCTTTGACGGTATGGTTCCTTATGGGGGTTCTTGCTCCCAGAATAATTGAACATACAAGAGATTTAACATTAACCCCATGGAACCATGAATTTAGAAATACATAACAATTAAGACTTTTAATAAAGTCTTTAAAGCAAACAGTGATAATCATGTAGATGGTGCAGTGGGACGTCTATCCTGTAGCCTGGTTATGAAAATGGTTGTCTCTCAGCAGTGAGGTCCATGCCCGCTAAGATTTTGGAAGCCTTGGTGATCTGAAAAAAAGAAGACGACAACCAGAAGGTGCGCAGTAATGTGCTCATGCTTATAATGGGGAGGGAGGGAGGGTTTGCGAGCCATTCAGCATACTTACCGAGCAGTAGTGCCACATATATATATATATATATATATATATATATATATATATATATATATATATATATATATGTCCCGTGTCTAATAGGAGAGAGGTGGTGATTGGAGTGATTTGATAGCTGACCGCATTAACTGTTCACAGCCTTGCCTCCGTGGCCTGACTGAACTAACGCTGCACTCGATTAATTTAATTTTCAAATGGATAGTTGAATTTTTCTCTCCAAACCATTGATTTACACTTAAGAATTTAGTTTAATGTCTGAACCATTGTGTACATCTACAGTGAGTTGTTCATCTTCATCACAAACTAAATCAAGTGTACTGGATGTGTATTACCTATTATTGCTACAAATGTGACTGCATCATAACAACAATTATTATATTATAATAATTGTTGTTAATAATGTTCATCGTCTGGTTGACTACGTCTTGTATTAATTTTCTGAAAAATCCTGTCATATGCGCACAAACTGACAGTCACCACTTTTAAGCTACTACTAAATATTGTACAAACGTAATTTTCTGTAAAGTTGCTTTGTAATGATTTTTATTGTAAAAAGCGCTATACAAATAAACTTGAATTGAATTGAATTACCCATAATTTGAGCATCATTTGGGATTTTGTTGGATTGTTAGAGTTGCACTAAGCCTGGCTGCCAATAAGTCCATTCATATGATTTGTGGGCATAAATGGATGAGTTATACATTGGTTTCCCTGCAGAAATACGGGTGCAATGCACTTCCTGTAGCCTTTCCATGTTTATGCTAAGGGTACATGAGATTGATATTATGTTATGTCTGTCTTGTGGACTGGTACATACAGACATAATGCACCAATGCACACAGACTCCTCCAGATACACACACAAACCCATAACCGCTTTCAATTCATCTCCTTGCTGTAAACTTATGATGTCAGGTTGCCAGGCAACTGCATGAGCAAACAGAATCCCTCTCCACACAGAGGGGAGGCCCCATCCTGTTGATCCTGTTGAGCACGTGGCTCCTGCAGCCCATTAACACACACGCTTTTGCACAGTACAGCCATTAACTTTGTCTCTCAATCCTTCCTTTATTGTACACATTTCCTTAACTGGCTTATTAGAGAATTCTGCCCTTGACAGTAATAACATGGATGTATAGCTTGCATTGTTAGGAGGAGGACACAAGAGAAAGATACTATGAGTGATGAGGGAAACCCACACAGGAAGAAACCTTTTTTCTTTTTTAACTGTAAAGAGGAATAGAGAAAACAGAAAGGCAGTTTGCATGGTGGGAGGATCAAAAATATTTTCCATCGTCTGGTGATACTACAATTAAATCCTTTACCACAAACCTTTCATCTCATTAGATGACAGTTATGTGTTTATAGTCTCTGTATTCTCGTATATTTGTGGGGTTTTTTCACCTGTTCACCTTGACTTTACCTTCCATTTATCATTTTATCTCTCAGTACAGCACATTTCGTTTCTTTAGGACAGAGCAGACATATTTGATTCTTACAGTGTTCTAGCAGCAGGAAATTACAACCTCGATGAAGCTAATTTTTCAACCTGTCTGTTTGAGGCATGGTAACATGAACCCCTTCTTTTATTAAGACTCCATGGTGCATTACTCTTTAGATAAAAAAAAGAATAACAATTCTGTATTGCATTAATTAAAAAAAAGAACCAAGACTGATTACAATATGTAACTGCTAAGAGCTTAAGCTGCAAAAGCAGCAGGACAATGTGTCATAACTTGATCATCCAGTGAAATGACAAGTAATGTCTGGTGAGGTATTCCATAATTTTCAAGTCTTTTTAAACCCCAATATTTTCAACCTCAAGCATGTCTTAAGATACTTCCATCCAATCAACAGCCAATGTACAGAGCCAAGTCCTTAACCAAGTTTACATAAATACTGCATAACTTTTTTTTTTTTTTTTGCAAAGTCAAGAGCATTTCTCGATAAACATTTGTTTAACGTCTTTAAACTTAACACTTTATCATCTTAAAAAGCAGTCATACATTAGACAAAAAAATAACTAAATGTGAGGGCAAACATCAAAAACATCTCTCTAGTGCATGTTTACATAGAAAAACTATGGAAGAGAATGCTAAAATTTTTTTACAAATGGCCCTGCAGTGTAAAGTGCTGACATTCTATGTAAAAAAAAAAAACACTGATTGTTTTTAGAACATTAAGCCACATTAAGGATTTTTCGTGTTAAACTTTTTAAAATGTACTTTTAATTAGCCGCATCCAATTATCCTTCAAATTGAGCAAATTGAAATTGCTAATTGAAAATACACCCAATGGAAACACGTGAAAAATCCTATATATCGCAAAAAAGTTATTGGGCTTGCATGAGGTAGATTTTCAGGCAATTTGAAAGAAGAATATTTAGCAAAACTGCAATAGAAATGGCTTTTTAGCATTTACATGTCACCTGGTATATGTAAATAACATGATCATTCTTTATTGTACTATAACCTCAAAAAAACACATAATATCTGGCTGCTTAAACAAACATTCACTACACAACGCTTTTATAAGGGGCTTTCTTATAGGAATAGCCAGGGGTTGTGGCAACCACGTGTGACGACCCGGGCTGGACTCCGCTTCAAAGTTGATGTATTTCCTCACAGCCAGCACGGATCAGCTCTAGGCATATCAAAGCGGATATAATTCTCTTTTGGAAGACCAAACAAAGCAGTTTCACTTTCACAATGAAAAGTTCTTTCTTTGCGTGAACATTTGGGCGGCGTTTTGCTAATCTTCACACATAGTAATGTAGAGATGTGGGAGCGTGTTAAAACGAGCTGTTTTAGTGGGGCGTGGCAGGGTCTTAACTTTGATAAAGAATATCTCTTTGGAAATTAAACTTTAGTCTTTTCAACTTTACAGATCTTTTTTATGCACCAAGAGCTTGTAACACTCGAAAGAGAAAGGAAAAATTTTAATCGCATCATATGACCCCTTTAATGTAGAAGAAATCTGAGCCTCTACCTCTGAGCAGGATGTTTTAAATTCACTATGAATTTAGGGATTTGTGAAATAAGAAATATAAACCTGGGTATCTTGATTCTGACTTGCAGATCATGAATAACTTTTTTGCTAAATTGCGAATTGAAGTGTAAAGCAGAAACACAAGCCTTCTCACAAGATCAATAGGGATGAAATCCAACCTTTTTCTGCTACAATGTTGTGCTAATGATTTGGTACATATTTATCAAGTGGTTTGTACAGTTTGTATTATTTATCCTACTGTAGTATTATTTATCCTATATATCATGTTTGGCAAGCTGAAAGGAGAGTCTAATTTTGGCCATCAAAAATATTGTGTGTAATTCAAAGTTATTACGTTGGGCCGAGTCCCATAGGAAAAGTTCAGGTCTATTTTTGGATCTCTGTGTGAAATGTTCCACAAGAGAAAATCAAATTCCCTCTGAAGCCAAGGATGGTAACAGAAATGATGCTCTTCATATATGGATGAGTTATGGGGGAAAATCAATAATGAAGTCTCGTATTCTTGAAAATAGCTGTTTATGCTTATAGTACACCTTAATGTCAGTTTTTTCAAAAGTTATTACTGACTTATTTGTCTTTCTGTTATTTCCATATGCTACCAGACAAGTTTGCATGATTCCTCATTATTGGATTGATCATTTAATTATACATAGATAATCATCGGTAATCAAACCTAATTTAAAGCAGTGTTTCAATTAAGATCCTGTTTCCTTAGTCCGGCCGATGTGTTTTTATCTAGGAGTGGCACATAATGTATGTGTCTGTCTTTAATACAGTAAACCAATCATATATGAAATTGAAAATAAATGATTTACTATTGTTGGATTGTACTATCATTTTGTATCTGTTCTAGTGCTAATGTGCAGATATGTGAAATTTGGACATAACATCTTTTCTGAAATTTCTAATGTGAGGTAATGCTAAACAACACACCAGCATGTTGTGTGTAGATCGGGAATAATAACCACACTGCTCTCTCATGGAAAAAGTCCATAATACAAGTCAAATCAGAGAGTTTAGTTGGGTCGGATGATTCATTTCGAGACATTAACATAACAGGAAAGATTCCACTCAAGGATATTCTCTGCTTCTCTGTGTGTTTCAAAACAGCTATACCAGCACCTACACTAAGATCTCTATCTTTATTTATCTACCACTATTTGCCATATTGCTCTTTCATTCTCTATCATCCATTTTTTTGTTTATCGGCTTTTTCTTTGTTTGCATGCCCTTCTACAGTATTTTCCACATAAGTGAATTTATTGAATTAATCTCAAATTTAGTCAGTTGCAATCAAAAAATGTTTATATTTGAATGTTAAATTATAGAATTATTTATATATTAACTATTAATCATTAATCATATCATTTGTTTTAAGCAAATCAGCCTTAGTTTTCAAATTTGATGATTGTCTGATTGAATGATTTTCTGATTTGACATTGTTATATTTTGAATGACAATGCTTCACCAGCAATAGGAAAAACTATGCAATTTTGGGTGTAACGGTACAGATCAACAATAGTTCGTTGTCGTTACAGTGGGGGAACAAAAATTAATAATATGGAACTGTCAGGATGTGCATTTTTGCAAAATGGAAATACCCGTGTGACTTTCTAACATTAACAGAGAAGGATAAACCCTAGGATGTAGTGCACTGAGGAAAGGACATCTTAAATGCTTTAGGTAGCACACGTCTGACAGGATGGCAAGTGACTTTAAATTGTACACTCTAAGATGAAATGCTTAATATACAGTCAGGTCCATAAATATTGGGACATCGACACAATTCTAATCTTTTTGGCTCTATACACCACCACAATGGATTTGAAATGAAACGAACAAGATGTGCTTTAACTGCAGACTTTCAGCTTTAATTTGAGGGTATTTACATCCAAATCAGGTGAACAGCGTAGGAATTACAACAGTTTGTATATGTACATCCCACTTTTTAAGGGACCAAAAGTAATGGGACAGATTAACAATCATAAATCAAACTTTCATTTTTTAATACTTGGTTGCAAATCCTTTGCAGTCAATTACAGCCTGAAGTCTGGAGATCAATTAGACATCAGCGTACGCTGGGTTTCATCCCCGGTGATGCTCTGCCAGGCCTCTACTGCAACTGTCTTCAGTTCCTGCTTGTTCTTGGGGCATTTTCCCTTCAGTTTTGTCTTCAGCAAGTGAAATGCATGCTCAATCGGATTCAGGTCAGGTGATTGACTTGGCCATTGCATAACATTCCACTTCTTTCCCTTAAAAATCTCTTTGGTTGCTTTCCAAACACCAAACTACCCGGAAGACCATGGAAAACAACTGTGGTGGATGATCGAAGAATTCTTTCCCTGGTGAAGAAACCCTTCACAACAGTTGGCCAGATCAAGAACACTCTCCAAGAGGTACGTGTATGTGTGTGTCAAAGTCAACAATCAAGAGAAGACTTCACCATCTGAATACAGAGGGTTCACCACAAGATGTAAACCATTGGTGAGTCTCTAAAACAGGAAGGCCATTTTAGAGTTTGCCAAACAACATCTAAATAAGCCTTCACAGTTCTGGAACAACATCCTATGGACAGATGAGACAAAGATCAACTTGTACCAGAGTGATGGAAAGAGAAGAGCATGGAGAAGGAAAGGAACTGCTCATGATCCAAAGCATACCACCTCATCAGTGAAGCATGGTGGTGGTAGTGTCATGGCGTGGGCATGTATGGCTGCCAATGGAACTGGTTCTCTTGTATTTATTGATGATGTGGCTGCTGACAAAAGCATAAGGATGAATTCTGAAGTGTTTCGGGCAATATTATCTGCTCATATTCAGCCAAATGCTTCAGAAATCATTGGTCAGCGCTTCACAGTGCAGATGGACAATGACCCGAAGCATACTGCGAAAGCAACCAAAGAGATTTTTAAGGGAAAGAAGTGGAATGTTATGCAATGGCCAAGTCAATCACCTGACCTGAATCCGATTGAGCATGCATTTCACTTGCTGAAGACAAAACTGAAGGGAAAATGCCCCAAGAACAAGCAGGAACTGAAGACAGTTGCAGTAGAGGCCTGGCAGAGCATCACCAGGGATGAAACTAGAGTTGTTCCGATTCCGATACTAGTATCGGAAATATCTCCGATACCACAACAAATTCTGGCATCGGCATCGGCGAGTACATGAACCCATATACCGATCCGATACCATTTTCTTAAAAAAGACCTAGTTATGACCGCAAGCTTTGCCTAACCGCTGCACGGTTCTTCTTCGCTGCTCAAAATGCATTGAAAACACAGGAAGTTGTGCTGTGTTGCCACAAGCAACCCCTGTTTAGAGCAGCGAAGAAGAAATGAAAACGCGTTAGCAGCCCTTATCTATATATGACTGGATCACTCATCACATTCTAAACTGCCAAAAGACAGTGAAGCCGCTACTATATTATAGATCAGTGGTTAGCAGTATGTCTCTGTAGTACCGGTAGTTACAGACTCTCGAGTATATTCAGTACCGGCAGCTGCGTTCAGTCGCTTCCGTGTAAGTCAAAACGCAGGGCTCCAGACAGTAGCCGAATATATACTAGTGTCTGTGAATATTAAACTGCAAAATACTATTTAAATATTACTCCCGCAAAATCTACATCTCTGTGGGTGACTGGCACAGATGCGCGAGAGCTCGCTGTTTTGTAGTCTCTGCTGTGTGTCATGAGGACACGAACGCATAAACCGTCACTTCATGAGAATTTACCGTTTCATTTGAGAATACTGTCATATCATAAACACAGACACTCAAAGATCTTCATGGCAGCCCATTAAAATAAATGTTTGGTTTACATGAGTAAATTGACAATATATAAAGCTACTGTTGTAGCCTACAGTAATAATAATACATCTCTATAATAATAATAATTATGCCTAGATGGTTGCTTGTTTTTTACTTTTTTTTTACTTGTTAGAGATTATCTGATTAATAGATCTTTTTTTATATTCCTAGACTTATTTGTTGCAGTTTTTTTATACAGTTATATTGTAAAACTTAAATACCTTTTTTAGTTTGCGGTGTTAGATTTTTGGCTGCATTTGAAGTTCTTTTTTGCATAAGAAAATAAATAATACTGTCAAATTCATGTTAGATAATAAAAATACTGTAATAAATACAGTAGTTCACCATGTATTTGTTCATGTTTTATTGAGGGATCTGTCTGAAGCACACCATAAAAAAATTCTAGCAATTTACACAGGGCTAGTAGTATATACAGCTGTATATACAGATATACACCCAGGTATCGGATCAGTACTCGGTATCGGCCGATACCCTGAGCCCAGGTATCGGAATCGGTATCGGGAAGAGAAAAAGGGTATCGGAACATCTCTAGATGAAACCCAGCGTACGCTGATGTCTAATTGATCTCCAGACTTCAGGCTGTAATTGACTGCAAAGGATTTGCAACCAAGTATTAAAAAATGAAAGTTTGATTTATGATTGTTAATCTGTCCCATTACTTTTGGTCCTTTAAAAAGTGGGATGCACATATACAAACTGTTGTAATTCCTACACCGTTCACCTGATTTAGATGTAAATAATAAAGCTGAAAGTCTGCAGTTAAAGAACATCTTGTTCGTTTCATTTCAAATCCATTGTGGTGGTGTATAGAGCCAAAAAGATTAGAATTGTGTCGATGTCCCAATATTTATGGACCTGACTGTACAGCATGTTTAGGACATTTTTCCCCACTGCAGCTAACACACTGTTATCTGTCTTTAATGTTTATTGATTGATTTACTCACATGCAGAGTTTCTAAATACATTCTGCACATGCAGCGATTAAAAGAGCAATGTATTCTCTCAGAACATATGAGAGGAATTAAAAGACCAACACCAAAAATGTAAAAAAAAAAAACTAAAAACACTAAAAGAGATACAAACACTCCCAGCATATTTTACTACCGATGCTAAACTCTGTGAGTCCAAACAAACTCTACGGTATCGAGATGCATGACGTCTTGAGGCTGAAATTTAATGTCCAGCCAAGAACATTTTCATTTTCCTTTTTTTATGTATATATACATAATTTGTGTAGACCCATTTATATTCCTTGTCTTCACCCTCCCTTGTGTTCAGACCCTTTTCTCAGTACAACAAACATTTCACATCTCTCTGTGCTTTTTTAGTGGGCATGAACTTACTCCCCTGGCATGCTGTAACTCATGGCACCCCTATCAACTTCATTGATTTTTGTCCCTTTGCTCTGTCTTTTCCTCTTTTCATCATGGCAGTTTCTCTTGCCTCTGCTCTTCGCGGAGGTTTAATGTCAGTTTCTTCCCTTCCTGTGGATATGCTGGCAAACTGCTGTTGATTTTTCTTTCTGCTCAAACTCATTGGAAGTGTCCGAGAACAGAGAGAGAGGGAGAGACAGAATAAGAGAGAGAAATAGAGACAGAACGAGAGTATTCAGCAGACAGAGAGAGAGAGAGAGACATTGATTGGTACGGCATGGTGAGCACAGAAGCAGGCCAGGCCCATGTCATTTGCTGAGTGCCCCTTTGAACTTACAGCTATATAGAAGAGAACTGCTATGCTGTTTTAACTGGGTCTACTGGAGCAAATTAAATGTCCATATGAAGGCAAAGACAGCATACAGCATGACTTGTAGTCCTTGTCAAAAACAAACAAAAAAGACTATTATTTTTAACTGTCTCCCTGGAGTAAAATTGTATTGCTCAGAGGTTGCTTTTTCTCAGTTCAGGAGGCTTAATGTTGTTCCCTTTTGTTTTGAAAGTAAGTAAACCTTGTCTTACGTGTTTGTTCTAATATTTCTTGAATGGAAACAAATCAGAGAATTACTGCAGGTGTTATTTTTAGATTTCCTCTGAAACTGAAAGCAGGGATCCTCAAAATGTGATGTGTGGCCGTGCTGTAGGGACTTTAGCAAAAATAAAAATGGAAAATATAAAAACTAATTTAAAACATCAGTAAAAAAAAAATAATAAAAAATAAGTATAATTATACCAAATTAGCATTTTGTGCATTTCAATTAATTACATTGCAAGAGATATAGACAATACTATAAAGTTATAACAATATAATAAAGAGAATGCAATTCAATAAAAGTGTGAATAAGAGTGACAAGTTCTGCGGTTGATGTATTGACTGCACAAAGAAGGCATATGCAGTCTGTTCACATCCATAATGACCAGTTTGATGATAAAACATGTCAAAATTCTCCACAGTTAGTATTATGTTTCATATTTTAAATGTCATTAAAAATGTATTTGATTACCACAATTTGGATTATATAAATACTAGGGATAAATAAATAAATACTCAGGATAAATAAATACTATAACACAAAATTGTAAAATGGGGTCATATGGTGCTTTTTTTAAGATCAGTATTTTGTGTATTTGGTGTAACAGAATATGTTGATATGCTTTAATGTTCAAAAAACACATTCTTTTTCAAATACTGTACATTACTGTGAGTCCTCTATGCCCTGCCTCTCTCAAACGCTTAGTTTTCGAAGCCCCTTCTTCCGACAAGTGCAGTCTGCTCTGATTAGCCAACTGACCTAGTGCATTGTGATTGGCCAAACACAACAAGCAGTCATCGGAAATTGAGCGCTCCTTTCCATAATCCCGAGCTTCATCTTTCAAAATAAATGTAAAGATTATGTTAATTATGTCCATAGTTTTACCATCAGTTCAAGCCCGAAAGGGGAACAGAGTCATGTGACATACACAGTGATGAAGCTTGTATGTGTTTGCAGTACACAAGCCACAGACGGTTAAGACAGCTTAATCCACTGTGTGACCGTCTCTCTCACGCGCTTGTGCTCGCGCACACTCACAAACACACACGGCGCACAAAACTCTGCATTTGAGCAGTCAATAGCAAATACTTAAACTAATAACAAAACATACTTGCAGTAGCTGATTCAGAATCACCAGATTGTCGTGATTCGTCGAAATTCGTACATAAAATGCATTGCTGTTTAATCTTAAATATTCCTAAATGCATACTTTTGGAATTCCAAATAAAGTAATTTTGCTTTCGCCTAGATACAGACAGCATCTCCTTGACATGGCTGCTTCAACACTAACTGCGGTTACTGAAACAGCATGTTCGGCATGCAATCCTTGACGGAGCTGAGAAATATAATGTGAATTCCTCATCGTTTCCCGAAGTTAGGTCCGTAAAACTGTTTTCGAGTACAAAAAGTTAATTATTGAAGCGGTAATTTTTTTTTATTAGTCGTGTTGTTTTTCTTGTTTCATGTGTCAAAGTAATGATCAATCTACAAGTTATTTAGTGCTTTAACACATCCTAAAGTTTGCATTTTCAAAAAATTTTTATATAAAATTAAATCGAGTTTAAATGTCAGGAGTTCCTGTCAGGACGAAAGTAGCAGTTCTCCCGCTAAAGTCACAAAAAGTATTTATTTTGTTCCAGTGCAAGCTATATTGTGAATTTCTGTGTCTTGCATCATTTCTTACAAATGTTAATGTCATATTATACCAAAAAAATATGTCTTAGTGAGGGTCAGAAAGACAGAGGTCTGGTTTTATCCAGATGTGTTTGAGAGGGTGTTTCTGGACATAGAGGAACATCACTCTCTGGGCAGCTGCTATGTCACATTTATATTTAGGTTTTGGCCATATCTTAGCCTTTACACCTCCACCTGTGAATTTGCAGTGTTTCCAGATGTTTTAATGCACATTTTTAATTCATGCATAAAAACAACTGGATATATTAAATAGGCCTACTGTTACATTATGTTTAGAGTTTTTTTTATTATGCTAATGTTAATTACTTTTTTATATTGTGCATTCTGTAGAATTTTTTTATTATTATATAAAAATACATTGAAATTTACAATAAAAAAATACAGTCAGGTTTTAAGACATCTGATGAAACTTAAACTTAAATTTAAAATGAAAATATGAAAATGTAATTTAATATTTTTTTTGCAAAGATAAAGGACAAAATATGTTTGCAGTTATTTATTTACAAGGTCACAATCAGGTATACTTAAGAAAAATAAGAGTAACAGAAATAAATCTAGCTTATATTGTTGTGTTACTTTTGACCCACCTGTGTGTTACTTTCGTCCCAGCCGATGGGGTCGAAAGTAACAATGTGCAACTTATGTTCAAAGTGAAATTATCCTGACGTTTTTCTACATTTCTACAAAATACCACCTGGTATTGTTAGACCACACTTCTGAGTTACTGACCACAGCAGAAATATATCTCCAACATTATCTATCACTATACAACATTATCTTTTAAAATGAAGTTTTTCTGAAAAATGGTACTTTCGCCCCTGCTCTTCCCTAGTGACATAGACGTGGGGGCATGTTTGAATGAGCCATTTTATGGGGATGTGGCAGAGTCTTAACTTTGATAAAGAATATCTCCTTATATTTGAGAATTTAGTCTTTGCAACTTTATAGATCTTCTTCATGCACAAAGAGCTTATAACACTCCAAAGAGAAAGGAAAAATTAAAATCGCATCATATGACCCCTTTAAGTAAAAACTCCTTTAATGTGCGCACAGCACTCAGAGATGTGAACATTTCCAGCACATTTTAACAATACCATGATAATACTGATAAATGTGATAATTTTGGTCACTATAATTGTGATAAGATAAGATTGTGATAAATATTTAATACTTTTAATACTACTAACAGCAGCACAAGTCTCACCACAGCCAGTGGTAACCAGGTCTGTGTAATGTTCTTAGAACGCAACAGCAAAGTGGTTTAAGGCATATTTTTAGGGCCTAAATAATGGTGCAAATACCAGTAAATTGACTACCACAAACCTTAGTAATTCACCTTATATGATTTATTTAATATCCTCTCACAAATTTTTGCATCTCTGTAACTGTCTTTGCCCTTTCATCTGTATTCTTTAACTGTGTGTCTTAGTTAATCCTGACTGTAGTTTTTAACACAAAAAGAGAGTTTTCACAGTTATGTCGTCACTTAAGTCATGAAGTTACAAATATGGTGATTAAACCTGCCTTAAAACTGTGCATACATGCAAGTATTTGTGTGTGTATTATGCAGTGGTTTTCAAAACTGTCCTGGAGCTTCCCAGCACTGTCTCCCTCATCTAACAAACCCGATTCAACTCATCAGCTCATTGCTAGAGATGAAGTAGGTCTGAAAAGGTAAAGGATGTGAGAAAATACAATGGTTGTCAGATCCACATCATGTTCAGCAGTGGTAGCTCTTTACTCTTTACTGACTCTTATTTCTTCTCTCTATCTCTCTCACGCTATCTTTTTCTCTCTGATTCTACAGATTGAAAATTTCAGCCTCGGTGGAAAGGTCATTACTTGCTCCTCCGTGTGCACCGGTCATCTCCCCACCACAGAGCAACTCCAATCCCAGCCCCTACCGGTGGCCCGGCACGCCTCACCTTCACAGAGCCCTCATCCTTGTGTCCCTCCTTTGTTTTGCAACTCCACGTCAGGGACGCCAATTGACCATCTGTTACTAAGAAAAGGCAACATGATCATGCCAGATCATACCTTCTTCTCATACCTCACCTGAGGACGATCAGTGTGGTTCCCCCGGCTCATTGTGAGCACTCTGACCGGCGAGATGGGAGACTGGGTGTGCCTGAGCCCAGCCGAATTCTCCCAGCTGCAGCAGTACAGCGAGTGTGAGTATCTGAGCACAAGAAGCCTCTCTCCTCTGACCTCTCGCAGGCTGTTTGGAGTTGATTTTGGGGCTGTTAGGTGGATAAGAATGGACGAGAGGTTTTATCGATCCATTTAGTTGCTCCTTCCTTTTCCTTTCCTTTTCTATAACTGTACCACTCAAATCCCCTGTTTAAGCTGATGCTTTGCTTAATATATTAGGTAGAAGGATGCATACACATTCTGCTGTCGACCCACTGGACTTTTAGGAAGCACTGCTGGGAATGTAGGCTATATTGACGTAATGCATCAATGTGCTGCCAGCGCTCTCTGCGTCGTTATTGATTAGCAACGTTTAATGCAGTTATTGATACAGACCACTTTATAAGCTAAACAGGCATATGAAATTTTCAATAACATTAAAAAGTGAAGGTCTTGCTAACAGTTTACTTATTTTGCAAGGGAACTGTGCTATGACAGATTTGAGGGAATGTAGAATGCTTGTATCGATTTAATTGGGGGAAGTGAAATCAGATGCTAAAGCAGGATATATTCAAAATGTAGCAGTTATTATAAGGGCATCAGTAAAATCTGGCTCATATTTTGTTATAGGATTGGCTGTGCTAGCTCATATTTGACCCTGGACCACAAAACCAGTCATAAGGATTTCATTTTTGGAAATTGAGATTTATACATAATCTGGAAGCTGAATAAATACGTTTTCCAAGATGCAGCTATTTAAAATCTGGAGTCTGAGGGATTTAGCATCACTTTTGAATTTGATGTCCGGCCATGTGGCTCCTGGTAAACATTTGACTATGGTGGCTGATGTCTCTATTTTCACGTTCCATACATTAGAATCGCCTATAACTAAAGCAGGTTTCTCAGTGGGTGCATCCTTGTGTATATTATCAATTTTTTTAAATGCCAACTATCAGCTTGAAATACTGAACATAATCCTTTTAGGTGTTGTTTTAATGGACTTTATTCAAAACTTCATATTATTTATCTGTCAATTGAATGTGTTAATGTGGTGCAATTGATTATGGAAAAATAACACATAAAATGTTTTAGGCCCAGGCCTGTATGAGATTTTACATTATATGCAGTCGCTTACGAAAAACAAGGTTGTATGATGACTGACTGCAGTTATGTAGCCTATAAGTCACCCTAAAATTCAAGATATGATATAAAAAAATACCGATATAAGGATTTTGTCTAAAATATTTTTATATTATATAATATAGTTAAGCTATATCGTATGAGCAAGAATACTGTTTTACCCCCCACATATCTTTTTTAAATGATTGTGTGGGAAGTGATATCTGAGCCAAAAATGATGTGCACAAAATTTGGGTAATTTGACAGTGTGTAATTAATTCAATTATAAGTTAAATTGCTTGACAGCCTTAAGTTTGTTTAAATTGCAGAATTCTTTAAATAATCATGTTTGCGTGTTCCTAGGGAACAAAATCTGACAAACGTGAGGCGTGTAATACAGAAGATTTGAGTGTTTATGGTTATTTCTTGAGAATTGAACCGTTAATAAAAATGCATCTTCATTACTAATATCAGTTAATTTGATTTTGTAAGTATTTATGTACACCATAGACAATTGTTATCACAGCTGAAATGTTTTTGTTTTCTTTAAATGAAAATACGATTTTTTTATAGAGAGAGAGAGAGAGAGAGAGAGAGTTAAATATTTGCACAAATTTTGATTCATTATCTGAATTAAAACTTACAATTTAAATAAAATGTTACTAAACTTCACATGCTAAAACTCTAAAAGCCCCTGTTGTTGTGTGATTTTCTGCACAGGCTTCACTGGCTAATATGAATTCCAAAGAGACCTCTGTGCCATTTTAAGAGGATACCAGTAAAATTACCAAGAAACTTCTAAATTAAGCATCTATCTGTGCTTTTGTGAGGTTAATTGGCTTGTAGAATGCTGGTAATAAATCTAAATACTCATAAAGACATTATAATTACTATTCTTTCAGTGAGGGTCACCCCTGGTAACAGTTTTGATTAAAAACCCTTGAGGAATAGTGAAGACTAAGTAATCAGTCAGAAGTGCTCTCACCCTGAACTCTGCCAGAATGCCAAATTTAAGGTATAATGCCTTTAAAAATAGCACATGCATTATGTAGAGTATATTCTGGGATACCGGACACATTTCCATTAAGAATTCAGTAGGTGTGAGATGAGGCATTAATCTTAAACTTAACTATGTCTCACAGATGAATTGCCAGGCCAGTCTGGCAGAGATTTCAGCAGTACTATAAGGTATTTTTAGGATTGCTCTATCATTTCAGCATGAAAATAAATTTTGGTTTTCAACTCTTAGGGCTGGGTGATAATGCCACAGTATTTTTTTTTTCATATAAGGCAATGTTGATGATAATTATCAATATAAATGTCAAATCTTTATTTATTTCAAGTTTAAAGCCAGATTTTTGCTTCAAAATGAAAGTTCTAGAACCCAGACCATTACATCAACTAAATAAATATCTCAACAGAAAAAATATATTTTTTAGTTTCTGCATGTTGTAATGAGTGATATTGTTTCAAATCAAGAAACATGTTTGTGTTGCCTAATAATAATAATAATATTAATTTTGCCTCTGGAGGTGGCGAGATTGTGGGCGAAATCATTCTCGGCCCGCTTATTCATTCCCACTTCTGATTATTATGGCAATGTGGCGGGGTTGGATGAACGTGGTTATAGATCGATGCTCTGGGAAGAACACATGCCCGTGAGCTATCTGTCTCCTGACACGGCATCATCTTTACAGGCTTCGGTCTTGCCCTCCAAGCCGCTGCGAACCACTTCAGCACATTTGGGCAAGGGGTACGCCGCAGCAGGTCAGACTGGTGCATGTCTGCATACAATGGCCGTGTTGCAGGCATACCAGGCTGACTTGCTCAAAGGGCTAGATGAAGGCAAAGAAGTTACAGAGAATAGTGGATCAGAACCTTAGGAGAACCACTGATTTAGCTCTCCGTGCCACCAAGGAGAGCGCCTGCACGATTGGGCAGTCCATGGCAGCTCTGGTGGCAGCAGAGAGACATTAATGGTTGACCCTGTCTTTCTCTTTTTTTTGGCTTGCGCCTTCTGGTCTGTTCGGCGACGCCGTCAATTCCATCACCGACAGATACCAGGAGGCTTGTAAACGGGCGGCGGCATTGAGTGGCCACCCTGCCCGCAGTCTGTGGAGTGGTCGCCATCTCACCTGGAACATCAACTGCCTAGAGATGCTAGCCGAATTTTGAGTTTTGAATAATTTTCTCCCAGAACTAAGAGATCACCATATGTTGGTACGAACCGACAACCCAGTGGTGGTCTCTAATATCAACCACCAAGGAGGTCTGCACTTACGCCGTTTGTAAAAACTAGTGTACCAGATCCTTGTGTGGTCCCAGGGCAAACTTCCTGTGCTTAGAGCAGTACATATTCCTGGGCATGTGAATATGAGAGCAGACATCCTGTTGAAGCAGGAGCCAGGGTCCTGGGGAATGGAGGCTTCACCCCAAGGTGGTGAAGCAGATATGGAGAATATTTGGTCAGGCTCAGGTGGATCTGTTTGTGACTCAGATGACATCTCACTGTCCCCTTTGGTTCTCTCTGACTCATCCGGCTCAACTGGTGGCTGGATGCCATGGTGCAGACTTGGCCAAGGCTTTGTCTGTACACTTTTCCCCCGATCGCTCTGCTCCCGGGAATTCTGGCGAGAGTACGGCGAGACGGGGTCCGTCTTCTATTAGTAGCCCTTTTCTGGCCGGGCCAAGTATGGTTATCGGACCTGATTTCTCTCCTCGACGGCGGGGTGTGTCCCGAAGGCTCCCTCAGTTATACCACAGCCTATCGTGCTACAGTTCAGTGAGTCAGACCAGCAGAAGCTAAACTGTATGTGTCCAGTGCGAGTACTGGAAGCATACATCCACAGAGCTGCCCTGTGGAGAAAGGTGAACCAACTGCTTGTATGCTATAGTCCCCCTAAGAGAGGTCTTCCAGCCACAAGACAGACAGACCCTCAGTCGCTGGATAGTGGATGCGATTACTATTGCTTATGAGTCCTCTGATCTCCCCTCACCATTGGGGGTCAAGGCCCACTCGACCCGAAGTAAGACAGCCTTCTTGGCAGGTGTGTCTATGCAGGAAATCTGCAACGCAGCAGGATGGTCCACACCCCTCACGTTTGTCAGATTTTAAGGTCTAGATCTGCGAGCCACTCCGGGGTCTTCTGTTCTCTTTGCCTTAGCTGTGCTCCTTAGATACACACTAGGCAGGGATTCCCATAGTGTTTTATTAGCTTTATTGTTTTGATTCAGTGGTGTTAATAATCAGTGGAATACGTTTGTCACGATGAGCTAATTGAAACACCAATCAGAGTCGCAGCAAATAAGATTCACGACTATAAAAAAAAAAAAAAAAAAACACAGAAACACAGGTCTGTTAGTTAGAGGATATGTTTGCTGCCCGCAGAAGCTGCAAGCAGTTTGTAGTTTTGTGTCAGTGATCAATGATGAGTCTTGTACATTTAATATGGTCAGTCAAAATGTAGAAATGTATTTACAGAGGTGTGTTTGACCTCTGACATCATGCTGCATGTTATGAATTAGGATCTGAAACTATAACAGCTCATAAACCTCTGATTGATAATACAAGTGTGATGTCATTCTTTCCGACCACATAAATCCCCAGATTGCTTTGTTCTGGGATTTACCAGTTGAGGGAAGACTTGTTTTGCTCAGATTAAATAGTGGGTGCAGTTTGGTTTTCAGTTATGCGTGTCTGTCGCATTATGTGTGCCCCCAACTGTTTTTCCCTTAACCACGAGTCTCTATATACTGACTCACCTAACACTGCTGCTTATTATTTGTATATCTGGCTTTATTTTAGATGTGTTTTTTTCCATTTCAACTGACAGTTCCCTCCAAATTAAAATGATGTCATTGTTAGGGATGTGCCTCTCTATAGCTAAGGCAGATGTGACACGCATCTTGCTGCATAACCAATGCGATGAGATACGATTCACCCCATTATTATGCAGTGCAATACGATTTCTGATGCAAATATGTTAGAATCGATGCATTGCTATATAATAGCCAACTTGCATCCGATGCACACTTTTTAAAATCGATGCACTAATCCACCAAAGCAAATCTGTAAATCTTACTATCGACTGTCATTAAACTCACCCACACAACTCATCCTAAACCTGTATGCTGTTTAATTTATTTAATAGAAAATAGATATAGAAATGATCTGTCTATCTTTCTCTTTCTATATAATGATTGTATAGTGACTGATCTGTCATCCTCAAAAAAGTCAAAACACCAAAAGAGCACTTTTTCTTCATGTCATTAAAAAAAATATGTAATTTTCTATTAAATCACCTAACAATGTTTGTAATCAGTATTATAATTTTATTATTATTATTATTATTATATCATTTATTAATACTTTGAATTGGGTTTTATTAAAAAAATACACAATTTTAATTTTATGTTTTATTTTAGATTTATTCGTTTTTTATTTTAAATGTATATGTGCTTTTTTCTTTTTATGTATTTCTACATGGCGTTAATGTAATTTTTTTCTCCTTTTTTTGTCAATTTTAGTATCATTTTAGTAGTATTTTTATCATTTTGTGTTTTAGTTAACAAAAGCAACACTGGTTGTGGCAGTCCTGCAGAAATCAAGTGACTTTAAGTCAAATGCATATTTTGTTTATTTTCTTAAAGGGCACTAAAAATCCAGCAGAAACTGAAAGTGAGGAGGTTAAGCATGTGGAAATAATTAACATTAAAAGAAATAGCCAGTCAATGGGAGACACAGAGATGACTGCTATCAGTTCTGGGGGAGATTAGCATCTTCTATGAGGAAAGTACCTTGTTCTGCCCCCTGGGCAGCGGTTGGAAGACATTTGTGTGACAACCAATTCAGTGCTTACAGAAAATAAAAATGAAGCATGGGATTGCAGATTAATTTCTCCTGTCATAATGCTAATAAGCTTTGGTGACATTTTCTGCTCAGTTATTATCTCTGCTTAATTAGCCTATTTTATCAGATTGCACTATAAATCTAATGTTTCCAGTAATAGATGGCAAATGCAATGGCTTTTTTCAAAATGTTATGGATAATGATGTATATAATTAAAGTTGCAAGTGCATTTATCTTGTGTTTGGAGGAAACATTGTGTTAAGAGTTTCAACTAGCACACAGTATCAGTTAAAAATAAGATTGATTTATTGATTTATTTTTGTTCACATTTTTGCTTAGGGACCAATTCTCGCTATCAACAGACTCAACAGATTTTCTGCTTAGTTAGTAAGGTAGTTCAGTTTAGGTATGGGGTAGAAGTAGGGATCTAAAATATGGTCATGCAGATTAAAGCATTAATATGTTCTTTATAAGTACTAATATTCAGCCATTAATAATAAGCAACTAGTTAAAAGTAATGCTCCTTAAAATAAAGTGTTACTTAGATAGATAGTCAGCAACTTTCATACGCCATTTGGTGTGTTGGGAAGAGTGTTTTATTAACTTGTTTCCCAGAAGATGCTATTAGCTAGTTCTAATTAACATTGTTTTTATATAAAATGGATTAATAAATCTTATCTAAATGGAAGAAAACATACTGAAGCGTAAGTGTTGGCTGTTAAACTGCATGTTAGCATCTAAAATTTAACATTAGCAGCACATTAGCATTAAAACGTATTTCTGCACTTTCAGGTTTCTTTGATGAATATAAAATTGAAAGAACAGCATTTGTAGCATTTATTTTAAAAATAGTATTCTTTTGTAACATTTTAAGTCTATTTGCTGTTCCTTCTGAGCAATTTAATGCTTGCAGAATTTTATTTCCCTAAAAGAAATAAAAAATTGAACAGTAGAGTGTCTTAATATTTCCATTGCAATACTGCAAGGAGTACCTATACACTAATAAGTATGCCTGTATATTTAACTAAATGTTTTCCTTTTTTTTTTTTTTTTTTTTTTTTTTTTGCACAGATTCCTCCAAGAAGCTAAAAGATGTCTTGGAAGAGTTTCATGGAAATGGTGTCCTCTCCAAGTACAACCCTGAACAGGTATGTAATGGCAGGAACAGCCTGATTAAATGATCTGTTTAGAGGCAGTGGAGCTTCTGGCTGTGACTTGACAGAACACCAATACAACCTGACTCAGACCGCAAGTCATTACAGGAAATGCTTAGTCATCCGCTCCCCGAAACGAAGTGGCCAGATATCGCCTCCTATTTGAGAAGGTCCTCGCTGACATCATAAAGCCCATGCATCATGTTGCTGTGACAACAAAGCCAGCAGGCAGCCGCATCTATAATTTGCTTTATGGAGTGTCGCCATTATATTTCTCTCCTCTCCACTGACATAAATAAGAGGCTGCTCAGGGTTTGGCGCCACAGGTTGTGACCCAGAGCCTTGGCTGAATCAATAGTGAATAAGCGCTGGTGGCAGTTAATGGGTTTGAAGCTGACGCCAGGTTGGCTGTGGTGTGACATCGCATGCTTCGCATTGTTCATTGGTTCGGTTTAAATCACAAAGTCTGGAAGTATTGCAAAGTGGAGGTGACATGCCATGAGTGCCACTATGCTGCCTGCTTACGATGACAGAGCACTGTATTTCATGAATTCATGCAGCCTCGATTGACTGACTGTCTGCGTTTGGGCTGTAAATATCCTTCATCGCAGCCCCATTAAGTCACGGCTGTTTTGAGTATAATGATGTTTAATTATGGTGACTCTGTAATCTTTGTCAAAGGAAGAGTGTCTGTAAAAATGGGCGCCAGTGAAAGGTTAAATAAATGGTTCATAGTTTCCTGCATTTTCTGATAGCAGGGCCAGCCTCTGTGTTTTGCACGTTTGAAAGTCAGAAAGGAAGTTTATCTTACAGCCACGGCTGGTTACGTTGCATTTCACACCACCAAAATATATAAACATGTTTGCTTAGAAAGTGACTTGGGTTCGGTTACTTTCACCTTCCTGTTTTTGGTGTGCATTTGCCCAACGTTTGCAGCCCTTCAAGCACAGCCTACCTTTTTGCATGCAAGTTCCTCTCTGTCCACCTCCACTTCCTTGTCTCCAATATGTCTTGCCTGTTTTTGCCTTATTGGCTTTTTGCCCTTTTTCCAGAGTTTAATTTCAGCAACAAGAGGGATCTAACGGATTTAGCTTTGTTCATTCTTGCAATGATACTGTATGTTTAAAGGGGAATTGACCCACTATGCCTTGAAAATTGTCTTAGCATAGAATATATGGGTGATTTGTGCTAGTGCCCAATTTGCGCATTTTCTTTTTGTAAACCATGTGCTTAAACTGTTGTGAATCATCTTCAAGGGCTCTGGGTTTTACATTTTAAATTTAGTTTTGATTCCTGTTTTATTCCAGGTTGTCATCTAATTTTTTTTTTTTTTTGTCCAGTTTCAGTTTAATGTGTTTATTAAAATTGATTTGATTTTCTTAGCACATCCTGGTGTTTTGCTGTCTGGTGGAATTTTCATTATTGCAAGATTACGAGTTTTGTAATACAGCATGTTTAAAAAAAACTAAAATAAAGTTTTACATTTACTTAATTTAGGATTGTAACCATAACAATTTTTTTTGTACATTATTAAAAGGTTCAAATGTTGGGACCAGTAAAATTGATTTAATTGTTTGATTGATTGGACAGAAATTTAATTAATCAAAAGTGACAGTTAATACACTCATAATGTTACAAAATATTTTTTATGGTTTTATTTTGAGCTTGCTATTCATCAATGAACATTCAAAGAAGAAAAATATTTAAGTTCTCAGACATTTCCATAAAAATTGTAAGCCACACAACAATGTAAACATGGGTAATAATAAGGGTTTAGACGAAATCTATAAAAAAATAATAATAATACTGCATAATAATAAAAGCTTTTCTGTGAGGTGAATACACTAAACTTTAAAATATATTCAAGCAGAAAATAGTTACTTTCTGTTCTTAATCAAATAAATGCAGCCTCTGTAAGCATAAGAAACTTAAAAACAGTGTATTTTAGTTTTGTTTCTTTTTTCCCTTAGCTATGCAAATTTTATATTTAAGTTGACAAACATATTTTAATCAATGTTCATACAACTTTCCCCTTTTTAGTCCTTTATCCACCTTATTTTTCAACATGGAAGTAAGCTGTTTTGTACAGCTTAAAATAGCTGGAAGTGAAGGAAACATAAAATTTACAACTGGCTGCGTATGTTCTTACCAGAAAGATAAGGTGATTTTTTTCCCCCCCATTTTCTTACTGAGAGAAAATTACCACCTTAAAGTAAATCCTGATTATGCAAATAAACCAGTGGATTATTCTGCCACTAAACGTGCAAAACAGCATTAAGTGTGACTAATGCAATACAGCATTAAAGAGGAGAGCAGAGGACATGAAATGAACCCCATCCACTGATCCCTTCCCTCTGCACGTACAACCACTGCAGTGTATATAACTCCTCTCTCCCTCTACCCTCTTCATATATCTCTGACTGCCACACAGAAGCAAGATGTTCTCAACCAAGTAAGCTGTTACCTTCTGGGTTTGCATGTTCTGTGGTTCAGTGTGTCTACAGACTGCATGCCCCGGCCCCTCCCTGTCTAACCCAATAGTCTCGCTAAAATGTCTACTGAAGGTCAGAGGTCGCGCCCAGTGCTTTTTAATGTGAGCCATGTGTCTGTGCTACTTTAAATTCTATTAACAGCCTCTTCATCATGGTGTTTCTGTAACCTCTGATTTTATTTTCTATGAGCAGCAAAACAATTTCTGTGACAAAAGATTTCTGTGTTTTCTACTATATTTTGATGTGTGTCAGTGGGCTCCCTCTGTATTTTTGTTGCCATGTGTCATAATGAAATGTTGAGTGTGTCATTCATGCCCAAAGACAGGGGCATCCTCTCTGCTGAAAACATACCGAGCAGGAAGCTGCATATTCATGGCTTTGTTTCAACACTCTGGCTTCTCTCTCCACTTGTGTCCTGCAGCCCATCGACTATGAGGGCTTCCAGCTATTTATGACGACCTATCTGGAGATTGACATCCCTGAGGAACTTTGCAAACACCTCTTCACCTCCTTCAAGAGCAAGAATGGCGGAGGCAGCTCCCCTGACACCTCTCGATCTGGAGCAGGCATGCTGGGTAAATGCTCTTTCAAAGTCTGTAAGTCTTTATTTCATATTTATTTTGGCAGTTTTAATAGTTGAAACAGGTGTCAGTGTCTTCTGAGGTAGGTTTTTTGGGAGCTGTGAATGAAAAACTGCTCTGAAACACACTTGTGCCCTGATACATAAACAGTTGGGTGCAAATTCAAATCGATTTTTAACTTTAAATAAGCTTTATAAATAAGTTTTAGGATCTTGAAAAATGTTGAACCTTGTGACATAAAATAAGAAACATTTACAATTCTTCACTATTTGAAGGTCACTAATCAGACTTTTGTAGTTTATGTAGAGTGCAGCTGCCGTTAAAGAGGTGCAAACCAAATACTAAGAAATTCATCAGGATTTATTATTATTAGTATATATATATTTTTTCAATTTACTCAGCATGTTATACTGATAGTTTAATTTACAAATTTAATGTATACAACAACTTCAAGATGCAGAGGTGGAAAGAATACTCAAATTATTTAAGAGATTTAACTCTGTGCGAGGTTAATGCAAGAGTACACATGAATGAAAAGATGCTGGTGGCTTTGTGTCCGCTGCTATTAGTTAACCTGAGGTGATTTAGAGCAAAGATTTGGTAAGTATATTGCTCAAATCATCAAAATAGAGCAAAAATAGGCAATAATGGTGTCTAAAACGTCAGTCTTTAAATTAACTTGGTAAAAATCAATATTCATGCTGATTTTGGGAGAAAAAATGGCACACTTCTTGTGATATTTCAGCTATATGAAATTATATAAGTATTTACATTTTATGTCCCTATATCTTCAGTTTTGTGATCTTTCTAAATGCAACAGATGAAAGAGACAAAATAAAAACAGTAATTTATGAAATATTACAATTTAAAATAACTTATATTTAAATATATTTCATATAAATGTGTGTTTGAAGTCAGTAAAATCTGCATAATAAATACTCTGCTGTTCAAAAGTTTGGGGTCAGGAAGAGTATTTTGTGGGGTTTTTTTTTTTTAAGAAGTCTCATATGCTAATTTATTCACATTTATTTGATACAAATAATGATAATAATTTTATGAAATATTACAATTTAAAATAACTGTTTTATATTTTAATGTGAAATTCCATGACTCTTGAGCAATTGGTCCAAAAGAGATTTAACTCTTTGTGAGGTTGATGCAAGAAAACTCTTGAATTAAAAGATGCTGGTGGTTTTGTGTCTGCTACTATTACTTTCAACCTGAGGTGATTTAGAGCAAAGATTAGGTGAGTATACAGTTGCCAACAGTGCCATCTAGTGCCTTGATTTCTCTGGACTGGCTAATAAAATACAATCTGTGATTTCTGTTGTTGCATTTGAATTTAATGCAACTCCTTAATACTAAATGATAAATGCTCATTATGGCTCATTATGGCTGCTATATTAAGCTGTCCTGACTGGCTACACTCATAAACTATCCCAGCTATCTTTTCGTCTGTCCGTCTTGCTCTACTCCTGTTCCACTTTACCCGTGTCGGCAGAGGTCAAGTCTATTGATGCAGCCATCTCTATACAGATCGAAGTGGTCTGTGAACCCATAACAGTTACCACAACAAGTGTGGTGTGATTTGATTGGACAGAGATTTGCATCAAGGCTGTGAATTAAACGTGTTCCTTCACCTGGTGCTGTTATGTTGTCTTGGCAGCTCTTTTTATTTACTTCTGATATCAAACAAAGCAACCAGTGACAGATATGATTTTCACCCATGGTGTCAAGTCACTGTGTGACTGTGGTGACCATCGTGTTTTTTTATAGGGTGTCTGCTTGAAATCTAGAAAGAAAGAAAAAAAGGTTTTACATTGTTACAAAGACATTTTGTTTTAAAGGAATGTTGTTCTTTTGAACTTAATAGTCATCAAAGAATCCTAAAATGCATGTATCCCACAAATATACTACCCATTAAAATCCTGTTTTGATTATGTGACATGAAGACTGCACTTATGGCTGCTAAAAAAAAAATCAGCATTGCCATCACAGGAATGAATTGCATTTGTAAAAAAAAAAAAAAAAAAAAAAAAAAAAGTCATTTTTATTGTAATAATATTTCACAATGTTACAGTCTATCTATCTATCTATATACATTATATCTATATTCACAATTTTTTTATTGAAAATTTTGTTAATAATGTTCATGCACAGGTTTTACACACATATGGGTGCGCACACAGTTAGTAAATGCTATGCTATGACCCTATGCTATGTTTCTTCCTGTCTCATTTCAGATCATCACTTTCATTATCCTCTCTATTTTCCTGTGTTGCTATTTTCCTTGTAGGTATGAATGGGAAGAGTATTTTGAGCGCAGTGAGCCGACATACACCAGAGAACTCAGCTGGGATCACTCCAGGCTCAGGGGCCACCACATCACCCTGCTCCTCCCGCTCCTCCTCACAACGCTCAGGCACAGGGGGCCACACACCCAGAGGCTCCCACCGTTCACCCGGCACACAGCCCAATCCCCCAGCGAGCAGCAGCAGCAGCAGCAATGCTTTGGCTCTTTCCAAGACTACCAACTCCCCACGCCTCTCCCCAGGTCAGAGTCATGATCTTCACTGCCCCTTTTAACGTGTGTAATCCTTGACAAGGGTCTTATAAAGTTATATTGCCTGTTATAAAATCCGGTTGCTCTGGTGTCATTACTGATATATTATACATATAAGTGCACAGCACGTTGGCCAACTTTAAATGTGTTTTATAAATAAAACTGAATTGAATTGAAAAATGATAATTGAACATTCTTCCAGAGCGTAATCAATCAGAAAATCGTACATCTCTCCGGAGGAGTCCTTCTCCACAAAAAGGATCTCCGTCACCTCAAGTGGTCTTCCTTAAAGACATTGTGTGCTACTTGTCCCTGCTGGAGAGGGGGACGCCAGAGGATAAACTTGAGTGTAAGTAAAAATTATTACTTTATAAAATAAAAAAAAAAGAGTAAAAAATCCTAATTTAATCTCCTTCTTATTTACATTAAGAAAACATATCATCAATAATTCCCACTCTTCCAATGTTCTTCTAAAGAAAAAAAAAATCGCTCTCTCTCTCTATATACATATATTAAGTAATTTTTAAACTATGTCTCCAAACCAGACGTGCCAACCACAGAAAGCACAGTATTAGTCACTAACACTCATTCTTGGCAGATGTCACATATTTCTGACAGTTCATATTTAAACACAGCATATAAAAAGCAGTTAAGATCTTTGAGATGTTTGAACAGTCAATTTAATTTCAGTTACTGTAGCCGATGTGATGACAAAGCTGCCCTTTCTGCAGTTGTCATGTGATCCTTCAGAAATCATTCTAATATTTGCTGTTTAAGAAAAATGTCTGATTAGCAATGTTGTGCTGCTTAATATTTTTGTGGAAACCATGATACATTTTTTATTTCAGGATTAGTTGATAAATCAAATGTTTCATTTCTATTTATTAGAAATAGAAATCTTTTTTTTTAATATAGAAAGATAATTAGTCTGTTATGTAAAAATAAGTGTATTTACATATAGTACACCCAGCAACACCTTTGTCAGTTCTACATTTTACTTGTCTTCTGACTTACACACAGTGAGAGTGACAGGAGACTTCTAGAATCTCTTTCTCTTGTTCTGTAAGGACTGATCCCTGCTCCTGTCCTTATTTACCATGGAGTTAGCATAGCCAAGCTTTCTTTAGCATAGGAAGTTATTTGTGCCCAAAGCTAATCCTCACTAGCTGCCTCAGTCTGCCTTTTGATAACCTGAGCTCCAGGTGCTATCATGGGGTCTGTACTTGACAAATGTTTGCTACAATACCAAAAGATGCAGTCTCTTATCTTTTACTTCTCTCACCCTAAAGTCATGTTCAGGCTGTACGACACAGATGGCAATGGTCTTCTGGACAGCTCAGTAAGTCTGAAATCTCCGTTATAGTCTGTCATTTTGAATTTGACTTTGTGGTTAGATTGGTGCTGTATACAACAAGGGGTTAATGATGCACTGTACACAGTACTGCATTGTTAATGTTAGGGTTACATACAAGTTTAATACAACATACACAGTGTTAGAGCACATTTCATTTGAATGAAACACAGTACTACTGATCTTTTTTTGTTGTTTTTTTGGAAACGTTGAACTGGTAGTTGGAGAGGCTTCGTAAAAAGTAATTTTGAAAACTGTATTATATATACTGTATAATATCTAAAGCAATTATATCTGTCAATTTAGGAGCTCGACCGCATCATAAACCAGATGGTCCATGTAGCTGAGTATCTAGAATGGGACTCTACAGAACTACAACCAGTATGCATCACTTTAAATGTTTCCACCAGGCAATCCCAACTTGCATAGTGAAATCTATATCTTATTGTACCTTATTTCGTGTCTTATATTGTAGATTCTGAAGGAGATGATGGAGGAGATTGATTATGACCGGGATGGTACGGTCACATTAGAGGAGTGGATCAGAGGAGGAATGACCACCATACCACTCCTGGTCCTGCTGGGAATGGGGACGGTGAGGAGAAACTAATTGTGAGTTAAAAAGAGGAAACAATACATTAAGATGTAGTATCTTAATTCCTGTTCCTCTTTTACGTACATTCAGAATGTACAGGAAGATGGGCAGCATGTATGGAGACTGAAGCATTTCAACAAGCCAGCATACTGTAATTACTGCCACACTATGTTGTTAGGAGTAAGAAAACAGGGCCTTTGCTGCTCACGTGAGTATCTGTCTCTCTATCTATTGTTCTGTCCATCTGTCTGTGTTGTTTTGTCAGTCATTCTATTTATCTGCCTTATATAACCTTATATACTGTCATTCTGTTTAGCCATCTATTGTTCAATCTGTTGTCTAACTACATTTGTATGTTGTTCTGTCAGTCTGTTGTTTTGTCAGTCTCTATCATCTAGGCCCTAGGCCCTATGAAATCCATTTTATTTTTTCCCAAATTATGATTTTCTGTTTAATTTTTCTGGATTCAATTTTTTTTTTTTTCAGTTTTAATGGCTAAATTAAATTGTATTAAACTAAATAAAATATCTAATTAATTGAAATCATGAAACTTAAACACTTTAACAGCAAATTATTATGAGTTTAACCAAGAATGAAAGTTTTAAGGCCCTATGAAGGCCTGTTTTCAATAATTTTCTGGATTCTATTTGAATGGTTTAATTAAATTGTAATAATCACAACCAATAATTACTGACAAAAACCATTTTTGGTATTTTTTTTTTTTTTTTCAGAAATACGATGCTGTGTATTTACATTTTTATGGTAAATAAATGCTGGTAAATAATTTTGACCCTAAAATATTCCTTAAAAATAGTGTTTTAGTAATTTCATTAGTAGAAATGTAATATAATTATATAAATAATATATTTCTGTCACAGTTTCTTCAAGTTGAACAAAACTTTTATTTTAAAAGGTTGTTGTGAAGACCCTTAATTTTTTCTGTTTACTTGATATAACAATAGTTGTTCTCACAAGAAACAATAATTGCTAATGAATGACTCTCAGAGAAGTTTTATAGATTATGTTCATGTGTTCATTTACTCATACATTGAGGCAGCAGAGGCTGAAAACACAGCGAGCATCACATGCAGTTTGTCAAATTATGTGATATTATACAGTAAATTACATTTTTTATGACTGGTTTCTGTGATTCTGTTTGTGTTTTCGATCTCTGTATCTGTATGTCATTCTGTCTAGCCATCTGTTGTTCCAACTATCTGTCATTTTATTTAATTATATGCCCGTGTTGTTCTGGCTTTTATTGTGTCTTTCTATCCGTCTGTTATCTCTCATCTGTCTGTCTGTTTTTTATCTTTCTAACTACCTATCCGTCTGTCTCGGTGTAGTTTTCTGTTTGAAATGTTTCCCTTCAGTCTCTCATGGTCCGTCTCTCACAGTCCTGTCTTTTGTTTGGCAGTATGCAAGTACACAGTCCACGAGCGCTGTGTGTCCAAAGACATTGCTCCTTGCATTAGCACCTACGCCAAGTCCCGCAGACACACCAATGTGAGTGCATAAACAACATACTCTTACAAATGAATCACTGTGTTTAAACTGAGTTTTTCTCTCAGGAGTAATTTACAGTAAGGCCAGAAGCAATCATTTTATCAGACACATTTTTCATTCTTGTGAAACCAGGAGTCCCAGGTTGATGTGTTTGGTACAGAGCTCATAGTTCTAGCAAACACACTGTTCTATTATTAGTCAACGACTCGTGTTATGATTATTTTATCCACTGACCACAGTCCAGCTCTGTTTTCACCCAAGGCTACTTCCCAGACCCATAACTCTTGGTTTAACCTCAAAGTAATGTTCTGTGGACATGTCAGAAAGGCTATGAGAACTTCCTGTGTATAAGTCTTATTTTTTCTGTACTGAAAAGTAGAGGGGAAAGACTGAGATCACACAGCAGTCACTGACACCTCTTTGAAACGTGTGCTGCCCATGCAGTAACTATTGCAGAGATGGAAGGCACTGCATTCAAAAAATGAGATTAGGATTTCACTGAGTGTATTAAGTGATGTGGAGTGTCATTTTAGTGTACAAAAACAATACAATTGCATTGAACAGTGAAAATATCATGCTTAATGTGTTTACTAAGAATTAGCTTGTGTAAAGATATTACAAATTATCAAATTCGAAGTAATGTGCTGTGAGTAACTTCTTAAGTCTTACCTTCATCTCACGTACTAAATGTTGTAGTATTCATTTTTAGTTTTTAACATTATTTAGACTGAAAGAAAATCTAATTTTATAGACCATTCCTAAAGGATAATAAAAATAACAACCCAATAATCATAATAATAATTGTATGTGTATGATAACATATGGATGCATTTGTCTTAAACATTTTTGTATTTTAGTACATTACGACACTGGTAATTATTATTTCTTTGATAATATCCTGCGTATTCTTCCACACTTGATATGTGATGTGATTGTTTTAGTCAGAAAAGAATTCTTGGGCAAATGCCTTATAAATGCACGACAGAGCAGGATAAGAATTTCAGTAATGTATAGATGGGCTGTTTGAGGATCTCACAACTAGAATAAATAATGAGTCTCTGTTTAATGTCTCTCTAGGCTATGCAGCATGTTTGGATGGAGGGCAACTCCCCAACAAAATGTGACAAATGTCACCGCAGTATCAAGTGCTATCAAGGTCTAACAGGCCTTCACTGTGTTTGGTGTCAAATCACTGTGAGTATTTACTGTAGCCAGGTAGAGTCTAAAACTTTCATTGTGATTTTATTAAACAATGCATTGTGCAAAGACCATTTTTTTATTATTTTCTGATTTTCTATGTTTTATCTCAGTTTAATTCAGTTGTAGCCTACACTGTAAAAAATAAGTGTAATTTTAACTGTAAAATTTTGTAAAAACGCTACGGAAAAAAACTGATAATAGGTTAACAGTAAGTTCCCGTACTATATACAGGGAAAAACTGTAAAAGATCTAACAAAGCATTTAATGTAAATTTACAGTAAAATTCTGTTAATTATACAGCTTTTAGAAGTAAAAAAAAGAACAAATCAATGTATAATTTACAGTCTAAAACTGTAAACTGATATTCCCAGAATTCCATGCGTGACACTCCACGTTTGAAAGTATTTTGTTTAAATAATCATGTTTTTAAATAGTTCTTGTTATCAGTTATGTACATTTGAGCTTTATATTACATCTTCTGTTGCTTAATGAAAGTTTTTTGCATTATTTAAGTATCACGTGTGTTACCATGATGGTGTTTTGTGTTTCCATAAATGTGCACCTTCTATATGTTAATATATACTTCTGCTTGTGGTGAAGCTACTTGTGATGAGCTTTGATACTTCATGTGGCTTTCTCTTATACAGTACCATCTTTATTATTATGGTGGTTGTCAGTATTTTCAAGGTACAAAACAGATTTAATTTTGTGTGTTGTTGAATTTACTGGTTTATATTCACATTTTCTTGTTTGTAAATTACAGCTTTATATTGTAAAATTAACAGTTTTTGACGTAAATGTGTTTACAGTTTTCTGTATTTTTACAAAATTATTCTGGCAACCACAGCTGCCAAAAAGTTTTTGTAAAAACAACAAGAAATTTTTTACAGTGTATTTTTCTAATGTAATACTTCTTCACGCCACTTGGTGGTGATCTTCACCAAACCTTCACGCCATTTAGTGGACGTGGCCAATTTGTTTTAAAATAACCCTAATAAAGATAAGTGTCAGCACTTAACACTCATTCAAAAGCTTTCTTCTCTGCATAATGATTTTTATTATCACATTATGTGCTACTGCATATATCTCATACGCTTTCTGAACCATCTCTCCTGACAGTTTCAACTCTAAACCTGCAACTAATTTAATATCAAGTCCAGATCCTGCTTTGCTCTTTGTTTCTACCATTTAATGTCTTCTTACAAGGTCAGATTAGTGAGGATTTAACAAGTCACAGAAGGTCCAGTCCATTCCAGTCTGTTGATGTGTCTTTCTCCTTCGCTCATCTATATTTGTATGTTTTCCAGCTCCATAACAAGTGTGCGTCTAATGTTAAGCCTGAATGTGACGGTGGGCCATTAAAAGATCACACACTCCTGCCGTCGTACATCTGCCCTGTTGTTCTGGTGAGTTCAGTCTCTCCCACTGCACTCTTTTTTAATATGCTAAAATGCAAGGATCCCAAGACCATTTTGAATAGGTAGGTCCTGGACGAATTCTTTAATGGGCCTCCTCTCTACTGGGACCAATGTCTATACTACAGAGAATACTGTACACACTCATTATATTTATAATTAGATATTGTAGGCACAATGCAAGTCCTTTCTAGATAGAGTAATAAACATCCCTTATTGTTGATAAGGGTTAAGAAAACTGATGTTAATTAATGTAGGTTGAACAAACATCCATCACACACCTGGATGGTTGCATGTGCACATGACATAACCATCAGAGAGAAGAGAACATTTCTCCTGCATGCTGCCATGGTTTCCAAATCTTTTAATATTTATTTAAAAAGCAATGTTTTGAAATGTCTGTCACTTAAATAAAAAAAGAAGAAGAAGTCATTGATTTTAGCCAGTTATTACATCTACAAAGAAGGATAAATGTACATACATAATAAAAAAAATATTTTGATGTATTTTGGATATTGCGACAGTGTTAATAAAGGGATAAAAGGGAGTTCTGTGCACTCTGTCACAAAACATTTTTTTCCCTACTGACTGTAAATGTGCATTACAAAAATAAAGGATGTTCACAATTTTTTTTATATATATTAATATAAGTAAATAGTATTCAAGATCAAATGATTCCAGTAAAACGTTATATAATGTATTTTCAATAAGTATGACACAATAATCAAGGTAAAAAAAATAAAATTACAGTTAAGTAGTTCCATTACAGTTACAAATGACTTCACCAAATAATTTCAATAATACTTTTTGCAGGATCACTTGACGAACAGAAAGTTATAATTAACCGAATTCATTGTGAAGTAGATTATCTAATAGAAATTTCATATAACATAAATGTCTTCACTGTCATCTTTGGTCAGTTTAATGCTAAATGCTAAAACATCCATTCTTTCTAAGTTAAAGAGAAATGTAATAACAGAGACAGATTCTGAAATTGCATTTTTCTTGTCATTTTTATCTCAGATGCACATTTGTCTCACTCTGTCTCTGTTTGTTGCTGTTCACTGTAATGTCTGTATATCTGTAGGACCGTCATTCTGCCGTCAAAAGAGGTGAAGGAGAATCATCCCCCAGCGCCAGCCCTGAGGACACCAGCCAGTGCTTCAAGTTCACCGGTGACGGTCAGGCACTGCAGGTGAGTCCTCGGCAGACTCCCTCTGGTGATGCAAATCTGTGTAGCACATGTACTATATGTATGTATCCGTAACTTTTTCTCCGTTTCTGCTTTTTAAGATCACCCCTCTGCCTGGGACGCACCCCCTCCTCGTGCTGGTTAATCCTAAAAGTGGCGGTCGGCAGGGAGAGAGGTAAACATCTTTGAAGCTCAAACTGTTGCATCATCATTTTTCATATTCTCCGACCTTGTACAGCTGTAACGGTTCCAGTGAGGAGGTTTGTCAAACCATCTGAAGTCAGTCGGATCTGCATAGACATGTTTAACAAAAGTCCCCCTCTTTTTCTCGCTTACGGGAAGTGTCCTAAATACCATCAAAGCTAGCAGGAGACAGTAAAGCTGTTTAAGGAGGAAGAATGTGGGTGTTGTTTCAGCTCTCTCCACCCACCCAAACGTCCTCTGGGAGACAGGTTTTGGGATTTTGTGCTGGCATCACCATGGCAACACAGTTTTAAATACCATTAATTGGCCGATTATCCTCCATTATTAGACATGCGCTCAAACAAAGACGCGATAACTGCCCTGGACCCAAAAAAAGAAAGACCATTCTGGTGGTTCTTGATGCAAACAAAGGAACAGAGTGGTCATGGTTGAATCATACTGTACCCAGGCCCATAGCCAGCTGTGAGGTCCTCGAGGTCCGGACCTCTGTAAAATGTTCATGTTCAAAAATAAAATATGTTCTCTGAATGACTAGTTTGCTGTTTAAAACTCCTCATATGAATGTCTGCATGACATGTCTAATTCAGTTTAGACAGTTTGCAAGAATGTTAGGGTCCATTGTATGAAAATGATCATTCTGATTCGCTTTTGGACTCGTCTTTTCCACTTAATTTGACACTTTAGAAAGTTAATAAATCGGGAAATTGCTGTTTAGGGTCAGCAATATATTTATCTTATTTTATTTACAAAAGATTTGAAATAATTGTTGGTTTATTTTTTGTTTTTTGTTTGTTTTAATAGCAGTATTTGTCTGGCAACACTGCATCGCTGGCACTAAACTGACAGTAATCAAAAAAGCCAATGGACATGTTATTGCTGACAGGATATGACATATCATGATATTATCTGTCAGACACGTTCTCAGTGCTAGGTTACAGAATGAAATGAAATATCCTGCAAACCCTATAGCCATGAAGAAGTGTATGCTATGTCATTCACAAAGTCATGCTAAAAACATTCAGAAGAGCACTAGACAAAGTTATCATCTATACAGCAATGATTATTAATGAAAATTATAACAGTAATATGTATTGTTGGATGAATAGTGAGCCCCCCCACTCATTTTCAAAGCCTGGCTACTGCCATGACTGTACCGAGTGTATATTTCCACCATATTCTCCCTGAGCGGCGTACTGAAAGCTCATTGGTCGGACTTGACACTTGACTGCGTTCTTTTGTTCTTTTGCATAGGGAATGAATGAATTCTTCAGTGTTGATAAGTGCTCAAATTATCACCCCCACATAAAAGCATAGCTTGTGACGCACCTCAAACTAACAGCCCGTCTTATTTCTCTCTCGCTCTTATTCTCTTCCTCTCTTTGTGTCGTTGAATACTAAAGGGGCAGAGTAGCTAACAGAGTTAGAAGTGAAGAACATTGCAGAGCCCTCAGTAATCATTTTAGTTCTTCAAGGTTATTGAGGAGCACTGCTGCAACAGTGTGCAATCTGTGTGTGTGTGTGTTTCTGTCTTGCTTGACTTCGTTGATTCCGAGGTTTTGTGTGGCCTTTTATGATAATGGAATTATGATGTTTTAAGGATATCATTCCTCCATATGTTTGTCTGTCTGTCTTTTCAAGGAACAGTTCAACCAAAATAGAACATTCTGTCATCATTTACTCAGCCTCATGTTGTTCCAACATAGAACTGCAACAAACAATCTGTTGATTATTTCTTGGATTGATTGAGGTGGGAATATCTCTCAAGAAGGCACTAATAGGAGATGAGATTTATGTCAACATTTTCTATTCATAATAGCATACATGTGACCCTGGAGCACAAAACCAGACTTGAGTCGCTGGGCTATATTTTTAGCAATAGCCAAAAAAACGTATCAAAATTATTATTATTTTTCTTTTATGCCAAAAATCATTAGGATGTTGAGTAAAGATAATGTTCCATGAAGATATTTTGTAAATTTCCTACTGTAAATATATCAAATTTTTGATTAGTAATATGCATTGCTAAGGACTTCATTTGAACAACTTTAAAGGTGATTTTCTCAGTGTTTTGATTTTTTTGCACCCTCAGTTGTATCTTTGCCAAATATTGTCCTGTCCTAACAAACCATATAATAATGGAAAGCATGTTTAACAAGCTTTCAGATGATGTATACATCTCAATTTCAAAAAATGACACTTAAGACTGGTTTTGTGGTCCTGGGTCACATTACAATATTTTATAGTGTTTTTTTTTTTTTTTTTTTTTTTTTTTTTTTTTGGTTGTCACCTCCGTACTTAATAATTTCATACAGATTGACCAGAATATTCTTCAGAAATTAAACATTTCACTGTTCAATGAAAGAAGGAAAGTCATTTGGGCTTGGGATGACAAGAGGGTTGGTAAATAATGGCAGAATTGGTTGAATTATTCCTTTAAGCCTTTTATCATATTGTGAAGTTCACAGTGATTACGTTTAAAAATGTCATTTCTCTATGTGTCTTTTAATACTTTTCTGCTCTCATCTGTCTTCCTCAGGGTGCTGCGGAAATTCCAGTACCTGCTTAACCCCAGACAGGTGTACAGTCTGGATCGAGGAGGACCCATGGTGGGGTAAGACTACTAAAAGCCACCATCAAATTCCAAGGGAGATATGTGCGCATAAAAAAAAATGTTGAGTCATGACAGGGAATTGCTCAAAAACAGTTTGACATTCTCACTGTTGTTTTGTTCTGGCATGGCTTCCTCTCTCTCTTGTCTTTCTGCTTCTACAAACCTGCAATAAAGTGAGCCAACCTGCAATCAACTATTCTGAGAGTGGAACCACTTGCAAAGTGGAGCTGACTTTGAGAGACCTACAAGACATTTACTATGACTCAAGCAGCCCCCTGCTGAGTAAATGTATTCATTCAAGCGCTGAATGTTCTTCTGAGCCTGTCAGTCACGACGAGGCTTCCTCTATAAGCGACTACATTTTACTAAAGCCTCTTCACCCATGCACCCCACCTATCTTTAACAATAGACCAACTTAAGGTCATCCAAATCAGTTTCAGCAGTAGCATAGCAGTGAAATCTGACAATGTCACTGTAAGAGGTTCATATTTACATATTATTTTATGAGTGCCAAATTGGCATAGATTTGAATTTAAAAAAAAAATTAATAGGAATAAATGCAAATGAGACCATTGTACGCAATATGTTAAAAAGAACATTGTTAGAATTAGTTTATACTAGTGCATTATTTATACTTTTTATAACTTTAATAACTTTTTTTAATTGCATTATTATTAATATTATTATTTATATTTATATTTAATCTCTTTATTTTCCTTTTTAGTAATTTTAGTGCTCTTGAACTTAAACTAATTTCAGTTGTCAAGGCTATATTCCTATTTTTCATGTGTTTTACATTACATTTTTATATTTGATTTTTTTATTTTGATTAACAAAACATTTTTTGCAGTAGTTTGTCCATACAGCGGATGAGTGGCACAGAAGTAGTTTGAGTTAATAATAACAACATTGATATTGATAAATATATTTAGGATGGCACAGATGAGATCATTTGACCTCAGAAGAAATCATCTTAACATCTTAAACCAGTCTTCGTTGGTTTGCTGGCCTAAATTGTTCTCCCAGCATGGTCAGATTGGTCTGTTAGCTGGTTTTCCAGCTTTTTTGTAAAGCTGGCAAATCTGAGCACAGTTTGAGACATTAAGATCCTTTCATCAGAAACATCTGAGAAGCAGAAGACTCCATTTGTTTCCCATTTATCTCACTGTTTAGATGTTAGAGAGTTTTCATTTGTGTTTTTTATTTGCTATGAGCTCTCACTTTCACTTTAGTGTACCACTTTTATGCAGTTACACATTCTACAAACCCACTCAAAACGCATGAGTACATTCTGTTCAGCATCCTGCGGTTGTGCAACAGTGATTCTCATTCATGAAAAGGAGAGAGAGAGAGAAGTACAGAACAAAAGCTAAGCAATAGTCGTTTCGCGGGAAAGCAGGCTAACCTTCCGTCCCAAATCCCCCTCCCACCACACAGTGATCTGTAGTCACGACTGGAGTGTTGCTCATCCTGAAGAGACCACTGAGAGAGAGAGAGAGAGAGAGAGAGATTGTGTGACTTTGCTGATTTCACTCATGTAGAACAATTTGGACATGTACTGTTCTTCCTTAAGCACTTAGATGATTTATATAGTGTTCCTGTAGCTCAATTGGTAGAGCATTGCGCTATCATGCGCAAGCCTGGGGGTTTGATTCCCCGGGAACACATGATGGGATAAAATTGATAGCCTGATTGCACTGTTAGTTGCTTTGGATAAAAGCGTCTGCTAAATGTATAAGCATGGAGATCAAGGGCAGCCTTTTTTATGTGAAGATTTGAATATATCCTGTTAATGACTGTGCAATTGCTTTTGGTTTATTTTAAGAGAAAAAGCAACCATAATTCAGTAAAACATTAAACATTTATATTAGGGGGAAAAGCAACTAAATAATACACTACTGATCAAAAGTTAAGGGTCACTAATAATTTTTTTATTTAGAAATTTGGTTTAGGATACATGAAATTGGTCAAATGTGACAGTAAAGAGATTTATAATGTTACAAAAAAAATTATGTTTTTAAGTAAATGCAATTCTTTTGAACATTCAATTTGTAAAAGAATCCGGGAAGTCTTTAAATTCAGTTTTGCTTTTTCAAAATAATACAAAAGAAGTTGATATAAATTGTAATAATCCCAATATTACAGTTTTGCTATGTTTTGTGATCAAACAAATGCATCATTGGTAAGCATAAGAGACATAAGCATTTTCTCACTTTCATGTCATTCTAAACCTCTCAGACTTTATTCCCTTTGTTGAAAACAGGAAGATATTTTGAAGAATCTTGGTGATTATTGACTTTGATTGTATGGATTGTGTTCCATAGAAGAAACTCGTAGGTTTTGAACTGATGATTGACACTCAGGGGTCTAAGTGGAGATCAAAAGATGGAGAGATGGAAATAGACAAGTGTGCTCTTTTGCTAAGTTTGTGCACATAAGAGGCCACTCTTACAGCTTTATATGGAAAAACACATACATTACTAAAGTATCTGTGCTCTGTTGGCTGTGTCATTGGAGAAGGAATTGTTTACGCAAACCGTATCTCTACAACAGTAGCCGACGTTGTCATTTCAAACAGACTGGCTCTGTTACATTACAAATTTATCTGGAACAGAGCTCATTTAGTCAGACTGAAACACGATTCCAGGTCAAGCCTGTCCAGAACCACACAGCCATGTTCCACTTGTGTTACTCAGCTATTGAACTTCAGTGGGCATCCATGTCAAGGATGTAGTGGTTGTCGACATAGTTTGAGCATTTTCAAAGCACCACAGCAGTAAACCTGAGAAGGTATGAAAAACTCAGAACTGCTTGATTGACTGTTTTCATGGTAAAAGGATTTGCACATTTACTCTCCTCTTTTGCTCTTGCATACATAAAACATGCTGCAGTGTCAGAGCCTATCAAAAGAGGTTACACAGTATAAATTTTTCACACACTTGTGTGACTGTTTTGCTTTTTTGTGACGCTTAGTGCTAGAGTAGATCCCACATGTGTCTATATGGAGGATATGTTCCCCATTCACCATTATGCTGCAGTACATGCTCCTAACCAGCAGAGGGCGATAGCTTCCTCAGCCTCTGTCCTGCTTCACTGTGCAAATGCTCAAGTGCAAATATATACAATACATGTCTAATTTATTTTTTCATGGCCGAGACAACAAATTGTATTCATTGAGTGTATGTCTCATAGCTCTAGGCTGATTCACAAACAAATAAAAAGTGAACAAAATTTTGGAACTCAAACTTGAACAGTCAAAAGTGTAGAAACAATGTGCCAAAAAGCCTTCAGTTAAGATGTTTTGGCAGCTCAATGGGTTTGACAGAGTTTTTTTCCCATGATACTGAATAAAAACAACACAAATCTTCTCTAACATCCTTCAGATCAAACCTAAAGCACTGAATAGTAAACTGTAGTGTACATTGCCACTGGGGAATAGTGTGAATGCTGTAGATTTTTGGGTAGCTTTGCTTTGCCTCAGTGTTGTCACTTCACAGTATCACTTTAATCATAGGACCAAGGAAAGCTTACATGCAAATACATGAAAGGCACCATCTCAATGTTTTTATGTCCCCCAGGCTCAACTTTTTTCGAGACGTGCCCAATTTCCGCGTGCTGGCCTGTGGAGGCGATGGATCAGTGGGGTGGATTTTGGATTATATTGGTGAGTACAGATCAGCAATCGGTGTATTCCATAGCTGTAATAATTAACATTGTTATATGGACTTATAGACCATCAGCCTAATGTAAAAGTTTATATGGTACATGCAGAAGTATCATAAACTCGTATTCTCGCATTGGGATTTCTCTCTCAACAGCATTACAGCTGCTCTGTATGGAAAATAAAACGATTTCTAGTTTGCTAAATATCACTTTCATCTTTCAAGATTAGTTTTTAATGATATGACCAATGAAAACAACTTTATTTGAGAGACGGATATTATACTGACCGTCTAGTTTGATTGCACTTTATATTTCCTTCTATTTTGCATCTGCATTTCCCTAGGAGATTAATAAAGCATGTCAACCAATTCATCAACAAAGATTCGAACATTAGGACATCCTTCCATGTGGTACTTGACTCGAGACTGGCTCTTATTTAAGGCACATATAACCAAGATGTCAGAAAGATCATTGTTTGTAGGAAGCGCATTGACTCATCTGTGAGCGACCTCTTTCATATAAGTGAATGCATGATAACAGTGGAGTTATAAAGGCCTGCCTTTCCCCCTCCTGACAGTCTTATTGATGTTAGTGGACGAGCGCTGGAGATGACCCTGTGTGGGCGGTGGTAAATATTGCAGCTAAGTGCTGATTTAGAACCAACTTGGTTTCCAAACCTTTGGCTTGAAATTGCAATTGGCTGACAATACTGAAACCTGAACTTAGATCAGAAGCGATGTGCTCTTTATCCCTTTAGAGACTCTTTAGCCTGGCAAATTGAGGAGGACAGAGACGCATGTGGGAGTTTGTCCTCCTAACAGCCCTAAGGTGATGATTTAGGAGCAGCTTTTGAATGAAAGCCGCTCTGCGATCAGTCCTTGCTTGTTGTTCACCCACACGAGTTTGTATTAGAAAATGTCTGCTGCTGACGATTACTCAGAGATCCCCTGCGGTCAGACAGTACATCACGCCATACGGACCAGCACTGAAAACAATGTCCCCGCAGTCCCTGTGCACATAGCAATGAGCCACACAGGGACCATCAGTGTGAGGACAGAAAGATACAGTTCATCATGTTGCCTCTCTTCGGCAGCTAGCACACACTGCTGTGTGTCTCAGAACAAGAGAAACAAACCAAATTTATTGTGAATTATTGTGAGGAATGATACACATTGATGCATGAAGCATTAATGTAACTGTATCTTCAGTGTCGAGAGTGTAATATATATTTCATATTAGTGCATTTATTTTACAGTTTAAAAAAAAATAAGAAATTACTATTTATAATCAGCAAGGATGCATTAAATTGATCAAAAGTAATTTTGTATCCAATAAATGCTGTTCTTTTGAATTTTCTATTCATCAAAGAATCCTGAAAGCAGTACTGTATTCAACATTGATGGAACCAAATCAGCTTTTTGATATGATTGTGTGACACTTGAAGAATGGAGTAATGGCTGTTGAAAATTTAGCCTTGCCATCACAGGAATAAATGAACGTTTTATAATATATTAAATTGTAATATTTCACAATTGTACTGTATTTTTTAATTAAATAAAAGCAGCTTTGATGAGCATAAGATATTTCTTTCAAAAACATTCAATAATTCTCATCCTTCAACTTTTAAGGATTATTGTACATGCATGCAAATCCATTAAATATAATCACAATTTATGTCCAAGTTAAATATGTGCTTTAAATTAATTTTTACTTTCAGTAATATATTTTAATGTTTGTTGAAAATATTTTGAACCAGATTTCCCATTTGAGACATAAAGGTATAATGCATTTTTTTTTTTACAAAAAAATTAAATGCTTAAAACATTCAAACATTCCCTTATGTTCCATTATTAAGCCAAACAAACAGTCCCAGAGCCAGTGTTGCAGGCCGCTGTATTTTGAGCACCACAGAGCCCCATTGTTTACACTTTTCAAGGAACTCTGCACATTAAACTGGAATAATAGAGAGTATTTTAACATTTAACATTAATAGCTCTCTTTGTTTCTCAACAGATAAGTCCAATTTTGCTCGGCATCCACCTGTTGCGATCCTGCCGCTGGGTACCGGGAATGACCTCGCTCGCTGCCTGCGCTGGGGTGGAGGTGAGGAGTAAATAAGAGACTGTCCAACATCAGTTGGAGGGAATATAAAGGCCTTTGAAATGAAACTTAAAAAGCTTTCCTTCACGGAACCACTCGAGTTGAGATTAGGCTTTGAATTCTTTGAATCTGAACGCAATCCCATATAAACCCTTCAAAAGGAATTTTTGAGACTCCTTTCTTTTAAACACCCCCCAAAAGAAGGTCAGACTGAAATAATCAAACTTGATTGTAGTTAGCTGAATGCTCCAGTCACATGAATGAAAGAGCAGGATTTGTTGAGACCACACTTGAATTGAGCACTTTGATACTGTAATCTTCATTAAACAGATGACCGGGACATGCACTTGCCCTGCTAAACCAATTTCAGTGAAAACCTAAAGGGAAAGTTCACCCAAAAAGAGAAAAATTATCTCATCATTTACCCACCCAGAATTTTCATTTTTGGGTGAACTATCCCTTTAAGAGGTGATTTAAAAATGAATTCAGTTAGAGTCATTTTTAACAAGAGATTAATAAACTATTCTTCGAGTATATATAGACTTGCCAATCATTTGCCAACAAGAGACCTGCACTGTTTCATTCCTGTGTGATTACATATGCTTGTTCTTGATTAGATATGTGGGTTTATTCAGTAGTTATGGTGGAATGATATGCATCAGTGAGCCTGCATCTGCTTTGAAGACAGGTGTGGATGGCCTTGTACAGGCTGCTGAATTAATTGGCCTTGTATTAGTGTTTCCTGTGTGAGCATGTGTGTGGTTTGTGCAAAAGGGTAAGGTTTGGCATAAATGTATTCTTAATTTGAATGGTAGGCTGTTTTTTGTTTTTGTTTTTTTTCTTCATGCAAGTTGATTGACTTTGAAACACGTGTAGCACCTGGAGTCAGTGCAGAGGTGCCATGTGAGCGTCCGTTAATATAACGTTCGCCTGGAAGCGTCTGCATGTCTGGTTCAGAAAGGCAGAGTGAGCACCTGGGTGTCATCACACATGTGATATATTTTGCTCCTTGGGTTGCCAGGCGGGAGCCAGTACCCCACTGACTCACAGCGTGATGACCATCGTTAAAAGATGGCAGCATAACAAGTAGACTCTGTATCCTTCCCATTACAATAAGGAAGTAATTGCAGTTCGATCACCTCAGGGAACCTTTCTAAGGATCACTTCATGTCATTTGGAAGGATTGCCAGGCATTTACAAAATCCTCTCAGGTCGTGGTGTCCGTCCCCTTGATGTAATGCAGTAGACAAATTGAATTAGTCTTTTTTAAATGTACACTGCCGTTCAAAAGTTTGGGATTAGTACGATTTTTTACATTTTTTAATGGAGTCTCTTGTGCTCATCAAGGCTATATTTATTTGATAAAAAAAAGAAGAAGAAATGTAAAATTGTGAAATATTATTGCTATTTCTAATTTTGGTTTCCTATTTTAATGTACTTTAAAATAGAATTAATTTCTGTTATCCAGTTTTCAGTGTCACATGATCCTTCAGAAATCATTCTAATATGCTGAGTTATTATCAGTGTTGAACCGATTTGCGGCTTAATATTTTTTTGAACCTGTGATACTTTTTTCTTTGATTCTTTGATAATAAAAAAAGAAAAAAGAAAAAAAGAACAGTGTTTATTCAAAATATAAATCTGTTCTAACAATATAAGTCTTTACTATCATTTTACACATTATTTAACCTATCAATGCTGAATAAAAGTATTGATTTAAAATTTTTTACCATTTTAATTTTACCTATACTGACCCCAGTCAAAATTTTACCTTTTAATTTTAATTTTACCTTTACTGACCCCAGTCTTTTGAATAGTAGTGTATATTGTAACACATAATTTATATTTCTAGTGCTTAATAATTATGTAATAATTATAAAATTATTTTCATACATTTTCTGCCCATTTAACAGAAACAGTATTTAAAGAATAATATTTTATGAAAAACATTGGTCATTCTCATCTCAGTCTTATAGTTTTGATTAGAATACATCATATCCAGTTTGGCGGTTGCATACGGTCTTGTTTCAGCACACCTGAAGCTCATTTTTCAAAAAATTTGGTTCTGTAGTACCATTGGAAATGAATAAACTTGTCGTTTGTCAAAGAAAAGGCTGCTTTATACTGTCACAGCACTGTGTTACTTAGAAAAGTTTAATCATTTGATCTTGCTGTGCTGGAGTTTTAATTAAGCCATGTTAACCTTGGATTTGAGATAATGCGAGTCTTTCATTGTCACAAGCAGGACAAAAGTTGTATTCTTCTTTTCTATGTGTGGACTCTTGCACACTCTTGTTTATACTGTAGATAAAAAGAGGCTTTTGTGCTTTTCTTCATGTGTGAGGCTGCAACAGTAACAACATCCACACATCAGTTCACGTCTTTATATGTTACGTAGCTTCATGCAGTGTCTGTGTTGTGATTGGCAGGCTATGAAGGAGGCAATCTGGTCAAGTTCCTCAGGGATATCGAGCACAGCACCGAAGTGCTGCTTGACCGCTGGAACATCGACATTGTCCCCGATGATAAGGAGGAGAAGGGCGACCCTGTGCCCTACAGCATAGTGAACAACTACTTCTCCATTGGAGTGGTGAGAACAAACTACACTTTTACACAACTGCTTAAGCTCAGTTAGACTCAACACCAGAACTCCTGAAAGAGCCGTTATATTAAACCTCCTCCTCCTCCTATCCACACTCATTCATCAGACGAAATCTCTTACTCTCATTGTGAGATTGTACTTTTACCAAAGCTTGAGGCTAAACTGCTCTTCAAAATAATTTGTGATTAATCAGATGTTGTTTTCTCATGTAGCATTAGAAGTAATTATAATTGGCAGGGGAACAACAACATGTTCAAACTTGTGTTTTAAATGTGATGTACTGCGTCTGAAACTGTTTCATGCCTGTGACTCGGTGTATTATTGCACACAATTCTCTTTCTCACACACAGTTGCTTAGCAACCCTCCTCTGTTCAAATGTTATATCCCGTGTTGTTGCCATAATCAAGCACTTATTATCAGAGCAGTTAAATGTCGAATCAATATGTATTTTTTTTGACAGTTACATAATCGTATCTACTTCTTTTTATACACTAACTTGTGGGGCAGATTATATAACAAATAAATAAGTTTTTTTTTTTCATGGTTTTTTTTTTCACTTTCTATTACTGTAAGAAGTTACTAATGAAGAAGTTGCAGAAAAGATCCCAAATAAAATGAGAGGAAAACAAAATTCAAAGATGCAGGAGTGTATGCCGATCTGGCTGAATTTCTGTTCTTCCGCTGGCCCAGTCTGTGCTCGCAGGGGCCAGGTGAGTCTCCGTGAGCCTGTCGTCCTCCCCTTGTTTAGCTAATGATTAATTTCTGTCCTGTTTTTAGAACCCGTCACTATAAATAGTAAGTCTGCTTTCATTTCTGAAAAATGTCCAGTGTTCTGTTATAATCAGCCAAATCCCAGGTGTGTTGGACGACTGCTGTTTTATCTCGCTGAAACGTGCCAAGTAGTCAGGCCGCATTTAGAATAGCCAGAAATAGTGATGCGACCTGAAACGGGCCACCTGACCTGGTTGAAATGGGTGTGAAGAGTGGCAGGAGACACATACAAGCTTTACGCAAGGTGCCATGGAGGAATGCGCCACTTCTTTCATAAATTCCTAATATGCTGATTATTAATAGTTAGTCAGGCACTTGTTCAGTTTTAGGTATTAGGTTGGATTAGGGATGTAGAATATAGTCATGAACAAATATGAGCTTTATAAGAACCAATGAACAGCCAATATGTTAATAATATGCATTGCAATAAGCAACTAGTTTATAATTAAAACTTGGTCCCTATACTAAAGAGTTACCATTTGTGTCAATTCAAATACAGAAACACTGCGAAGACGCAGTTGTTTGTTCTGGTCAGGTTTGTGTCAGCCCATCTGATCAGACAGTGAGGTGTTTGAAGAGGCTGGGTAACGTGAAGGAGTGCTGACTGTGAATGGACAATGGCCTTTACTGTGAACCCTGAGTCTTGTGATGGGGGTGGACTGACTGTGCCATGTGGGTCTTTGCGTGGCTTGGCACTAATGCTACTTCTCACAAGACATATATTAAAAACTGTCTGGTGAGTTGGGTTTTTTCTTTTAAGCTGTAGTATCTCTTTTTTGGATTTTAACAATACCAAGAAAACTGAAAAAGAGAGCTAGGTTAAAGGATTAATTCCCTCAAAACATAAACATTCTTTCATCATTTATTCACTCTCATGCTGTTCCAAACATGTATGACTTTGTACTTTTTAAATATTTTGAAAAATGTGCCCATACATTTTCTGTTATGCATTATGAAAAAAAGTGATACAGGTTTGAAACATGAAGGTGAGTAAACAGTTTGTTTATTATCCCTCAAAAGTGTAAACATCTAGACATTTGGTGGTGCTAGTGGCTTCTGATTTAAACTATTTTAGATATGAAACTCTGTCATATCGTAACGAACTATTCAAGGATTAATTATAGCAGTACAGTACCTAATAATGCATGCTTTGATGGTTGCAGTTGATTGGATTTCAGTATGATGGACTGTTCTGAGGATGCAGGCAATATTTGATGTCTGAAGTCATGATGCTGTGGTGTATGGTGCAGTGTGGCATGGCACCGGAGCACAGGGACATGGTGCTGCGAGTCCAGGAGGACAGGGCAGATGGCTCCGCATTGGACGCCACTAACACCTGAGTAAAGCAGTGCCATGACTCATGCACTGATGTAATCATTAGTAATGCTGTTTCAGCCTTCAACATTTTCCAGTCACTATCCATAGAGGTTGCCATGGCGTTTGTGGTTTTGAGGCCGCTATCACCAGGGTTATGTAGTTCATCATTTGTGACATTCAGAGCGCTCATTTTTTCTTTAGCTATCTAATATCAATGTGGAGAGAAATATTATAAGGATAGTCCACCCAAAAATAAAGCATTAACCCATGCTGATGCTGTTCCAGATCTATGTGACTTTCTTTTTCTGTGGGACACAAACAGATTTTTGGAAACATCAGCTGTCTCTTTGAGTCCATGTAATGTTTACAAAGGAACCCTCAAAGTTGACGTTTCAAAAATCAGACTTAATGTGACAAGATTTAAGCACATTGTGAAACTTTTGTGAGAAGTGACAATCCTCTGTGCTTACGCATCACTATAAGTGATATTATGTCATGCTTCACAGTAATGTTGTATGATATACCAGTACTAAAAAAGTATTTAAAAATGGTACTCATGCGCTATCAGGCACCCAATGCTCATGCACTGAAAGCCGCCTCTCTCAGACAGCATAAGTGATCGCAAATTCAGATCTTTTTCATTACTTATTGCACTTTAACGGACGAGTATAGAAAAAAATATGAATGTCTTATGAGTGAACTGTATGTAAACAGTTGAGAAAAAAAATGCATGTGTCAATAAACTGGATCTGTCCAGCTGTTCAAGTTACAGCAGGCTAATAATCTGGCTGCTGCTAAAATAATTTTTTTAAATTCCATGAGGGTCATCTATAATTTAATTACTTTTCCTATTGTTTTTGTTATAGTATCGGTTCAGGAGAAGTATCGAGATATTTTGTAATGTGACAACACTACATTGTGAACCTGCGTTTGACAGTTACCTGGAAGCAATTGTACATAGTTACATTTTTTTAAATATTAGTATACTGTACACATACTTACAGTTTTGCTTCAGAATTGATTCATCAGCTTGGCTTTTATGGATTATGTTATGTTAGCTTAGTGTAGTTTTTGAAGCATCAGCTTTGAGAGATATATCCATGCACTAAACTGAATTTCTGAGTGTGGATGCAGGAGGTGGAAAAAAATCACAGGTTAAGACATAATTATCTTTTATGTAAATATCTAAAAAATTTAATTGAAGGTCATTGAGATCCAAAGCGGACTGGAACTAAAAATCTGCATAGACCACTTGCTTTCTGCTGCGTGCAGGAGAGATGAATCTGGCAAAAGTGTGACTGAAAAATTCATCCCACACAGACCTCCTATTCTGTAGCTCACCTAGTTGAGCTTGATGCTATCAAATTCAGGGTCTTGGGGTTTGGTTCCTGGGGAACAAATTAAATAAATCAAAATGATCTACCAAATAATTACATCATTCATTGCAGTGCTGCTGTTTGATGTCTTATCAAATCTAATCAAAGAAGAGCTCAAATCTGAGCGCAAACATACAAATGTTTTAGGAAAATGTGCAGTAGTTGGGCAGCCATCATTGATATGAATGAAAACACATTCTCCAGAGTTTTCAAAGACTTTATATATACCTTCACCCCAAACAGTACTATTTGATAGTGGAGGACAGTGCTTTACATCCATGAGAATCTGATTCTGAATCTGAATTCTGAGACATTTGCATGGCATCCCAATCCTGCTATGTGATCCAGTTCACCCTGGAAAGAATCCTCAGGAGAACTCCCCCCGTCAGCAACCATTTAAGACGTCCTTCTATGTACATCTCTAGGCCTGGGAGTTGAAATCAAACCACCTCTCTTGACATCAACAACTTATCTGTGTGCGCCTCTCACCCTCCCTGTGGTGATGGTGTTTGGAGAACTGCCCTGCAGCAATCATGTTCTCACTGGTTCGGTATCACGCACACCTTCATCTCCAGTGACACATTCAGTTCTGCTTTGGGACAGCAGTACGAGTTATTATGCTTCGTTTTGAAGACACACTGTCCCACTCATTTTTAAACAGTCTCTCGTTTGAGAATATTTCCTTTGTGTTTCAATGGACCCTTTCACAGACCTTAATGATTCATTTCCACAATTATTAACCCTTTAAAATCTAGTAATACACCGACAGAGGGAGTGACAGCAAATTTGACATCTTTCTCTCTTCTGACCAACATAATTTCTTTTTAGAAATGCTTAATGCTATTTTGGATTTTTCCTTGCGCTGTTGGGGCAAATGGGTGCACAAAAAAGAAAAGTATATAAGTTATAGTTATATTTTGTTCGCCACTAAAGAAGTTTAGTTAGGTAAACTTCTATAGTGTGGAACAATAAATACAACAAGTTGCCCCAGTTGGTCAGAAAAGTTAAATGTGCTATCACTTACTTAGCCATTGTGTTGCAAATACTCACTTAATAGATTTTTGGTGTGAAAACTGTAGAAATGTTGTCAAACTACTGCTTCTGAGAGTTTCAGAAATGTGAAAGAGTTCTATTCTGTCGTATTGTAATATGGCTGTGCTCATGCCGGGCCAATAGGTAGCTAAACAAACATCTGTTTGATTTATCCAATCTTTCAACCTTATCTATGTGATAAGAGTGTTTATTTTAGAGCCTCTCAGTCTGTGTATGTGTTTGTGTGTGTTTGTGCATGTTGCATGTGTGTGTGTTTGGAGGGGTATAATACTGGCACAGACTGAAGGTCAGGGGAAGTATCAGTGACAGGAAGTGTTTGGCTGCCAGAATCAGACCAGGTTACCACCATAATGAATGGCCGTGCTGAGTGACACCTGGCCCGTCTTAAAGATAGAAGGAGAACAGGACCCGGCTCTCCATTCAACTCACACGTGCACTCTAGAGATGCATTTGTACATTATTCACACTCCCACTATTATGTGGACTTTAACACAAACATATCCCCGGTCTCACCATAAGTCCCATATGCACCTGCTCACATTTGTGCTGACAGGAGCACAGATGGGCACTGACTCAGTACAGTGCTGCAATAACCCGGTCTGGACACACCAATCACAGTGACCTGAATATCACCTCGCTTAATACCCTTCACCTCTTCACCCCATCCATAGATACCATCCCACGAGGACAATATTTGTTTTTGGACTGATTTAATTGTTGAACTTCGGCCACTGCTGTGCAGAAGACGTTTACCTGTACATGATACAAACTCTGAGATGATGTACAACCTTAAGCACGTTCAGATAGCCCAGGGGGGGATGCCAAGAACAGTTTAGCCCGCAGTTTCATTCCATAGGGACAGGATATGTCTTAGTGGAGGACATGGTGTCCCTGTCCTCCAATAGCACACAGATTTGGGATGAATCATAACATAAAACCCCAGAGGATTTTTGTATCTGGGCAGCTAAACCTTTTGAAAATATACAATACAAATGGGAAACTGGGAAACTGAGCAAGAGCTGTGCCTATGAGAGCTGTTTTGACATTCATTTATAAATGTGTGTGCACAAACTAAGGTTATTCTGTCTGATATTAGATTATTAGATGCATGTAGGTTTGAAATCTCAAGCTCTTTGGGGATTATGGCCTACATTTAAGCGTCTGATAACTTGTGCGCTGTTGTTTGGACATGAATGAGAATTAATCAGTTGATCAAATTAAAATGCACTGCAAGAACAAGCGTGTCTAGTATTTCCCGAATAGAATAGTAGGAAAAGTATGTTCATGTCTGAGTTTATTCAGAATGTTCTGATGCCATGTATACAGGAATAGTACAGCTGTGGAACATCTTAACATTTTCCCCAAAAACTTTTTAAAAGTTTTTACCAGCAACTGGACCTTAATTAAAAAATGATCTTAAAGACATTTGAATAACTGAATAAAAATCCTTACATTTACAATAGGGTTTCAGCACTTCAGCAGATGAATTAAAAATTAAATAAACAATATCCTTAACTTACCCTTGTGTTATTTTATCTTTTTTTTTTTTCAGTATTACTTTAACCTACTTTATTTTAATTAGTTGACAAGGCAATATTTCTCATTTTCGTTTAGGTTATGTAAGTTTTTAATCTAAAAATTTTATTTTATTTTATTACAGCTGTATTTCAATTAACAAATCATTTTAATATCTAGTTAACAACACTGTTCCATACAATTAAAGTCAATGTTTTGGACCACAGTGACTTTGATTGTATGGACAAAAACTGTACATGTGTGTATATATATGTGGGTGTGTGTGTGTGTGTGTGTGTGTGTGTGCTTGTTTATGCTATTGTGGAGACCAGCCCTACTATTAAAAACAGTAAATGATGTTTAACTGAAAGTGTAACAATGCAAACAGGTTTTCTGTAAATGTAGGATAAGGGTTGGGTTAGGGGATATAAAATATTGTTTGGTCAGTATAAAAACAATAGAGGTCTACGGAAAGTCCCCTCACTTCACAGAAACAAACGTGTGTGTGTGTGTGTGTGTGTTCCACAGAATAAAGTAAGTCATACAGTTTTGAAACACCATGAAGGTAAGTAATGGTGAACAACCCATTAAAGGAAAGGACATGTTGTGTGGCCAAGTATGTAGTCCCATACTTGGAATTTGTGATCTGTATTTAACCCATCCAAGTGCACACTCACAGCAGTGAGTGGTGAACAAACACACACACACCGTGAACACACACCCGGAGCAGTGGGCAGCCAATGCTGCGGCACCCAGGGATCAGTTGGGGGTTCGGTGCCTTGCTCAAGGGTCTCACCTCAGTCGTTGTATTTGAGGGTGGAGAGAGCGCTGGTTATTCACTCCGCCCACGAGACTCAAACCAACGACCTTTGGGTTACTCTGGCCTGCATTAGTCATGTTACTCTTTGAAGTGTGGCGTTGTGCAGTGCCCATTCTGTGTCATGGTATTCACCGCAGTGATTGAGGTAAAGTGCTTTCTGTTCTCTTCCAATGTCACACGTGCCAGTTTGTGGAACACCTGCGAGGGCTTTCTGAGGATTGAGAAATGTCATGTAGACATTGTTGATTCTGTGATATTTTAACTGACTTGAGTAAAACCATACGTGCATAGACCTCAGCAGGTGATAGAACATTTTTAAATATGAGTATAATAGCATTGGTTTGGATATGTGAAGTCCATGCAGCCTCCCCAACCCCCCAAACTTCCTGTACCCTCTCCCATATGAGCGCTGCAGCACCTGCAAGCACGGGCAGGAAGCCAGCACAGGTGCTAACGTAGCATCGTCTGCTCGCAGCTTGATCGGTGTGCCAGCAGCTATCAGACCCTGAGAATCTCACAGTCGCACACTTCCTCCCTGTCTGAGTTTGTGACACGGTGAGCACTGCAGAGTGCCGAGATCCATCGTTATATTACACAGCGAAACTCTTGAGACAGGTGTTACGTGTGAGTGAACATATTCAGGCTCAGGACTAGTGAAGGATGTGGTGGCTTTGAGATCTTCTGTCTTGTACGTGTGCGTGTGTAAATATAGAAATAATCAGTTATGGTTGCAGACCTGATTCATCAATTAGTTCTTCTGTTTGCGCACTGTTGCTTTGATTTTAATCAAGGCTGCTTGACTGAGGGTGGATTCCGTTCTGGGTTGGAGCTGCAAGAGCAAACAGCCTCTGGTGCTTTTAACCCACTGTTTGATCACTTGTGCTCTCAGCTGCATTAGGTCCTCACAGGAAGAACTTCATATCGGTCAAGTTGACAGGATAATGGTCTTGAAGTAGATGATGTGGTCTTTTTACTAAGCAAAGTGTTTAGAACTAATTGTTGTTGTTTTTTTCTATTATGGCAGTGCTTTTAATATTCATTGGTTGCAAGAGTTAGTGATTTGAACGAAATGCTAGTTAGACGATGCCGATAACTTTGTGGCAGTGCACCAACATATAACGCTATAGCGATTTGTGCATCTTATGGACCTTTCACGGTCCTGCCCCATTCTCTCTCCCACTTCACTTCCTGTCAATTTACTGCCCTCTCCAAACAAAGGCTAAAAATACCAGTTAAAAATGTGGCTTGTTAAAGAATCATTAAGTATTTTTCTAAGTAATTGGACTTCATTTTGCTTCCATTACACTAACTTGCTGAATCTGCTTTGGTATATTTATTATATTTTAATGTTATTTTAATATTATTCCTCAATTGTTATAATATTTTAGAAATGCTCAGAATATGTTTTTAATATTTCAAAATAGTTTTATTTATTTAAGTTTTAGTTTTAGTAATTTTAAAACTTAAACTAGCTTCTAAAACTAACTTCTGTCAGGAAACATTTCACATTTTTAGTAAATTGTTTAATTGTATGTGAAAACAGAAATTTTTAATAATAGCCACATTATGTTTTTATAGCATTAGTATAATTATAGTTTTTATTTTCAGTTTAGTTTTGAACCACAGCAAGTGCAGATAATGTATGATTATGGAATTCCAATATATATTGGATTTACCCAATATATATTTACCCTTGGAATTAATAAAATTGCCCTATACATTATTTTAATGCTAACATAAAAATTGTAAATTAATACTCATGAATGCTCGATGAGCATTGTTGGATACTTATTTTTTCTGTACTCGTTTGAGGCTGTTGATTCACCATTAATCTATATTTTCATCTGACAGAAGTATTTGCTTTCAGGAATATGTCTGGAGGTGTAGCCGAAAATCCCTGGAATTTTTTTGTTCACGGATGGGTCTGATGAAGTGCACACTACTGTTATAAAAGCTTTGTTTTCTCTTGTCTTTATCTGACTGTTCATGTTTCTGGTCTTCAGCATCATCTTCTTTCATCCCCCCACCCCCATCCTCTTCTGGTATTCCTGGAAAGCCTCTTTCTTGCTGATACCATCACTTATTCATCCAGCTTCACTCTAGTGCTGTAGCCCCATTTCCAGGATTGTGTACTTTGTCCAGCAGGCCTATCTGCACGATCATCTTTCCCTCAGGCCACAGCAACGGAGCTGACAAGCAGAGCCTTCCCCCATTGCACATGAGCTCATGATGTGAAACAGGGACCTGTTAATACCAAACAGCTCTCCTTTTCTAGGGAAGGCTATTTTTACTGCACCAGCGAGAAAATCTTCTCTCGAGCACCAATTTGAAATCATCAGTCTATAAACTATACACTTGAGCCAAGCTGTAAGGTTTCCACTTTAACCCTTTATGGTATTATGTTCAAACGATGGAAAATGTTTCCTATTAGGTATAATGGGAAAAAATAATCATACTGCCTGTTTGTTTATGCCTGATGAAGGTCAATGAAGTGACATTTGTGGTGGTTGATGTTTTTGTGGAAAACTTGATACGTGTTTGCATGACATTCAGCCAAGGATGGTGACCCATACTCGGAATTCATGCTCTGCATTTAACCCATCCAAAGGTCACACACACAGCAGTGAACACACACACACACACACACACACACACACACTGTGAACACACACAAAGAGTAATGGCAGCCATTTATGCTGCGGCACCCGGAGAGCAATTGGGGGTTCAGTGCCTTGCTCAAGGGCACCTAAGTCATGTTATTGCCAGCCCGAGACTCAACCCCACAACCTTAGGGTTAGGAGTCAAACTCTCAAACAACTAGGCCACGACTTCCCCATTTGATAAATAAAAAAAAAAGCATTTATTTTAAATACTTTTTTGTAACAATTTAAAAGTTTCATTTTTTATCAGTTTAAGTCATCCTTACTCAGTAAAAGTACAAATATTTAAATAAATAAATAAAAACACTGACCCCAAACTTTTAAACGGTAGCTCCCAAATTGCTCCATTTAACCTTCACAATTATACTTAAAAGCAGAGCTCACTGTTAGACAGCTACTTTACTCGCCCTTTTTCATAAATGTTTTTTTGTAGAATGTTGTTTGTGTGCTTTTCTTGGATTTTTTTTACCTCTAAATAACAGTGTGCTGAAATGCACTTATATTATTAGGAACTCTTCCAAATAAACAAAGAACTGAACTAATATAATTGATGGCACTTGATTCAAGTGCAGTGAAGTGTAAATTTTCTATATTACTGTATTATACTAATTGATTTGTGAACAAAAAAACATTGATTTAAGCCCAAATTTGAGAAGCACCCCAGCACTAGTGTTTTCTATGAGGGTAAACACAAAAGTAGTCTTGGAGAGAAAATCCAATGTTTTTGTCCACACCTCTACATAGTCTGGGTCTTGTCTGAGCAGCTTTATGGCTGTTCTGTTTGGTCCAGAGGTGCTGTTTCATCTCAGCCCTGAACACTTGATTTAGGATGTGCGCTCCTTCAGCCGACTGACAACACTGTCTGTAGATCATTAGCCAGAGACTTAAAACATTCTTTTATATGTTAGCCTTAGAGAGGCATTTAACTTGTGTTTCCTGTTTTCAGGATGCATCAATAGCACATCGCTTCCACCTGATGAGGGAGAAACATCCAGAGAAGTTTAACAGCAGGTAAGAGAACATGCATTCACGAAGGAGCATATGGAGAGAGGACAAATTGACATAAAAAAAAATGCATATGAAGAAAGACGTTACAATGTAACATCTGAGAAGGAACTAAAACATAGGTTCTGTTTAAACCAGTCATGGCGAATTATGAGCAAACTTTATTTGGTTTCTGCTGAGTCATGTCGTATGGCCATGCCCACACTGAATACTCACTGTTAAAAGAAGTTTCCCTTTATTGTATTTTAAAATCTTTGACTTGGTTGGTCTAAGCATGCATTTACACTTGGCATGAATATAAGCCCAAAATTTTTCTTTATCAGTTTTTGTGTCCAGAGATCAAAGTCATTTCAAATTGAAGTTTTATGATTTGACCTTCGAAAAAAGACTTCTTTTTAGTGCCAAAAAAAAAAAATCCCTGATGAATCACCACTCTACATGCTGCCTGTGTCTATGTCTGGTCTATCACAATGGTGAGCGGCTGACTGTTTCAATTTCTTTGAAACAGCTTGAGTAGAGTCAGTTTGAATGGAGTTTCTTAATTAAATGTTATGCAACGCGTCCTGTCTTCATCAGTGGAAAGTAAACCGGTCATGTATCCTTTAGAGATGACCATTTAGAGCGGTAAAGTAGAAATGATATAGTCTAATTTGGATCCTCTACTATTATCTCCACTCAATTGGATCATTTGAAGTAAGGAGCAGAGTTGAACAGGTAGAATGAATCAGGGTGATGTTAGCGAGACAATTCAGCATGAGAAAGGATAGCAGTGAGATCGTCATTGCTCAAAGAAATTTGTAGCTTACAATAAGCCTCCATCAGTCTTCCAGCAATAAAAGGGTAACTGCTAAAACTGACCCTAGAACAGCACTTTGGATCGGCTCTAACAGCTCCATAAAATATGATGTTTTATCTTAAGGAACAGTCCCTTAGAGCCTCTGGTGCACTTTACAGTAGCCGTTCTGAGCTCCCTTTGATGTGGATCTCTTTCAAGTCCTCTCTACTGTTCTCTATTCTCTTGGTTGATGCCTCTATTGAGAAATGCTGTAATAAGCCTGTGTAGCCTTTGGCCGCAAAGCACTCTGAGAGAAGGGAGTTTTTTGTTAAGCGTCATTGGTCCTGCTTGGTAAGACTCCAGGCTTTTTAGGTTGCCATTCATTCCATGCCATTCAACTCAATAAGGCAGCAGAAATATTGAGATTTAGTGATTGGTTGCATAATCAGATGTTGATTGGACAAGCAGTCTTCCGCTCATTATTTAATATATCATTTTTATATTTTTTTTATAAATGTTATAAATGCGCTGTTTCAAAGTTTTTTTCAAAAGTTGGTGATGAGTAATAAGTAATAATAAATGTTTCTTAAGCAGCAAATCAGCATATTCAAATGATTTTATTTATTTATTTATTTATTTATTTGATACTGAAGACTGGAGTAATGGCTGCTGAAAATATAGGACCACAGGAATGAAATGCTTTTGAAAACATATTTTAATAGAAAAATTTAAATCACACTGTATTTTTTCAGTCTGTACGTATTACAATTTCATAAGTTGTAATCATACTGTTACTGTATTTCAGCTCAAAAGTATGTATGTTGGTACTCACTCTTGAAGCGCCAATCAGATTAAGGGACCAGAACTTACTGTTGTATAATGCAGTTAGTATAATGCATAAAAAGGTTATTCACTCTTTAAATCCATATTAGGCATTTTCTGTTGTCTTTCCACTAATAGAATCTGTAAAACTGTTCCACAAGAAGTGTTTGAGTGACAGTGGCATGTACCGAAGTCATATATACAGTATGATGTCCTGTATACCGAGTGCTGCTGTAAAACGCTGGATGCTGGGATTATATAAAGATGGATGACAGTTTTCCATATTAGAGTGAGAACCCATCACGGCAGTACAGCTTTTTTAATAACTTTTAAAAATAAATTCCTAATGACTCATACACGATCTGAATTATGGAACCTGCCTGGCTGAATTAACTAGTTAATGTTTCAGTTGTTCATAATTCATGCACCTAGATTGCAGTGCGATGCCAAACATCCTGTGGTTTCTCCACAATGCGGGGTTTGCAGTTGCAAGTTTCAGTCAAATGTGGCTCATCTGCATTTTATCTTTAAATGACTGACAGACGGGGAGTCCAAAATAAGAATAAAAGGAATTATGTCCTCGGCCCATTTAAATCATTCAGTGTTTAATCCCAGAGTGAGTCACCCAGAAACACAATATAAAAGACTGCCAAACCAAATGCTTTATCTGCTTTGCTTTGTTCTGCAGATTTAGAATAGCCAGCCAGTGCATCTGCCAATCTATGGCTTTCTAATGAGGTCTGCGCTCAGTGTTTTTAGGATTTGAGAACGCACTCTCAGAGGCAGCGTGCCACCAGATGGTACATAAATGATGGTTGCCATGGAGTTGCACGATTTATCCTCATCGAACCTGTTTATGTGACATGTTTCAGTCCACCTGTTATACTTCACTCCTATGCAAACAGTGCTTTTAGTTTTAACTGGCACTCAGAGCGGCATAATGATGCGAAATCTGCATTAAAAACTAATGCAAATTCCATTCAGGTGTGTTTATATGTGTGGCATGTGTTAACATCCACACGCATTCCCACAGTGACGTGCAATACACAGGGGGGAATATGTGTGACTTCTCTCACCTCGGTGTTCAGTGATCTGCATCAGGGAACCCAAGCAGCCCAGGTGCTAATGACCACGAATGCACAATGGACCCAAGCCTCTGTGTCCGCTCCTCCCAATGGGGCAGCCAGAGGAAGTTTTGGATTAAGAGGTGTCAAATTGCCCCATAGAAAAGAAAAAAGCCCTCTGAGATGCCTTTGTCTTTTCGATTAAAATAACAATGACGGCTCTGTGGACAGTCAGTTTCTCAAGCAAACAATGGCAAGAAGATGAGAGGCAGGGATGAACACAGTGTTCATGGGGGGTCTTGTTTCCCCTAATATCACGGTGGATTACATCCCCACACTTTATTCCTTTTCTTTCGCAGTGTTTCTAAAACACTGAAGTAGTTTATTGGCTTAGCTTTTTAAATGCAATAAGCTACAGAGAAGGACTGCAGTAATGATGATAAGAATAAAAAAATTACAATGAAAGAAAATAAAAATGAATTTTAAGATTCTGTTTTGTATTAGCCAGCATTGTCAGTTGAAAATGTAGATTTAAAAAATATATCTTTAATGTTTTTTTAAAGGGACAGTTCACCGTTCAAAAATGAAAGTTCTGTTATTAATTACTCACCTTCATGTCGATCCAAACAGGTAAGATGTTCATTCAGCTTCGGAACACAAATTCAAATATTTCTGATGAAATCTGAGAGCTTTCTGACCCTGCGTAGACAGAAACATGATTAGTTCAAGGCCCTGAAAGGTATTAAAGATATTAAAATAGTATGTGTGGCATCAGTGGTTCTACTGTAATTGTATGAAGCTACAAGAATACTTTTTTTGCACAAAGAAAAAAAATGAAAACTGAATTTTCAGTTATTTTGGTGAGTTATTCCTTTAAGGTGATCTCAAAATTGTTATTATGTGTTTAAAGTATTAACAAGTGCTGTTATTTTTTCCCACATATAATATCCCTAAATAATATTATTAAATATCTTGAAGACTTGTAATCTCTTTATTTAGTATTGGCACCCACCATAAAATCTCTACAGTAGTTATTATGGTAAAATTTGTGAAACGCCTTAGCTGCATTATTCATCTCGATAAAGATTTGAACTTGACTGAATGAATGCATCAGAATTACAGTATGATAAGGCTTTATATGCAGCAGTCAGTGAGGGGTAGGGGTGCATTAAAATGCATTTATTTCTGCCTCAAGAAGCCATTGATTGATCATCAGCGTGTAACTCAGCATGTAGTTAGACTACTGTATTTTCACATTGATCTGTGAAAAACGTTGGGCTTTTCACTCGGGGCTATTTGAGTTAAGGTAGATGTCCCTTTTTACTATGAACCATGTCATATGCCCCATAAAAATCAAATATGGCATTAAACAGAATCTGAAAGACATTTGTCTGTTATGGCTGTTCAAAAAACATTTATTTTTATTTTTTATCTTTTACACTCGTGTTCTTTTCAGACCCTTTACAAATAATATGAAAGACTTAGTTGTCTTTTAATTTTTGTGTGAGCTACTTCTGTAAGAATTATTCTTGTCACTTTTCGATTCAAATATATCAAGTCTTTATAAGAGAGATTTAGATTGTTTAAATGTCATTGGTTTTAAGTTGGACATAAATCCCGCATTATGTTATACTGGATAGAAATGAAGATATTATTAAATGAATAGAAAGAAGACCTCTTTATTGATTTTATCTCCACCAGCCTCCGATCAACTTTTTCTTCCCAGGTTAAATGAGTTGATTAACGTAATAAATGTCATGAGATGAGACCGTATCACGTGACCGACAGAGGAAAAGGCCAAAAATGGTCCTGACCCAAGCTGCCGTCTGTCTGCTCAGCATGTGAGCATGTGTTTCATAACCCCTAAGAAGATGTCTAGGTTTGTGCTTTGAGTTCTATGTGTGTGTGTGTGTGTGTGTCTGTGTGTGTGTGTGTGTGTGTGTGTGTTGGTCAGTTCATTGTGTATTTTAATGCAAGGACCGTATGCGTGCGTGGGTGTGCCTGTGCGCAAATCCCTCCGTGTGCACATATGTGTGTGTGCCGGGACTCAGCAGAAACCCAGCGTGGCTGTGTTCTGGAACCTGTTGTTCCCTGCTGCTCTATGCCCATGATGGGAAGGAATAAATATACGCTTCCCTTCCTCACTATCTCTGGCTGCTGCCAATAGAGCAGCCCGACAGAACGTACCCCCTGCCCTGACCCTCCTTCCCACACACACACACACGCACACACACACACACACACACACTCACACACACACCCTTGCTGTGGAGCAGGTCACAGGCAGACTGCTACCTGAAATCAGAACACAAAGCCATAGAGTTAGCTGTAGATTATCTGCTATAAAAACAATCATTTTTCTCCATCTATTATTATGTTGTCAAAGTTAACTTAATATTTTTATGTTGTCAAATTAATATAACAATAATTACTATTATTATTATTGTTATTATTATTACTATCATCCATATTTTTATTTATACAACTTTTTCAACTTTGTTTAAAATAATTTGAATGTTGTAGAATTAATATAATAAAAAAATCATAATCATAATTATCATGATAATCATCATCATCATTATCAGTTTCATTTTATACAACTTAAACTTTGTTCACAAAGTGCTTTCCAGAAGTGACCAGTCAGATTAACAAAATTGACTAATAATGAAGAATATGGCTGCAATTCAAAGATGATGATTATTATTATCTTTTGTGTTGTAGCATCTTATGAATGATGTCAAATTATCAAAAAAATATTATTAATAATAATAATAATAATCAGTATTACTATTACTTGTAATAAATATAATTATCATTATCAATTTTGTTTTAGAAGTAACAACAATAATGGACTTTAGAAGTAACAACAATAAAAAAGATCATGTATGACCAGATCTTTATTGGATAGGGTAAAGTTGATATAATAATAATAATAATAATAATAATAATGACAATATCACTATTATTATTATTATTATTATTAATAATAATAATAATAATAATAATAATAATAATAATAATAATAATAATAAACATCTAACAACATTACCTACAAAGTGCTTTTCAGAAATGAATATTCAGATCCAGAATTGTAAGAGGTGTTTACATAATAAGATTATTTAAACTAGATAAAAAAAGATTATTTATGCTATTATAATAGTTATATTATTAACTGTCTGTTATATTGAATTATTAAATTGTTATAATATAAATTATTATTTTATGAATGTTATTAGTGTCATTAGTCTGGCTTTCCAGAAACAACAAAGAAAGATTGAAAGACTCAACTGCATCAGAGTGTTCTGATGGAAAGGAGTCGCATTGATCCGTCTGACATGATGCTCAGCCTGGCCAGATTACAGTGGGATATTCACACTGAAGTCTTTCTTCTCTTGTTCCCATCACAAGAGGTTCATCACATCTTATCTTTAACCCCCAAATGCCCTCCTCCCTCTACAGCACCCCCGTCCTTAAACTCACTCCCATTTGAGCTGTCAGTCAGAGGCTGTATCCGAGTCGGGATCAGCAGGATAAGGACTGAGCTGTGGTGTGACTGATTGGTGCAGTGATACAGGGCCAGAGAGCTTGCAGGTCAAAAAGTCATCAGTCTCTGAAGGGATTATGGGAGATGGTTATCTGGGCCGATGACCAGAAGGGTGTGTGTGTTTGTGATTGTGTTTGAGGAATGTGTTGGTTGAATTTAAAGGTTCACTGACCCTTAACATCCACATTTTTATGTGCTGATCCAGATTTTGAGCACAAGTCTAGTCAAGAGGATTTCAAATCTATTCGACCTCTTAATGTAGTTTGATTGCTCAGTTATGTTGGATGGCCAAAGATGCCAGCTTTTAGTATTTGCAGCTTTCTTCAAAGCCCAGAAGACAACTTTGTAACAGGCTGCTAACAGAACTTTATTTTCCTATTTATCAAACTGGGGGTGGAATGCAAAGAGAAACCCGTGGCTAATTGTTTTTTTTCCAGAGCTTCTCAGATGGAAGTTAGCTAATGAGGTTAGGCAGCTTGACCCTGTTGAGATTGCAATGTGGCTCTAATTGTGATCTCAAATCTGCTCATAATCTCTTAATATGAAAGAATGAAGGTAGCAAGTTGCTGGAGTATAAACTGAGGGAGAGGATGACAGAATGAAGTTTTAAAGAAACAGTAGCAATGCTATCAACTTGTGACAATGGTTCATCTGTTTTCAAAACACAGTCGCTTTTTGAGTAACAAGCAGACTTTTCAAGCGAGTTGTGGTATATCACAACAAACCTCTACATTGCTATGTTTGTCACATTGTATGGTATTGTGTTGTATGACATTGTATTACAACTGAGCAAATAAAGGTCATGTTCAAACATCCCACTCCAAAAAACCTGTCTTTCTAAAATATGTTTTAATTGTTGTAATATTATTTACAGTAATGCATTTGAGATACCGTATGCATTTTTGCAATGCATGGGTTTCTTTGCATCTATCCCATGAACTAATTATATATATGTGATATATTATATATTTATATATGTATATATTTATATACATAATATAAATATATAAATGTATAATATATAACATATATAATTATGTTCAAAAGTTCAATATTGATTAATTTATATCATATATAAAATGTTAAATAAATAATCAAAAAAAAAAAAAAAAAAATGTAGTTTCAAAGCAGACTGGAAAAAAAACAAAACAAGATGGTCTAGAAACATTTTCCACTCAGAAATAGCTAGTAAATTTCACAAACAATGAACCAGCAAGTAACAAACTACACACATGAAATTTGAAACAAAAATGAAGGAGAAAACCTGAAATAATATTTTCTTATAAAATGTACTTCGAAAAATATTCTTACAGTGCACTTAACTTAAATTTGACTTGTCAAATATAACAAATATATATAGAATTTTATAGATTTATAAGCATGTTGCCATCAGTATTTGATGTCAGACTTCACTTACACTTGTGGCTCTTGTATCCTGTACCTCAGCAGATTACATGCTTTATATAGTTGATACTTATGTTTTCTCTCTGTCAATCCCTTGTGGACCTGGAGAAGCCCCCATTGCATGTTGTCTATTATGCAAACAATAATGTTGTCATTATCAGCAGAACACCCCTTTGCAGGGCCTTGTCACTTGTTGTCACCATCTGATGAGTGTAAATTGCCCTGTTTCGTAACCAAAGTGAAAATGCAACACATTTACAGTAGAGAGAGAAATGATAGGGTCCTGGTGTTATAAAGTCCTTTGTTTATAGGCTTATAGCACTGAGCTGAAGCAGAAAGTCTTACCCTTGATATTGGCAGCGTCTGTTGTCCTCAGCTGGCTCCTCTCAGTGTTACTGTCAGATTGTGCTCAGGTTGCAGATGGTGGCTCTGGTTTCTCCATGGAAGCTGAGGCCAAGTTCACTGTCACTCATGTCCTCTCACACCTGTCTGCCTCGGCTTTCCTTGTAGTGTATCAATATTTCAGAAGGCCAGGGGAAGGGCAGAGGGTGACAAAATGAACTGGCCCAAAGGCTTTCTGGCCCTAACTGTAACCAGCCATGTCTTCAAGAATAAGATTGAAATGGGTAAGATGAGACAGACACAGCATTGTTAAAGCACAACTCATACCATTTTGTTTAATTCAAATTAATTTGACAGAGTTAGACCTGTTTAAGTAACAAATGCTTAAAAATTTAGAGTTGGAAAGATTTTGTAATCTTTTAAAATTTTAAGGCTGCATTAATTTGATTAAAAAGAATACAATAGAAACAGTAATATTGTAATATACTTTTACAATTTAAAATAACTGTTTTCTGTTTTAATTCATTAAAAATTGTATCACATTTGATAACATAAAAAACAAAACATTAGAAAACATTATTTTCAAAGTTGCCAAAGTTTAAAATAACTGCATTTATTAAACATCTTTCTTAATGTTTTAATGTTAGTTTTGATCAATTTAATGTGTCCTAACTGAATAGTAGTTAATTTCTTAAAAATCTTACTGACCCCAAACTTTTGTGTGGTATAGTGTAAATCGATGGTAGATTTACCTTAATTGCATTCCGTATGCTTTCCTTAGCTAATTAAATTGTAAATTTGATGCCGTAAATCTTGATTCAGCTACTAAACTAAACAAAAACACTATTTTTGTAAATCTATGTTATGTGTTGTTGCAAATGAGGTACTTTTGGAAGTTTTTTGTTTAAAGTTAGATCTGAGAGCAGTTGTCTGTTTAATCCGTTGACAGCCCAATGCTCTGTTCATCCCATAATATTTATTTTCACGCCAGCATAAGCATTGGGGTGTGTAAACGCGAACTTGTTTGTTGTTCCAATGATAGAGCAGCTGCACACCGAGTCATCTTTTCTTTTTTTTTCGCATTATGACTGAGCTTGAGATGTGGCATTTTAAATCTTGTTGAACATAAGTTTACGTTTGTCAGTTACTCTTCTGAGTTCACCTTAAAACATTAAATGCCTAGGTGTCATTTACGACAGGATCCTCACCCATTATTATTTTTTTTTTTATTTTTTTTTTGCCATGTTAGCATTTGAGGTTTGTAATAAGTAAATACATTACAGCTGTTTTTTTAGATTACTGATTGATCAGAGCCATAAAAGATCAAGTATTCATGCATAACCTAATTGTTTTCATGAGCTTTCTACATAACATCACAACCAAAAATGTATTGTTTAAATGACATTTTAAATAAATTATTTTTGTTCTCTCTTTAGGATGAAAAACAAGTTGTGGTACTTTGAATTTGGCACCACAGAGACCATCTCAGCCACTTGTAAAAAGCTGAACGAGTGTATTGAGGTGGAGGTGAGTTCAGGACATTTATCCTCAACAGTGCCTTGTTTTACTTGACAGCAAATGTTGTAATTATATACAGCCACATTCACAGTCTTTTGACTGTGTATATGGACAGTATGTCCACTGAATACTTCCTTCAACAAACTGCGATTCATTATTGCAGTAAACCTCAGGTCAGCGTTGAGGGAACATGTCAGGACATCCATCTGAACTCTGTTGACAGTGTTCCCTGCATGTCAAAATTTCACACTAGCCAGTTTGTGTCTGTGGTTTGACGTACATAATGAATGTAATGACTTTCAATGACAATGAAGAGTTTTTAAATGATTCATTCATTATCAAAAGTGCTAGATATTCCATCCAGACAGAGACATTATAAGGCAGCAAAGACAAACCACTTGTGAAATTGAAAAATGCCTATCAGCAGTCATCTTTTTTAAAGAATTTTCAGCTTGATTTGAGCCAAAATGTATGAGTTATTATTAAAGCATAAACATGATTTCATTTTTTCTGCACTCAAGTAGATAAAAGCTGTACTTTGAATGCCTATTACTTACAAAAAGATAAATAAAGAAAGAAAAGAAAATACAGTTGGCCGCATTACCAACATGGCTGCTAAGTAAACTAACGTTGATCCAGACCGAAGAGGGTTATGTTTCACAACGGTTATGAAATTAGCAGAGCTATGAAAACATCAGCAGCCAAGGAATTCGCTTTAGGAAAAGAAAGTTTCTTTCTCCCACTCTTGTGTGGGATCTCACACGGATCGAGGCGTCTCATTATGTCGTAAACATGTCAGCACTTGTCTTTTGAAGTTTGTGTACTTTTCCACTGTACTGACGCCCTTGGTTTGATTCAGGGTGGTCTGTGACATCATACAATACTGCACAGCATTTCTATTTTTGGATCGCCCGCAGGCATTTTTAGACTAGTTACACATCTCTGGTGCGATTGCTATTGATGCCCCACTCCTAATAGTTAATGCAGTTTATAATGCTTTAAATGCTTTGTCACTCTTTTTTATGCAGTTTACATTACCATTCAATAATTTGGAGTCATTTCATTTTTTTTTTTTTATAATATTAATACTTTTTTTTAGCAAGTATTCATTAAATTGATCAAAAGTGACAGCAAAGACATTTATAATGTTAGAATAAAATAAAACATGGTAAACATAAAAGGCTCTTTTCCAACATTTTCTTTTTTGTTTTCCTCTGTCTGTCCCAGTGTGATGGCATCATTTTGGATCTCAGCAGCACGTCTCTGGAGGGTATCGCTGTGCTCAATATTCCCAGCATGCACGGGGGCTCAAACCTGTGGGGCGAGACCAAGAAAAGACGGAATTACAATCGCATGAGTAAGAAAGTGCCAGAGAGAATGACTGGCAGCACTGTCACCGATGCCAAGGAGCTCAAGTTTTGTGTGCAAGGTGAGTCAGACTTTAGGACATAAAGCACTGAATTAGATCTGGGTTGCTCCTGAAACGTTCCTACAACCTACAAGTTTCCAAATATAGCAGAGACGAAACCAAAGCATGCACATCGACGGCAATAAAAGGCAGAGACATTATCCTTTTGTATTCAGTTGTTGCTTCTGGCTGTTTCATTGTAGTACATTTAAGTGTTGATGACCGAATTGACTGAAACCTCGGATTTCCTGCCACTTCTGATAAATGTCAAATTACTGGCCATCTTCGGTACATCAGCGCACCATGTGGAGCCGTTTCATGTGCAGCTCTGACTCACAGCTGCTGTGGAGGAGCCGAAAGCTTTTAACCATGGCTAATGAGCAGGAGTCTCTCCGGCTGCTCGTTACACTGATGTTCAGTCTCACTGTGTTTAGGGACTTCCTGCGCTCGTTTCACAGAGTGTGAGGCGCTATTAGCAGTGCTAATCGTCATTTAGGGATAGCGCTATCTGTGTCAATGCCTCACTGAGTACCAGCTTTTCCAGATTCCACACTAGAGTTTGGTGTCACTACCCCATTAAATGTCCTTCAGGGAGGGTAAATCAGCACAAACGCCCTTGTGACGCCAGCCTCCGGGGCCCCGGCGTCACCATCAGCTGTCTCAGTCAGTGATCAGAGCTCGGATGTGACTGTGCCTCCCAAGGTCAGAGCAACAGCAGCTGTTTCAGGTAGCAGTGAATCAGCCTCCAGCACCAGGCCTGTGTTTTGTCCAAAGGAAATGAAAATTCTGTCATCATTTTATATAATCATATATATTTCTTAAACATCCCAGGTGAAGGTAGTTGGTTATATACAAGACTAGCTGTATATGTTCTAATGTGCTGATTTGGTGCTCAAGATGCTATAAGTCAGAAACCTTCCTATGTAGATGCTCTTGACTTTATTTGCAGTAGTTCTTCTCTTCCCAGAAAAATATGACACTAGTGATGGGAAGTTCGATTCTTTTCCGCGAACCGGTTATTTCGGACGGTTCAATTCAATAAACCGGTTAAAAAAACCGGTTCATCGGTTCTTTCACGTTCGACGTAATGACGTCATTGGCGACGACGTAATGGCGTCACGTCTATCAAACATTCAAATATATAAAGTCAGTAATCATAACTTTAGTCAGTTAAAATCTCATAATCATGAAAAGTTTACATTTGAGTTTTGCAACAACACCTAAATACAGTAACAGCAATAATGTCCATATGAGGATTTAAGTCTTGAAGATATAAAGTAAATAAATTAGGTGTCATCAGCGCAGAAACCATGATCCACTTACTAAACATAATCCATTGCGATGTATTTGTTATTAAATGAGCTTAGCCTACGTTTCGCCAGATTGCCCTTCATCCAAGCCCTCGAAATACCCGCGCTCATAACATTACTAGTACAGAATCAGAATCAATCACCAAAAGAATCCCTTCGGTTCAGACATGCTGTGAGTCAGTTGGCTTCACGCTGAATCGCGCATGCGCAGTATCATCAGTTCATCGGTTCTCAATTCGGACGCGTCCGACAGAAACGATTCTCGGTTGAGTGTACTGATGATCCGAAAACCGATGCAACCGGTTCTTGACTCGAGAACGAGAATCGCTCTAACCGGCACGTGCTGCAGTACAGTGTCATCAGCTGCTCTACTCGTGTTCATGTTCTACAAACTCAATTTGTGAATGTGTCATCATTAACTACAAATACAGTACAGATATCTCATAAATCATCCCTTATTCCTATTAAACATAAGAGTCTTAAGAGTCTTAATTATTGTTCAACTTCCCTGAAAACCCATTTGGCCTATACATTACAATATACAGATTGGAAACATTAATCTAAAAAAAAAAAATAATAAAAAAAATCAAAATAAAATATAGTTATTTTATCACACTTTCCTATGTTTAACAAAATACTTACAAAATTACACGCATGCGCAATATCATCAGTTCATCGGTTCTCAATTCGGACGCGTCCGACAGAAACGATTCTCGGTTGAGTGTACTGGTGATCCGAAAACTGAAGCAACCGGTTCTTGACTCGAGAACGAGAATCAGCTCATCGGTTCTCAAATCGGACGCGTCCGACAGAAACGATTCTCGGTTGAGTGTACTGGTGATCCGAAAACTGAAGCAACCGGTTCTTGACTCGAGAACGAGAATCAGCTCACCGGTTCTCAAATCGGACGCGTCCGACAGAAACGATTCTCGGTTGAGTGTACTGGTGATCCGAAAACTGAAGCAACCGGTTCTTGACTCGAGAACGAGAACTGCTCCAGCAGTGGGCGTGTTCGTTCATTATCTGGCTCAGCTCGGTGTTCATCTTCAGTTCGGTCTTCACAGCATTTCATTCAGTGTACTGTTTGAGTAAATGGATTACCCCGGGATATTGGTTTATTCTGACTCAGAGGGAGTGTCAGTCACGTTAAAAAAGTTAACAGCTTAAGTAATTTGTGGATTTATGCTTATTGGAGACGTGAACCGTTTCAAACGATTCAGTTCGATTTGGTGAACTGGTTCAACCGGTTCACTAAGAAGAACCGGTTAAATTGAACGATTCGTTCACGAATCGGCCATCACTATATGACACACACTTTGATCAGCTTCATTCAGTGGGACTGGAGTGTGTGTGTGCATGCTTAGAAAAACGGTGATATTTTCTAAACCGGGCCTCGCATTGCTTTCATAAATGGCCTCTTCTTTTAAGTCAACACGACCATTGTGTGGGCAGCAAGACCCTCGAGATGTTTCGGTTTGGTTTTGTTTTAGCTGACGTCAGTAAATGACAGCTGTGACCTGCGAGAGCAGCGTCATGAATTTTCAGTTCTCTTCACATTTACAACTCTCCCGTCCCTCTCCCTGTGCTCTTCTGTACTCCACTGACTGAACTCACATGAATCCCGTTACCATGGAGACCCCCAGGCCCTCCTGAACTGAGGAACAGCGCAGGGATGGAAAGAGAACGAGCGTTTGGGAGGGAGGGAGAGAGAGAGAGAGAGTGGGCTGCTGTGAGCTGTGTGACTCATATCAGTAATCTTTAACTGGCCTTCAGGCACAAATACTCAACCAGCACTACATACAGTAGAGGTCTGTGGCCACATCCCATCCAAAGTAACTGTGATCACTCTGTTAGTCAGTTAGTTTTCAGCCATTTGTCTTTTTCCATTTAGCTCTACGGATTGAGTGCTACAGGGTTTCTGAAAGCTCACCGGTGATGTAGGTGATGCCAACTCACTCCACATGTTTAGATAGCACAGGTTCCACTCTGTGAAAATGGCTTGCTGTTTACAGCTGTAAGAGCATGACCTCATTTCCACCTCTCTATGGAGTGTATTTTGAGGTTTATATGAATAGAGAATTCCTCTCACTCACTCCACGCAACAGTTTCCACATGACTCAGGTCCTAATGGATGTCTGCATGTGACTGTTGCATCATTAGGGGTGTTGTTAGACTTCTAGTGCAGAATCTTTTTCTGGACAGTCCTTTAAAAGAACAGCATTTGTGTGAGATGGGAATCTTTTCTAACAATGTACATTTCTTAACTGTCATTTCCATTTTAATTGAATGCATCCACGCTGAATAAATGTATATACAAATCTCACTGAACCCAGTTTGCATATTTGTATTTCCTAGTAGTTAAAGCACGCCTCAATGAAGAGTTGCAGTTTTAACATTCTGTGCGTGACAGGATTCATAAAAGGGTTATGGGTCAATAATGGGTTAAATATAACTTGAAATGATTATGTGAAAATATGCAAAAGCTGTCTAATCGCAGTTCATGGCCATTTTGGAAGAAATTATGTCAATTGCTGCTGAAAATTAGTCATGGTGGAATGTTCAGGATTTTTTGCCTTCTTTCCATGTTTGTGTATTTCAGGAAAAGCTGAAATAATGAAGCCATATTTGTGTGGCTGACAGCATCTCCACATCTCTTATTTCAAATCGCCTGTTCCCTTTTCCTCTCTTTATTTCAGGGTCACAGAGGGACATTTTGTCCTTTCACCTGCTTCCCACACACTTGAACTCTCCTCTTTCTTTCTCTTTATGGCTCGTACACAAGCCGCTCCACCCTTCCCACAGCGATCTTGCCACACACTGCCTCTTGCTGATGGCTATTTCAGGCCACTGGGGCCATTCATTGTTACATCCCACAAACAGCAACACACACACATGCACATAAAACACACACTTGGATTCTCGTAAACACAGAGCGAATGATTTGTGTTGTATTTCCTCACTCCCGTTGCACACGACAGGAATAGAAGTGAAACTCTCCACCCAAAGAGCATTGTGGGAAAACGGTGACTCAGTGGACGAAGGGACGCTTTCAACTGTGGCATGATCAGTGGCCAAAAAAGCCATTCAACAGCTTTGCTCTCGCTTTAGCAAGAGTGATGGACATTTGAAGAGTGGCTCTCACCCATCAGGGGTTCAAAATCATTGAAGACGTTTCTGGCCCGAGGGGCCCTTTCCCATGATCTGCATCATGAGAGCTGTGATTGTTGGCCTGCTTTGTGAGACGAGCTTTGTTTGCGAATGACATGGGAACAGAGGTTGGGAGACTGGCGAGCTCTTTTGCATGCAGAACGCTAGTAAACGGACTGTGTGCAGGCAGAGCGCATCTGTACAGTGAGTGTGTGATAATGAGGAGAGCATGAGCAGTGTGGCAGACTATCGCTTGGGCTCTCGCTGAACAACAAACACCCTGGTATGTGAATCATGACAAGTTATGAAATGCCAGACAATGTTAAAATTAACACCTATCGTTCATTTGAGCTCATCACGGTGCGTCTGAAATGTCTGCTGCTGCATGAGGCTGTTTTAAGACATGTCACAATACTGACATAATGAGAACGCCTCAGATGGATAGAAGCATGGGAATCAAGTGTGTCATGAGGAGAATGTTGTGTAAGTGGAGCAGGGCTGAAGCTTTAGCTAGTGTAGGGAACATGCTTGAGAAAAATGAGCAGAGGCAATCTGCAGAAATCTTAAGGAATAAGTTCATAAGAATGTTCCTTAGTGCAGTTGTTGAAAAATTCTGAAGACATTCTTCAAGAAAAACTTTTTTTTCTTCTTAAAGCTGCACTCAGAAACTTTTTTGTGTTTTAAATTCATATAATAAGCGAGTACATGGTGAATACCTTTTCTAAACTTATCCCGAATCACTACGGTACACCTACAGTACGTTTCCCTATTCAGACTATTTTAGACTGGTTCTGGTAGGAACCGCTGTGGGGTAGCCCAGTGTCTGTGAGATTCATCATAGACATAAACAGAGAGAAGTCTACAATGATTTTCTGCAAGACACGTGTAGTTCTGTTAACTTACCGCTAGAGCGCCAAAATTTATTGACTGCCGTTTTCATTATAAAATTACAGGCTTGTCTGATTGTAAATTATTCATGAAGTTGCATTGTGAACGCTAAATTCAAAACTTTACATTGGTAAATCTTAAGAATATATCTGCCCATCTATCAACACATATAGTGTGTGTTATTCTAATTTATTCCCAAGTCATTTTTAATTATTTTAAGAAACAAAATTCAGGAATTTGGAAGTTTTTTTCTAAAGAAAAAAAAAACAATCTAAAAAGATAAGAGCATTCTTAAAGGGATATTTTATACAAAAACTGTTTGATGACCAATGTTTTTACCAATAATTTTATTTTGGGGGGTGAGCTATCCATTTTAAGGAGCATTTTTGAATCATGAACTGCTGTGATTGGCTAACAGCTGTGTATATCCTACACAGATGGACGCTACAGTGATTTTGGTTAAAAACACATAAATACTCAGTACATCTGAAACCGTAATAACAGTGATCACATCATTTTAAAAAAGTTACTCACACTTGTGTGTTGCAAAATTACTGTTGGATCATATACAGTTGGCAAATCATCATCTTTTAGTTTCAAACTTTCTGCAAATCTGAAATGTGCCTTGTTTGTAAACAAATCTGCGGTAAAATTAAGTGACCAAAGGAACAAGTTCTTACTGACGTGGTCTGGAACTTCATTAAACAGAAAGTTCATTCACTCATTACTAATGTTGTGATCAGAAGGAAGTAGCGTAGTGTAACGGTACACAAATATGGTGGTTGGTACGTACCTTGGTTTTAACGTCACGGTTCGGTATGATTTGAGTACATTGGGGGAAAAACTTTGTATTCTTTTTTTTAATGGTTTACTGAACAAGTTGCTATTTCTTTAAATACATTCAGTTATAGTTTAAATTTCTTGGAGATAAAAATCTACCTCAGCTTATGCTTCAAACTATAGGAAGCCCTTTTACATGTACAATTAGGCCTAACAACTAAACCCATACTTGAATTTAATTACTATTTATTTTTAAATAGATGAGCATGTCCAATGGCAACTGGCAGTACTACATTTGCTACAAGTGCCTGACTTCAGCGTTCGTCCATCTATCACTGTTCATCATACTTGCTAAATAAATTGACACGATGTTTACGGTATGTTAGCGGGTGAGGGCGTTTTCGAACACGTCTGGCCAATCAATGTATACTTACGTTACGGTTAGTATCAGTTGTGCTGGTTAGACCCTGCTCCAGAGTAGGAGCTAATTCGGTTCTCGAAAAAGGCTGTCCGGTACTAAAATCGCACGTAGTTCGGTGCAAAAACTCCCAAAAGTTAGTAGTTTTCTCTTGTTATTCACACTACATGTGTGAATTGATGGGCGGGGCTAAACAGGCAGCGATGTAGAGGCAGGCATTAATCTTTTTCTGCGGAGGCGGTGTTTATCCACACTATTACGTCATAGAGTGGCACATTCCAAAAAGTTTTGAGTTCTGAAAATTACAGGATGTTTTTACAGTACAATGAGCTCTTAAATGTCAAAAGATCAAGGACATTTTGATTTCTCAGTTCATGACCCCCCTAAGTAAGATGAAAATAGCGAATCTTTGTCTAATTAATGATAGAAAAGTTTACATAAGCAGAGATGGAGAATAGAGCATTGAGTATGAAGAGCTTAATCGTAAAATATGCTAGTCGGGAGTGAATGAGATCTCAGGGATGAAGTTTACCAGAGAAGAGATCATAATAGGTTTTTGAGAATAATGTATGCTAAAGAAAGCTTTGGAATTAAGCATGCAGTTGGAAATCTCACTGATGTAGTTTTGTAGAGAAAAGACTCTGAGAGTAAAGCGTGGTAGAGAAGAAAGTCTCGTGATTTTGTGCCAGTAAAGAGTGCACCTTAGGAATGAGGTATGCTAGAAAAGAGTTCAGAAGCAGCATTTCTCAGTGTAGTTTGCAGAAGAAGTAAGTTCTGAGTGCAGGAATGCTCATTCTGTAACATGGGCTGATACTGGGTGGATTGTGCTCTGTAAACACTGAGAGGTGGCTCTCGTGCCGTCCACCCCCGCACCCCTACCACAGCTCCTTCTGACCATCTGCCTTCACTTCTACCAGCCCAAGACACCAAAGGGACAGCACAGGCCTGAAACCACCAGAAACACAATAAATAAATCTCCTCACCCGAGTGGAATCCAACAGACCCTGCGCATAAGAAAAGTTCAGAAATAGCTCCTTTATAAACCCGTTTCATGGCTCTTTCTGCTTTTTTACTGAGGTATAGGCATCACAAAGCAGCTTTACAGGGTGTCGGGTCTCTTCTCCGGTCAGCAAGTGCAAGTCGACCTCAGACAAAGTAAGAAGAATGGTTGTCAATGTGTGCAATGTCCATTCAAGCGTCTGAACAGTGTGGGCTTCACATGCAGGTTACCTTTTTTTTATTTATATATATGCGAGTGACTTTGAAAATGTCAGTGTAGAAGAGTATGCTGACCTCAGTAGTGTTCACTGACTGACTTAACTGAACTGAGTGAAGTAAACGGTAGTGAAGGACTAAGGTTTGTCATTTTCTCTGATAAACACGATCAGTGAGGATCATGTAATTTGTTTAGATCACTGTCATTTGTTCTATACCTTCAACCAGACCCTGCTTAGCTGGGACTTAATATCCTCCACACAATGCATTCTGACACGGTTACATAAGAAGGCGTTTGTGAGCTATTCTTAGCGCTGCCTCACTGTGATGCGCTGCCTGGAATAAGAAAGCCCAGACCGAACAGAGCGGGAAACATTCGTGTCGTGAGGAAAATAAGGCTCCCGTCAATTTTTTCCCCTCCCTCTCTATATTATTATTTTATTTGCTGCTTTTGGGGTAACGAACAAGAGGATGTGAGTTTGATAATAATACGTTCGCTCCATGAAACAAAAGACAAGTCTGACAGTAAATACACAGTTGAATATAGCATACAGCATATGGGAATATATTATTACTTGTCTTTTTACACTGATTTATCGAATTTTCCTAATAGACTATATTTTGTTTGCAAAAACTGAAAAACAAAACCCAGCTACTAAAGCACACACTATGAAACACTAAGCAATGGTGCTTATACAGCAGATTGAGTTTGAATCTGGCTTGCAACGTTTCCTGATTCCTAGTCATTTGTTGTCATCTCAATAAAAAATGTAAAGCATCTTTTACGTTAAAAAAGTATATAAATTTAACAGAGTGAATATTGCATATTTAATTGTTTATTTAATTGTGCATTTTCCTTATTTCTACATTTAGATTAATTTAATCCACACTAAAAATTCACCTTCAAAATACAAGTAATTGAATAACTGTCTTAGATGAAAATCCATTTTTTATTTATTTATTTACTGTACATTATACATTTGTGAAAGCTGAATTCACTGATCTTAGGTTTTAGTGTTTTATGTTTTACATTTATTTAGATAAGTTAGAATAGAATTATTAAGTCAGACAATAATAAGAGATCGGCCTTTTAAAAAATGATATATACATTGCCTGTAAAAAGTTTGGGATTAGTAAGATTTTTAATGTTTTTAATGGAAACTCTTATGCTCATCAAGGCTGTATTTATTTGATCAAAAATGCAGAAAAAATATATATATATTTTTTTTACATTGCTTAGTATTTCTTTGGAACCTGTGATAGTTTTCCATTGATTATTTGATGAATAAAATGTTAAAATCAACAGCATTTATTTAAAACAGAAATCTTTTCTAACAGTATAAGTCGTTACTGTCACCAAACTTTTGAATATTGCAACACAACATTTCTAATTTGAATAAACTCTGTTCTTTTAAACTTTTTATTTATCAAAGAAAAATTAGTATTAATTTTGGGATTTATTTCACAAAATTAGTTTTTTCTGTACAAATCAATATCCTTGATGATCAGAAAAAACTATTTAAAAAACATAAAAAATCTTGTTGAAAGACAACCATTTGAATTTTGCGGAAATTGGCAAATTAGTGTTTACAGATGTCTGTGAGTGCAGAGTCCATGTAGATCAGTGTGATGCTGAATATTGTTGTAGTTTTGGGTGTTAGAGAGCCGTTTGTCACCCACGTCACACCAGTGCTGAAGTCCTAATCTGCCCTCTTTGCCTCCCTCTTTTCTTCTTACAGCTCTCAATCCTATTATTGTTTCTGAGAAAACTCCTGAGATGTATAGAGCTCAGGAAGCATCAAGATCTTTGACATGCTTGTCAAATAGTGGCATTGTGGAGGTGGATAAAGGATACCAGACACAGATTTCTCTGTTGGGGCTTTTCATAGCCCTCCAAGCAAAGCAAACGGTTTGTTCACCTCTCCTGTCTGACCTTTCAGAGGAGGAGAGTCACAATATCCCCCGGCAAAGCTGCACAGTCAGGCAGGTTCAGACCTCTCCACTTCTCATCAATCAATAAACACTTTATAAACACTGGCAGGCAGCTTTTTCTTTTCAGCCGGGTCATGACTCAACAAAAGAGATTCGCAGGTCATACCACATGCTGAAAACTATCACACAGCAGTATCAACAGCCTTGAGAGAGAAAAAAGCCCAGTACAATTCACTAATCCCACTTTGAACATTCTCCTAACTAAGTCACTCTTCAACTACGTCAACTAACTCTCATTAGAGTATTAGTGGACTGTTAGACAGTCTAGGGTTAGTTGATTCAGTTGACATTTTAAGTTGACATCCTGAAGTTTTTGAGATTTGAGATGTAAAATCTTTAACAAAATGTGGAGGAATATGCGCTTGTTATTACTTTGTTTTTGGAATATGCAGGCCTCTGCTTAATGAAATGAATTGAAGCTCCTCACAGATGTCCTTGTTGAGCTAGTAGGCGTTCCTGGAGTGTACTATCGCGGTTGAAAAGTTGGACTTGTTCACTGAAGACAAGTTTTGTGAAATGTGCCGTGAAATTTGCTCTGTGAAATATTTAAACTTGACAGTGACTCACTGACTTGTTCCCTGTGTGAATGCAATATTCACAGCTGCTGAATTTATTATCTTAACCTACAGAATCAGTAACACTGAAACTCCTTATCTTAGATTTTTTTCTATTCTTTGTGTAGTTTGTATGGTTCTGAGGGATTTCAAGAGATGTGACCTTTATGATAAATGTTTCAAATATAGGTTAAATCTGGGGTTTGCTGTTAACATTAAGCAGGTTTTGGTAACACTTTACAATAAGGCTTTTATTTTTAAACATTAGTTTACAATACATTAAATTTTTGTTGATGTGCATTTCAACATTTACTAATAAATTATCTTAATATTTATGGTCCTGAGCTAATAGGAAACAAACTATGTATAGTTGTTTTTATTAAATAATGTTATCAAGGATTAATAAATACTGTAGCAAATTTCTGTAACACTTTAGTATAGGAACCAGTTCTCACTATTAAATAGTTCCTTGATAGCATGCCTATTATTAATATATTGGCTGTTTATTAGTTTTTTATATTCGGCATGAACTTATTCTACATCCCTAATCCTACACTTAACACCTTAACTAATAATAAACAGCAAATTCGAAGTTTATTGAGGCAAAAGTCATAGTTAATGGTTTGTTAATAGCGAGAATTGTACCTTAAAATAGTTTGACCCAAATTACCGCATTAACAGTAGTTCATGTATTAACTATTGGAAGCTTATTGTAAAGTGTTGGCCAGATTTCTTTTTTTTTTTTTTTTTTTTTCCTGAAAAAGAATTTGTACCACTGTACCACAAATGGTTACAATTCATAAAAAGTTCAGTTTGTCAGTGTATACAATTTCATGAATTAACAACAAACAATGCTTTTTAATCATTTCAAGCTGTATGTGTGTGTGTATATATATATATATATATATATATATATATATATATATATATATATATATATATATATATATATATATATATATATATATATATATATATATATATATATATAACATTATTTTATCTCTTAAAATTAGATTAAGAAATGCTGTAAAAACTATTATCAGTTTTTTTTTTCATGATACCCAATGCATTAACTAATGTGTACATGTTGAACTTTCTTGTAAAGTTTTACCTATTTTATTGTTTTAATATTTTAATATTATCATATTTGTTTTAATATTTTGACCTTTCATTGTGAACCAAAGTCAAACTGTCCGTTTCAGATGTTATTTCTGTCTGGTCAGCATCGTGTGTGATGTTTTATGGAGTCAAACTTGCATCATCATCCTTGCACAAGCCTCTATCCCATAAGACTAGAATAAGCCGGCTGACAGTTTCCTGCTGGGTTGCAAAAGTGTGTCTGTGTTCTGTCAGGTGACATTGTGACATTATTAACAGTGTTTACACAGTATGTTTTTATGTAAACAAACCATTGCTTCCTGTCTGGATTCTAGGCAGCCGATGGGAGTAAGCATAAGCTGTTTGCAGATGTGCCTTTAAGCACATGTCACACATCAAAGACCTTTTTGTTAATGATAGACTGGATGAACTTTGAATTTTATAGGGGGACCCAGCATGAGTACATTTGAAACATTTCTTTAACAGATCGCTATGTACAATTGGCTTGAACTGATGAGTAGTTCTAGGTTGTGTTGATGTTATGCATCCATCCACTGAACAGCAAGCTAAAGCTTCCACTGATGGGCCACTAATGTGGGTCAACTTGTAGAATGGATAGGGTATCAAAGAGAAGAGAGATCTTTATTGCATGGCTTTTTGGATTGCACGCCTAATTTTCTTGAGAATGAATTCTCAGCCTTTGATATAGCTTTAGTAAACACATTTTTTTTTCTTCTATTTGCTATTGCTTCTATTTTGCGAATGAAGATGTACATTAGACCAAGTTCTAAGAATATTGTCAGCGTTTTTAGCAGTAGTGTCAGATTGGTAACACACACTAGTAATGGTATGTTCCTGCAAGAACTCAAGATACTGTCAACAGTTCTTCCAGGAACCTTCCAAGAATCTTCAAAGAATTAAGAATTAGTCAAAATAAAATATTGTATTAAAAAAAATAATTTGATGACACAACCAAAACTAAACTTGAAATAAAAATCAATTAAACCTAAATAGTAATTTTAAAAAAATTATAAAAATTACTACAGCACAAAAATCATTACTAAAACATTTTCAGGAAAATAAATTAAAGTATATAAATAATAATAAAATAGCACTGGATCTGTGTGTTCCATTATCAGCTGTAGATACTGCATTCACACTCTTGAGAAGAAGTTTCATGTAATACCCATTTCTTTATGTACTGATTTGATTGCATTGGCTCTTGAAAAATAATTCACAGAAGGTGGCTTTTTTTAAATAAAGAGGCTTTTATAAATCACTCATTCATTCTACTTATTCTGTAACAGACATATAATCATTTCCCCTGTGTGTGTGTGGATGGGACACTTGCTGCCCTGACCCTGTTGAGTGTGCTAGTGTGAGATGAGAGAAAGTTAATGAGTGAGTAAAGGGATAACAATGTTCCACAAGCATTTACTAAAGCTTAGCCTGCTTGTAGGCTCAACCACTGACATCAGTGCCTTTCCCCTGTAGGTCTATGCTCATTTTCTCTCAAACTAGCAGCTGAATTTCATTTTACGATTTTAAAATGCAATTTAAATTCAACTATGATTTAACAATTCTTCCTTTGCCACAATAAAAATATTTTATTGCAATTGTTTATCCTAGACAGCAATGAGGCAGAATTGAGAATACATTGAAACTTTTCCCCTAGATCTTATAGTTATCATATTGTTTAGTCGCTCAGCATTCTCAGCATGTTTCTCTTAAAGTGTTAGTTACCCATAAAATGGAAATTCTGTGTACTCCCCCTCATGTTCCTAGCCTGTATGACTTTTTGATCTTTGAAACGCAAATTAAGACATTTTTAATGAAACCTTTGAGAGTTTTGTCTTTATAGTGGAGCTTCCGTTGACCATATTTGATGTGCACTGTGTATGTGTTAATCAGTGTAGTAAATGATGACAGAATTTTCATTTTTGGGTGAACTTTACATTTACTGACATCACAAACCATGCTCTCAAAATATGCAATCAAAGGATTTTATTATGAAATAGTCATCAGGTTCTTACGAGACCAAAATATTTGTGCCATGACATTCAAGTTGACTAACAATTTATCATTTCTTCTCCATTTAGTTCTCCTAAGGAATTTGGGGGGAAAAGCATCTGAGAAAAAGTTGCTACTTAAATGAAACATGAATCTATTTGTCTTTCCTTCTCTGGTAAAACAGATCTGAGTGATCAGCTTCTGGAGGTGGTGGGTTTGGAGGGAGCAATCGAGATGGGTCAGATCTACACAGGTCTCAAGAGCGCTGGGCGGCGTCTTGCACAGTGTTCCAGTGTCACCATCAGGTCAGCAGTTCATGCCTGTCCACACATTGACTAAAAGTTCACTATTGGTCCAACTCCTAGGCAAACACTCTGATGACTTGTGTCCATTGCTCTGAAACATCTCTGTTCCCCCTCCCCCTCAGCAGGACGTCTTCTTTTGGCCAATGAAGCTAGTAAATCAGACCTTTGACCTGCTGTCACTCGCTTTGCCAACAACTCTAAGATTCTGGACTCGCTCGTACTGTTGAATAATGATGTTTGTAGCATGTCTAAACACACACTGCTCAGTCCTGACGTATGCTAATGGACCAGTGGAGACTCATCACTTCTTAGGTGCTAGTTCACAAGTTTGTTTTGTCCCGGCCTGCTTCGCTCCATTAAACACTCATAATGACCCTAACAGTTAGTTCTGAATTGAAGCGAGGTGGTTATTCACCATTTTCGCTGCCGTTTCCTCACCTGTACACAGGGTCGTTCTGCCCACGACCTAACACTTTCCGTAATAGGCATTAATAGCGCATTCATCATTGTCGTTCTCCCATGCTGTGTTGCTTTAAGTTGTAGTGGCCCTGCTGAAAAGACTAAACTAACTTTTTGTAACTGTGTGTATGTGGGAATGGAGGTGCTGGACTGTGTGAGTGTGTTAGTTTAGAGAGTTAGGGGCCCGGCTGGGAACGGGGCTGTGGGAACAGAGAGCACAGTGTTCAGAGCCGTCTAGGAAAAGTGTTGTATAGCAGCCTCGTGCCCACGATCTGCCTGGTCAGTGACCTGACCCATAACAGCTCCGTATTTTCTTCCTCTGTCCTTGTCTCTTTGTCCACAGAACGTCCCGTCTGCTGCCCATGCAGATTGATGGAGAACCGTGGATGCAGCCTCCATGCACGGTCAGCTCATTTGATTTTGCTTTCGTTAACAATTTTTTTATGTAAATGTCTGAAACACAGATTCTTCTATGACCCATACCAGCAAATCCAACACTGCAATTAAATAGACATTTTACTAATGTGACTGCACCTTAAAGGGATTGTTCACCCAAAAATGAAAATTATCCCATGATTTACTCACCCTCAAGTCGTCCTAGATGTGTGTGAAACAAGTACAATCAGAGTTATATTAACAAGCTTTATAATGACAGTGAATGGGGGTCGGGAATTTGAAGTCCAATAAAGTGCATCCATCCATCATAAAAAGTGTTCCACACGGGGTTAATGAAGGCCTTTTGAAGCGAATCAATGCATTTTGGTAAGAATAATATTAATAGTTAAAACTTTATAAACCGTAATCTCTAGCTTCCGCTAACTGTCATACGTGCATTCATGAGAGAGTGCCGTTCCAGCGGATAATGTAGGCTTAGTTTATGCTGCAATAAAAAGTGACGAATGCGGAAGTGCGTAGAAGAGAGAATTTTTGAATTTTGATATAAACCAAGAGGAGACTGGATTTCCTTTGCTGTAAAAAACAAAACAAAATCATGCGTACAACAGTTAGCAGAAGTTAGAATTTATGGTTCATAAAGTATATATTTTTACCCAAATGCTTTAATTCATTTGAGAAGGCCTTCATTAACCCCCTGGAGCCATATGGAGTATGATGGATAGATTCACTTTATTGGACTTCAAAAGCTCCACACCCATTCACTGCCATTATAAATCTAGGAAGAACCAGAATATTTTTATAATATAACTCCGGTGGTACTTGTCGGAAAGAAAAAAACTAAACCTAAGATGGGATGAGGGTGAGTAAATCATGGGGTGATTTTCATTTTTGGGTGAACTATCCCTTTAAAGCTGATTTCACTTTCAATTGCATTGATTTTTCCTCTCTCGGTTGCTTTTATTCCATGCCAAAGATCTCATTTAACCTTTTACAGTTGATTCCTGACCATGATATAATTGGGTCACAATACATCATCAATTGCACAAGTCTCACCTCACAGTCCAAATTAGCTTTCCAAGTGGAACTTTCTTCCAAACAACCCAAAATATGATGTCAAATGGCCTCATGGCATTAAGTCCACTAACATGTGCAATAAGAGTTCAAATCAGCTTTTTTTGTATTTTTCCATTTAAATGTACTTTTATGTTTTGGCTTATGCTTTTACACTGCATTCAAGATGTATGTTTTTTTATATGCAAGTATTTATTGGTTCTGTGAAGTTGCAATGGAACAACTGCATTACCACATCCAAGTTGCAAAAGATTATAAATAAAAAACATATTTTAGAAAGAAACCACAGTCTCTGTCTGCTCTTAAAGGTCACAAGAGTATGTGATGTAATGTGAAGTCAGATACACCCAATACTCAATGATAGGTTTCAGTTCAGAGCAGGACCTTTTTCTCCATCTCAGAAAATTGCCTCCTCCAGTCTATTGCAGCTTTGTACATTCACCCATCCAAGCATGTCACACCCTGCCTTTGACTGATTGTGTAATTAAGAAAGTGGAATAAACATGCAGCTTTCCATCTGCACATAGCGCCAACACAATGCCCTCCGCTATATATACATCTCTATCAGCGCAAGCTCTATAAAAAGTGTGCCGCTGTGCTTTTAGTCCTCTCTAATTTGCCCAACTGTGCAGAGGGGAATATGGGATGTTATTTCAGTTTCAAGGTCAGCTCTCACGTTCTCAAATTTGTGCCTGTTAATCTGAACATGTGTGACTTCTGTCAGCTCATTTGCTGAATGTGAACCAGACAACTGTTTTAAACAGTGGGTAATTAGCAAGCAAAAGGATTTAAACAACAGTTCAAATTTGGTTGTCTTCAGAGTGTAATCTTGTCTTCTTTCCTGCAGATACGGATCACGCATAAGAACCAGGTGCCCATGCTGCTGGGACCCCCACAGAAAACGTTCTTCTTCTTCAAGAAGCTTAACAGAAGTCGGGACTAGATGTGGGACTCCAAAAATCAACCACTTTTCTACAATCATAAACTCAAGCATCTCCACCTTCCTCAGCTAATTCTTCATCTTTGGGAGGTGGGACCCAAAGAGAAGAGACCTTTAAAAACACAACACTCAATACAATCAATACAAACACAACACTGTAATGGATCTCTAATGGACTCCCATCTCCCATCACAGCCTGATATTCACAGGCTGAACCAGTTGAACAGACCCTCTCAGAGTGTCACGACCACTTCCTGTGTCTTATCATCCAGAACGTCTTATCACAGGCTTGTGACCTGTAAGCTATGACTCAATTCCAACCAAATCCCCCCCTACCAGTAGGCCACTGCCTTGGGATCACACTGTGTGCCCTCTCCCTCCTCTTGAGACAGCTCATCAGAAGATACTGCCAATTTCAAAGAGAGGAAGAGAGGACCAGAAAAGCAAGAGACTCGCCTAGCAAAAGGAAAAGAAGTGTGTGAAAAAAAAGAAAGAGAGCGAGAGACACCGTGGCATGATAATGTTCTTCATATGAGAGTTGGTGGTGCACATATGGACGTCACTGGGTCCTGGCTTATCCTAGCAGGAACAGAGAACAAACTTTCCTCCTAAAGGAGCTTACTGAATTATACATCAGTGCATGCAAAGCACACATTCCAGTGTCTCTCCAAGGCCCTGTGACACGCCACCACTAAAGAGATGAAACAGCATACTCATCTATTATGAAGATGTGTATGGGGGTCTGGTGATAGGGATAGGTTAGACTGGCCTGAAAGAGATGAAACATTTCAGCTTCTGGTGTTGGCTCAAGGCAGTTTTGGTGTTCACCCTCAGGCCTCAAGACTGACCAGTGCAAGTTGTGTTATAGTTAGCTGGAGGTTTATTTAATCCCATACTGCCCTCTAAAACAACAGTGCTAGCGTTCAGTGTGGAGAATGGACCTAAGGTCTCAAAAATTCAGTATATGTTTAGAAAACCCTTAGAAGAGAGAATTGGTGTACTAAAACAGTTTTACCAATGAGAATTTATATCATAGCAATGTGGCAATTTGTGTAATAATATGATGATTTTACCTTATTTTTTAAGCCAAATCAAATTAGCGTACCATTAAGTTTGGGAGTAGATTCTGTCGATAAAATACATCTACACCAGCCTATGCTGTTTGCTAGATTCAGAGGGGTTTGAGAACTATTCAACTTGGAGACTTGCAGGTAACCCAGTTGAAAACCATAATAAACTTTTCACACCAATACAAATGTACGGCACAGAAATTCGGTCCAGATTTCACATGTGATTTTTGTCTGTTCAGACCAATGCAAAAAATGGAAGAATGACTGAAAGAAGAATGCAAATTCACTCTATGACAGTAGTTGGCACTTAAATGAGTTTTTTTGTAACAGCATGTGGCATGTTACTCAGGGCATGTGATCAAAAAAGTGAGAATCTTATTGGTTGGCTGGTTTTCTTGATAATGCAGTCTATTCAAAAAGAGATTAGAATATCTTTCTGAAAAACAGAATCTTCGCTCTAAACATCCATCTTGGTGTGAACAGGTCTTACACCAGCTAGGACCGTCAAACCAGTTTAGGCCAGTTTTACGTGTTTTATCAGCAATGATTTTAATTATTTAAAAATATATATATATATTTTTTTTTTTTACCAAAGGAACATTGAGGACATAATGATAACACTTTATTTTTTGTAGTGACAATGTTTCATTTGTTAACATTTGTTAATGCATTAGATGTCAACAACTAAAACTGAAAGTATATTTACAGCATTTAATAATTTCGCTTAACTTTAATTCATAAATGTAATTGCTTGGTTCAAGTTCAATACCACCACATAAATTTAAACTATTGTTCATTGTTAATTAATGTATATTCATATTATGTTAAATAATGCAATACAACCTGAAAAATCTGAATATGTGAAGACATTAACATTGACCAGAATAAATCCTGTTAAATAAAAAAGTCCTGTAAAAATATTTTTAATTGTTAGCTCATGATGCATTAACCAATGCCAACAAAATAAATATTGCTTTATTTTGTTAGAGTAAAAATTTAAAAAGAATAATTTGCTACATATTTCTGAGAAAACAGAAAGCCTCTTCACTGCAAGCGTACAGCATCTCCATTCAGAGGCGGGCTGAAATTGATCTTGCACTGGTATTAACACTGAATCCTCTGGTCCTCGTCTGTCACAACAAGCTACTGCAGTGGGGTTTGATTTACTGCTGCATGGATGGAGCCTAAATTTAACTTCCTATTTCAGGGAGTGAAACACTATTCCTAATTGCAGCATGAAAACATGAGCTCGCAATTTCAGGTCGACAGTCAAGCGGGTGTGAAAGCGTCCCAGATGAATGCAGAGAACGGAAGTTACTTGCGGTCAACAACGGTGACTTAGAGATCCAAAAAGTGAGCTTTTAAAAAAAAATTAGCCCTTCTGAGAAGGCCCGTAAAGAGTATTTAACTTAAAGATGCCCACTAATTATCAGTATTCGTATAATCCAAGAGCCCTGTGTGCATATATATGAATGTGTTTGAAGGTATAACTTAATATAGTATCAGAGATTAGCTAATGGGTCACATGATTGACTGTAGCCATCAGGCAGATGTGCCTGATATAGATCAACATGCAGTGATCATCAGATGCTTTCGCAGTGTGCCGTAGGGTGCAAAGGTCTGTGTTGGGACTGTATATATATTTCACCAATACAGAACTGGGGTCAGATTGACTTAAGGAAACTGAGCTTATACCAGGGTTAGCAGGTTAACGTTCCCTTTAAAGAACACTGAACCGCAGAAGCTACGCCAGTGTCCTAAAAAATGCTAATCTCTCCATATGACCACAGAACAGACGTTCACCTCCAGCCTGTGAGTCAGTTTATCATAGAAGTTAATGGTGGATTTGGCTAAAAGAGCCCCATTGTTCCTGTGGTCATTGGACAGATGGTTTATCCTGCGTGACAGCCTGGACTTTAAAGAACGGCGGTTTGGTTACAAGTGCATGTTTACAACTACTTTTCATTTTACAGTTTAGAATGATTTTAAACAGTCATGTATATATAGATATTGTTTATATTTTCTCTAAAGTTTAACCACCGCATGCCTGCTGAAACAAAGAAGACAAAGACGCCTGCTTGAAGAGGGACCACGCTGGTTGTTGCTACTTTATTAGTTTCACATGATTATATTTTTGAACCTTATCCAGCCCCTTGTATCTACCCCCTTTCCTCAATCCATTAGTAGCATGTTCATTTTACAAGTACCTCTGTGGATGTTCTCTGTTCTGTTTTGTATTTTGTAAACTGAGGTTTGGCATCAGTGTATGCCAGTTGATAGTCGACTGAGGAATGTCACGTTGGGGAAATGTCATTTCTAAATCGTCACCTTTTGTGTCATTTCTGTGAATTACTGATAGCCTTAACTTACCAATACAAAATAGCATTTTGCCTGGAGCAAAGACTTTTGCAATACAAGTCACTGAGAAAAAATCAACCAAATGAAGGAACAAAATGGAGGGGGGGGGGCGAGAGGTCAACATCTGTTTTGCCTTGCTGCAATAACTCGTTTTTGTTAGTGTCATCATATCGGCCTACTCGCTCTCAGAGAAGAGTGGTGATAGAGCGATGTCCTGCACATCACAAATGAGCTCCATGATGTCCCTGACACCACATATGTCTTCATTTGTTGACTGGACAGCTTTTATCTATTATTTGTGGCTTCCCTGGAACTGTGATTGCTCAATCTGCCCATCACTGTCTCTTCTCTCATAACAATAACACGATTGTATCTGTCAAACCGTGCTGCCTCTTGCAGGGTTGTGCTCTCTTCAGAACTGAATTTTAAATTCTAGTTCTAAATCTGAATTGGGTTTTTGAATTAAAAATGAATTGTTATTCAAATAATTAATGTGTCACAAGAGGAAAAATAAAACAGCTTGTCAAAGCCTTTTTTGAAAGTTTTGCCAAAAGTCTTGAAGATCGAGGGGGGTTTGTTGGCCTGATAATCAGAGAGCAATGGATGGACGAAAGAACATAATTTTTTCAGGATGCATTCACAGTTGATTTCTCTTTAAATTACAATTCAATACATTCCTCTTCCTGTCATTCCAATTCAAATTCAAACTCATGAGTGGTAAGGAACACGATTTAGTTCATTTCTGAATTTTGCTCAACCCTGGCATCTTGAGACCAAACCTGGAAAGATTTTTAAGTATGGTGAACCAGAATCCTGGACTTAAACATGGAGAGACAATACGGCTTATCTCAGTGCAGCTCTATTCTTAGCTGGGACAGATGAGCGGTATTGAGTGCCACTGATGCAGTAGAGCCCATGTCAACCCTGAATGTGATGTTCTACATGTGTGCTTAACTCACTGTCTTATTCCTGCCTTAGGGTAAGTGTGGTTTGTAGCAGTCCATCTGTGTGTGGTAGGCAACAAGGTTCAAGGACAGGAGTCCTGAAGACTGGGATGGGGTTAAAGGGTGAATCGTGCCCTTGAAAGCCCCTTCTCTGTTACTCTGGTTCTTGTAAGCTGTTGGCATCCATGTTAATGGACAAAAGAGTTTTATTGAATAAACGGAGAGACTGAAGCTTTGTGTCTGGTGTGGGTCATTGGGTGGCTCGGCTGGGATACTTACTCACATCCAGCAAAGGCGCCCGACACAATCCCCTACTTAACGTGATTGAATTTTAGTTCACACAATAAATCAGAGATTTCGGTGCTCCTTTGCTGATGATATGAGGCACTCTGGGGAAATACTGTGAGCTTTTAGCACAGTACTTAACATCCACACAGTTCAGTCCTTATGTCAGCCCACTTCAACACTTGCTTCCATCTCTCATACAACATCTTCTGTCATGATTGCACCTGCATAGCACTTGAGTTACCATGATTTTCTAACTCAATCTTTCCGAAGTAATGGGTGTGTTATTTTCCCATTATACTGTACATTACACTGAATCTGCACACTGAAGTGAGAATCTGTAATGAGTAATGACTAGATTTTGTGTCCTCCTCTAAGTCTCAGAAAATTGTAACCGTAGGACTAAAATTGGGGGAGTATGCTCAAAGGGTACTAATACGTACCCTAAGTTTTGATTTTTGGTTCAATTGTTGACTTTTGGATATTGCCCCAGTTACAAGATGTTTTTACATTTACTTTAAGTGATTTAGCATACACTTTTATCCAAAGCGACATAAATGAGGATAATGGAAGCAATCAAAATCAACAAAAGAGCAAGGATACACAAGTGCTATGACAATTCTCAGCTAGCTTGACGTAGTACACATGGCAAGGGTTTTTTAATTATATAATAAATCAAAATAAAGCAGATATAATAGAAAAAGAATAGAGCAAGCTAGTGTTAGAGGGGGTTTTTTTAAAAGAAGAAAAAACATATATTGTGGTGTAACCAAACATTACATCCTGTAGAACTCATTAAATATATAAAAAATAATGTATCCAGGTTCACGAGCTCTTAAAAAAATAAAGTTTTCCAAAGAGTTTTCACAGCAAGCTAAACATGATTTTAGTATGTAAACATTTTGTTAACCTTAAAACGTCTAGAAGAATCAATGTGTGCTTTTGTAAAATTAACTTCACATTCCTGCATAAATCCTCAAAAATGGTACTTGCTTTCATTGTAAGTGCTTCACTGATTTTGCCTTTTTAAAAGAAATCGAGGAGAACACATTTTTATAGGGGAATATATATTTATAAAAAAAATGTATTACTATATTTTTTTTTTTGTGGTGGTGTTGATTAAAATAATGCCACAAATGCAGCCATTTGAACTCAACTTTTAATGAACCCAGAATATTCCTTTAATACTCTCTTCCCTAGCAGTGAATCACACAGTGCACCATTCAAACAAATATTAACAGGGCATCTTATCAATGGGAAAATATATGTACATGATAATTCAGGTGTACTATCACTTTACTTGCAGTGTAATTTACAGTATCAGATGGTTGCCATGTTTGTTTTCATCAGGCAGCCCTGTGCCCTCTGCGTTTGTAAATACAGCCCTGTTAGAAGAAAAATGCAGATGACACAACAAGAAGCTGTGAGCTGGGGAGAAGCCTACGCGTCTTGGGTGTGCAGAGATAATGAAGCAGGAATTATCTCTCCATGAACTATTAATAGTCATCAAGTCTCATCATGTCTCTCTTTGGGAGAGCACCAGTGGCCCGAGGTTGCATTCACTTTCATTCCACTTCATTTACTGTCTGTACAAAGCTGATTTTACACTGTTTTTTGGGTGTATTCATTCACAGTACATAGGCTACTTACCATAGCAAGGTTCAAAAGTTTATATTTTTCTGTGTGTCACATAGGAATCTGATTTGCTGCTCTGTCCTTCACCCCTCATAAAACTCTATTGTCATGTGTGGTACATCTCCTTCCACGGATTAGTCCACATTTCCAAAGAAGGGCGGGCACACTGACCCAATAATGGGCACAAATAAGCCCTTCTCATTATCAGAGTGAGTGATAGCGGATCATTTCAATATTTGTCCCAAAAAATGAAAGATATCAAAGAGACGGGTGCTGCTAATGCCTGTGTCAACACCACTCTGGATTTAGGAAGCAGAATAATGGAAATAGAATGTGCTCTTGGCCACCCGCTTCCCACCTCCCACCACATTAGTGAAAGGTGCTATAAAAAGGAAACCCTGACAGCTCGGCCGAGCTGAGAAGCCCAGCTTTAGCAGCATCAAGCAGGAGAAACAATGACACCAGTAACGGCATGCTGCACATCTTGTTCATGCTATCATTGTGCTCCTCTGAAAGGGGGCTCTGCTCGAAAGCCAGAAGGATTTTGAAGATTATCCAGAATTTCTCTCCCTCTCTTTTTCACAGAAACAGCTTTGTTAAATATAGATTGTAGGACATCTGGTCTTGACCACAAGAATACATTGTAAATCCCTTGCACATCACAAGATTGTGCAGTTCATTGTGTAGCAGATAAAAATAATAATAGTGTATCAATTATTAGTTATGTTAAGTATATTTTACTTTGAGTAAAGTTTATGTTAGGGAATGTTTAACGTGTATGTTTTATTCAGCAATTTAAATTAAAATAATAATAAAAACTGTAATAATAATGAATTTGAACAGCAATGATAATAAACTTATCATCAGTATGTTATATTATTATTATTATTATTTAATTATTGACTTGCTTAGATTTTTACTTAATTTATTAGAGTTTATTTTGTAGAACAAAATTGGCTACTATTCTAAAATCCTGTAGGAAATTCGTGAATCCAATGAGAACTAGTCTTCCCTTCTTGGTTGAATATTCGGTATTTATTATTCTCACAGTTTGAGCTGTTTTGAAAGTTTGTTGAGACATGAAATAACCATTAATTGGTATCTTTGTTTGCCTTGTTCGTTGTGCGCAACTCAGCTTTGTTTTAGCCAAGTCTAAATATGTGCGAATTAAATAGATTTTTAGTGAACTGTCCTCCAACTTCTGATGTGTTTTGCTGCCGACTCTACTTCTGGCTCTCTGGCCCTTTAAGAGCCTCTGGAAACGTGCGGAGGAAAATCTTGAATGTGAATGAAACTCAGCCATTCATAAAAATAAGCCAAACGGGGCTTCGATTGGTCGTTGACTGCCTCATACATATTCCGAGTCATGCTCGCAAATGATTGGTTTAGAGATGTGAATGACGTGCGCTCGGAGCCAATGGGCTTCCAGATTCAAATTCCTCTCGAGCCCAAGGGAAAACCGAGCAGTCCATTTACAAAACCTCATTCAAGTTTTGAGTGTCGGAGAGAGCGCATCTATTGATCAGCACGAGTGCACTGCATCCTTTTGGGATTAAAATCTGAAACGTGTTTTTTCAGTCCACTGCGAAAGGCGCGTCATCTACACGGTGAGTTTAACCCTCATTCCTCAAATATTTAAACGGCGTTCACTGAAATATCAGTTTGAAAGCGGTTGTTTTGCGCAACGCGTAAGTTTATCGTGGGCTTTCAACTGCAAATACAGCAATCTCGCCTCGGGGGGAAAGCGAACGCCATTTTCTCCAAGAGAGGGCTTATACTGTTTGGCAACCATTTTAATGGATGAAGTTTTTCCTGTCATATTTTCCGTGGTTGCACTCTTTACAGAAGCTTGTGCGCTCAGCATTAGTGACATTTATAGGTGAAGTCGGTGCAGCCTGAACAGTGAATGGAGGTCTCTCTTGTCCCCCCTCACGGATCGAGTTTCACTTCATTGAGAAAAACAAGAGGCCGTCAGGGGGCTCAGAGTGGGAGGAGGTCCTCACCCCTGCCCAATCTTATATTTATGCACTTCATTTAAGGTTAGGTTAATTCGGCTTTGTTTCCGCATAATAATACACAAAATTGGTGATGTATTTGGAAAAGTCTCTTTATTCTAAATGAAAAATAAAAATATGATAGAGATTTCAAATAGTTAGTTGCCGATGTATGATTTCTTACTTATAGTTACTGGTGATATTATTTTGTTTTTGTATAAAATTGAATTATTTTTCCCCTGTATTTTTGCAGTAATAAATCTGTGGTTTTAAGTATTGTAAGACTGAAGAAAGTGCGAGCTTGTTCGCTCCATGACTGTACTTGAACGCTCAGCCGATGAAGTTTTCCCTTCGTTTATTAGCTCTCAGGCATCTCTCGGATAGATGTTTGCGTTTTTAAATCCGTTAGTAACGTTATTTATTTTACATGTTAGCTAGACTTCCATAGATTTTCATCTATTACAATGCAATTTTATGGTATGTGTACATGTCAGTTAAATAACTCATACAAATAAAATTGTTACACTTTTATATGGTGCGCGCGCACACACAAACAGCTCATAAAGAGTAAAAATAATATTTTATAATTTTTATTTCATTTAACAGTTAAGTAAGGAATTGTTTTATTGGAACAGCATCCAGTTCGGGTCACAAGAGGGGTCAGAATAATAAAAATGCATAAATAAAATCCCTTCAAAAAATGATCATATAGAATAATTGCACTATAAACATATAAAAATAATTTATAGTATCAAGTAAAGAGCTGTTGTTTTGTTGAGAAGCATCACAAGAAAAGTTGGCATGGTCCTCACAGTCACCCCTTCCAAGTGTGCAGTTGATCCAGTAAGTTAGTATCCAGTGTTCCTCGGAATAGATGCTTGGCCAGCAATTCATTGGGTTGGGTTAATTTTTCAATGTTTATTCATGGACTGGTTATATAAGTGGAATATCAATGTAGTGTAAGCTTTCCATTTTCCTCAGTTTATCTTAATATGTTAGCACAGATGGTTGGCTTTGCTTATGTAAGGTTTATGTTCATCTATACTGTGGTCTCTCTCTCTCTCTCTCTCTCTCTCTCTCTCTCTCTCTCTCTCTCTCTCTCTCTCTATCTGTGTGTCTTTATACATATGCTGTCGGGAGGGATGTTGTGATGAGTAAAAGAGAAGGGGGAGGATGAATACACAGGATCGGATGGATCTGAGGGTTCTGTCTGCCTGTATGCAGGGCTTGGTGTTTTGATATGGGACACACTTGACTGTCCAGTAGATCTACTGCATGATTCATCTGTTTGTTTGTTTATTTATTTATTTTTCATTAGAGAAAACAGAAGACCCAGAGAGATCAATAGAACAATCGCTTTTAAGCGAAGACCCTTTTCTGGGAGCCTTCTTGAAGACCCAGGTGACATGGACGGATTTTATGACCAGCAAGTACCATTTATGGTCCCACCTAATGTAAGTCAGTTTCTGCTTTTCTGTAGATGCAAAAAGCTAATGCTGTTTTGTTTTTCAGCATTAAATTAGGTAACACTGACCATAAGTGTTTTTTTTTTCCACAGCAAAAGTCATTACAAGTGGAGGAACCGTACAGCCGAGCAGTTCACGACAGAAAAAGAAAGTTAGTGGAGACTGAACTCGCTCAGGACACAGAGGGTAATTTCAACCTAATGAACATGACTAATGCATGTTTAGAAGATGGATCTGATTATTGAGATGCATTAACAGCGAGAGAGCAGTAGTTTGATGGATGCTGTGATTGTTGAAGGCTGCCTTTCATATATCAAATACTTGGTGCATGGTGGGTTTTCATGCTCTTAGACTGTCTTGTCTTTGCCCGTCCTCTGTAGAACTTTTCCAGGACCTCAGCCAGCTACAAGAGATCTGGATCGCAGAAGGTGTGTAACATTTTCTTTTCATGCATGTCATTTTTGCTCTGTCATGCAGAGCCCTGACATTTATATTTTAGACTCATGAATATTTCTTATAATATATGCATGTGGAATTTATGATTTCTAAGTGATGCACTTTGTCCCAGCTGCTGTTTATTTTTCATGACGCTCTGGCCATTTAATTTGGTCCATTGCACTAGCTTTGCAGCAGTGTCCAAAAACTTGGCACTGAGATGGCTGTTCATTTTTCGATGAACAAAAAGTACTAAAATAAACGTTGTCTGACAAATTGACATTGATCCGCGGATTGTTTATCAGCAGGGAGCATTGTTTGCAACTCTTTCATGCTCCCCAATCTCTCTCCACAGCTCAGGTGCCCGATGATGAACAGTTTGTCCCAGATTTCCAGTCAGAGAGCTGTGAGTACCTTGAGATGTATTATTTATTCTCCTTGGCAGTGTACTTTGGATGCAGTCCAGATAGGGCTAGGGAAAACAGCAGAGGCTGAACTCTTGGAGCGGTTTATTATTCATCTCTTGCTAAAATTTGAAGCCAAAGTTTCATGGGAAACAAAGGAGATCTTCGATTAAGGATGGTGTCGAGTTGCCAGGCAATCTTGTTGATTTGAGTTGTTGAAGATGCCAGCAGTTATACTCCTAAATGAAGCTTTTATTATAGTGCATATTAGATATTTTAGCATGCACAAACTTTTAAAGTAATTGATTTGCTCTTTAACATGGTCAGTGGTTTAAAAAATCCCAAACACACAACCCAATAGTGCTTTGATTTATTAGGGCTTAAATGGTCTTTCCGCTTTTCATTCATGCCTGAATCCTCTCAGCGAGAGCCCCCACAACCTACCTATTTTTTCAGGGAAATCAGCCGATTGGTATCAGCATCACATGATCCAAGCTCATAATCAGATTTCACACTTTCATGCACTCGGTTCAGCCTCGGGAATGGACTAGATTCCAGCGGGAAGGGGAGAGGAAAAGGCTTCACCTCACGGCCTACCTAAACCCACCAAATCCATGGCTACTGAGGCTCTTTTCATTGAGGGTTCTCAGTCCAAACGCCACTGGGATCAAAGCCAAAGGAAATACTTGAGGAACGCTCGGCAGAGCATTTTATGTTATTCCCCCCCGCCCCACACACCCCTTTTGTCTCTGAAGTTTGTTTTTGTTTTCGTCTGATGTTGAGGCTAGAAGACTGGAGTTTACAAGGGCATGCGTCTTGGTGCAGTTTTGCAAGTTACTGTGGCGTTACTGAAAAGCATAAGAATGTTATGAAGGTTTCTGACATGCTGTATATAAAATCAGACAAATACATTTTTGAATTTGAGCCAAAGGTTTCTTCATGTGGCCTTCCAGCGCAAAACTTTTCTTACAATCTTTTCAGTGTCTGGACATCACATGGCACCCCATGCCCTCCTACACTTTCTCAGTACCATATCAATGGGCACTGGCCTCTTCTTTAGCAACAACCTCAATGGCCACAGAGCAGGAAATCTTCTCACACATGACATTTTTCATGAAAACTGAGAGATTTCTGTCCTTTAATTGGAAATGTACACAAAAAATGTGGCAGCAAAAAGTTAATTTAGAGATGTAATCCATATAAATGAGCAGACTTTTATTTTTAACAGGATTTTGTTCAAATAGAATTATCGCTAATCACATAGAGCACATCAGATGTGGTCATTTTCAGTGAACTAACACTTTAACAAATGCTTTGAGCTTCCACGTGCCTACCTTTAGTCTTTTAAGTACAGTCTGGGTGATTTATCTGGCTCGACTCGTGTGGATCCAGTTGCGTTGGCCATTATGTGGCGCCGGAAATGAGAGCTTGATGCAGAGATCCAGGGGCTAATGGTTACAGTGCGGGGAGGAAAATCATTCACAATCATTGAATTACGACCACACTGATTCATGAGTATTGACTCTGCTATGATGGAAATCTGAGGGGAGCGCTTTGATTGCATGTGTTGTTCTGCACCATGATACTGATGGGCAGAACGAAGAGCTTTTATGTCTCGCAGTCGATTGCCATTACCCGTGAAATATGGTGGTTTATTGGTGGAGAAGAATCTCCTTCTGATGCATTTCACTGCACTTCTGTTGATGTGTTCGATTGGACGCTCTGCTTTATTAGAAACATCTCCTTCTGCTCTTTTCTCTCTCAGTGATGTTTCATGGCCCACCACCGGTGAAGATCAAACGTGAACTGAGTCCCTCCAAAGAGCTGTCCCCCTGTAGCCAGGATAGAAGTCCCATGCCGTATGGAGAGAAGTGCCTTTACAGCTACAGGTACTTTCTTAGATATCCATCTCAATGTCATTGATATCTTTTGTTAACGTGATTACTAATTGTCTTTGTTTTCCTCAATACAGTGCCTACGAAAGGAAGCCCACAGCTGGGTTCAAGCCATTGACTCCTCCCTCAACGCCCGTCTCCCCATGTGTCCCCACCAACAATCTGGGGCCACGTCCCCTGCATGAACACACTCCTCCTCCCGTATCCAACTCAACATTAGGACAGCGTCTCCTTCATGGGCAGCCTTCAATGACAAAGACCACCCCCAGCCAGCAGGCCCTCCCTCACCACAGCCAGAGCCCACCTTTTGCAGTACCCTGTCCACCCCTAAACCGTGACACTCACTTCAGTAATGAACCTAGGTGAGTCTCTGAATGGTTTCAGGGCATTTCAATTTGAGTGGTGCATGTATATATAAAAAAAAAAAAAACATTTATAATTGCTGTTTTCGGTTTTAATAAATTTTACTGTAAAAGAAAAGCTGCATTTTCAGCAGTCATTACTCCAGTCTTCAGTGTCACATGATCCTTCAGAAACATTCTAACATGCTGATTTGGTGCTCATTTCTTATTATTATCAGTTCTTAATGTTATGTGGAAACCATTATGTGTTGTGTTTTTTTTTTTTTTTTTTTTTTTTATTTTTTAATTCTTTAATTTGAAAAATTCAAAAGAACAGCATTTTTTAAATGGAAAACTTTTATAACATTATAAATGTCTTAACTGTCATTTTTGATTAATTCATTCCGCAAGAATGCACTTAAAAAAAACAACATTTGGTAGTGATTATAATATATTATGGCAGTTGAACCTAATGCAATGCTCATTTTATAAGGTCAAAAACTGTGGTGTACATTACTGCTGTGCTGGGGGGCTCTAATAACATGACCCCCGTGAGAATAGATCGGCTGGCATCCTGCCCTGCCACCTGTAGCTGAATTCCTGCGAGCTTGCTGGAGAATGTGTGGCACATCATTTGCAGCCTCTAGCAGAAGACTCTAAAGTGCTAGTGCTAAGCTGCTCCTTTATTTATCCTGTGTCACATGACCAAAACATCTGTATGTTAACATGCTGTTTGATTATGACTTCCTTGAATCCTAAGCAGCTGCTTGGATTTAACTGAAAGTGCACTGTATCTGAAGTGCTTTCTGATTTTTAAATGTTGATATTGTCTTGCAGGTTTCAGCGACAGCTTTCAGAGCCTTGCCTTCCATTCCCACCTTCTGACTCCCAAGGAAGACCCAACTTCATGCCACAGGTCCCCAGCACTTCACCAAGAGATGGAAGGCCACCTTACCATCGCCAAATGTCTGAGCCCCTGGTTCCTGTGCCACCTCAGAGCTTCAAACAGGAGCTCCTAGACCCCCGCTACTCTGAGCAAGGCGTTCCCAACATGGGCCCGTCCCAGGCTGCCTTCCACCCGATGGCCATCAAGCAAGAGCCTCGAGATTTCTGCTTTGATTCTGGTGAGGACTGTCCCATTTCTTAGAAATATGTTAGTGTTCACGATCTGCCTGGGCTTCATGAGAGCTGTCTGGGTGAAGGCATGGAATGTGTTTTGTGTGCTTGCACGGGCCTGTGACTTTTAACGTTGTTTAGTGAGGTGTATACGAACAAAAGCATGCACACATGCAAACCTTGAACCTTTGTGTGCAAAGAGGAGACATTCTGAGAACGCTGTGCTACTCATACCTAGACATTCCTTAAATGAAGCGTTATTAATAAACAGGGCTGTCAATTTAACATGCTAAAATATGAAGTCCTAGACATTGAAAGAAGTTTCAAAAGGTTGCATTAAGAGCTCATATCTCTGGGTAGTTGGGTCATAATCCGCATCAGTTTTTTTTTTTTGTTCTTGTCATATCTAAGCATAGTGTAACCCTATGCTTCCTGTTTGTGATCCATACATTCAGCCTTATGCACTCTTCCAAGTTTTATACTATCCCTCTAGGTTTATGTTTGCAGGTTAGTGATGTAATTCCAAATCCTCTTACCATCCTTCTTATAAATGTGTACGTCACATATTATATTTGCACGGGGGCGGCTGAGTCTTTTCATCTGTACCGCAGCTTGACAGATGATGCATCTGATGCAATCAATGAGGATCGCATACTCAAAGTAAGACGAGAAAGGGGTGGAGTGGCCTGCTGAATCACCAGGACACACAAGGACAGATAAAACTTGATTGTCATGGTCCAGTATCTCTACACGCTGGCTAATCCTATTTGGTGACTCAGTGCTCACTGCTAATGCCGCATGTTTCTTTGGTGTGTTGATATGAGCTTAGCAAGCACTACCAGATGTGTGAGGCTGGACATTCATGGCCCAGATGTTCCATCAGTGTTTCAAATAGGCCAGAATGACGACCTCATCATCTTGCCTTTTTAGAGCTCCCAGAAAACCTCCTTTTATGTGTCAAATGTCTATCTCTTCATTAGAATTAAGGAACAGACAGTGCTATTTTATAATCGCTGAGTACTCTTATAGTTTTCTCTTCCTGTTTTCAGTATTTATTTTGTAAATGAAAAATGTTTCATTGGAATTTGAATTTAAAAAAAAAAAATTCCGTTCCGTTTTTTCCGTTAACATTTGTTTCAAGTAACAAAACATGTTTTGTATACTTTTATTTAACCTTGAAAACCGTAAACATTTTTCTAAAGGTTCATTTCACTTTATCTTTAATCATAGTATTTATTTTATTTATTTTAAATGAACTGCTGACTCATGGTTATTTATCTCTTTTTTAATAATAATCTAATTGTATGTTGTTTTGCAGAAGTGCCTAAGTGTCAGTCTTCATTTGGGAGAGCAGCAAGCTTCTACCAAAATCATGAGAGTAAGTGGAATAACCATTAAAGCATATACTACATGCTAAAATCATCGTATACTGTCTTAATCTAACACACAGTGTCTTTGTTTCTTTCCTTTTCCTGTAGACTTCTCATTTGACAGAGATCAGCAGCTGTATTTCGACGACACCTGTGTGGTTCCCGAGAGACTTGAAGGTAAGAGTTCACAAGTCACGTATAGTTTCAAATCAAAGTCAAGTTAATGGTCAACTGGTCAAATTTCAGTAGGTGTCAAGTGCTCCGAGAGAGAACTAGTACTGTGGTGCTGAATGCAGGCTGTGTCCACATTAGCCACATCTGTGTTGGAATTTCTCGCCTGCTTGTTCACGCTACTCTAGGCAAACGTTAACTCTCGTCGTAATTCTTGTTCCTGACAGGGAAGGTAAAGCAAGAGCCCTCAGTTTATCGTGATGGCCCGCCTTACCAACGACGGGGCTCCCTCCAGCTTTGGCAGTTTCTGGTCACGCTCCTGGATGACCCTGCCAACGGTCATTTCATCGCCTGGACAGGACGTGGAATGGAGTTCAAACTTATTGAGCCAGAGGAGGTATGCGACAACATTCAGTTCTCTCAGGTGCACACACCATTTACAGTAGCCCGGTATGTTCTTGCTTTCAGTAGTTGGGCTTCATATATTTTAGTGTTAATTTTGGGATAACCGAAAATATGTTAATAGGAACATTAAAATGTGAATAAAACTCTAAAATGCACATTAAGTTGTTGCCGATAGCCTTGTGGGCAGTTTGCCAATATGAAGCGGCGTTGTGATACGGGCGTCCTGTGTTTGAATCCTGGCTTGAGGAACTTTCCCGATCCTGCCCCCGTCCCTCTCTCCCACTTCACTTTCTGTCTACACTGTCCTATAACTATAAAAAAAAAAGGGAAAATAAGTTTTTTTTTAAAAATGCTTGAGGGGTGGATTTTATTCATTAAAGGTAATGGTTGGTTGTATATGTATAAAAAATGTCCTACTTTCCCTACCTTTCCATTCCAAAGAAAACTCCTCAGCCTTTTTTTTTTTTTCTGTTCTCTTGTCATGTAGTACTGATTTCAAAAACATTTTTGCAGGTCAACTGCATAGACAACCAATTTTTAATAAAATCCCTTCTTACATGGTGGTGAATTACCTATCTAAGAAGACATTTACACATTAATGAAAACACATTTACAGAAGTTCCTAGATGCTGAGGTAGTCACATGACTTTTTTGATAAGCAAGTCACGTCTGAATACTTTTTATTAATACAATGTTATTGTCTAAACACTGTCACTCTGACAAAAGGCACCTGCCAATTCTTAACATTTTATCAGACCGTTTTTGTGCTCTACATTGCAAGTAAATGTAATAAAAAAAAATTTTTTTAAAAAGACCACAGTGGCTTTCATGGTGGCTACAACCAATGTCTCTAAAAGTGACTGTGTACTTCTCTTGAACACCATTAGATTTGAGAGTTTTTGCAGTGTTCCAGGTTTTGTTGCCAACTAAATTGAACCGGCTAATGAAATGACAATGGTCATCTTTGTTTTCAGGTGGCCCGGCGCTGGGGCATCCAGAAGAACAGACCGGCGATGAACTACGACAAACTCAGCCGCTCACTGCGCTACTATTATGAGAAGGGAATCATGCAGAAGGTAAAGGCAGGTTCACCTTTCTTACACTCTATGCTCCGCTCATAATCACAATAGTTGCTGTAATTTTTGGGGGGGGATAATCTAATAACGCCTCTTTTCTCTTTTCAGGTCGCTGGTGAGAGGTACGTGTACAAATTTGTGTGTGATCCCGAGGCCCTCTTCTCAATGGCCTTCCCAGACAACCAGAGGCCCAACCTTAAAGCAGACCCTGACAGCCTGCCCGGAGTGGACGACGACACACTTCCGCTGGCGCACTATGACGATGGGGCTTCATACTTGGTGGACGGTGGAGAGCAGTGTGTTGCTGGGATGCCTTTCCCTGATGGTTATGTGTACTGAGCCTGAACGGTTGATCTGACTGAAACACATCTGTCCCTATTGCCTCGACTCCTTTTGAACTGTTGCCCACTTCCAGATTAACCCTCCCAATCATTAACAAGAACGAGGAGAAATCTGTGAGCCACCTTTTCTCAGGCGAGAGAAAGGTGTCAAGGAGGTGAGGAAAGCTGGCTTCCCATGCTTAATCCTTCCTCGTGGCAAACGGTCTCTGCTACAGAGAAGAAGAGGTTGAGCTGGAGCCGACCGGTGCCGAAAGACTGACAGATCTCACTGCGAGAATTGTAGCAATTCTGTTTCTGACAATCTGCTTTTTAAAAAAAGAAAAATTGGTAACGAATTAAGAGACGTCCTCACAGAAAAATAAACCTCAAACGCAGCACTATTTAATAGTTGCATTTTTGGTCCGAATTAATTTTGTTTTACCTCCAAACCATGTAGACAAGAAGTCAAAAGGGCTTTATTTTACAAGGAGAAAAAATGACCCCATTTGTTTCTTCAGACTTGTTAAGACTCTTTAGAAAGCTGGCTTTTATACAACACTTTTTGTTGAACTAAACGTGGACAGCTTTAATTATGCTGAGGAATACAGAACATGTTCTTTTTGTATTATTTGGTTTTGTTCGGAGTCCTTTGTCATGTGTTGGTTTTATATTAACTTTTTGTTTTCATGCTGGTTAGCCCAGGGGTTGTTGATATGAAGTTTAACCAGAAGCACTCTTAGTATATTTAGTCAACTTCACAGGACTGTTAACTCATTTTAAATGTATTTCTGTACACTTGTGTCTCCTTTTTTTTTCACTTCCCAAAAAGCCAAATTTTGAATTACAGATTACATATAATATTCTCACTTGACAACATTCAAAAGGGATGCACTAGTCAGACTTTCTCCATGCTTTAGTGTAAGTGAAGGTCAAACAACATCTAAACTTGCATTATTATTATTTTTGGCATCATTCTATATTTTAATGCACCAGGAAAGCAGGAGTATCAGGGCCTTGCATGCAATAAGGTACAAGAAAAATGCATTTTCCCGGTCAGCTACTCGTTGTTGAAAGACCACTGCTTCCTTTTGCATGACATATTCATTGATCAGCTGTCCGCTAACATATCGCTTTATGCTGGACAAAGAAGAAAGTTGGAGTTGTGGAGTTCTCTGCATTTGTATTCTCTCTCTTTTCCCTTTTTTTTTTTTTTTTTTTTTTTTTGTTGAAAAGATGAACTTATATATTTTTGCAAAGTCTGCATTTATTTGATTTTATTGTATAAGCTGTATAGTTCGGCCTGTAACAGATACTCTATGTATGTTTTAAGTGGATCCCTGTGTTGCAGCGACTGCACACCAGTGGTTACCGGACACCCTTTCCTGGTGGGTTCGAGAGCAGGGCCTTTAAATGAGAGGTGCAGCTTCTAAAATAACGGTTTTCTCATGGAACGAGGGGCTTGTCTCAATATCCACCACAGAAGGGTTGTCTGCACTTGTACAGGCTTAACCTTGTCCCCTCACAATGTGTACCTTACACTGCTGAGTTTATAATCTGTACTGGGTACAATAAACTGTCCATTCTGCTTCACTTGCACTCTTGTGTTCTGCTTTTTCTTCTTCCATATGTAAGTATTTCAATTGACAGAATAGCCACATGTTTGATATATATATATATATATATATATATATATATATATATATATATATATATATATATACAGTATTGTTCAAAATAATAGCAGTACAATGTGACTAACCAGAATAATCAAGGTTTTTAGTATATTTTTTATTGCTACGTGGCAAACAAGTTACCAGTAGGTTCAGTAGATTGTCAGAAAACAAACAAGACCCAGCATTCATGATATGCACGCTCTTAAGGCTGTGCAATTGGGCAATTAGTTGAAAGGGGTGTGTTCAAAAAAATAGCAGTGTCTACCTTTGACTGTACAAACTCAAAACTATTTTGTACAAACATTTTTTTTTTCTGGGATTTAGCAATCCTGTGAATCACTAAACTAATATTTAGTTGTATGACCACAGTTTTTTAAAACTGCTTGACATCTGTGTGGCATGGAGTCAACCAACTTGTGGCACCTTTCAGCTGTTATTCCACTCCATGATTCTTTAACAACATTCCACAATTCATTCACATTTCTTGGTTTTGCTTCAGAAACAGCATTTTTGATATCACCCCACAAGTTCTCAATTGGATTAAGGTCTGGAGATTGGGCTGGCCACTCCATAACATTAATTTTGTTGGTTTGGAACCAAGACTTTGCCCGTTTACTAGTGTGTTTTGGGTCATTGTCTTGTTGAAACAACCATTTCAAGGGCATGTCCTCTTCAGCATAGGGCAACATGACCTCTTCAAGTATTTTAACATATGCAAACTGATCCATGATCCCTGGTATGCGATAAATAGGCCCAACACCATAGTAGGAGAAACATGCCCATATCATGATGCTTGCACCTCCATGCTTCACTGTCTTCACTGTGTACTGTGGCTTGAATTCAGAGTTTGGGGGTCGTCTCACAAACTGCCTGTGGCCCTTGGACCCAAAAAGAACAATTTTACTCTCATCAGTCCACAAAATGTTCCTCCATTTCTCTTTAGGCCAGTTGATGTGTTCTTTGGCAAATTGTAACCTCTTCTGCACATGCCTTTTTTTTAACAGAGGGACTTTGCGGGGGATTCTTGAAAATAGATTAGCTTCACACAGACGTCTTTTTGCCACACTGCTATTTTTTTGAACACACCCCTTTCAACTAATTCAACTAATTGCCCAATTGCACAGCCTTAAGAGCGTGCATATCATGAATGCTGGGTCTCATTTGTTTTCTGAGAATCTACTGAACCTACTGGTAACTTGTTTGCCACGTAGCAATAAAAAAATATACGAAAAACCTTGATTATTCTGGTTAGTCACATTGTACTGCTATTATTTTGAACAATACTGTATATATATATATATATATATATATATATATATATATATATATATATATATATATATACACACACACACACAAACATACAGTACTGTTCTAAAGGTTGGGGTCAGTTAGCTTTATTGATTTTTGTTTGCCAAGACGGCTAAAATATACAGAAACGGTAATATTGTGAAATATTATTACAATTAAAATTCTATTTTACAATCTCATTTATTCCGGTGATGGCAAACATAATTTTCAGCTTCATTACCGTAGTTTTCAGATCCTTCAGAAATCATCCTAATATGCTGATTTCATACTCCAGAAACATTTCTTATTATTATTAGTGTTCAAAACACTTGAGCTGCTTATCATTTTTGTGGAACTTTTTTTTTTAATTCTTTGATTAAATAGAAAGAAATATAACACTTCAACATAACAAACATAGAAATATAACACTTCAAAAAAGGAAACTTTCATATATTCTAGATTCATTACATGCAAAGTAAAACAATGTTTTTATTTTTGATTAGAGCTTACAGCTTATGAAAGCAAAAAAAAAAAAATTAAAAGTATCTCAAAATATTGGAATATGTATATTTGAGTTTATTTAAATGACCATCACTACAGTATAAATTCCAGATTATCTCCTGTTCTTTGAAACCCCAATAATGGGGAAGACTTCTGACTTGACAATGGTCCAGAAGGCAATCATTGACACCCTCCACAAAGAGGGTAAGTCACAGAAGGTCATTAATGAAAGGGGTGGCTGTTCACAGAGTCCTGTATCAAAGCATATTAAATTCAAAGGTGACTGGAAGGAGGAAATTGGGTTTGAAAAGGTGCACAAGCAACAGGGATGACCACAAGCTTGAGAATACTGTCAAGCAAAGCTTGATTCAAACACTCGGGAGAGCTCCACACGTAGTGGACTAAAGCTGGAGTCAGTGCATCAAGAGTCACCACACTTAGACGTCCTCCGGAAAAGGTCTACCAAGCTTCTTCTGAAACAGAAAAAAACGTCAAAACCATGTTACCTGGGCAAAGCAGAAATAGAACTGGACTGTTGCTCAATGGTCCAAAGTCGTCTTTTCAGATAAAAGTAAATTTTGAATTTTATTTGGAAATCAAGATCTGGGTCCGTATTCATAAAGAATCTTAATGCAAAAAGTAGCTTCTAGTGACAAAATTCTAAGAAAGTTCTTAGAAATGTGGGCGTTTACCCTTAAAATTAAAGAAAAAATCCTAGTAAAGAAAGAAGTAATTCAGAAAGCACCTTAACCCTTAAAAGAGGTCTTAAGGTCAAACTTGTTAGGAGCACAGACGACGACTTTTAAGAGAAAATGGCAGAGAGAGACGAAGAGGCAGAAGAAATGTGTTGCAGACAATGGATGACAGTGAGTTAATAAGACGGTATAGATTATATAATAATTGATAATTTAATATATAAATTAAAGTAATCACTACATTACGATATTTGGCAACTGGGAAAATGCAACAATGCAATAGTGATGATTTGAGTCTGTCACAACCTTCTGTGAGCAGAGTGATCACACAAACAATTCCAGCACTTTCAGAACATCTTATTGTGTCGCAGTTCATTTCGTTTCCACTGGACATTCCCACCTTGCAGGCTCAAAAAACTGCATTTATGAATATAGCAGGCTTATAGGTGCACACAAGCAGGGGGAATGAACCGTTAATAGTTTGTGCTATATGCTCCCATGTCTGCTTCTTGTCCCTTGCTGTGACACCCAGCCCGAATTTTCCTTTAAGAATGGCCTTGTGTTCATCCACTAACTGGGCTATCAGTAAACACTGTTCCTCTATCCAGTTTGGCTTTCTCGCCCTTCTTGGTTTTGATTCCATGTTTGATACATTAAAACCAAGATTCAAACCGCCACTTTAATAGGACAGCAATCACTGTAATTGGAAAGAGTGGAACAATTTTTATCATTCTAAACCAATCAAATACCTTATAGGAAATTAAAAGCATGGTAAATAAAAAAAGGATTTATATACACACATATAATGTGTGTGTGTGTGTGTGTGTGTGAGAGAGAGAGAGAGAGAGAGAGAGAGAGAGAGAGAGAATGGTCAAATAGGAAAAATTACGGATGTAATTTCAAAGTGAGAATTAGAATAGACCCTATACTTAAAATCACCCTTTTTTTTGTCTTTTCCTTACTCAGAGTTGCTCTCAGATCGGTCCCGAATTGCTCTTAAGCTAAGACTCCTACATAAAAGTTTTTAAGCTAAATTAATAGTTTTCTGAGAGGATTCTTAGGCTACGTTCACACTGCAGGCTGAAACGACCCAATTCCGATTTTTTTGCCCCTATGCGACCTGTATCTGATCTTTTCATGACAGTCTGAACGACACAGATCCGATCTTTTCAAATGTGACCCAGGCCACTTGGGTATGTGGTCCTGAATCCGATACGTATCCAATCTTTTTAAATGCGACCTCTATCTGAACAGCCAGGCCAAATATATCCGACCTGTACGTCATTGATACGCTACAAACATCATTATTCTGCGTTGAAATAGGCGGGAATGAGAAGAGCCACTCACATCAGTATCCCACCACTCCTGGCTGCGACTCCGCACCCACACCTTTCTCTGTACCGATGTTGCTAACACTGCTCCACAAAACGCCATGGCCAAAAACCTTGCTCTCCTCCTTCTTTTTAATTTTCTTCTTAAAACGAGAAGATTGTAATTGTGCTGGCTCCGTTGGGAAAATAACTTTAATATTGGAAAAAGAGCTCCACTGTTGACTACACTGTTGTTGACATCCATGTTTAACGTTAGCTACTTCCGCAAACAACGAGTGATGTCGTTCACCGTTGAGTACTCTTCTGCGCATGCGGGTCACCTCTAGGTCGTTTCACGTTCACACAAGAGACCACAAAAGGTCGCATTAAATTGAAAATGTGAACGGCCTCGCAAAAAAAATCAAATTTAAAAAAAAAATTGGAATTGAGCGTTAAGCCCTGCAGTCTGAACGTAGCCTTATAATCTTTATGAATACAGGCCCAGGAGATTTTGGTGTACTTTATGCTCCCATCGGCTGACAAGCTTTACGCAGATGCTGATTTCCTTTTCCAGCAGGACTTTAGCACCTGCCCACAGTCCCAAAACCACTTCCAAGTGGTTTGTTGACCATGATATTACTGTGCTTGATTGGCAAGCCAACATACCTGACATGAACCCCATATTGAATCTATGGGTAGAAAGATGAGAAACAGTCGATCTTACAATACAGACGAGCTGAAGACTCAGTAGTGCCTCAGCAGTGCCCCAGGCTGATCGCTTCATGCCACACCCCACTGCTGCTGGAGTTTGTGCTAAAGAAGCCCCGGCCTAGTATTAAGTGCAGAAATAAACAAACTTTAAAGAACTTGAACTTTTCTGTTTTTCAAATCCTTTTTTTATTGATCTTAGGAAATATTCTAATATTTTGAGATACTGGATTAGTAACTTTCATGAGCTGTAAGCTCTAATCATCTATCTATCTATCTATCTATCTATCTATGGACACACATCCCTATTTTATATATATATATATATATATATATATATATATATATATATATATATATATGTGTGTGTGTGTGTGTGTGTGTGTGTGTGTAAATATATATATATATATATATATATATATATATATATAAAACATAAAAGTCTTTACTGCCACTTTTGATAAATTTAATGCATCCTTGCTGAGTTATAACTCATTTTGAGTTACAATATATATATATATATATATAAATATTAAATATACCTATGTTTAATTATTTATATACCTTATGTTATATATATTATTATGTGCATATGTGAAAACTATAAAGGCTGTTTCAGATAATGGGCTGGCAATTGCTTTCTTGCACTGAATATGAAACTCTATTCTCTATCGATCAGCCTTTATTCAGTTAAAGGCCTTTTGCTGTCCCAGGGGCTGCACTGCCCTTTCATCAGGGCATTAGATGGTTAGCTAATGTGTGTCGGCTCATATGGTCATGCTGTAGGCCTCCCATCTATGATTATTTAATAACTTTGTATGGATGGGTAGACAGCATGTGCGATACTATATCTTGCACTTATGTCATAACATCCAAAGCCTCAATTATTCATCCAAACCCATTTATGAGCTTTGTACTGTTTGCACAACACAGTGCATTTATACTTTAAGCATTTTCCTTATCTTTTCATTCTCACACTAAGACTCAATTCATAATTGCATTCTGTCTTGATGAATTTCATCCAGGAAGAACTGAAAACGGAGGCGCTCCAGATTGGGGCTGATGTTAGATCTCCGTGGCACCATTCCTTACCCCATTCTGCTCTAGAAAAGCACTGTAAATAACCCTGCAGTCAACACAACCATTTTATTTCTAGCTAACTTCATGATGTAGTCTATAACTGACTAATGCAATAGAGAAGAACACTATGAGCAATTTATACATTTATGCAAAGAAGTTAATGGCTAGGTCCATTAACATATATTTTGCACTTTGGTCTGCTAATGACTTTTAGTGAAGTATTGATTTCACTCAGCAGAACGACAGCTAATGCATACCATTTGCTTAGGGTATGTCTTTTAGCACAATGAAGCAAGAAAGAGCTACAGATGTGACATGATCTAACTCACTACTATTTATTGTGCCATGTAAGCAACTGTCCTCCTGCTTAGAAACAGACTGAAATTAAATTTACTGTGATTATAATACATGCTCCAATTTATGAATTTTACTTACGACAAGTCAATTGCTGGCACTCAGAGCTTGACCTTTGTAATTTACTTTAAGTAATTTGTTGTATGCTACAATTTACCATAATATAAATACCTATGATATAATAACTTAAGCATTTTTTTTAATGAATTTGAATGTTTAAAAAAGCACAGGGAAAGGCGTCTTTCTTTTCTTTTTTCACTAACTAGTTAAGAGCAAAATAGGATTTTCCTGCTTATTATAAACCCAATCCAAGTCATGAAGAGAGTTCATTCATCGTGGTTTGTGTTCTCTCTAGTGGCCACATCAATAATAGCAGTCACACGATACCAAACACTAGGAATCACCAGATGCTCGTTTTATAAAGCCATATTTGGTTATATAACAACTTAAGAGTCTCATGATTTTGGTTAACATGGTATTCATAAATAATGTAATCATTTTGGGTTTTGTTTTTCACTTGTTTTAAACAGCTTTCTATAAGGATCAGTAGAGGGCGAAGGGGAACATTTAATTAAACATCTTTAACGTTACCTACTTTTACCATATTTAATACATAACATGCAATAAAAAAACAAAACAATATATATATATATTATTGTTTTAATTAAGTGCATCGTGGTTGAATTAAACTGATCCTGCAGACAAGAAATCACAATAAATAATCTTATAAATAACATGATGCAATACGTCATGACGTAAAATAATGAATCGTTGATTTTCTGTAAGAACTCATTCACAACTGATGATATCTCAGTGAGCGTTAAAATTGGCTGGTCAAAATAGTCAAGTTAACAATTACACAAGTGAGAGCAATTATGTTTACACTCATATCGTACGACATTTACATGTAATTGATATGTAAATGAAATGCTTATCTGGCGCCAGTTTATTAAAAAATCGCGCAGCTGCAGCCCTTAACGTTAATCAGCTGTACCTGAGGTGAACAAGGTCTGCCGTAGTTTTGTTGTCGATAATATCTGGTGCAAACATATTCTAACGGTCTTTTTCTTGAATTTGGTGATTTAAATCGTTTCAGAACATGTGGTTCCCTCAACCTGTCGACGTCGTGCCATTACCGTTCGTCTTTGAGTCACATTCAATAACATGTGAGGATCTTTCTGCCAGAACCATGTGGCCAGTCTTTCCCGTTGGCCAAAGTGCATATAATGCAGTGAACGAGATTAATGGTAAGTTATATCAGAGACAATTTGGTTATATAGAGCCCAAGGAAGTCGGGTTGGAGTTGGTCATTTCTAAACGAGGCTTTAAATCTGGTGTATTTTGGGTAACGTTAATACATAACGGTCCACTTTACCGTTAACTACCCTATTCAGAATAAATCGTGGGTTTACCCAGTTTTCCTTCGTGCATGGCGTTTTGTTAACAATTAAAAACTCAAAAAACATAGAATTGTAGTGCTTTGGATATGAACGCGTTTTAGTAGACCATGTAATAACGCGGATACCTTTGCCCTTTGGTCCTTTTAAATTTCGAGCGCGCGGGCATTTAATTGAATGTGCAGTGCTTCCGGTGTCATCCGCTTCCAGTTATTTTATGAGGTACTAAAAGCGGCTTTATATTCCAAACTAGTATTTCTTGTCGTATTATTTAAATTTATCATCGTAATAATAACAACTGCTTTGTAGTGCAATGCAGTTTGATGCACTTTATTTAATTTTATATTAATATCCCTAGAGCAGCTAATGAATCTAAAGTCTATCATCTTAATAGAAAATAGCTTAATTTCGCGTGTATATACCGTGTCCACAGTATAATAGATACTTCTGAGATTTAGATAAGGTTACCTAGCGCCATCGCTCGTTTTCGGCGCGCGCATGCTCTTGTGTGGTCAACGGTCAACACCTCAGACTCCTTTAAAAGTTGGACTTGGCGAACATATTATATAGATAATTTAGATATGGCATAAATAAGCTGGTAACGTCAGGAGAAAAAAAATCCATCAGATAATTAGTGTAATCAGACATAACTTGTATATCTTTTTTTACTCAGTGTTGCTGAATTTCTTGTACATCTCTCAAGGCTTTCATAATCATCCACTGTACACCAATGATGGAAGGAAGTTTTTGTTGAGGAGGTAAGCAATTGTTAAATAAAGGTTTAACCAAACTCATTTGCTTCAAACCTTCAGTAAGAAATTTCACAAATAACCTTTTACTCGTACACATCAGTGTGCTTGCATTAGATCACTTTGAATCAGTATAATTTGAATTACCACTGAGCCTTGTTAATTTGAGGAGGACAGTTGTGCATCTTGTGTTGTAGGTCACTGTTCGAGCTTGTCTTGGCCAATGACTATCTGGAGCTCACAGATCCAAAGTTGCTTGGATGGTTTCTGTGTTTAACAGCAGAGGACAGAAACTTGATTAAACGTAAGGGCATATAAATTATAAAATGACCTTCAATTATTGAAAGCATTTGAGCAGTAAGTAAAATGTGGGTCTATATGGAAATTGTGCTTTCTCATCCAACAGAAGAGGGAGGGCTTCTGCCATTTTTACAGAAACACCCGGCACTTCGAGTAGACCGACATTATGTTTGTGTGAAATGTGAGTCCAGTTGGTAAAACATTACTAAGAATGGATGTTTATTTTGTCAGCAAGTATTCTGTATACAGCGTAAAATTGATCTTTTATAATTTAGCAAAAACCAGAGGAAACTGCATTCCCCCTCCAGCAACTATGTCATCAAATAAGTAAGTTTAAATTTTTATATATATATATATATATATATATATATATATATATATATATATATAAAATTATTTTTATTTTTTTATGTTCAGTTTTTTTCTGCTGGGGAAGCCTTCCCCTGGCTACCGGGACTTGGGGCAAAAAAAGCCACTAAATTGGACCAATATGCCCTTCTACAAACAAATATATTACGTCTATTTCTAACAAAGTGAATATGAATAGACAGTGTCGATTGCGGCATTGAATTAAGATCTGCTCATGTTCCACCATTTTTCATTTGAGGTATTTTTAATGTTGCGCATTTTAAACAAATCACGCTTTGAATGCACCGATGTATTGGCCACCGATATTTATCTGCCGATTTTTCCTCAATTAACAACCATCTGCATAATGGTTGATATGGAAAAAGGCCGATATAACAATCTGATGGTTTATCAATTAACTGTCAATTAATCAATTAATAATCCTAGTGCTGCTCTCTGCACTTTAATGCTAATCAAAAAACTTAAGACAAAAGACTGCACACTATTCTTTACTAAATAACTTTTGTAACTTTAATAAGTGTAGCAGACCTCATCTGAATGACGACCAAAACTTTACTGTTTTAAGATTGTGTCCTTTTTTACTCCAACAAAATCACCATAAGAGCTAAACAAAGGATGGGCACCAAGTTCCGGCATACACTTTTTGTCTTTTTTTTTTATAATCCATTTCTCTCAGATCTACCTTCCAATATGGAAGAAAAAGCTATTGCTATTTGTTTTATTGCAATTTTAAATTTCTGCCTAATATCGATTAGACAATAGTTATTTTCATGTTATGGCTGATAGCCAATAATGGCCTATATAAAGTTCTGTATTTTGTCCAAATGAACAATAGTTCGTTAAAAATGTTTTTGATTTTAGATTTGCTTAATATTTCATTAAACACAAGTTTAAAAAATTAACTTTGAGTGATAAAGGATTACAAAGATATTGTAAATGCAAAAAAAAAAAAAAAAATGAGGGAAATCAAATGAGCAGCACAATTATTGAATAATAAATATATATTTAGAAAATGAAGTGTGGGTACTGAAAGGTTTTATGCATTGGCTGTTGTCTGGATTTTGAGATGTGGTGGTTGCTCTCAATAGATGAAAGCATTAATATATGCATGCATGTGTCTGTTTTAAAGGTCAAGGTACCCATCGTTTTATGGTGCATCCCAGTGTCAAAATTGTGGAACCAGTTGTCCATTTGGTTCCAAGAAGTGCAGATGTTGTGGCTTTCACATTGAGATTTCAGAAGACAAAGTCTGTCTGTCGGGTGAGATATTATAGTCCTGCCGTAGACTTTTGACACCTAACTAAGAGCTAGAATACTGATTACTGCTTTATTTTTCAGAGAATGAGAAACAACTTGAGCTGCTACCAAACAATGTGAAAGAAGAGCTGATCGTCCAAAATGATGCAACTGTTGGTTGCACACAGAGCACCCTTAATACTCAGAAAACAAGATGCACGCAGAGCTGTGATTATGGACGCCCTGCTGCACATCCTCCTTCATACAGTAAGGGAATGTGTCCCCATGCCCAGTGCCTGTCTAAGTTGTGGGAGGAAGTAGAGAACAGGGAGGACACCAAACACTTTAAGGACACGACAACCCAGGCAAATTTCTCCCTCGATATGGAGCTGGATATACAGAGTCGGGTTCAGAGGAATGACGATACCCAAAATTACCAAGACCTATCTTATGTACAAGCGGAAGAATCAGATTACCACACTCTGGATCAGGAAGCGATGGCAGAATACTACAGTTTCAGTAACACCAGCTTAGACCATTCAGCATGGAGCGATGGCACCCGGAGTACAGATGCAGCCTACAATGATTCAGTCATGGCAACCAAAGGTAGTACAGAACTATCAGATGAACCTTCAAATGCCACCATGGCCACTGCTGCAAACTCTACTGATTGTTTCTCTTGCCTTGGCAATTCTTTTGAGCTGGAAAATGAGTCAGGAGACCATCAAGAAGACATAAGAAAGAACCATGACTCACTATATGAGCAACAACTCAAAGAGATCAATGTGGGACCTTCACTGAAATCCAAATGTGGTGCTTCAGTTTCTGTGGACCAACTAATAGATGCCTGTGGTGATTTCAGAGCCTGTTTCACATCTTCATGTGCAACAGAGGTTGATCAGATCTTCCAACTGAAAAATGTTGCCACTGACACAGACCTGCTAGCTGTCAGCCATGAGAAAGATACACAGACTGTGCAAAGAGCCACATCTGAAAAGAACACCATTACTGAAGTCTGCATGTCTGATTTAGATGTCCTAACAGAGGTATCTTAATTTCTAAATGGTTTGGTTGTTGTAGTTTATTTTCAAATGAGCTGAGTATAACGTGCCCATCATTTACTCCTAGGAATTCATAAAGCTAAAGGAGACAACGGATGAGCTAAAAAAACTGAAAAGCAGAAAGGCAAGGTGATTTGCTGAAAATGTTAGCTATTGTACCAAAAAATGAAAATTGTTTAGTCACTCTCATCTCATTCCAAAGCCATAAGACTTCTGTTCATCTTATAAACACAAACCAAGAGACTTTTAATGTAACTTTCTGAGGAGGATTTCTGAGCTTCATTTGAAAGTGCATTCTACCATTTGAAAAGTGCATCAATCAAGTACATCTGATTTGCCACTTACCATCTTTTATGTGCTTTATGATTGAATGTTGATCAGTCTTTAAAGTATCACAGTATTTTCCGCACTATAAGGCACACCAGATTATAAGGTGCACCTTCAATGAATGGCCTATTTTAGAACTGTTTTCATATATAGGCCGCACCGGATTATAAAGCGCATAGAATAGAAGATACTGCAGTCAAACGTTTGACTGGGTTTGCGTTATGCATCCACTAGATGGAGCTGTGCTAAAGGGAATGTCAACATTTTGACAGGGCGCCTTGATCCATATATAAGGCGCTCCGGATAATAAGGCGCACTGTCGTTTTTTGAGAAAATTAAAGTCTTTTAAGTGCGCCTTAAAGTGCGGAAAATATGGTATTTTGATTGTATTTGTTACTTTTTTTACTTCGTTCAATAGTTAGTAACGTTTCTTAGTGTGATTATTATTTTAAGTGTAAAATGTCCAAACTACTGTAACAAGATGCTTAAGTGCGTTCAGAGCATTGTTATTGTTGTTAATGTTACTTTTTTATTAATTAGAGATTATATAGAGATTGCTTTATAGGATTTCCATTTATACCCAAGATACACATCCTTGAAAGCCAGGAAGATTAAGCTTTTAAGTGTAAAAATGATTCAGTAAGATATTAAACACTTTTTATTACAGTTATTATATTTTTAAAACAGTGCTTCAGTCTTCATCACTGTTGTGCATCAAATCATTTGGTGTGGTTTGAAATGCCTAGAATGATCATGTCATGTTCTTCTCGGCCCTAGTCCTGGCGGTGACCACTGCAGGAGAGTTTGTGGATGTGACTGTGCCCAGCGAGTGACGAGAGCAGAACTGCGTCTTCTCACTCTTCAGTTTGTCATGTGTCAGCAGCACTGCTGGAGACGCTACTTCACCTCCCCACAGGGTGAAAGTGTTCTTTGGGGGTAAGAGATGGCTCACAGAAGGATTTGTATTATGACAATTCGATACTTTTCTTTTAAGGTATTCTGTCCTAACCTTTGAGGCCAGCTATTTTTTGTATGTTCCTTAGGAGCGAGGGCCTTCCAGACGGCATAGCAGAAACCCTGAATACACTACAGAATGAGTACAGTGAGATGAGGAAACAGATTCTAGCAGGCATTCCTCTGGATAACCTTAAGCCCCTGTCAGTAGACTCTGAAAATATAACTACAAGGGCAAACTACAGCCCAGCATCGGTATGACAAATCTGGAATTGTCAAGAATTTGGAAATGTATCATATATGATCTGATATATATATACTGTAGTTGGTAATGAGCTGTCATTTCAGGTACTTGAGGCCCATTTAAACTCATTGGACTGTCCAGGAAGGTAGGTGGTCATGATGTTTCAAATAAATATCCTTGAAACCTTTTCACAGAAGTAGTAAATAACTGGTATGAGTTACACTTGTGGACAAAATTATTAGAAAACTAGTATTTACAAAAGCTAAAAATTATTTAAAGTCCGTTATTTTCATTTTTTTTTTTTTTTTTTTTTTTGCTGTAGTGTGTCAGTAGGAAATATCAGTTTACATGTCCAAACATTAATCTTGCCATTAATTGTAATAATCCAGAGAGATTTTTGTTTGCACAAGGAGTCCGACAGCAGCCAGTGCTCCACACAGACATCTGATCTCATCATCATCAGTCTGTCTGGAATAACATGAAGAAACTGAACACACTGAGACGGACTCAATCCAGTAGAGCACCGGCTGTTGTCAGACTCCTTGTGCAAACAAAAATCTCTCTGGATTATTACAATTAATGGCAAAATTAATGTTTGGACATGTAAACTGATATTTCCTACTGACACTAAATGAGAAATGGTTCTCAACTGACTTACCTGGTTTAGAATACATATTTATTATTATAATGTAGATTTTTTTTTTTTTAATTACTACTATCATTCTGCAAGTATGCATTAAATTAAGTGCCAGTCATGAAAGAATCAAAAGATTGCTATGAATGATGTTCTTTTGACCTTTCTATTTCTCAAAGAATGCTGATAAAAATGTTTTTAAAAAATTTTCTTGAGCACCAAATCAGCATATTAGTATGTGCATGTAACACTGAGGACTGGAGTAATGATGCTGAAAATTCTGCTTTGCATCACTGAAATAAAGTACATTTTAAAATATATTAAAATAGAAAATAGCTGGTTTAAATGTAGTAATTTACAATATTACTGTTTTACTGTATTTATTCAAATAAATGCAGCTTTGGTGAGCACAAGACCCTTCTTTCAAGAACATAAAAAAATCTCACAGCTACAAATTTTTTTTAACAGTAGTATAGATAAATAGATATGAAACTTTTTCTTTCCTGTGCTCCGTTTTATTGTACTTTTTCCCCACATAATATCAGCTTAGTCTGCCTGAGCTCTGTTTCGTCACAGTTTATATACACTGAATTTTGCTGTTTGATGGGTAATGTTTGTGTATGGCCTTGTACATGTTCAGAAGTATTATTTCATTATGTATAGTACCATTGCAAGCGGTCGAAGAGTGGATGAAGAAAGTGAAGAGATGAGAGCACCAAGCACTGAAGCTGCTTTGGTAGTTCATTCACATACTATTATTTATTTGATTAAATTGGGATGAATCAACAATTGTATCTGAAATATGAGTTTGTTATATTGGAATGGCCAGTATTTGTCCTTTCTGAATAGGATGACACAAAAGGTGGAAGCAACAAGCAAAATAAAGCTCTGGTCCTTTTACCCAAGCAGCCAGGAGCTTCGGCTGAGCACAACCCTGGTATGAATCTCAAACTGAGAAAAGAGAAATAAACCAGAATCATTTCTCAGCAGTGTTTGGTATGCATGCTATGGTAGGTGTCATCAAAGATCCGAATAGCAGCGAGGCTTGGTTTGATGCAGAAGAGGAACTTGGGTCTCCAAATCAAGATGGAAAAATGGAGAAACTGAATGAAAGGAAAGAAAGTATGGACTACAAAATGGAACAACACATGAAACTGCTATTATATAAGCCTAAACTTATAATTGTGAAGCTGAAATGCTGTTTATGAAAGCACCTCATTGCTGTAGGCTGGTGGATTTAGTTGACTGATATTTGCTACTCTTTCACAGGGACTGATGAAGATGAATCAAACCACAGTTCCCTCTTGTGCATTACAAGCTTGCCTGGCAATATCACTGAGGTAGAATCCACACAAATGTTAAGTTTTCAGTGAAGTTAATTATGTGCCTCTAGGAGGCAGCAGCCACCACTAAATGTTCTTTTTCTGTAGCATGAAGTGCTGCTTTGGTTTGAGAAGTACAATGCCACCAATGTCTGCATCTCCACTTTCAGCAACAGTATGAGGTAAGGTATAAAATATTTATCAACCCTGATTAGAATTTTGCAGTTTTTTTTCCAAATGAAATTGTATTTAATGCATTACACCTTTCTTAGACGCACTAATTATCAATCAGAGTAAATAACAAACCTTTGAAGTTAAGTATTAGAGCGTAAATAACCATGGACTAAAATAGTTTCACAAGGTTTCTTGCAGGAAAACCTTGCTGAACTTGATTATGACTTGACTGGGTATGACTACTCATTTTGCCTAATCTCAATGTGCCAGTACGGCAGCAAAGAGCCTTCAGCTCCACACCCAAATTGTGATGGTTACAGTTACCAAACTGGCAGTTTAAAGATACAGTGCTTGTTTTTTATATTAATCTTTGGAGATGCTGAATGTAGTAGTTCCGGGTGTTAAAGCATTATCAGAGATTATCATTAATGAAATGCACTCTTGTCTGTCCATATGTAGGGCAGCTATTGTTTATCTCAAGAGCCCCAGTGATGCCATAGCAGCAGTTAAAGATCTACACGGGTGCTCCCTCCAAGGCCACACTGTCCAGGTGGTGCAACTCCACGGGCCTGTCTCAGCTGATCTTAAACTGATCTGTGATCTGCCCCACAGCACCTCAAAAACCCATACAGAAGAAGCTGCTGGGGATGGACTCGGGACGAAGGGTGTAACCTATACTTCTTCACCTGGTGTAAGTATGAAGTAGAAGGCTTTTTTAGAAAGCTTGCTGTGTCCAAAACTAATTAACTTTCTATCACTAGTACTTTGAAATCCAATCATGTGTGTGTATTTAGTATTATTATGAGCTAACATAATTATAATAGCTAACTAGCTAATGTGTTCTTATTTTAAATGATATGTACATATATTATTTTATAAATTAGTTTCAGTTATTGCTAATATCATACCAATTTAGCTTTTTTTGTTCCAAACCCTTAAGATGATATGTTTTTGACCCAGGGGCCGCGCTGTAGTGTGGACCGGTTAACCAATGTCTGCGACTCGCCCACAGCCTCTGGCACCTGTGTGCCACAGCACTACGCCACCATGGGAAGCTTTGACACCATCATGGCCCGGCTGTCAGAGCGCCACCCAAATGTAGGCCGCCAGAGGATCGTTGATGCCCTGTTGGAACTGCGGGCCAAACATCAGGGCTTCCTCAGTGGGCTTCCTTTAAAATCTATAGTGGATATGACCTCTGAGCTTCTAACACAGGCCTCTACTGTGACACATATTTGAGTTAGTACTGTTTTAAGCAGCGATAAAGACCTCGTAAATAGTTCCTTTGACTAGTATGACTGGATTACAGTTGTCAGTTCGTTGTTGTTGTTTGTTTGTTTTTTCAGCTAACTATTGTTATCTACAGCCATTTCATTTTAATTCATTAATCAGAGTTCTCCTAGAGGTGGAGTTATTATTTTTTTTATTCATTTTAGGTTTTCATCTCTGCTGTTATCAGTTATGCTAAGTGCATATGGAAGTTTCTTTGTGTTTCCTGAATAAAACGGTTTTCCTGTGTTTCCTATATTGATTTGATGAGTGCAAGCCCAGGCACAGTGTAGATCTGCACATTTCAAATGTGCAAATTTCAGAGCATTTCAAGTCATGTGACCAGGGGTCTTTTGAAATTGTAAAAATGGTCAGTGGTGGAGGGACCCTTTTTTATCACTCCTGTCAGCTCAGGTTAAACTAGAACCACTTTATATTCTTGAAGGTACCTAATGGGTTCTCCACTGTTCTTTCTGCAATGTAATTAGTGATGGTCACATGACTGCTGACTGCACTGGATGAAATTTCTGAGCCAGATCTCAGATCTCTCCATGAAGTCCCCCAGCACTGCACCTTTCTATCTCTCCCTATGTCTGACACTCACACTTCAGGTCTTGAAGTCTCCACCAATGAGCTGAATCATGTTTGATAGATGAGGCAGATATACAAAATGTGCAGGACAGGGTTGAGAACTACTGACTTAGATGTTTAATGTACTACTGACATTAACGTTTTTTTGTTTTTGTTTTCAAAGTGCTCTAAACCTACTTTTACGGAAAAAAAAAACAGCATGCAACAATTTTAATGTAATTTGTCAGTTTTACGTGAGAAACTGATTTGTACTTTAGAGCAAAATATGATTGTTCAGTCCATAAAACACATGTATTGGTTACTAAGATCAAATCGTTGAAGAGTTAAATGTCCTTTTAAACTTCTTCGTCCTAGTCGGTGTTACTTTCTCCCCTCATATTCTGACTAGCCCCGCCCTTTGCTTTTTTATTTATTATTTTATTGGCAAGTACGTTTGAATGACTTGTTTACTGTCCAATCAGTGCATGCTTTGAAGTCGCCCTACCATCCAATCCCAGCGAGGGGGGATTTGTTGGAAGTGATTGGGAAAAATCGTCCAGTCTCTTCTCCCATGGGCGGAGTCTAGATTAACGTGAGGGACGCGGCAGGCACTCAACTATTGAACTTCCACGCTGAAAACAACCGGATGATGAGTAAAACAGTCTGTTTACAAAGTTTAACGTGTTTGCAAAGGAAGATTTGAAACTCAGTATGGATGCAGTCAATGGGGAATTATTGCAGTGGACCGCAGACAGAGTGCGACAGTAACAATAACTTTGAATGTGGATTATAGTTCAGAGTTTTCTCGTATGTTTACCAGTGCGACTCTAACTTCAGTCATGTGTGCTCCGCAGTGATGTGGACAGGATGGACACAAAGAAGACCTCAGCCACTCACGATATAAGAAACGGACATTTATAATATAAACTGTTTTTTTATACAATTGGACAAAAACAAAAGTTTTGACGTTGAACGGTTTTGATTTTGCAAGGAATAATGTGGAAACCTTGCCCATTTACACGTCACCCGGCCCTTCTAGTTTACATAGTCTTGGAAATATTTATTCTCAGCGTCAAAGGTAAGAGTAGTTCAGTGTTTAATGAAATGTCATCTAAATGCTTTATCTGATTTCGCTTACATGAGTAACAATTCAAATAGGTATACTACATAATACATTAGTAAATGCAAATACATGAAATAAATATGAATTTTGTGTTTCTATATATATATGTGTGTGTGAATAAATTGTATGTTTGAACATTAATTTGCCTTTCCCTTCATTATTGCAATTCATTCCATCTATTTCTTTAGTGTTTAATGTACTTAATGTATTTATTTCGCCAACATGATAATGAGGGGAGGTCAGTTTGACCCAATTACTTTTCTATGCAATTCTGTGACTTTGTATCGTTTCTCATGTTTGTGTCGATGAATCACTTGTGTCGTAGAACTCCTTGGTTGTAAGTGTCTTTAGATCAAAAGGTGTTAAATGCATAAACTCATAATACCTATCTGCCTTGCAATGGATTTTTTAGGTCTTAATGTTTGCACGAGCGGCAGCGCCACATCTTGTGAAGAATGTCTCCTCATTCACCCGAGCTGCGCCTGGTGCGCGCAAGAGGTACTGAGACACTGTGATTTACAGAAGATCTCACAAAACCTGATGAGCTGCCTACCTTGACAATACTTTTAGCCAACAAAGACTAGTCAAATATTGTCTAGTTAGGCAGACGGGCCACTGATTTATTTATACATTTGAATATACTTCAATCCAGGGCATTACTGCTGTATTTCGCTGCATTTGTAGGTTTGTTCGTTTATTTAATGGTTTTCTCCCATCAATCACCACAGCAATCTTTTTCCCTGATTCAGGACTTTGGACAAGCTAGAACTCTCAACTCACGATGTGACTTCAGCCAGAACTTACAGAAAAGAGGATGTGATGCCCCTTTCATAGAAAATCCCAGGAGTGGCAGCTCTCTGTTGCGGAGCAAACCTCTGAGCTCCAAAGGTTCTGGGGTGACCCAGTATGATGTCATCCAGATATATCCACAAAAGATCTCTCTTAGCTTAAGGCCTGGTAAGGCTTCTGAGAAACACCCATTTTAATAAATCATTAGCAGATACTTTGTAATAGCAATGTCAGTTTAATGACTCTTACATCTTTCAGGTGACCAGACCTCATTTAAGGTACAAGTGCGTCCTGTAGAAGACTACCCCGTCGATTTGTACTACTTGATGGACCTCTCGCTCTCCATGAAGGACGATCTGGACACAATCCGCAACCTTGGCACCAAATTGGCTGAGGAAATGAGGAAGCTTACAAGTAACTTCCGCCTTGGCTTTGGCTCTTTTGTGGATAAGAACATCTCACCCTTCTCCTACACAGCCCCCAAGTACCAGGACAACCCATGCAATGGGTAAGAAAGGACTTCTCACAGATGTGTGATGAGCTGTAAACAGGTTTGGAATTGGCTCTCCTTATGTTTAAATTAAAATGCAAAAAGGCCTTTTGCCCTTTAATGCCCTTTGTTATGCAATAGATAGAACAGTGAGAACTGTTTGGAGTGGACACAGTACTTTTTCTTCTGGGGAAGTGAACGTGTCTTGATTTCTTTCCCATGTGATACTAAAAATAGTCCTGCTTTGGCATTGACTTTTCTTACGGGGAAAGTGCATCATTGAAAATTCAAAAAGCTCTCAGCGTCCCACAGTTCTGTACTTGTTAACCACAGTCTTATGTCACAATTTAAGGTAAACACTTAATTTAGTTTAGAGAAACATTTAAGATATTTGTCCTGCTTTCACTGGTGGTTATCTTTCTAGTCCAATGGAAAATAGTGGTAGACTTATTGGAAAGTGTGACAGCAGATTGAGGTTGCAAAGCCAGTACAGCACATGGCCTAGAGAAGCTATTACCCCATGCTGCCCACATCCCATCACGCATCAGTGACCATGTAGGTTATGCTTTTAGTCCTCTTGAATGCTCACTGTACCACAACAGATTTCATACAGATAAATGACAAGGCACATACCATATTTCACAAGTACATGTACTCTATCCTTTCAAAAATATTTTTTTACAATTTGTTATTATCTGACTATATTTCATTAATTCGACTAATTAAAAACAATATTTTATACATGTATACTATGTATTATTGTACTATACCATGTGCATATAAAATGCTGAGTTTAATATAAGACTTTTTGCACATGCTAATATTATGCATATTTAAATAAATAACAATTTTAAAATAAAAAAATAATTAAAATTGTAAATTTTTTAGTGCTGGTTATTTAAATTTAAATAGTTTTTAATGTGCTTAAAAAAACATAAATATTTCGTTGGTTTTAAAATGATAATTTCATGTATATTTTAAATAAAAAAAATTGAAGTTTATAATAACATGCTTTCAAAAACACTATCATTATTATAATGTATGATTTCAGTATTGCTTTTTAAGCTTCTGATTTCTCTCATTTTTCTCTTGTTACAGATATAAGTTGTTCCCAAACTGCGTCCCTACGTTTGGCTTCCGTCACCTTTTATCTCTTACGGACAAGGTTGACCGTTTCAATGAAGAAGTGCAGAAGCAGCTGGTTTCGCGGAACAGGGATGCACCGGAGGGGGGGTTTGATGCCATTCTGCAGGCTGCCGTTTGCAAGGTAAGCAGTCAGTAGAGACAGGTCATTTTGCTGCTTCATCACTACGTTTCTTTAACTCCTTCAGCTCCCTATAGAGTCAGAAAGCCTGTCCAGCAAGAGAGTTGATGTCTTGTTATTGTGCTGTGCTGTCTGAGCTTTATCAGAACAGATACAAGTGTCTGAGTCCTAAAAGAGAACACCCTATTAAAGCATGACATCGTAGGCTGTAAAAAAATATTTGTTTTGGTGGGAAAGGCACGATCACAGCATGCATGAGAGAAAGACACTGTGTGGTTAACACCGAATTAGAGAGAAGAGCCTTGCACCTTTATTTACTGTACAGTATGTGTTTCGCATTTTTTTCCGTGAGCTTCCTGTTTTTAAATATTTAGCCATTTAAAATGTTAGTCAGCATGATGTCTGATATTAGAGTAGTTAGTGGACTTTTTGTATTTATATTTTAGGTTAAATATATATGCATCTATGGATGAAACTGTACTGGTCACCAATTTTAAATGGGGGGTGAAATGCTATTTCATGCATACTGAGTTTTTTACACTGTTAAAGAGTTGGATTCCCATGCTAAACATGGACAATGTTTCAAAAATTAAGTTGTACGTTTGAAGGAGTATTTCTGTTCCAAAAATACTCCTTCCGGTTTGTCACAAGTTTCGGAAAGTTTTTTTCGAGTATGGCTCTGTGTGACGTTAGATGGAGCGGAATTTCCTTATATGGGTCCTAGGGCACTTCTCCCGGAAGAGCGCGCGCTCCCGTAGAGCAGAGCACTGAGAGCACAGACATTCACTGATCAGAGCGAGAGCGTCGCGAAATGTCACAAAAGGAGTGTGTTTTTGGTTGCCAGGGCAAGACAACCCTGCACAGATTACCAAAAAAAAAAAAAACAGCATTAAGGGACCAGTGGATGGAGTTTATTTTTACAGAGCATCAACGGAGCTGTGCAAGTGTTTTTGTTTGTTCCCTGCATTTCGAAGATGCTTGTTTTACAAACAAGGCCCAGTTTGACGGCGGATTTGCACAACGTTTATTTCTTAAGGATAATGCAGTCCCAATGAAAAAGGGTCACGATCGTGTGTTGGAACCACAGGCGGTGAGTAAAACTGCTTCAAATATCTCTGTGTTGTTAACTTAGCTATCGGCGTGTAAGCACATCAAGTAAACAACATGCGATGTTGTCATCAAACTGCACTTTCCACATGTACAGCTTAAAAAAAAAAAAAGACATAAAGTGGAACTTAGTCATTTTCCAAAACCGCTAAGCAAATATATACAGTTTCAGTACATACCACATAGAGACCTAATATGCTGATGCTGCTCTTGTTAAATTTCAGCCTCTGGATCATAAATAAATGGCTGAATCTGACTGTTAGCCATGGTTTGTTTTGGATGATGATTTTTTCCTCACGGTAATGTCACAGCTTCCAAACGCTCTCAACGCAAAAGCCTACTGGCGCTCGTGATTCTTTAGCTCCGCCCACACGTCACGCCTCCAGCCGGTCGTGTTTTTCCGGGAAAAATCGGTACAGACTATCTTTCTCTTATGAATATAATAAAACTAAAGACTTTTTGGAGTTATGAAGGGTGCAGTACTACTCTATAGGTACTCAATATTAACAGGATATTGAGTGAAAATGAGCATTTCACCCCCCTTTAAACGCCATCATAGTTAATTGTTTGCTAATGACGAGAATTGGACCTTAAGATAAAGTGTGGCCAGAAATATGAAAAGATATATGCTGGCATAAATGAAAGTTTAATCTTACTGTGGCAGGAGAAGATTGGCTGGAGGAAGGAGGCCTATCATCTCTTGGTGTTTGCCACCGATGACGTCCCTCACTTGGCTTTGGACGGCAAGCTCGGTGGACTAGTGCATCCTCACGATGGACAGTGTCACCTGAACGACAAGAACGAGTATAGTGCTGCAAACCAGATGGTAAAGCATCATCTGAACCAAACAAATGTTCATCCAGTTTATGTGAAGACATTTGGGTAAATAGATTGACCGTCTGTATGAAATTAGATTGTTTTATTGTAAACACACTTCAAGCCTAAATGCTGGTCCTCAACTGCCATTTTCCATTACTACTTGAGTTTAAGATATAAAGATTGTCTGAAAAGCTTAAACCCCAGCAGGTTTCTGTTTTCTGAACCGTATTAAGAAACCTTCAAATGTGTTTAGGTTTTAATGGGAAGGTTTTATGCACTTGTTTCCTTCTCTTTTGACCAGCTTATGTCTCTTGTATATTCATAACTTTTTTTCTTTTTTTTTGGGAGGTGGGGTGCTTTAAACTGGCAAAAAAGCATTTTTTTCCCTCATCTATGTCAAAGTGCAAGAACAGATGCCGCGCTAGTCTCTGTGGAGTTTGGGTTTCATCCTAAACAGCTGAGTGTTTTGAGAGAGACAGAGCGAGAGAGAGATCAACCAGAAGAAAAACAAGCAAAAGCAGTGTGTGCTTTCTACTGCAGACTAGGATTTAATATTTCTGCATCCATCTTGTTCTGTATAAAACGTTACTCATGTGCTTAACACATCACTGATCATTCATTACAGAGATTGAGCACACACTCCCAGGATTCTCAGGCAGGTCATAGCAGAGGACACCTGTAACTGAATACAGAGGAAATGGGTGGAAAGGAGAAACCATGAAGGGGAATCAGAAGAGCGATGACTTCCTTTTGCAAACTCCTTAACAGAAAGAGTACTGCAGGGAGTGTGGGAATGAAAAAATGCATCTTACTGATACATGGACATCTCTCCACAGGACTACCCTTCACTCGCTCTACTTGGAGAGAAACTGGCAGAAAACAATATTTTCCTCATCTTTGCTGTGACCAAAAGGCACTATGTTCTTTACAAGGTATCTTTCATCCATCAGAAGCTATTTTGATCATCGTTGAGCTGTTTTTGTTTTGAATTTAATGTGTTCTCCTCAATGTTTTTTTTACTCGTAGAATCTCACAGCTTTGATTCCTGGGACTACAGTGGAAATTTTGGACCAAGACTCCAAAAACATTATTCAGCTAATTGTGAACGCATACAATGTAAGTTGTTCTTATTACCATCTTGTACTGTGGGTGGATTTTTAAAAGTGCTCATAAAAGAAAATGGGCTCTTGTTGACCCCATAGCTGATCCCTTCATGCTTTTGTTCCCTGTAAAGTGTGTCGTATGAGTATCTCATGGTTCAAGGTTGAAGCTGTGATATATATAGTGACAGCCCATTATAAACGCACTGTTCATTTTTAGGGAATGTGGTAAACACTTCAGGGTCAGGCAGCTCACAGCACAGTAATATATAAAGTGTACAAATTGACTCCAGTTTAATTGGCAACCAAACTGATTACCCTGATTGTTTTCAGCTAATAAATGGTTAGGAATTGAATTAGGAACAGATGATGTTGTGGAGTGTGATTTTAGGAAAGCTTTACTCTTTTGCTTCAGTGCATGATTACATGAGATAATGAGATAATTTTGTTAGTGAAGAACATTTAACGTGTTTGCCTTAGTTCACACAGTAATCTTTGTAGACTGGTATTTTTGTCTGGTTTTTTTTTTTTTTTTATGGCTGTATTGAAAGTGCTGCTTTGGTTTAGGAAATGGACCCAAAAGATGTCACAATGTTGTGGAGAGCTTCTTTTGTAGTAGAGGACACTTTTGCACATGCATTTTTATTTAAACTTAATTTAACATAAAAAGTAAGTTCATATGAACAACACAAACTTCAAAAAAGTACATTATTATTTATTTTTTTATTTTATTTTTCTATCAGTAGTAGCCTTACTAACCCTAAATGTTTGTACAGTAGAGTAGATCCACCGGACATCTGCCTCAAGGTTTTGCAAACACAATTAAGCACCATGGGAAACCATGTCATAAGATAGCTCTGATGATGTTAGAATGACGTTACATTATGAAGAGAAATTCAATAATCTGTTTATAACTGGTCACAAACACTGACCAAGTATCAAGCCAGGGTTTTTTGTTGTTGTTGACCAAGTTACTTATCTCTCCTGACTTTTAGTTTACACCAAAATATGCCAAAATACCAAAGGCTATGATTACTGTCATGGATATGATCTATTTTGGTGTTGTTTTGAGTGGTAGTGTCCTGGCCAAGAGGAAGATTGTTTGTGATTTTAGTTTTTGGTGCTAGAGCATTACAGAAACCAAGTATGTGATTTTTATTTTTCCATTTTCATTGAAATTGTAACCAGTGAATATGAGAGGCTTTTGTGTTATGTGAATGATTTTGTTTTTGTTTTAATGTAGAACATCAGGTCAAAGGTTGAGCTGAGCGTATGGGACCATCCTGAAGATCTCAGTCTGGCCTTCACGGCCACCTGCCAAGACGGCCAGCCCCTGACCGGCCTCCGCAAGTGTGCTGACCTCAAAATCGGTGACACTGTTAGTACTTTATTAAATATCGCCAGTGCCTTTTACACCAACTTACTTGCTGTACATTATTTACTCAATGAGAGCATGTAAAGTTTGAATAATATGCCATGTTCTGCACTCGCATGTCATTATCCTGTATCAGCCACAACAGACTTACAATCTGTTTGGAGTAAAATAGTCAAGAGAGCCCTCTTTAGGATTTAGGGAACTAAATATTATTGTATCTTAACATGAGGATGACAGATTCATAACCTCAAGCACACTAGTTCTAACAGTGTTTGTATTAACAGTTACTTTATAATGCTTTCGCTTTACAGTGTTCACATGTCGTGGATTGTAGTTGTTGGATCTCCCATACATTCTTACATTGTAAAACTTCTATAGGACTACTTGGTACATGTCTCCATGCAGTGATCTGAGCCTTGGATTCAAGCAGAGTTCTCTACTCTTGCCTGTACCATTCCCATTCTGCATAATTGAATGTAGAGAAGGATAGTGAGGGAAAGTGGTGGGGTAGAGCTGAATACCCTTTCTGAATGGAGCAGCCAGGGCCTTTTTGTCTCATCCACGAGGGAAATTTGTCACACCGTGCCCAAGTGCCAATCATGCCTTTAGAAAGGGGAGCGCAACCCAAACAGAATCCCATGTGTCACTGACGGTTCTCCCCTGAACCCTCTGAGGAGTCTGCTGCTGAATTTCAATGGGCTCGCACAATGGAGCAGGCCTCTTTCTCAGGGAAAAACACAGGCTTTAGATACAGAGGTGGTAGCTCAGATTCTAAAGTTATGCTTCGTTTCCTTTCACAGAAGTAATTCAAGCCCCTAGAGACTACTAAAGTGTCCCATACATAGCACATTCATCTAATCCCATAACTTTACTTTTGGATAGACATTGTTTGCCATGGATTTATAAAGCTCTGCTACCTGTTGTGCAAGATTTATTGATATAGCAATATATTTTAGATACAGCCACAAGTGTTTTTATATACATTTTATGTCATTCTTACCTATTACTATATAGAGTGTTTAAAAAAATAAAAATTATTATTCTCATCCATCCAGGTATCACAAAAATGAATCCCAGCTGGGTGTTTAGAATGCCAATGTATTGTTTTTAGTATTATCTAGTATTCTTTTAGTGTAATTTTATATACTGTTGTTTTTTTATCATTAGCTTTTCTCATAATGAACTTTGAATTTTTGTATTTTCATTTTAATTTGAGTAATTCTGTCATGTGCTTTTATCATTTATTTGATTTTTTTTTTTTATCTCCATTTAGGTTTAATTTTAATTTTGGTTTTATTTTCTAGTTTTTATCCATTTTCATTTCAACGTAAACTAATTTTAGTTCGTTGCCACTGCAACAGTTTTTCATCTGATATTTATTATTTCAGCTTTATTTCAGTTTTAAAAAATCACTCAACTGCTATTGCAGAATACTCCAGTTTAATGTCTAGTTTGAATATTTCACAATAATGTATTTTCTTTTTTCTACTGGCAGCTTGTCTTCATGTTATTTTCTGCTTACTGCATGCTAAAGACTAGAGACAAAAAATGAAAACAGGCTCCTCCCATTCTTATTAATGCTTTAGTTTGCTGCTGCTCTGAAGGCTTTATTTCTCCTAAAAACAACTTCTGCAAAGACACAGAGCGATCTGGGTTGCTTTTCCTAAAAACAACTAAGGTTGCAAGTTCTGTCGTTACCAATGGAGTTCATGGGAACTATCACCATAGTTAGCTAACAAAGCTTTTGGGAAACGTGCCCCGGTCATTTCCTGTTCTAATCGTCACTACATGTAAAACATTAGCAGTGATTTCCCTACTCTTAATCTGGTTTGTTTATATTAAAATGCCATTTTAGAGTTTTGACCAGTGATGGCTCATCTTTATATAATGTCCACACCTCTTCCTTTGCCCAACCACACAGACTTTAATTGAGTTTTTCAATGCTTTCTGTCTTCATCTAACCATTGCCATGTACTCGTGACTCACATGTCTCCTTAATCCAATTCTGCAGCTCATTGCCTCATTGAAGAAATCTTCTTGCTGCGCTTTTGACCATCTGTGACCCCTCACTTTCCCGCTTTTTTGTGTTGCTTTGCAGCATGGTCTTTATGGAGATGATATGTAGTGCAATATGATTGTTTGATGTAATTTTACCATAGAGTTAATGTTATTTACACAAATTATTATACACTACTCTGAATTCTGGTGTGGAATGGTAAAGACATTTTAGAATGTTAAAGATTTTTATCTTAATTTTTTTCTCCTTTTATTTATTTTTTTATTTAAAAAAAATAAAGTCATGGTTTCCACAAAACAAATATTTAGCAGCACAAATGTTTTCAACATTGATAGTAATGCGATTTGTTTCTTGAGCATCAAATTGGCATATTGGAATGAACATAACTGAAACCAGCAAACAAATAAAACAATTCATAAGTGAATTGAGATTTTTGGGCCAAATTGTCCAAAATGTTACCAGTTATTCATGATTTAATGCACAGTTAGGATGCTAGTACAAGAACATTTTCCACATGAGCAAAAGGTTCTCCTGTACAGAAATAGACATTTTGAATATTTGATAAATTGTCTTACTTGCCTCCCTTTTGTGTCAAGTCTTTTCTCCATCATTTCTATTTTTACACTGAATATATGTTTTCTTTAGGCTGTTTCTTTGCTTTAGAGAGAACCGTGCTGTCAAAGTAATAGCAACCCCTTTTCCATTTAAATAACTTTTCTGACAGCCTTAGCCTTTCATTTTGATTAAGACGACATGTGAGCCTCTAGTCAACCTCCATCAATATGACCCTCTGTGGCCCAGTGTTTGGCTCTGAGCTTTAAACTCTTGAGTCTGGAGGACTTACTGATGTGAAACACTACTTCAAAGTGTTCAGACACAGCGTGTTGGGCTTGTTCGCTCCCCTGGGCGGTTCTGAATCAAAGGCCAGCCAGGCTACATGTTTTGGAAAGTGTCGGGTTTTCTTCCCTTGAGGATCCGCACATTATGTTTGCTCACTTCTGGGAAAAGAATTGATAAAGTGATAAAGGCTCTTTAACACTGTATGTTGCATTAATTTAGTGCAGCTGTAAGACTCTTAAACCACATCTCAAGTGGAATACTAAATCTGAGAAATGAGTTTTGAATTTTTATCTCTCCATCTTACCATAAATTGATTGATGTTGATCAAGTCTGGGCTAGTAAGGATGAAGCCTTTAATGATTAGACTTACTTCCTTTTGGGTGGTTATCATCAGGGTGGAGTCTCTCCTTCTTCTGGTCTGAAGCTCTGTGATTAATCTGACAAGTATGATCTACATCAGTTAGTGAAGCCTCTGTTTGCCACCGAGTTTGCATTCTTGAACCTTGGTTTAGATGTCCCAAAGGTTTGTGGTTAACACAAGCTCAAGATATTTTCATGTTTTATTATGCAGCATTAAATACATCAGTAATCCCACACTTGTGATTTATTATTATTATTTTTTTTTGTCTTTTGGGGATGCCAAGCGTGAGTGCTAATCTACTTAATAGTCTGCTTTTATGGACTAGTTGTGCTTATATCAATGCTTTAGCAAACTTATTTAAAAGTTTTGTTGGTCATGGAATTTTCCAACAATAACTAAGGTCTTGCAAACTTCAAAAATTTGTCATCCATGTAGCACTCAATAGCTGTGTCCCAAATCAGGGTCTGTATCCGTCGTGTCAAACTAAGCATTGTTAAAGGGTTTGGAACGACCTGAAGGTAATTAATGACAGGATTTTCATTTTTGGTTGAATATCTCTTTAAGTGGATCTGTAAGTTTGCTTGTTAAGATATTAGTCAACATTAGTCAAGTATTAGTCACTTTTTGAGTGTGTTTTTTCCATTCCTTGTATCCTTCATGGCCTAGGAAACAGCACACATTTCAAGGCCACATATGAAGGAGTCTTTGAAATGGGAGCGCCTTCTAAGTGCCACTGTGACTCATTCTCCCTTGGAATGCAGCCTTTGATTTGGGATATTTGTGTATTTCGTCTTGAATACAAGAAAGTAAGTTGTCTGTCCTTTCTTGCAGGTCTCCTTCAACATAACTGTAGAGGCACGAGGATGTCCTCCGAAAGGCACCAGGAAGAGTTTCACCATCAGGCCTGTGGGTTTTAAAGACCGTCTGGAGGTCTCTGTGGACTACCGCTGTGATTGCAGCTGCACATATTACACCAAATCTAACAGCAGCCGCTGCAACTCCGCCGGCACCTACAGCTGCGGGACGTGCCGATGTGAGCCCGGCTACCTGGGGGCCCGCTGCGAGTGCGAGGAGGGTGAGGTCGACCACCAGCACCTCAGTGCCTGCCGTGAGGCCGAGGGCAAGCAGGTGTGCAGCGGCCGCGGAGAATGCAGCTGTAACCAGTGTCTGTGTTACGAGTCGGAGTTCGGCAAAATCTATGGCACCTTCTGCGAGTGTGACGACTTCTCCTGTGCACGACATAAGGGAATACTGTGCTCAGGTGAGGTCAAAGGATTTATGTTCTTACAATGCACCGTGCATTTCAAAGAGGAAATCTTTACATTTCAGTTCTATAATGCATTCTTACCTATATGAGTTCAATCGTTTTGTACAAAAATGTGGAAGTTTATGGGCCATGATCTGGTTTTTCAGCATTGTCTCAAACCATTCAGCTTATTTGGATTGCCATGGGTAGCTTTAGGATGCTACGTTTGTGCCCGATGCATTTTATCAGTTCTTGCCAAAGAGCAGTTGGCTGGCACCCCATCTCTCCCTCTCCACTGGACGCATCTCTGCCATGCCACATTGAGAGCTTTGTAGAAGGCTGTATTTGTTTGTCCATGCACACAATAGCTGCTCTATGAGTAATAAAGCTCTGTTTTTCTTTAGTCAGCAGAAACTGTCAACCCAGCACAAAATGGACATTTGTTGAGCTTCTGTAGCAATAATGTCATTGGTAGAATCGAGAATATGTCCCGTTTCTGCTTTCTCAGCCATGTAAAACTCTTCTTGTCTGCAGTAATGAGTCCTTAATGAATCTGGGTGTCTATGCTTTTTCGCACCACTTTGCTATGGTGAATTAACTGGGACAATTCTTGTAAACGCGCTAATAATGGCTGTGGGAAAAGGCAAACGTTGATGAGAGTTTCGTAGGTTTCGTTCACTTGATAAATGTCTCATAAACATGCTTTGTGGCATTTTGATTTGGAAATGCTCCAGTGAGAGCATCTTGTTTAGTAGTTAGTGAGTTGCAAGGTGTTTAGGATAGAAGTGCTCATGAAGTCCTATGGCTACAGTTCAGAAAAGTGCTATATTTTAACTATATATAAGTATTATTGTAACTTGTAATGTAAAGTTAAAATATTCTAATTATCAAATATTGTTTTTTAAAATGACATGTAAAGTGTTAATTTTCTTTTTTTAACATTCAAAAAGTATAATCAATGTTTAGAGTCCCTGCATGTCTTGCATTTTATTTACTTTCATCTTAAAAATTACATGAAACCTTTCTGTGTTTGTGTAGAAATAGCCTTGTTTGCTGTGCAGCGTTGATTGTTGTGATAAAGTTGAAAGGTCAAGAAGAAGCTGTTCTGAATAAGTTAAACATCCCATGGGGGTGGAGCTTCCTCCTCTCCCACTTTTATTACTGGGTCACTGGGTGTAGTGAGCATGTCCTGACTCGTGAAGCCTGAATTGGCTGATGGTTTCCCAGTAAAATATAATAGGGCAAGAATAAGCAGTTTGAAGATTGTGTTGCTTAACTCTATGTAGCCACCTTCCATTTATAGATGTATATAATAGTGGTTATTTTTCAAGGTGACTTTAAAGAAGCTTTTAAAGCCATTTAAATGTAAACATGACTTTAAAATGACTATACGCACTCTTAGAATTGTTCTTTTAAGCATAGTCCCTTGTTGATACACCTGGAGTAAACAAAGTTTTGTTTTTCTTGAAACTCTCTGTTTAATGGAAGTGTATTGAAATAGTTTTCTCAGCTGTACCCTTATATGTGTATCACACTCCACACCCTGCTATTACTTTAAAGAGCATTTTCAATAACAGTAGCAAAATAAGATTCCGAGGTCACCCTGGACCATTGGATCAAAGCGTCTTGAATAGGATCAAAGTCCTATTCCGGACTGTAGTAGCAACTTTCTGTCTATATAGAGACATTTTAAGGGGTCATATGAAGTTGCTTAAAGGAACATTATTTTGTATATTTGGTGTAATGAAATGTGTTTGTGGTTTAAGGTAAAAAAAAACATACTATACATTGTTTCTCCTCTGTGTCCCGCCTTTCTGAAACACGTTGAAAGCTCATCGGTCTGAGAAGCGAGGTTTACACTGATTGGGCAGCTATCCAGTACGTTGTGATTGCCACGAATAAGATTTTAATGACTTGTACTGTCTTTTTATGTGTTGCGTTGCATTGCGCCATGTAAACATAAAAGCATGTCTGCATTTGTGATCGGAGAAATGACAAACAACAACCTCTACTATATAACTGCTCAAAACCTGATTCAAAGTTTGAATCATCAGTGGCAAATCTTTAAATATGAAAACGTACTTACAGACTGTGAGTCAGAACAGCTGGCATTGTAGTCTACTCTTCCAGGATCAGGAAACAGTCCTCAATAAAATTCGCCGCACAGATCTGAATATTTGGGATGAACTGTACTCTAACAGTGTTGTAAATACTACTTAACCACTGATTTCTGCTCGTGTCCTCTTTTGGAAAACCAAACTAAGTATTTTCGCTTTCGCAACGAAGCACACAGTGGCAGAAACAATAAAGTTACGCCTTATTTCTTTGTGTGAATATTTGGGTGGCATTCAGTGGCGCCCCCAGAACATTTTAACAGGGGTTGCCAGATGAGGCCACAGTAAATTTTGGGGTGGCACATTAAAATAAAGAAAAACAATTAAGGGTTTGCAATATAGACAAAAAGTTATATCTCTGTGATTTCTGGAATTTTATTGATAATGATAATTAGACTATTTTGCTGAGTGTTATTGTGCTGATGTCTTATTTCTAATTGTGCTGACAGCTGACTCATTTTTTTTATTTTTACATTTACACCATTTTTTCTAAAAGTGTGCCCCCTTGGGGGTGCCCCTAGTGGCATTATGCAAATCTTCCCAAATCATGACTTAGACATGTGGGGGCATGTTTAGACGAGGTGTTTTAGGAGGGCGTGGACGAGTTTTAACTTTTTATAAAGAAAATCTCTTCGGGTTTGAGACATTAGTCTTTGCAACTTTAGGGATCTCATCTATACACGAACAGCTTGTAACACTCCAAAGAGAAAATAAAACTTGAAATCGCATCAATTAAAGTTTATTTTTATAGTGCTTTTTACGATACAAATCATTGCAAAGCAACTTTACAGAAAATTAAGTTTTAAAATTAAGTCATGATGGTAACTGTCAGTTTGTGAATATGGCAGAAATTTTCAGAAAAAATAATAAAAGACCTAGTCAAACAGACGATGAACACTATTATGCAAATTGCTAATTATATAATAATGCAGAGTCAGCCGGTGATCCTACACAGGGTGATACAGCTTCTTCTGGTCAGTTTAACAGTTCCAGAGTCATCAGACTAAAATATTTGACAGAAGAATGGTGTGATCGACTGATAGGGATTAAGTTGTCAAGAAACCTATGCATAAAAGTTTTATTAGAAACTGTATAACCATTTTTAATTTTACATTAATTTAAATTTTACATTAAAGTTATATGTGCTTCTCTATAAATCTGAAATTTTAGTGTTTGTATTTTGTGGGTTGGATGTGATCAGTGTGGCCTTGTGCTGATAGCAGTCTGAAGCACTCCTACAGAAGGGCCGTACTGCACAGATAAGACTTCTGTGTGTCCTTTGTTGTGTTCGAGCAGTTAGTCTGCGCTCAGCTGTCAAAATGAAAGATTCATAATCTGCTGAACTTTTATGATTGAAAGGATTTAGCGTGACTGCTGTTGGAAGTACACAATGGGTTTTATTTGGAACTTTTCTTTCTTTCTTTTAAGTTCACATGCCCCATGTCAGTCTAAGGTTTAATGAAAACGTATTAATGGACATATGTTTCCAATCTCTGCACAATAGCTTTCTGAGTCTCAAGAAGTGTAAGAAGTGACAGTATGTTGAAACTATTGAGCTGTTTTTGATGGCTTCCTTTGTAAATCTCAGCTTTGTAGTGTTGTATGCATCTGCTGTTGATTTAAATTGCTTAAAAACAGAGAGAGCCAGGAATAGAGACTAAATGCCCCTGACACATAAATTTACTCCTTCTTTTTTTGTTGTTTAAATCTTCAACCTTGTTGTTGAGGTTTGTGTAGACCTAGTCAGTTAAACATGTTTGTTGTAAAGGTTTGTGGCTCTAGAAAATTGCAAGTAATGGAGTGTGGAACCAAATTCTTTCACATCGTTTTAATCTGGGTCATGATTTCACATGATTTATCCAACTGAATTTAGTGATAACCATTTTTACACTACCTTTTCAAAAGTTACCATTCAAAATTGTATAAATATTTTTTGTTCATTTTTTTCAGTAATAATGCATTGAATTGGTCAAATGTGGCAGCAAAGACTAAATATTTCCTTTTTTTGTTAAATTTTGTGCACTTGACCCCCTGCAGTATACGATCATACAAGGGTTTTTAAATTGTCACCAACTTGTAAAACATATAAGAAGTGATGTTTGTTGTTGTGGGCATATGTTGTTTTTTCTCAAAAACATTTGCAGTCTACCCGAGAAATATGTTAGACACCTGGATGTTTTTGGAGCTGTTTTTCAGATATGTTCAGATGTTAGCTTATGTTAGCATTACGCACATGGAGCAGATGACATTGTATGTTGAATACCAAACATATGCTGTAATTGGGATGTAATGTGCTTCCAATTAACGTTTGGCGAAGATTCCTCCAACTCATCTCTGTAACTGTACACAGACCATTGACGTATTTTTTTCCCACACCCCTGCATCCTCTTTAGCACAGTAAATGACATCAACACCTGGCAACACAATGACCTCAGAAGCAAGCAAACAAACAGACAAGGCCTTCACCGCTTTACCATCATCAAAAATACAGGAAGGTCTGGCGTGTATTAGATGATTGGATATAAACCCTTCAGATCTGTTTTCATTGTGGTGGGAATTTGGAATAGACTTCATTGCTCGCTTAGTCTATTGATTTGTGATAAAAGTACACTTGCTGCCAGAATAGCTGTTGACAATGTTGTTTTTAGTTTGCAAGTGTAGGAGTCCATTGAGTTCAAAAGAGGCATTTTAACAAGCACATGCGTTTGTTGGTTATTGAGTCAGATGTGCTCTATCTGAAAAGCATCCCTAAATGCACAAGCAAAATGAAAAGCTCAGTTGAAAAAACCTTATCTGGATGGAAAGTGGATCCTGTAGGAGCCTCGGGGACCTGGATCAGCATGCTAAACAAATAAAGCATCCCCTATGATTTCCTACGTCACTTCTGACTGACTTTTCTGTCATGCTTTTAAATGTCAAGCCTGTTTACACGAAACATTTCAAAAGAATAGAATGTCAAAACCTGCTCATGGTGGGTGGTTTACAGGTATTCATATTTACCCTTTGAAATATTATGCCCCATGAACGGATGTTACACTTACATCCACACCCTAAATCTCAGCTACTAGGTTTTTTATTTTTAGAAATAGGGTATAAAATTAAAAAAAAATAATAATAATGTTGCCCCTTGGGCAGATGAGCGGTTATTAAACAGAAGGTTTTATGGATTCATGAAGATGGTTTCTGCATGTCACTGCGTGATTTGATGCAATGGTTCATACTTGACTGACACTAACATGATGCTTTGGTGAAAGTATTTGGATATGTGCCCTGAGGTTGTGTGTTTACCCGTGTAAAGCTTGTTTTACAGTGGAGTCCAAAAGACAGAGACCACCAGTGAAAAGTGACTTTTTTCAATATGATATTGAAAAAATGTCAAAACATTTATTGTTTACTATCTTATGGAAGAATATAGAAGAATTTGTAACATTTTCATTTGTGTATTGTAGTAGAATGTACATTTTATTATGTTATGATAAGTGACTTCTCAGTCTTTTCCAGTTTTAAATGTATGAAATGCTTTTAAAAGACTTTTAGATCTCCGTGTATGAAACTGGGTGGTATTTCAGATCTGAGAGTCTTGCAGTGTCATTATTGTACCGGTACACTGCAATTAGCCAGCGCTAAAAAACTAATCTCAGCTGTGACTTTGTGTCTCCTCGAGGGCTGGTAAAACACACCCAAACCTGTCCATCTTGGTCTTGTTTAGTTGCTTTACAAATCTGTCTGCAAGTGACCACATTGCTACAATGGAATTACCACGCCTCTTATTTCGGGACTCACTCTTGAAACAACAAGATAATTAATTTTATGTGCCAAAATTTCCAAATTACTACATTAACAGAACTGTTATGCATTTCTTGTTTAGAATCATTTTATGTGTTTTATTCTTAAACCACTCGTGAGTTCTAGACATGGTGTTTTTTGGCTCTTTGCCCTTCCAACTTTTATGCTGTTGAGTTGCAGAAACATGTTGCAGCTCATTAAATGGTAATTAGTGGAAGCCTTACACCATACCGTACCAGCAGTAAAGCATGCAGGGAAACACATGAGCTTGTTCCTAACCAGAAACCTAATAGATGTACCACAGGCCCAGAGTATAGTGCATGGTTTTAAAGGTAATCTGCATTACTGTGCATTGTTGTCCTCAGCCTTCCTGTTTATTTAAAAGGCGTCAGACGGATGTGTAGCATAATAAATACGTATTTATCTTGTATGCATGCCTCCTCTGTAATTGTTATTGTCTCTGGAGCATGAGATGAATTACCCTGCAGTCACATGAGACAAAACTTCTGACTGCAATAATTCTCAAATATAATTTATCTGCTCAAAAAGGCTTTGTAAGAGTTCAGATGTGCTCCTTATTAAGTGGTGAAACATGTGAGAGTCATTTCACGATTATTTTTAACTTATTTGATTCTCTTTGGAATACATTGAGGTTTCCTGGTTGCACAGGAATCTTGTAATAGGAACAGACACAACGTCAAGCATCTATAGACCTTCTGTTTTTTACTGCCAAGACTTCATCACCACTCTAGAGACGCAACTACAAGAGGCAGCTTGCCGTGTCTTGGCCTACATATTTGTATTCCACATGTTTCTCTATTGACCAATGAGTTGTACTTCTTAAGCTAAACACACAGAGGTCACACTGTTCCTGCAAAGTAAAGTCAGACAACACATTGCTCTTGCATGTGGAAATACTGAATGGAAGTAATTTAAAAACATGAAGAAGCAAGGAGCAGTTAGCTTGGTTGGCAGTTTCCACAAGGGTCCATTACTCACGCACAGCAAGAATCTATGGCTTTGTTCACACTGAAACCAGTTTAGATTAGTTTCTAAAATATATGGCCATTAGGACTGACTGATTTATTGTTATTTTGTATATGGTGAAATCTGATCAATTTCAGTAGCAGATGATATGGTCAGTGTCAGTACATGTACATGCATTAGCATTAACTAGTTTTTTTGTTTTTTGCTTTTGCTGCAAAGGTGATGTAATACAAAATATAGTGTTATAAATGTGTATACAATTTATTTAATTTTATTATAAAAATGTAAAAAAAAAAACTAAATTTGAGAATTTACAATGCTTTTGAAAAGGGTCCATTGTTGTTATTCTGCAGGGATGCATTAAATTGATCAAAAGTGACAGTAAAGACATTTATAAGGTCACAGGATTAAATGGCATGTTAAAGCAGAAAACAGTCAATTTAAATTGTTATAATGATTTAACCGTATTACTGTTTTTGCAGTAGTTTTGACCAAATAAGTGCAGCATTGGTAAGCATAAGAGACTTTGTTCAGAAACATAAAAATAAAAAAATTTACAGACCCCAAATTTTTAAACGATAGTGTACATTTTTCCTAGTAATGGCCTAGAACAGAGGACTACAAACTTGTCATTTGGTGCCTAAAATAACAAGTGAGAAACAGTTCTGTGATTTATTTATGTATTTAGCACACTTTATCAGATCGGTGCTGGACTGGAGGTCTGTGAAAACCAGATGACTCATATAAAGTTAACCCCTTCAGCCTGTTTCCTAGAAGGAGCATCAACTATGACCGTTTCTCCAGATGGATGATGTTCTGTCTCTGTGGTCCATGTCACGTGTACTAGAACTCCTTGGTTAAGGCCTTAAACACCACATCAAAAAACAGTCAGTACGAGTCTAATTTTGCTTTTAATTCTCCTTTCGACACTTTTGGTTCTATGTTTTATCTGCTTGCTTCTCCCTATGAATGATTTTTCCATCAAAATAAGCTTTTTTTATAGTGCCTAAAACTTTCCACTGAATGTGGAGTTGAATTACACACAACGTACTTGTTTGTTTCTTCTTTCATAGGGAAGGAAGAATGACCACAGAGTCTGTGATGGCATGTTTTTGTGAATGTAGACTGCTGAGATATCAAGTAGCTTACTTGCTTACTGTTTGGTAAGCATTTCTGAAACCCGCTCCCTCTCACGGCTCCAGACAGGGAAGTGAGATTCCCCTGGCCTGGAGCAGAACCGGGTTGTGCTGGTGGTTCCTCACTGGGTGGAACTAGAACGTGGCAGAGGTAACACACCCTGTGCTCTCACTGCACCCCAGTGATTACAGGGCTTGCCGAGTCTTTTTCAGATTCAAAGGAGGATCTATTTAAAGTTTACCACCACAAGAAAGGCAGAGAAACCACATGTCATGACCACGTTATGTTTTAGAAGTCCGTCTGCAGGTCTGTTTGCTTCTGCCATCTACATTATTCATGCATAAAATATATACCTTCTTTTTTTATTGATTAACTTATTTTATTTTTAAATAAATGCGGTGCTTATAAACTTTTTACCTCCCCCAAATTTTTGAATGGTCTTAAAAAAAAAATTAGCCTTCTCTGGCTGTCCATATTGAACTGCTAAAAAATGGCTTATGTCCAACAAGAAATTAAATGTCCACTTTATATTGACCCGATGAGCTTTCATAGTCTCCTCACTGTAATTGTATCTCCCTCTGGTGTCGGCAGGCAGATGCATCATGGGTCAGTAAGTTCAGTGACTCTTGACTGTGAACTGAGGGGAGTGTGATGATGCACTAGAATAGAATAGCTCAAGCATTTGAGTGGAGCGAAATGAAGCGCTCACCCTGGAGAGTTCCAATATAAAGAGGAATGTCCTTCCTGTTGCTTCAGCAGCAGGATCTACACTTCCTGTGGGACTGCAGTAGCTAAAATGGTCTTTATAACAGGAAGACCAGGTCAGGGTCAGCATATCAGTCAACCAATAGCAGTTCAGGACAGTAATTGATAAATGGATTCAGAAAGTCTGGATTGTATGGATTGTTGTTTTATATATTGTAAAATATATTCAGCATCAAAAAGATGTAATTACTTGATTGTTAGAAATGGAGAATGATGAAAATCCTTGTTTTAGTATAATATGCAGTATTATAGACTAATAAGAATTTTTATGAATTCTCTCAATTAGCTTTTAGAATTTCAGTTTTCATTTTTTGTTGTGGTTTAGTTTACTAATTTCATGTGCTTTTGAAATTATTAGTTTTTTAAAAAAATATATTTTTATTTACAATAGTGTAATCTCATAATAAAATCAGGCTTTTTCTTATTATACTTCTTAAACATATAGTTCAGTTAGTTGCCAAGGCAGGATTTCTAATTTTCATGTACGTTTTTTTTTATTAATATATTTTCATTTCACTTGAGCTTTATTGAAATTATACAAATTTTGTTTATAGAAATTATTTCATTAACTTGTTAGTAGTGTTTGTTAACGATAACAACATTGCCAATATGTTGTTCATATAAGAAACTAGAACAAACAGCCCTTGGAAGTTAGGACTGGAAGTTTTTTTTTTTTTTTTAATGTAACTTTCCACGTTAGTTTGATGTATGATCATAGTATCAGTCTGACTTCGTGACTTGGGCATTGTTCATTCATGACCGATTACAAGCCTGCTTATTTTCTTTTAAATATGTCTGTCAAGTCATGCTAAATTTATCACATTATAACTGGAATAAAGGACATTTTCATCACATAAAGATGACTTTGCCCTTCACTTCACAGCAACAGAGCTCAAGTTAACACTTCTTGAACAGTGTTTACAAGCACAGACTCTGTGTTGACTGTGAAACTTTGCACCCTTAAATAAACCTGATACTTGAGGTTGACAGTAATTGACATATTTCAGTGCTCGCGTGGCTTTGGACTCAGTCATGTGTGAATTCGTCTAGTTTGACTGTGGATGTGGTAGACATGGGCTGAGGCTCATTCCCAGAGGCTTTCAAACATTGGATCTGCCTTTCTGGCATGGCAACAGCACATTTACTCAGTGACCTAAATAAAAGACTGGAATCAGGAATGCTGGGAGAGCAGGTCTGCATTGATTCTGTAGCGTTTTTATTTTATTAGCGTACAGATGATGGCTTGATATTTTAACTTAACACATTAAATCGAAGGACTGTTAGTTCTGAATGTCTGTGGTAAAAACATTAAACGTGAAGCCTGTGGATGCTGTTATTTTCAAGTTAGAGTACCGTCACACATACACACACCTTTAAAAGGGCTTAAGAAAACAGGTGTGGGAAACGCGCCACAACGTGTCCTTGTTCATACCAGATCCGTTCAGAAGTTCAATCGTTCAGTAAAGGTGTTCAGTGAAGGAAGTGGACGCCATGTTTAGTGCCCTAAGGAGGGGTACATTTCAATATAACTCTCAGAGGATTTTTTTTCATCCTTATTTTCCTCTCATAACCCTAACAGACTTGCAGTCTTACTTTATTAAAGGTCTTAAAAAAATAAATAAAAGCATTTTAATGAACATGTTTTTTCCCCCTCTTAATTATAAATGGGGAGCCGCTTACTTTTATAAGGTGCATTTTATATCTTTTAGGAGAATTTGGTTGTCTGTCAGAGAAGAATTCAGTGCTTACACATTCCTGGACTGTATTAGTTCTGCTGTGGCACCACAATGAAATCTTTATTGTGTGGGAGCTGACCAGCATGGCCTCACTGGACCGTTTTAGTACCACTTTGTGTGTGTGTGTGTGTGTGTGTGTGTGTTTGTGTATGTACATTTAAACACATCATCCCTCACTGTACGTGTCTCTCTCAGCGTCATATCTGATCATCCTTCAGAGTCATGTAACTTCCCTTTCTCCCAAGATTAGATTAGATTGCATCAAACAGCATCTCCATCAGTAGGTTGGAGAATGTGCAGTATCTTTAAAGGGATACTTTTTTCAAAACTTTTCTCATTTTAACTACTGTTTAGAAGTTTGAGGTCAGTAAGTTTGTAAAAGAGTAACACTGTGAAACGTTTTCAGGTTGGATATGTTATAAATGTGATTTATTGCTGTAATGGCAATACTGAATTTTCAGCACGCATTATTTAATCCTTAAGTGTCACATGATCCTTCAGAATTATTCTAATGTGCTTATTTGATGTTTTTAATATTTCTTATTTTCAATGTTGAAAACTGCTTAAAGGGTTGGTTCAGTGTTTTTTTTCTAGGCTTGATTGTATTTGTGGGGGGTTATGTTAATGCTTAGTTAAAAAAAAAAAAAAAGAAAAAAGAAAAATTCACAAAATATACCTTTTATTCCACACCGCTCTGTCCCTTCTCCTATTAACACGCTGATCATTTCCTTTTTTTTCTGAAGTCCCTCCCTCGGAAATAGGTGATGGGCTCTGATTGGTTAGCTAACTGATTGGCTAAACCATCTAAATATCCCGCCCCTCATCATGTGCTCTGGTTGCATAGCATCACCCCCTTTGCTGCCTTTTCCCAAAGTAAGGGTTTATTTGGGTTTGTGATGTCACGAACCTGGGAAGTAACTTGTTGTAGTCCCTACGAGCCATTTTTGTAGCCATCAAACTGCCAGAAATGTAAAAGACGATATCTCCATTTGCATTGAGGTTTCAGCTTCGTAACTTTGCAGATATTGTTTATGCTCAAACAGCAACATTACATACAAACCTCTTTTTATTATATTGGTGGATTCTTTTATTAGTAATGTCAAAAGAACAGCCTTTATTTGGAATAATAAAAATCTTACTGACCACTAACTTTACTCACCCCATATTATTCCAAGCATCCATTATGTTACTTTTTCCTCAGAAAACAAAAGTGTCATGTTTAAGTATTGGTAAACGTCATGTGAGTAGAATTCACAATTTTTTTTTAATGTGTTGGATTGAAACCTCGGGTCACTATGAAACGGATAAAGAGCTGCATGAAGGTCTTACTACAATTCTAAAACGTAAAAAAAAAAAGGTCTTCTAAAATTTCTACTTTCTACATAAAGAACAAAACAGTAATGCAAGGACTAGAAGGTAAGTAAATGACAGAATATTTATTTATGGGTGAGCAATCACATTTAAAGCAGAACTCCTCTTCTTTCCTACAAGCTAATATGACCTCTCTGGACTACACAAGCACAAAACTGCCTCTTTGGAGCATGTGTGCTCAATTTTTCCAACATTTTCTAGTTCTTGTGCAATCATTGGTGTGAGGCTGCAGCTGATGGCACACCAAGTGTTCAGCACTGCTTTGAATCTGTTCACCGCTGTTTTGCCATGAAAGTGTGTTTTGTTTATCATTTTGACTTTACGGCCCTTTACATTTTGCTCGTACAGTACTGCATCAGAATATTAACTTTCACTTGGGTCATTCATGCAGTGATTTTAACACATTGGCACATTTGTTGCAAAAGACAAAAAGAGTTCTGCTCACACTCAGTGATGGAGACACAAGCCAAGAATCCTTGGTGTTGGAATGAGTAGATCTGCATGTAATCAGTCCAGTGGAATGTGCACAGCCATGGACCGAGAGACTCCAGAGAATGTGGGAGGAGGAGACAGCGGCCATCTTTGTGTTATGACCGAGAAATGTGTAACGCTTTTGTTTCTATTCATGTCAGTAAATGTTGGTTAAATGCAAGCTCTCACTTTCACTGTGTGCATTACAGTATTATGTTTTTCTAAGAGGTCTTTGTGTTTATACGTTAACCACATTAGTTAGTGCAATTGTTGCACATACCAGCCATTTTACATAATAAGAGGTTACAGTGTTAGAAGCTATGTAAGGTTTATTCCAGATCTCTCTCTCTCTCTCCTTGTTTTCCAGGCCATGGAGAATGCCACTGCGGTGAGTGTAAATGCCACGCTGGTTATATTGGAGACAACTGTAATTGCTCTACAGAGACGGCTTCCTGTGTGTCGGACGACGGCAAGATCTGCAGCGGGCGGGGCAGCTGTGTGTGTGGGCGGTGCCAGTGCACTGAGCCAGGGGCATTTGGGGACACGTGCGAAAAATGTCCCACCTGTCCAGATGCTTGTGGAACAAAGAGGTATGAGACCGAAGATGCTGAAACTAACTAAACTAAAGCTAACTCGATTTCTAATGTGAGGTCTGTCTGTAAAAGTGGATACTTTATTGAAAATATGTTTGCATATGGGAATTGAACTGTCCAATAGCATACAGTTTCATACTCATTTGCAGCATTTCAACCTTATTTTACTTTAAATTGGCACTTCCTTTTCATAAAATATGTTGGGCTGCCCCCTTACAGTCGACTAACCATTAGTGAAGCTAAACAGTAGCGCTCTCTGCAGGAAAGATGAGCGCCGTTGCGCTCACTTGCTCTTAAAATGCTCAGTTTTTGGTCATACTGATAAGAGTAGTACATCTTTTGAATCTGTAAAGAAGTTGTTTATTTGTGTGCACTCACATAAACAACAAACATCATGCTGGTAAAATGCTTCCTGTATACAAATGACTGCACTTCAGAGTTCAGTCTTGACCACCTGGAGCTAAACACTCTTAAAACTGTGGAGATGATTGTGGACTTCAGGAGAAACCCACAGAGAAAAGCACTGTGACTGCAGTGGAGTCATTCAGGTTCCCGGGCAACACCATCTCTCATAATCACATTAACTCTATTGTAAAAAAGACCCAACAGAGGCTGGATATCCTCCTATAGCTGAGGAAGTTCAACCTGCTGCAGGAGCTGCTGAAACCCGGTCATCACCTGTTTGGTTTGGTTCATCTCCCAAAACAGACATCAGAAGAATACAATGGACAGTCAGGACTGCTGAGAAGATTATTGGTGAACTTTACATCTCCAGAGTGAGGAAAAGGTCTAAGAGAATCACTCTTGACCCTTCATATCCATCCCACTCTCTTTTTGAACTGTTGCCCTCAGGCCGGCTCTACAGAGCACTGTGCACCAAAACAGCCAGACACAAGAGCAGTTTTCCCCCCAGACCATATCACACTTGAACAACACATAACACCTCAGTACCGCACATCTGTAAATAGCACATAAGCACATTCACAGTTCTGTCTATGGACATTTTTCCTTTTTCTGTTTTTTTTTTTTTTTAAATTGCTATATTGTCTGTTCTCTCATTTTATGTACTGTATGTCTGCACTTTGTTTGTTTTTTTTCTGTACCAGAAGCCCCTAACACCAAGACAAATTTAGTGTGTGTGTGTGTGGGTGAACACACTTGGCAATAAAGCTGTGTGTCTGTTTTTGTTATTGAGGAACAAATCAAAAATATTTCTGTGGCGCAAAGTAGCATCCCACAAGATGATGTCAGCAGAGCTCTTATTTACACTACATACACCAACATGTGTTCTCCATTAGACTCCTCAGAGCTGATTGGCAGAGTCTGAGATCGCTTTCATTTGTCTATGACTCTTGTTAAGATTCAAACTTGTCAGTCTTGTGATAGTTACAGTTTGACTTTTCTATATGTTTCTCCTCAGGGAATGCATTGAGTGCCGTCTCTTTAACACGGGGAGACTGGCCGATAACCAGACCTGCCAGCGCATGTGCAAGGATGAGATCATCACGGTGGAAACACTCAGTGAGTGCACACTTAACACACTGAATGATGATCACTTCTTCTCTCCACCCTGCACAAACACACTTCTACCTCTGATCCAAATGCATATGTGGTTTGTTTGAGCCAAAGAACAATATTTGGACATTTGTTTGTTTGTATGTTTATGCTCTGCTATCAGTTAACTATTCAGTAAACATGGTACTTAAATTAACTCATATGAGAAAACTCAAAAAGACAACACAATTATGGTTGCTTAACAGGCATCTTCCTTAAGTCAAAGAGAAAAGTTGACCCCAGCAGTGATCAGGAGCTCAGTTCAGAGATCATCAGGACACGCTGTTGGTCGAGCGCCACCGTTTGTGCTTCCAGGTCATGACTGTGTTACCCGCAGCAGGGTGAAGCACAGTTTGTGGCGTCTCATGTCCTGCTCTGTTTATGTTATTATCTAGAGAATGTGAGTCTGGACGTCTCCGCAGCACTAGCTGTTCTGTGTCCCACTGTGAAAGCATGTGTTTACTGCTCTTCCACTAAAACCGTGCTATTAATACAAACCACTGACATGTAAAATCATTTAGAATAGCAATTTAGAAAACACTATTTCGTTGTGTATATAGATCTCTTTTTATTATATTTTTGTATATAATTTTTTATTTTATTCATTTATAATCATGAAGGTTTTATTAGAGTCCGTAAGCTATGAATAAAGTTTATGAGACCTTCTCCGGGGTATTTATAACAGGTTTTATTGCTGGAGGAATTCTTTTACATGTGTCTAGGAATGCATGAATGAATGTTTATTGTTGGGCAATATGAAGCTGGTCTTATTCGCTGAAATGCATTAGTGAAACATTCAGGTTGCTTGTGAACTCTTTAAGGTCTTTCCATGTCACTCTTCATTGTAAAAGAAGGCATCAAGGATGATGTTTAACAACATTTCTCTGCCGTTTCAGTCAGCTGACTTCCTTAATGGACTCCACATGTGCATACCGGAAACATCTAGCTCATTTGGAGAAAAGAGGCTCCGTAGTTAAATGAATGTTAGGAAGGGAGAGACTTCCTAGACTATTGGGGATTTTAATTATGATAACATTTAAACACTCTTGATCAATCTGGGTCCTTGTTGAGGAATGCAGGGTCTGGTCCAACAATAATTTCAGTGTTTCAGTGTTTATGCTGTTGGCTTGACACTTCTTTCTCATTTTATTGCCTTAAACAGAGTTTGCACAGCTGTTTTATTCAACTAAACTCCTCTTTTCCTCAACTTCTCTCTATCTGTTTCAGAAAAGGATGATTCCAACGCTGTTCAATGCGTGTATAAGACAGAGAAGGACTGTGTGATGAAGTTCACCTACTCTGAACATGCCAGTGGCCAGTCGGTCCTCACTGCCCTTAAAGAGCCAGGTCAGTGTTTAGCACTTCACAACTGGCCCACTTAGAACGGCATTTCAGAATCTTGTTCAGCACAGTCATTTCTGGAACGTATAAGTGAATAAAAGATCAAAGTAAAAGAGTTTATATTTTTGTTATTTCTGATACAAGCATTGTTTCTAATGGGGAAAATGCATCAATGTCTTACATTATGGCCATGCATTTATGCATTTTGTTTCCACGTGTTTCCAGAATGTGCTGTTGCCCCAAATGCCATGACTGTGCTCTTGGCAGTTGTTGGCAGCATCTTGTTGATGGGCATCGTGCTGCTAGCTCTCTGGAAACTGGTCATCACCGTCCACGACCGCCGCGAGTTTGCACGCTTCCAGAGTGCACGTTCACGAGCGAGATATGAGATGGTGAGATTTAATCCATCTACTGCACTGCATATGATCCCAATGATAGAAATCAGATACTTATGACTGTGTGAAATGTTGGAATACTTTACATGTCACAATACTTTTGACTGAGTTCCATTAATCAAGGTTCCAGAATTGTTAGGATTATAGTATTATATTTTTTTATCTGCATACTATCGTTGAAAAGTTTGGCATCGGTAAAATGTTTTTTTTGTTTGGTTTTTTTTACATCTTTGAAAGAAGTCCTCTTTTTTTAACCAAAGCTGCATTTCTTTTATCAAAAATACAATGAAACCGTACTATTGTGAAAATGATATCACAATATTAACCGTTTTCCATTTGACAGTATTTTATAATGCAATTTATTCCTGTGATGCAAAGCTGCTTTTTCAGCCGACATTATTACAATCTTCAGCATCACATGGTCCTTCAGAATTATATTCAGTACATATTCAGTATTCTTTGAATATAAATTCAAGTAAATTCAAAGTAAATGCTCAACTCTTCTTTAAAACAGACATTTTAAAGAAGGATGCATGAATATCTTTGCTTATCAGTTCAGTGCGTCATTGCTCAGGAGTAAAGATAAGGAAAACGTTTCTTATCAATATTGAAAACAGTTGTGCTGATTATTTTTATTCATTATATTTTGGAAACATATCTTGAATACACATTCAAGAGAACAGCATTAATTTTGGGGAAAATAATTCAATTCTAAATTGATTTAGAAATCTCATTTGAGACAAATAAAAACAGCACTGTTTGTAAGTTATTTATAATGCAAATAGCCTGAACTGGCAACTCTATGCAATCACAAGGACAAAAACAACCAGACTTTGATTGAAACCATGAGGCCTTTTGGAAAACATCAGTCATGATCATTCCAGACATCATGATCATTCCAAGGCTGTGTTTCAAAGACTCCGTTCGCTCTGCCCTTCTAACCATGTGCATTTCAATCAACCCATCTGACCAGTTTATTCCTCCTCTCCTTGTCTTCTTCCCAGGCATCTAACCCTGTTTATAAGCAGTCCATCCCCTCCCACCCAATGGAGACGGATTTCCATATGCATATTATCAAGTCATGCAACGGAGGAGTCCACTGATCGACCTGCATTTGGACTGGGGGACATGGCAGGACCTGTCCAGCACACCTCTGCACTACAGTGGAGGACAGAGACAGAGCAAATGTTACCGTCTTTTGCAATGCAAACATTTTTTGAGGCGTGTGGTTCCTGAGGATTGGAAGTGATCTTAATGCGGTTTCAGTTGGATGAGCAGCAGTTGGACACATGGCTTGTCTAGTTGGAGAGGCAGGGCTTCTCTGCCTGTTCCAGAATTCTCCATGAGTGATAGACATTGACCTGCAATGGACCGCTTGCTTGAATATAATTCCTAACCATACCTCCTGCACATTATGATGGATTTGCTGTGCATTGTTTTATAGGCAAAGAGACATGAAGTGTATATTTTTAACAGTGTTCCTTTCCCAGCCGTTATACATTTTACATCATTTTATTAACCACATGTACAGTACAATAGTCAGATGCCATAAAGTGTGCATAGAACACAAAGAAATGCTAAATTATACAACTCTTTAACAAAGTGGTTGGTACTAACCTTACCAGGGCAATACATTTCTTAACTTGTTTTGCACGTTGTATGTTAGGCTGAGATTTATAAAGTAAAGAAAGAAATGCCACTCTACAATCCTAGTCTTTTGTTTTTTTGCCAGAGGTTACACATTTTTATAATAGTTTGCAACTGTACAGTGTGATGCAATAACACTGCCTGCTGATAATTCAAGAGTGTCTCATTTGTTTTTGGAACAATTACATTTAGAAGTTCCACACCCATCCCATCAGGACCTGGACTAAATCAAAATTAGACACTAGACACCAGCTGCCAGCAAGAACTGAGACTGACCCCATATCAATACTTAGTCATGTGGAAGTCAGGTTTGTGTCTACTTGCTTTTACTACGATGTGTTTTGGTGCATTGTTTTCATATAAGGCGTATGTTTTCATATAAGGTGTATGTTTTCGTACTGCTCTTACTGCAAAAATCCAAACTGAATACACTGCTAGTCAATCTTTCAAAACCAGGTCTTTCACTGGTTATGATTTCAGGCCATATAATCATTGTTTCAAAACACAAGATCTTTGGAATAAATGAGAACATTTGGTTTAATCGCTGAAACACAACAGTATGACCTTTCAATTTAGTACTTTTAACAATCAGTTCATCCAAACACCAAACAATGCAAGATACATGTTTAATTTCAGCCATGCTGCCGAGGTTACAGTAACACAGGCTAGACTTTCACAGTTAGACAATACACTTACATTACCTAACTTGTGTAATTAATGTGAAATCTGTTAAGTTTGTAATACTATATGTCCAGTTTGTCAACAAAAGGTGTGATGGAGACATGACATGGCCATGAGGTTTTGTGTAGTACAGTTTTTGCTGTCGATACAGTAAATGTTGTCATTTTACCATGTGACCGAGTCTGTACTGTACTTGGGTGACTTACATCACTTTGACGTTGTCTACCATAGTTTATAGTCCCACATGGCATACATGTCTCTCTTATTCAGATTTGTCTGGTCATTCTGTCACTTTCAATTGTACCTTAATGTATTTATCACAAATTGCAAATCTCTTTCTCTTTCACACACACACACACACTTTGAAAGTTGAGGTTATTATCTGATTTAAATAGCTTACTGTAACAATTTATTTTACTTGGTTATCTATTTTGGAAATTGTCAACCATTACGATCTGCTGGATTACATCATAGACGGAGAGGAAAATGAAAAGTTTGATCACAATATCATTATGAATGGCACTTGTTGTGAATGAAATGTTTAAACAGATGTGTAGGGGAATGTACAGTTAAAACCCAAGGACCAGATATGATGAATGAAGACCAGGAGTCAGAGATGCATTCAATTAAAGAAAAATTTACTGAAGAACATGGTTTGCAGTTTCATCAGCAGAAGTCAGCTTCAGTACTCTCGACGGAGTTCGTAGGCCGCTCTGCGTACAACTCAATATCACCAACAATTATACTCCTGACAGGAGACTAATTGTGTCAATGCGCAGGTCAGCAAAAATCTGATTGGTTCCAAAACCTAGATAAACTTGGACAGTTTCCAAATATGGATGCAAGCTTGAGGCATATCTACTGATGACTATTTTGGCGACGAGTCTCTCCAAAGATGTATATCTGATTCGCTGGACATCGGCAGTTGAACGTTTGTCCTGGGACTGTCCTGTACAGACAGATACTAATAAATATACACGCAGAGAGCTTATCAGAACTTCAAGGCTGAATAGCCCAAGCTAGAATTTTATCAGTATGGTTTGTTACACACGCACTTATCGAGTCTCATCTTGGAGAGTAGAAATATAGGCTAAGACAGAATTTCTTAATATCAAGCAGATACATTAATGTCACAGTATGTTGTCCAATCTCTCGTGTCTCACATATATGGGAGGTCATGCTGGCCCTGTGACCTGGGAAGGAAATCGACTTAGCCCTTTAAAGGCTTACTGTTACACATTCCACTCTTGCATCAAAACATCTAAGTGGTTAAATACTGATAACTTGTTTAATAACCACACAATATATTAATTAAATAATAAATATAAATAAGGAAGGATATGGTCAGGGCAGCATCTCCTTCAGATGATAACCCTATTTTGTGTTGTGAAAAGGATACCTTGTGATTTAGTGTTCTGTACTAACGCAGTTGAACGCATGCTGATGTTGCGAAAAGGTGCATTTTGATCATTGTTGGTGAGATTAGTTTGAAAATGTACAACTTGTGAAATCTGAAATAAAATTCAAAATTAAATAAATTTAAAAAAGCTGTCAAAGAACAACAGGTACATTATTAGGGTCCATTCATCTTAAGTCACCTTTGTTTGTGTAGTGCTTTATACAGTTTAGACTGTACAAAATAACAATCAATTATGCAAACTATGTCAGATATGAGATAAATTCATATTCCGCTGTAAAACAGTTCTCAAAAGAAAATAATGTCATTGTTCAGCTCCAGTCAGTTCAGTGTTGATTCAGTTCAGTTCATCAATTATCAAACTATTTATGAAAAAGAAGCTCTACAAAAGATAATAGTGTTATTTAGTTCTATTTGTCAGTTTGAATCAGTTCAATGTTGAATCAGTTTAGTTCAGAAACAATACTGAAGTTTAGTCACTTAGAAACTAATTTGATTCAAGATTAGTTAGATCTACAGAAGACAATTTCATTAGCAAGTGCACACAGAAGCAGAGCAGTGGAAGGCAAAAATCCATTTTATTAATTGCTTCTCAAACTATAGTCACAAAGCACATTTACATGCACAATTTGAAATCAGTGAGACTAAAGTAATAATTTGTCATACAAAGGAATTGATCCAGTCAACTATATTTCATTTTAGTAAATGGATAAAAACAAAACAGTTTTTTCAGGAAACAACAGTGAGACATGCAACCAGGTCAGAAAGACTAGAAGACAACAGCAGAATCTAAATACAGTCAATAGTATAACAAGGCACACATAATCTAGATAATGCAATCTGCATTTCTGCTTAATATGCAGACAGAAGACATGCAAAATGTATTGTATGCACACTTTTAGCCGTGTATTGTTGGATAGACCGATGAAGACTGAAGCTCAAGTACATAAAAACTAGTACTTTCAAACATACTTACAATCTTAAGGTCTTTTTGTTTGATGCTAACAAAACATGTCAGCACAGCAGGGAACGACACATCCACTCTTCTGGAAGCAGACAGGAAAATCTGACTTAATACTGCAAACTAGGTGACACAAGCCCTTGATCTGAGAGGGCCGTGCATCTGGAGTGGGCAGGGGGCTTAATGGGCTAAAGTTAGCTTAGTACCGTTTATTTGTCATATTCTCCTGTGACTCCTGTGAAGGCAGCTTGTTTTATGCTTCAAAGGTGTGGTGCAGAAGGGTTTTTTACCTGCAGCGAGAAAGATTGAGAGTATAAATCAGCCATTGTGTATGTGTGTGTGTCAGTGTGTGTGTGTCTGGTGACGTGTCAAAGGCCTCAGGTTCAGTTACAAGCAGCAGCTGTGTTCGCTATGGGGAAAGTGCACATACCTTCTGAAGGCCCAGCTGAAAAACCATTTTCTGTGCTGCTTTGCTGTGAAATCACATGAGACTATGTCCCTAAGACCTCTTACAGAGTATTTTACCAGGTCTGGTAGGTGGTCTGTTATCGATCCTATCAAAGGCATCCAAAGAGGCCTTACATTTTCAGTTTTTCAAAGCATGCACAAGTTATATTTGCTGTAGAAGTTTGCATGGTAAATTGAAGTCTTCATCAAATCAAATGTAACCGCCATGTGGTTTCACTGCCACCATTTCTATGCTCTCTTGGCCACACAACACACCCATGGCTGACATTCTGAGATGAGACTTAAGGGGATGCATGTAGAAATACAAGTAAGGAGCTCCAGTGGCTCTTCCCTGTCAGGATGTCAACCCTGTGGTTTGCTCATAAATCATGTTCCCAGAGTTCGATACACTAAAATGCCGTTTGCCTCCAGAGCCGTGAGCCAGTTTCAACAGCCAGAGCATTCAGACAGAAGTGATGTCATGTACAGCGTCTCTGAAAGCAGGAAGGGAAAGTAGGTTTGTGTGATAGCTGTAATGTCTGAGTTGAGCCATTAGGAGCTGAACAGCAACAGATGTGACTGTGAAGACCTGATCTTCTGCCCTCTCATGAAATCTCTCTCTTCTTCACCTAGATTATTTCTCATTTCCTTCAAATAAACACATGGTTTTAGGATTTTTTTTTTTTTTTTTAATTATTAAGCAAAATAAAGATTCTTAACTATTTTTAGGTCACTAATCACATACAGTAAGTAAATTTGACAGCATTTTTTTGAAGTGTCCTTCATTTGCAGAGAGACGTGATAACTGTGAATCCTGAGCCTTACTGGAATGCAAGGTATGTCCTGCAGCACTGTTACCCAGACTCACTCTATCCTGCTTCATTTATCTGGTCTTACTCACCTAATGAGTCTGTCTCTGACTGACTGACTGACTGTTTGTGTTCAGTGATGGAATGTAGAATTGCTCTGTTTTTAAGCATATAGAGGCCTGACTAACCCAGTACGCTTCTTTATGTTTATTATGAAATGTGACTGTGATACATAGTGCCCATGGTAACCTTCACACTTGTGCATTTCTGCGAACAACGGAAACAATAACAATGGCTGCAGCACATGTACAGCACTGCTGATGAATCATTTGTGATGCAAATGTTTTTGCAAAATGGGGCCTACAATATTGTAGGCTATCTGTGTGTTTTTTACATGGGTGGCACAGTGTTTATTCATAAACAATAATGTGGTTTTTTTTGTCTTTATGCTTAAGCGTCTGATCTTTGTCTGTAGCATTACTCATTCACAGGACCAAATTTCACCCAATTTATGCCCCTGTTTTTTCATCACCATATGCAGAACCCAGTCAAGAAGATATAATACTATGTACTGTATGTCCTGTATACATTATTTTCTATGTAACACTATGGAGTACACAGGCACTACTATCGAAAAATTATCCAGATTTCAACTTAAACAGTTTATTCTGGATTTCAAAAATGAAAAAGACTGACCAAAGACTAGATTTGACATCAGCCTGTCCTATAGCGCCGTCTACTGGATGAAGGTTCATGGTGCATGTTCACGGACATCCGGTGTCTATACGGAATTAGCAGTTTGTTAAAGGGTTCATTCAAACAAATAAACACAAAATACAAAAATAACATAAAACACCAAGAGGGTAGTCAATATGATACATTTATTGTATTACATATTTTCTGAATATGTTTGCTAGGGGTTAAGAACGTTATGAAAGGTTTTTCATTTTGGGTGAACTATTCCTTTAACTCGGCAGAGGAAGAAGAGTGTGTCCCAAGTGACCAAGTGACTCATATAATTGGAGTGTGTGAGGAGGGAGAATCTGGGTTTGATATATTGGTTGGTGTGTCTTTGTGGTTTATACCAGCTCAGTATGGTGTAGACTCAAGCAGGATATTAGGTCATGGAATTACATGTCACTGTATGAAATTCTGCTTCTCTCCTCCAGAGCAAGTCAAAGGCACAATGGCTAAATCTGACCTGGAGACTGAGACCAGCTCTACACATAAGTTTGTTTGTGCAGTAGTGTGTCAGCTGTGCTGTTCACACACAAGCAGATGGTAATATTAAAGTCATAGTTGATTTGTTTTCTGTGAAACTGTGCAGCTACCTACTAATCTACATCCTATTCACTTTTATTGAAGAGTTGCTACCTCACTACATGCACGTACTAAAGCCCAGCCCTGTAAACTGTTAATCCGAAAGTAATTTATTAGGGATTCACATTCTGTTTATGGGGTACTAGGAATACATTCATAGTATTCTGTGCCATTTGATTCCCCATGATATAATGTGTTATATTTTGTGTAAAAATGGGTTAATACTTGTTTCTGGATTCTAATCTTACAAAGTTACTGTCCCTCTACAACCAGACACAATAAATATATGCTTAAAAATTAGGGGTGTAACGGTTCACAAAATTCACGGTTCGGTTCGATACGATACACTGATGTCACGGTTCGGTTCGGTTCGGTTCGATACGTTTTAGATACAGCAAAATGTAAAAACATCTCAACTTTTCAGAATGCCGCAAGCGCACCGCGGGTCATGTGACAAGAACTAACCAATCAGCTTCATCCTTTCCCGTAACAACGTTGAGAGCTCAGCCAAGATGAAGGATCAGCTGATCATAGTTGTATATGGATTGCAATTTTGAAATAAATTTAGTAGCAGAGCTACTGCAAGCGATTTTTAGAGCTGCAAATCCATTTATCCTTCGCTGAAATTTCCGCGTCTCATGGAGAGAGCACGTCATTGTTGCTTAGTGTGGCAAAGTAGATAATCTCCCTCCCCTGGTACTTAGAAACGGCCTATCAGGGCTCAGTCATTGCTTTATAAAGGCTGTGATTAGGCTACCTGGGATGCGTCATTGTTGGCCCCGCCCATCCGGTACGTGTGCGCTTCCGCCTAACAAAGGTATGTTTGTAGCTGGTCTGGCTAATGCTGCAATGAGCTCTTGGACCTCGGCTAACTATATTAATTTATTGTAGCTGGAGTCGCCTTTTTGCAGCTTGAATAGCCAATTATTCCTGGCTTCGCTGTGGTTTTCAGGCTGTTCTTGCCACCTGGTTAGACTGATTTCATTCAAGTAATCTTCTGAGACTTGTGCTGTGAGCAACTGTATGAGGTGTGTGTAACGCTGTAGTCAATACCTGGTATGTATAGATACACATGTATATGCATTTCTTTTTAATGAACACTTGTGTTTTAAATTTTAACTAATGGGTTGTTTTTTAGTAGGACAAAGTTTTGGGAACATCCGCCCGTTTGCGGGTGGGGAAGATCGCCTCCTGCATAATAGCAGATTAAAGACGGCGTTGCTGTTTTGCTGTTTTGCTGTTTAATTAAGTTTTGTTGTGCTCGTATCATTGTATGGTTTTTGGTTATTGTTTGTTTTCGTTACAATTGATTTTTGTTTGATTTTGTAGTGATTTGTTAAAACTTTTGCTTTAAATATATATTTCTTTCCTTTTCATTTCAGTTGTCTTTAAGTGACCATTGTTAATTTTTTTTTACATTTTGTTGTGTGTTTTGGTAATTGTTTCAGTCAATCAGGCTTTAGATTAATTTCGTTTTGTACATTTGAGTAAATTGTGTTCTTTGTGTTTTAGGCCCCTGAGTCGGGTGGCTAGCTGTCCTAGTATCCTGGTGGTGGTGGTGTTTGGAGCACGGAGTGTGGATTGTCGTTTGTAGTCACTCACCTCACTCTGTGTGTGTGTGTGTGTGTGCTTTTACGAATAGCCATTTTTGCAGCTAGCCTACCCTGCTAGGGGTAAGCCTTCGTAAAACTGATTAATGTATGCCTGGTCGATTCATATCTTTGCCTGATCTTTTAAAAGGTGTATTTTCTACTTTGTGAATTTAATAAATATTTGTATACGCTAGTGCCTCTGTCTCTGCCTCCTATGGTAACGAACCTGTGTGTCTAAATTCCATCAAGTATTTAGTTCCCCTCACTTTAGAGGGGTGGCGTAGTCGGTAGTTATATCATAATTAATTAACTTCAAGTTGCCACGCCACATTCTGGCGTAGTCGGCAGGGTACCGTGTTTGGCGGAGACACTGGTATTAGTGGTTGTGTTTTTTTGTTTTTTCTTTTATTTTTCTGTTGCAGTGAGATTGGTAAGGAGTAGCAGCAAAACAGCAGCGTACGTCTGGTGGATTCTGATTCTTTGAGTCTACTCCCTCTTGTTGGTAAGTGTTACGGCCGTCAAAATTATGGAAGAAGAGTTACAGGAACTGAGGGAAGTAGTAGCTCAGTTGCGGGCAGAAAATGAGAGGTTGCGTCAAGACCACTTTCTTGCGCTTCCTGGCCCTAGTGATGCACCTTCTATTGTTCCTGGTCCTTCTGTTGCTGCCCCCCCTCAGCCAAGTAGTGCACAGGCAGTCCTGCCAGAACGATTCGTTTTTGTACCTCGAGACAGGAAATGTCAAAAATTCAATGGCAGGGTTGGTCTGAGCATTGATGAGTGGGTTGAAGAGGCCAAAGCTTGTATGCAGGCTCGTCACCTGTCTGTTTCTGATCAAGCTTTCTTCTTGTTTGACCACTTGGAGGGGGAGGCAAGGGAAGAGATTAGGTACCGTTCGGAGATTGAGCGAAATGATCCAGATAAAATTATTTTGGTGTTACGGGAATTATATGGTTGCTCACAGTCATATGTCTTATTACAGGAGGCATTTCTTTCTAGAAAGCAGCAGGAGGGTGAATCATTGTTGGAGTTTTCCCTAGCTTTGATGGGTCTCCTAGAACGTGTGACGCAGCGATCGCCGTATGTTATGCCAAATTCACAAGTTTTGCTACGCGATCAGTTCATTGAACATGTTTGTGACGTGGCCCTTCACCGAGAATTAAAACAGTTAATACGTCGTCAGCCAATGTTAACATTGTTGGAAGTTCGAAGCGAAGCTCTTAGATGGGAAAGGGAGGGGATGTTGGGGAGTACGAGAGGACCTGTAGCAAGTGTCTCTAGTGTTCCCTGTTGTGTAGCCATTGTGGCAGAGCACTTGTAACAAGTGTCTCGTGTTTCTCGTTGAGTAGCCGTCAAGGCCAGAGGACTTGTAACAAGTGTCTCGTGTTTCTCGTCGAGTAGCCGCCATGGCAGAGCACTTGTAACAAGTGTCTCGTGTTTCTCGTTGAGTAGCCGTCAAGGCCAGAGGACTTGTAACAAGTGTCTCGTGTTTCTCGTCGAGTAGCCGTCAAGGCCAGAGGACTTGTAACAAGTGTCTCGTGTTTCTCGTTGAGTAGCCGTCAAGGCCAGAGGACTTGTAACAAGTGTCTCGTGTTCTCGTTGAGTAGCCGTCAAGGCCAGAGGACTTGTAACAAGTGTCTCGTGTTTCTCGTTGAGTAGCCGTCAAGGCCAGAGGACTTGTAACAAGTGTCTCGTGTTTCTCATTGAGTAGCCGCCATGGCAGAGCACTTGTAACAAGTGTCTCGTGTTTCTCGTTGAGTAGCCGTCAAGGCCAGAGGACTTGTAACAAGTGTCTCGTGTTTCTCGTTGAGTAGCCGTCAAGGCCAGAGGACTTGTAACAAGTGTCTCGTGTTCTCGTTGAGTAGCCGTCAAGGCCAGAGGACTTGTAACAAGTGTCTCGTGTTTCTCGTTGAGTAGCCGTCAAGGCCAGAGGACTTGTAACAAGTGTCTCGTGTTTCTCATTGAGTAGTATGGTCAGTGGTTAGAGTTGTGTTATCGTCGGGGCGACGATAAAATAACTGGGGCAGATTGTGGCAAAGTAGATAATCTCCCTCCCCTGGTACTTAGAAACGGCCTATCAGGGCTCAGTCATTGCTTTATAAAGGCTGTGATTAGGCTACCTGGGATGCGTCATTGTTGGCCCCGCCCATCCGGTACGTGTGCGCTTCCGCCTAACAAAGGTATGTTTGTAGCTGGTCTGGCTAATGCTGCAATGAGCTCTTGGACCTCGGCTAACTATATTAATTTATTGTAGCTGGAGTCGCCTTTTTGCAGCTTGAATAGCCAATTATTCCTGGCTTCGCTGTGGTTTTCAGGCTGTTCTTGCCACCTGGTTAGACTGATTTCATTCAAGTAATCTTCTGAGACTTGTGCTGTGAGCAACTGTATGAGGTGTGTGTAACGCTGTAGTCAATACCTGGTATGTATAGATACACATGTATATGCATTTCTTTTTAATGAACACTTGTGTTTTAAATTTTAACTAATGGGTTGTTTTTTAGTAGGACAAAGTTTTGGGAACATCCGCCCGTTTGCGGGTGGGGAAGATCGCCTCCTGCATAATAGCAGATTAAAGACGGCGTTGCTGTTTTGCTGTTTTGCTGTTTAATTAAGTTTTGTTGTGCTCGTATCATTGTATGGTTTTTGGTTATTGTTTGTTTTCGTTACAATTGATTTTTGTTTGATTTTGTAGTGATTTGTTAAAACTTTTGCTTTAAATATATATTTCTTTCCTTTTCATTTCAGTTGTCTTTAAGTGACCATTGTTAATTTTTTTTTACATTTTGTTGTGTGTTTTGGTAATTGTTTCAGTCAATCAGGCTTTAGATTAATTTCGTTTTGTACATTTGAGTAAATTGTGTTCTTTGTGTTTTAGGCCCCTGAGTCGGGTGGCTAGCTGTCCTAGTATCCTGGTGGTGGTGGTGTTTGGAGCACGGAGTGTGGATTGTCGTTTGTAGTCACTCACCTCACTCTGTGTGTGTGTGTGTGTGTGCTTTTACGAATAGCCATTTTTGCAGCTAGCCTACCCTGCTAGGGGTAAGCCTTCGTAAAACTGATTAATGTATGCCTGGTCGATTCATATCTTTGCCTGATCTTTTAAAAGGTGTATTTTCTACTTTGTGAATTTAATAAATATTTGTATACGCTAGTGCCTCTGTCTCTGCCTCCTATGGTAACGAACCTGTGTGTCTAAATTCCATCAAGTATTTAGTTCCCCTCACTTTAGAGGGGTGGCGTAGTCGGTAGTTATATCATAATTAATTAACTTCAAGTTGCCACGCCACATTAGCAAAGACAGACGCCTCATGAGCGCTTCTGCCCGAGCGCTTTGGAAAGGAGGAGAAAGACGCGCTTAGCGTTTTCCATGCGTTTTTAGGCACGATATGTGAACGGCCCCTAAGGCGCTCGCTCACTCAGCACGCGCTGAAGGCTCGTTGCAAAATGTCGAATGCCTTTAACAGACCAGAAATATAAGATCCTAAAATAACCAACAAGTCTGGTGTTTGGGTTGGATTCCCTGTAAGCTATAGTTTCTAAATGCTGCAGGGATAGTTTGCTGCGTGCATGTTTCTCCTTTTTTTCGTCTTTCCCAGATAGTACTGACGCATATATCCCAGATATTCCCGCTGGTGTTTTTTTTTTTTTTTTTTTTTTATTCCCGCTGGTGTACCCTGTCATGTTGCAGATGCGACATACCGTTGTTTTTTTATCCACCACTCTCTTGCCATCACCATTATAGCTTAAAGGGAATCCAAAGTGCACCCAAACACCAGACCTGTTGGTTATTGGGGGATCTTCTCATTTCTAGTCTGTTAAACGCATTGGCTATTTTGCAACGAGCCTTCAGCGTGTACTGAGTGAGCGAGCGCCTGCTGAGTAGCCTAACATAAACATATAAGATGGTGTTTTTTTCTTCTTCGGGAGTGTCAGGGGCGTTGCCTGTTACGTTGTTTGGGTTATTGGGCTACCTTGTTGAACGCATATCATTATATTTCTCTCTCTCTCTCTCTTTTTTTTTTTTTTTTCAAATATAATTAATTACTCCAACGAACCGTTCGGTATACATAATGCGTACCGCGTACCGAACCGAAAGCGTCGTACCGAACAGTTCAATACGAATACGCGTATCGTTACACCCCTATTAAAAATGTATTAATTAAAATTAATTACTATTATTTTTAGGTCAAGTAGGCTAAAATGCCATGTCCCCAAGGAAGCTTGCATAACTCCAGCCACAAATATAAGTAATACAAATCTAACCAATATCAATTTTTTTCAATATTGTTGTATATTCTTATTTTAAATATTCTGATAAAAAAGTCCCTCTGAACTTGGCCCTTGAATGTTTCTCTAACAACATGATTCTCAGGAATAATATTTTTTGGTGGTAGACTATCTACAAGAATCAGAGTAATTAACCATCTTTAATTAACCAGTTTTTTCAGTGTTTTATAATGATTCACTGATGTGGTAAAGCATAACATGTCCACTCAGTATGGAGCCAGAAGAGTCTCAATAAAGATAAATGCACACACTACAGTCACATATGCACACATAGGATTCATACATGCACACACATAATTCATAAATACACACACAGGATACACAAATGCACACAAAATTCACAAATGCACACACAAAATTTAAAAAGCACAGAAGATTCACAAATGCATACAAAATTCAGAAATGCACACAAAATTCAGAAATACACACACAATTTAGAAATGCAAACAACATTTACAAATGCACTCAAGATTCACAAATGCACAGGACAAGATTCAGAAATGTATTTCTGATGCACACACATATATCTTGATTTACAAACTGCTTGCGGTCTGTGAACTTCACTGCATTTGTGTGTGAATTTTGAGACTCCCTTGACTTGGCTCGACACACAAATGCCTTTTTTTAAACAGGGAATGATCTGCAACCAATCAGATATCTCCCTTGTTTTAGCCAATCAAAAGAATGCACCCCACGTGGGGGATTGTTTACTTATAAGCCAATCAGCGAACGACTCACTTTCCTCACGCAGCGAACGACTCACTTTCTTCAGCGAACGACTCACTTACCTCACACAGCCGGCGACTCACTTTGCGCAGCGAACGACTCACTATCCTCATGAGTCACGCAGCGAACGACTCACTTTCCTCACCCAGCGAGCGACTCACTTACCTCACGAGTCACGCAGCGAACGACTCACTTTCCTCACCCAGCGAGCGACTCACTTTCCTCACGAGTCACGCAGCGAACGACTCACTTTCCTCACCCAGCGAGCGACTCACTTTCCTCAGCGAACGATTCACTTTCCTCACGAGTCACGCAGCGAACGACTCACTTTCCTCACCCAGCGAGCGACTCACTTTCCTCAAGCAGCGAAGTTGAGCGAATGATTCACTTTCCTCACGCAGCGATCAACTCACTTTCCTAAGCGAACGACAGCCGGAGACCCACTTTTCGCAGCCAGAGAGCCACTTTCCTCTTGCAGCGGACCACTGACTCTCTCTTCATGTAGGGACTGAATATTATAATTAAAGTGACTTCTATATTGCATCCAAAAGAATATTTAGATATATTTAAATATTCAAAAAGGTTTAAACATTTTTTTATTTTTTTATTTATTTCATTAAAATATTTCAATAAAATGAAATAATTGCCTATTGCAAATTTTTGAATCCATGGTTAACTTTTTTTCTGCAGTCACTGGGCTATATGTATTGAGACATTTTTAAATTTATATTTAGTAAAAAATAATAAAAAATAAACCTGAATTGTAATCTAAACATCTGTATTTTCATACAATTTAATACAATTGCTGTGTGAACACATTCATGTGATTGGCTTATAAGTAAACAATCCCCCACATGGGGTGCATTCTTGTTATTGGCTAAAACAAGGGAGATATCTGATTGGTTGCTGATCATTCCCTGTTTAAAAAAAAGCATTTGTGTGTCGAGCCAAGTCAGGGGAGTCTCAAAATTCACACACAAATGCAGTGAAGTTCACAGACCGCAAGCAGTTTGTAAATCAAGATATATGTGTGTGTGCATCAGAAATACATTTCTGAATCTTGTCCTGTGCATTTGTGAATCTTGTCCTGTGCATTTGTGAATCTTGTCCTGTGCATTTGTGAATCTTGAGTGCATTTGTAAATGTTGTTTGCATTTCTGAATTGTGTGTGTATTTCTGATTTTTGTGTGCATTTCTGAATTTTGTATGCATTTGTGAATCTTCTGTGCTTTTTAAATTTTGTGTGTGCATTTGTGAATTTTGTGCGCATTTGTGCATCTTGTGTGTGTATTTATGAATCATGTGTGTGCATCTATGAATCCTGTGTGTGCATATGTGAATGTAGTGTGTGCATTTATCTTTATTGAGACTCTTCTGGCTCCATAACTCTGTTATGATTATTTCTAATCAAAACTAATACTTTTTTGTAATTTTGACAATATTAACCAGGTTAAAAATCTTCCTCTGTGATCACACACTAGCGTGTTGTTTATCACATGAGCAGCAATAGCTGACTTTAACTTAAAATGTCCCTCCTTATTGCCCACACTGTTACTGTTTTGCACTGTAACAGGGTGGACATATTGTAACATTTGATGTAAAAATTTGTGTTTAAAGCATGTATTGGTACTTATAATTAATTTATTATAAATTTAAATAAAGAGTTTCTTAAATATGGTAGTATGCATGTAATTGTCATTAAATGGGACTGTTGTCTGCAGAAGAAAAGCAGCAACACTACAGAGCTTGTTGTGATGTACACCCTGAAAGAAGGCAGATATACCTCAGTAAAAAGAAGGGGAGATGGAGAAAGGACATAGAGGGAGGAAGAGAAAAATAAATTTTTAGAACTCAGCTTTGTTGATTAGGTAGGAACTGTAATAAATTATCTTCACTTTGCCATTACAATGTTTGTGTGCCTCTGTGGTGTGTGTTCGTGTCTACATGCTGTGTGTGTGTGTGTGTGTGTGTGTGTGGTACTGGTATTTCCTGCATTATGGGGTCCAAATATCTCCACAGGTATAGTAATAACGGTAAACTTGTATCTTGTAGGGACATTTATTTGGTTAGAAAACAGCTTATATTCGTAAGTCATACAGAATTAAATGTTAAAACTTAAAACAACTGTAGTTTTGTGTGAGGGATAGGTTTAGGTGTAGTGTTAGGGTAAGGTTATTAAAAAAAAAAATTCCACCAGAAAAATGTAGCACGTCCTGATTTTGCTGAGTTAGATGTGTTCCTAGGTCAACATATTTTGTTGACCCTGGAACAACATTTTACTCCAAAAATATATTCTTGACCATTTCCCTACACCTAAGCCTAACCCTAACCATGAGTGATCCTTAAAATCAGAGGAAATGATAGATGAATGACACTGATGTACAAGCACCAAACCGTGATTTTAAGCGTAAACTTCACAAAATCTATAAACTGGTTCTTCAAATCTGATTGGTTAATCACAATGTTGTTCCAGGGACAACAAAGATGTTGTCTCACTTGGTAAAATCAGGTTCTGCAAAAATGCAAGTACAAATTAATGTATTCTAAATTGTAAGTGATTGTAAATTGTGACAATATGCTTCTTGTATCAGGCAACTTGTTGAAATATAATGTTGTTTAGTGATGTGATGTCTACCCTGTTACCTCAGTGTTTTTGTGATACTACTAACCCATTCAACAAATGCTATGTATGTATTTGTGGTTACTTGTGTTAAAATGAAATAAGTTAAAATGGTTCCAAAATTCCATTTAAATTTATTTTTATTCTAAAAGAAATTTGCTGAAATTGTGCTGTCTGAAAAATACAACAACTGTTTTTTCAAGATAATGCCCTATTATGTACACTTTGATAAAATACATTTGCAGAGTAAAGAGAGGGAAAATGTAAATATTACATTAAATGTGCATTCAAAACACTTGTTAACTGAAATGAGAATGACCTGTAACAGGGTGGACATTTGGTCCTTGCACATCTAGTGCAACAAGCCCTTCTTCAGATAAAATGATTACATCATGGAAACTTAAACATTTCTATGGAAAGTTACAAGCTGAAAAGTTAGCAAGCTGAAATGACACCGAATAAAAATGAAATGATCTAATAGAGTGATCTAATAATCTCTTCACTAGTTTCTATAAAGTATAGCATACATGATGGATATTTACTCCAACAGACAAATGTCCTAAGTTCCTGGATTAACTTTTGTTTGGCCGCTTTCATGATGTGTCCTCAGTCTTTCAGGATGTGTAGGCACATCATAGACTCACAGACTAGAAACTGACTGTACAAAACCACAGAGTGAGCTGGACATTGCTCTGGTTAATCATGAAATCATGAGAGGGAGGGATGGAAATAAACATTTAAATACATGCAGTAGGCAGTCCTGCTTAACAGAGTGGGTGACTCAACACCTCTTAAATTTAAGAAAGATTTGATGTTATTTTTGTGAAATCTGCTAGCAATTATTCTTGACTGTCTGTTGCAAGACAGTTTCAAAATTAAAAAAAATAATAATGAATAGGCTTACAGTAAGTATTTCTTGATTAAAAAAAAAAAATCTGTTTTCTTGTTTTATTAAAGTTAACTTGTTTTAACTTTAATAAAGATATTTGAAAAGTGCCAATGTTTCAATTAAAAATAGGCAAGAATAGTAATTTCATCACCACATGCTACTTCACGTTCATGTGTCACACGTTTTTAATTAAGTAGCCTATTCAGTAGGAAAATAACTCAGTTTGTAAATTTAAAGGGATAATTCATCCAAAAGGAACTCTCTGTCATCATTTACTCACACTTACGTCGTTCCAAACTTGTATGATTACTCTAGCAGGTCTTCCCGATCCAGCCCTTTGCACAATCGTCATCATTTACTGAAATCACACGTCAGACCACGCGTACTGTAGTCGGCAGGAAACCCATTTAAACTTGGCTCGTGCAGGATGTGCCCAGTTCATTGCGTGACAGCTGCGCGCTAACATCTGCATGATCCACTGCGGAATGAGAGAAATGCGCGTGTTAACTGTCGTACTCGCCGTTATATGTGTGCTGAAGGAGGCTGAAGCTTGGGGTTACAAGAATGGAATACTGCACAACTCTATCTGGCTGGGTAATTATTCCATTTGATCTTACTGATGTGTTTATCAAAACTACTTAAGGGACAAATAACCATTTCATGACTAGAACATTTTAAATGGACTAATTTGTGTTTTTGTTGTTTCTTTTGGATTTTCCCCTCATATAATGTATGTAAAAAACACAGTAGTTAATTTACTGTTCAACAGAACTTACATGTTGAATATATTGATATGATTGAATATGTGTGTTGTTGTGTGCATTTTGCTTTGGCCCCATGCACAGACAAGAGGGGCATATTTATGGCTCAGTGCAGCCAGTCTGAAGGGACCTTGTAAACACAGGGAAATGACTTCATTCTGTCACGGTGTACTGCAGCTTACCCCACGGCACCCACGAAAACCCACGGACATTTCTCTGTAGATTTGGCTTGTTCTTAGTGCATTAGATATATAAAAGTTTAATCATTTTCCACTGTAAAAAAAAAAAACCCTGTTTACCAAACTTTTAGTTGTAGCCTACTGTGGTTTGGTTTAAAACTTTTAAATAAATGAATCAGTGTGTGTAAATTATTGGGCAAGATCATGTGGGTTGAACACCACAAACAAAGTCTGAACAATATGTCTTAGCATTTTTAGTTTTCAGCAAAGTCTTCAAACATTTCAGTAATGATAGAATTTATGCTAGTTGGAAAGAGTATTTTGAAATACATGTTCACCAGTCAGTGTATGGCAACAAAGCAAAACAAGTAGGCTATTCTAATTTAATTTAACTTTATTAGAAATGTATACACAACAAATGTAGTTTATCTTTAAAAAATTGTTGAAAATTATCCTTTAATTTAGGCCCTCATAGCAAAGCATATTGAAACCCCACTGAAAGTCACTGTATATTTCCCATACTGTAAGCAACTTTATTTATTTACTTAAAATTGCAAAGCGGCTTGACCACCACTACACATCTGAAAACACTTAAATAAGCTGGTGTTTAGCTACATTCATGCTTCAAATGAGTCTCCCATTTAGAGCCTTTCTCAGAGACATGTTTGGAGCTCACTAATGGTTGCAGTCTCCTGATGTTCGAAGCCAATACAGTAAAAACATTGGCTTATTACTCATTTGAGACAGGATCCAACTTCTTCAAGGTTAAGCATGCGTGCTTAAAAACAACTGCAAAGCAGCAAGATGTTCTTTGATAGAGATCAAAACAGGCCAGTGATCTTAACAACAACAACTGGATGCACTTTGTATTTGTCCCATATGTATTCAGGATGTCCTGCACAGTAAAACATTGTGTAAAACTGAAATAAATTTCCTGTGTCCCAGGTCTGATGTAATTTGAGTAGACAAGTAGAATCATTGTTCTGAGACACTGAACAGACCCAGATAACTCCAAACAAGTCCTCAAAGCTGATAGTGTTGCCAAATGAGATACATGCTCTCTCTCCTTACAGAGCAAGCAGCCGGAGTTTACCACCGCGAATCTCGCAAAGGAAGATATCAGCTGACGTACAAGGAAGCCATGGCTGTGTGCAAATTTGAGGGGGGGACTCTTGCGACATATGATCAACTGGAGGCTGCTCGCCAAATTGGTTTGTATCACACTTACAAATCTCACTTAGATCAAACATAACACTGGGGATGGTTTATAACACAGTTTATACGATATGTGCAAATATTTAATATATCTGCGAGAATGCTGATTATAATTCTGCTTGCTAATTGTTTATTGTTATAATAAAGGCAATTTAGAAGGATCCAAGTTGACTTGTTTGGCTTTCGGCACTTATGCTGCTGTAAATGTCATTGTCATGTGTTGCCTGAGCAGGAACACCTGTTTGCTTGTAGTAAGAGTACATTTGTTCCAGTCATGAGCTCTGTGGTTACTTCAGGCTTGTGGCACTCTATGTTGGAGGTCTGCTTGGCTTTCTTTTTATCATCTCTGTTTGCATCCTTCAAATGGTGCCCATGGCTCCTCAGAGGACAAGAGCCCTTTATTCATTACCCCTTTAAAAAAAAAAAAATGTATATTCACTAAAAATGAGCAGTGAAAAAAGAAATGTTTGGGTTATTAAGTTAAAACAGTGTTAACAGTGTTTAATAATTTGTAATTAATTGCATTTTAGATCAAATAATATTTATGTCAAATGTTGCTTCATAATAACGGACATTGCACAGTATTACAACATTTGTCATTCTCCCAAAGGGTTCCATGTGTGTGCAGCTGGATGGTTTGACAAAGGACGTGTGGGCTATCCGATTGTGAAAGCTGGTGCCAACTGTGGTTTCGGAAAGGTTGGAATAATTGATTATGGATATCGGCTCAATAAAAGTGAGAAGTGGGATGTCTACTGCTATAACCCCGGGGGTGAGTCTGAGCAATGACCGTTTGGCAGTCTTGTTAAGTTTTAAATCTTTATAGGTTAAAAACAATTTCTGGATATCATAATTCAGGCACTCATTGGTCTCAAAACTGTAAGGGTTGGATAACGTGTCGTCTGGACAAAGACAACCATGACTAAATGTTGGAGAAAAAAAGTGTTGTATGTTTAATTACACACAGTGACAGATAGAAATAGAGGACAGTGGACCACAGCACAGGACAATATTCATATTGTTAATAAGTTATTGTTATTTTTATAAGTTAATTGTAGGAAAGATGTCTTAGATGTGGAGCAGTCAAAACAAACAGAAAGAGAACAAATATCCTACCTTATACATTTCTTGGAAAATGTTTGTGTTCTCTGTCTCTTTTCTCTTGTATGATTATGGAAGTCTATAATGAAAAATGTTTCAGACCATGAATAATCTAAATGAAGCCCCATGAAAGTTTTACAAGATGTGGTAATGCATTACCAGAGACCCAGCTGATGTTTTTCCCCTGATTTGTAATGATCTAGTGAAAGAAATACTCCATATGGAGAACCTGACTCAATAGTGTTCTCAAAAAATAGTGAACTCAGACTTTCAGGTTGAGATGTCCTGTGAGAAATGTTGATGTGGTTTTTGTGTTGTACTTTCAATAGATATGTATTAAAGTGTCATTATGGGTAATGAAAGGCTTATATTTTGGTTTTGTGAGTCCCCAACAACAGGTTGACATGCATGCAAGGTCAAAAAAATATATATATTATTTTGACCTTATTTGCTCAATAACTCCCAAAAGATTTGTTTAACGATTAATTTTTCCAAACCCCTACTTTGATTGACGGTAATCTGTGGTTATTGTCCAATTGGTCTCGTTTTCATTACATCATGGCTGTAATGTCTGGGCTAGTTCAAGCTCAAACCAGTTTCCAGTTTAAAAGACACGTTTTCTGGAAAGTTTTTATGCATGTTGCTGTTGATTGGGCTGACATTTTTGACACACCCACCAAACAAGAGAAGACCATGTGCTATGGGGTTTATGTTTTCCCTTGTTTGGTGGGTGTGTCAAAAATGTCAGCCCAATCAGCAGCAACATGTATAAACCACGTGGTATTAAAGATGCAACTGGCACAGTGTAATTAACATCAAAATAAATTCACAAGAGCAAGTATATGGTTTACACATGTTTTTTTACATTAAAGGCAAAATAACCAAAATAATAAGAGCACAAGTATAGATCTGGAACTTCTTTTAAATCTGTCTAAATATCATTTATTATTTGCAATGTCTTCTGGTACATATCGTTTCCTCACAATACTCACAATAAAAATAATAAGGTCATGTAGATCATAACACAGTCTCTAGGTAAGAAGTGGATTATCCTTCACCTGAAATGTTTGTCTTTTCATCCTGAAAAGCTAGGCAAATGTTGAATCACAATAATAAGAAACCAGTTTCCACAAATCCCTTCAAAAGATTGGGATGTTCTCTTTTGTTCTGGAGAGCAAGGGAAGTGACTGTAACGTTGGGCATGTTTTGCTGTATTTAACATGTATTTATACAGATTTCATCAGCCTCCAAAAAATTCTTAAAATAACACACGGAATGGACTACTCAGCTGCCATAGTTGCAGCTCTTGTGTCATCAGAACAGGGTGTTCAATGCACCACTGTATCTGTTTAAAAAAAAGTTTTGAACCGTTTTGTCAGGGCTGAACGCAGCCCAGATAAAGCAGCGTTTGTGAACACATTGCTGCTTTGTGTACAGCGGGGAAACGGCTATTTTTGCTGCTCCAAAAGCGGCACCTAGTGGCAAAGAATGAATTTGCATTTTCATTCAGACTAATGTGGAAACACCAACAACTGGGCGGGAAATATGCTAATATTTCATGTTGATGTCAACATGAAACAGCTTGGGATTCGTTCTAAAAACGACTTGTTTCAATGATTCAGAGTCGACTTTTACTTTTAGGAAACAACAGATTTATACACGGTGCACTTTCAGATGTAAAACTTTGCAAGATGTTTTCATTCAGCTGTTACACACTGCATGAAAGGTACTTTTCAAAAATCCAGAAAAGAGGCACTTTAATAGATAAACACACATGGAAAAGTTTGAATATTAGTTTCAAGCATTGCCTCAAAGTTTAATTCTGATATTGCAAAAGACAGATGTTCAGTGCAATACAGTGCAAAGAGGGTGGGTCATATTTAATAATAATAATAAAAAGACTATAGTGTAAATTTAGTTTTCTATATAGTATCCAATAACTACCTCATTGAGGGCTGGGCACCAGATGTGTGTGTTACTGAGCACCCACTCAAACCACAGAGTTTGGATTTGTCATTGACTGCATAAGCATAGTGCTCATATTCCTTCGACTCCTTTTATACTTCTGATACTTATTTCCACATGGAGAGATGAAGAAATGAAACATGATTCAAACAAAATAAACTTTTTGTTGTAGTAGGACTGGCAACTTGAGTTTATTGACTTTTATGCATGCATTAATTTGTACATCTTTGTCTTTCTAGCAAAGGAGTGTGGAGGCGTTCACACAGATCAGGAGAAGGTTTTCAGTTCTCCTGGATATCCAGAAGACTACCAGGATAAGCAGATTTGCTACTGGCACATTCGTGTGCGTTACGGCCAACGAATCCGCCTGCACTTCCTAGACTTTGACATTGAGGAAGACACAGATTGCCTCAGTGATTCCCTGGAGATCTATGACAGCTATGATGATGTATTAGGCTTTGTTGGAAGGTAAATAACAGACAATTTGTTTTTTTTCACCATTGAACATTTTTTAATTGCTGCTGAGAGTTTAGAGTTCTGACACTGTTTCAGTTTTCTTCAAAATAATAACATGTATTTGTCCGCTCTGGATAGATACTGTGGGGATGAACTTCCAGAGGACTTCATAAGTACAGGTATGTTGTTGCATTAATTTAAACTTTAAAAGTTTTTTCTCTTGGACAATATGTCAATTGGAATGTATCTCTTAAATAGATTTTATTAGATATCTCTCTATGATTCTACATTATCTCTTGCACAGGAAATGTCATGACTCTGAAGTTCCTTTCTGATTCCTCGGTGACGGGTGGAGGTTTTCAGCTGCAGTACATCGCTGTCAACTCCTCTCAGCTCTTTGACAATCACACTGATGCCTTGTCTTGACCAATATTTAAAGCACCAAACCCACTTCTTTAATACACCCAAACCCACAACTGTGTCGTTTTTTTTAATGTTTTTATTTCTTTACCAAGGGTGCAATGATAAAGCTATGAATAATCACTATTGTAAGTGCATAGGCCTGTGAACATTTAAAAAATGAACACTCATAAAACAAAGTTCATTTAATGCATTGACGTGTTTTATTGTTTTATTGTAACCACAAGAAATAAGCTGAGATCTTTTTTTAATAGATCTTAACCCCTGGGATCTAAAAGTGCTTGAAATTGTAGAAACACAAGTATACTCTGTCTTACAAAAGTTGTTTGCATTCTTAAAAATTTTGAACTCATATGAAACATAACATGATACTAATACTAAACAAAACAAAAAAAGAAAAAGAAAAAAGGCAGCATTAATGAATGGAAAGTTTTTGCCTGCAATGAAAAAAAGACAATAATTCTGAATCAAAGAGATTTTAACAGTACATGTACAGTTATTCAGAGTAAGTAATTCTGCTTCTTACGTCTATGCATTTCTATCAGGTTAAGCCTTTTAATGATTAAGGATCTGTGGTTCCTTAGTGGGCCTCGGGTCTTAAGCCCGGGTCTTTAAGGGCATAAGCCCTTAAATGTGGTGCCCAAAATGATTAGAATAGTATTTTCTGCAGCTAAAAATGGGTTAAATAAGTCAGTTTCCTTCTTTTGCTGTAGTGTGACAGTAGGAAATGTAAGTTTACATTTTCAAACATAATTTTGCCATTAATTGTAATAATGATCAATCACATTAATTGTAAAAAGAAAATACTGTGTTTTTATTTTATTTTGGCCACGACTGCGTTTGTTTGTAAATGTCAATAACAATGCAGTTGCTTACTGTTTGTATGTTTGTTCAAAATCCATTAACAAATGTTGACAGATATAACTTTGAATTTAAAATGTTTTGGAATAAGTGCTGAAATTAATATTAGCTAATGTTAATAAAATATGAAGAAATACTGCTATATTTTGTTATTTCATGTTAACTAATGTGTTTAACAAACGATACATATTTGTGAAATTTCACTAAAAACAAACAAACAAACGACCAGGGTATGCTAATTATTTTTTCGAATTTTTATTCAAGTTTAGGCAAAGAATCTTAATTCAACCTATAAATAATTTATGAGAGGGCGGAGCTGACGTGGGGTTGAAGGTGACGGTTTCAACGCGTCATGTTTGGCGCCAGCATTTTCGCGGGGAGTGAGGAGTGAGGAGTGGACAGACTTGATCATTTACAAACACTGTTGTATAAACTCTCCCAATTCCTCCGATACAGCTCGTGTGTCGATGATCTCGCCTTCAGTGGGCGATAGCGTGTCCTCAGGCGCGAGGTGAGACGTCTTGAGTTGTGTCTGTTGGTCCGTGTACTCAGGGGGTTGGGTGGGTAACATGATCATGAGGGTAACTAGCTCGCTAACTCAGCAGTCTTTGTAGGGAAAGTTCCTGTTAGATTATATTGATTTCAGTAAAAGCATACACGACGGTTTAAAGGTTTCAATAAACGGCACATTTTGATCTCTCTGTTTGATCTCTGTGTCTACAAGTTGAACGCACATGATTACACAATAGCTTAAAGATACAGACGACATTAAGGTCTAATATTTGCATCTTGGACAGCTCAGGATATGATGGCACACCTAAAGTTACCACTAAAAAGAACTAGTATTTTAAAGCAAACGCATTATGATAATTGTCAGAGTTTGATGATATAGATGGCGCATTGTTATTAGCCTCTCGTGCATCCGGCTAGCTAACATTAAACATCATATATAAGATGCCTGTGAGGTTTTATTCTTTCCAAATGTGTCATTAAGGTGAAATAGTCGACTGAATATACATCTCTTGGTCTTGATTTGAAGACATTATTGCCATTTGTTCACCAGAGATCTCATGTGCATCGAGAGGACACGTTGTCCTGCACACATGCATCGACTCCTGGTGGAACGAGTATAACATTATAATAGTTGAAATATGTTTTTCTTACATTCACATGAATGCATAGCATTTAAAAATCGACTGTTAATTGCAGACTATTAAACAAAACTCAGCTAGGGCTATGTTAAGGGTGAAAGGTGGGAGTTATTCTAGGGTGCCAAAGGTCCAAGGGGCAGAAGAGTTTTGAAATGCATTTAAAAAAAGTCATTTAAAGGCCTTGTCCAATTAAACAACTGAACCAGTAAGATTTTTCACATTTTCTTTCATTATATTCTGGCTTGTGGTAGTCAAAGCTGTGTGCATCAGTTTAATGTGCTTTCCTGTCTTTCAGGCTGTGAGGAGGATGATGGCAGCAGTGCCTCTGTCTAGTGCCAGCCTCCTTCCTCTTCTGGAGTGTCTGGAAGATGAAGCAGCCGGGCTGTCAGAGAAGACAGATGCCTACATCACCATCGCAAAGTAAGGGTTAACCTACGGTTCTAGTGTTCATCTTTTAGTAGGTTTTAGTCAAAAGCAAGGATGTCTCCTTCATGATATAAGCTCTTTTAGTGTTGTAGTGATAGTATTGTCAGCAGTTATCGTCCACACTATTATATGAAAATGGCATTCAGGAGCTATTTTATGGTAAAATAGAAATTTGAAAATTTTTAATGTTTACGCTTCATAAAGTTCTTAAAGATGTCATAAAAGCAATTCATATGAATTGATTAGTTTCATCAAAGTCTCACACACAATAGGTTTAAATGAACACATTTAATTTAGTCACATGTATGTGTTGATCAATGTACATATAGAGTGCATTGAATATGTTAAACAGAAGCTCCGTTATTCTTGCTTAATGTTTTAGAACCAACCTCATTGGTTCTCGTGTGTCTAGTGAGCATACAATTGGTGGTAACGTTTAAAGGTATTTATAGGTTAATAACTTTTGTTGTTCATTTTCTTTCTTCGAGCCGCCTGAATGGAGAGGAAGGGCGTCAGTTTCTGCCTGTAGCTGTAAAACATTTTGCACGTCTTAGTAAAGTCCTTTTGGTAAGTTTTTGTTCTTTAAGAATTATCAGACTCATTCATTGGATCTTTTTGAATGTAACTAATAGGTGACTCTATATATGTGTGTGTGTGTAAGGGCTGCACGATATTCGGAAAAAATGACTTTGCGAAATTTTATTTTTCTGCGATTTTATATATTGCGATATGAAATCTAATAAAAAATTTTCTTACGAACAAAAATGGAATGAGCACACTTACATTCTCATTTTAAATGATTTAAACATTGACACCTTCGTGTCAATTGATTAATATGCACGAGGGAGAGAGCAAGACAGCGCTCGTGTTGTTTGAAGACGGTCTCTCTCTCTCTCTCTCTCCCTCTCTCTCTCACACGCTCTCTCTAGTCTGTGCTCTCTCTCTCTGTCCTGTTTAATTGACAGGACTTAAAAACACATGCAAATGATAAACTTTTACTCTATGATGGTTAGGCTGCGCAGTTAATCCGCGAATCACATTCGTCAAGGGCCGGGGAGCAGCTGGACCATACAGTTAATGAATAACGGATCAACTACAACAGCCTACATCACACATCCTGCGATGTGACTATCGTGGATTCGAACATCGCGATATCGATACTTTAACGACACATCATGCAGCCGTTGTGTGTGTGTATATGAAGAGTTCAGATGCAAAAGCCTCTAAATGCCATCTGAAATTTTCATCTAAAATTAGGATTTTTATCAAGTTTCTATACTTATGTTCAGTTATTTCACTTTAATAGCCTGGAAAAGGACCTGCACATTGCCACTAAAGTAAAATGCCTCAACCTATGCATTAGGAGCTTAATAAAAATCCTAATTTTAGATGAAAATTTCAGATGGCATGTAGAGGCTTTTGCATCTGAACTCTTCATATGTATATGTATTTTTTTTGTTATTATTATGAATAGCCAAAAGTTATTCTTTCAGAAACTTATGTCTCTGCTATGTCATCAACCCTGCAGATAATTTTTTTTTCTTTCAGGTTCATATCTCCAGTGAGAACGAGGAGCTGTGTCAAGCCGCATTACAAGCTTTGGGATTCTGTGTTTTCCACTCACACATTGTTTCAGTCATACCAGGTAGAGAAAAAGTAGAATTCTTTAGTATGATATACTTATTGCTTTCCATGAGAAATAGCATCCATAATCTATATATATTTTTTTGCTACAGCAAATATTTCAGAAGATATACTGTCAACGCTCTGTAATGTTGTGGTAAAATCAAAAGAGAAGTTTACGTGCACTCGAGCGTTATGGGTGATTTCAAAACAGAATTTCCCACCAGAAGTGGCATCCAAAAAGGTTTGTTTATCATGCATGTTGTGCCTGAAATAAACCCTATTTTTTATCATAATTTTATTTTTTTTGCTAAAAATGTTGCTTTTTCCATTTCAGACCCCAGAGATTCTGAAGAGTCTGGAGGCCATGCAGACCAGAGAGGTTCAGTCGATTCTCATTGAACATGAATCACTCAATGTCATCATAAGGTTTGTTGACATTTCTTGGTAGTGCATTCTTGCCTTGCTCTTCATAGGTAGGTGCTCTGTAAATAAGGTTAGATAATTTTTTTTTTTTGTGGTGAATGTCAGGTTGCTGGAGCAGGCCCCGTCTCAGATGACTGCTGGAGCCGTGTGTTGGGCCAAGCTGGTTATTCCTCTGGTGGTTCACTCGGCCAATAAAGTGCGCTTGCGTGCCGCAGCAGCCCTGGAGCTGGGCTTGCCTCTTCTTCTGGAGAAGCAACAAGAGGTGGCAGCCATTGTAGAGCCGATGATGTCTTCTGTAAGTGTATATATGTTAGTTTATTTTGTTGTGCAGATATGAATGCATAAATATAAATAACTGTAATGCTTTGCTGCCTTTAGATGCTTATCCCTGAAATGCAGAAGCTGTTTACATCTAAAAATGAGATGAATATGCTGAAGCTCTGGCCCTTGTTTGTGAGACTTCTGGGGAAGGTAAGATATTTAGTGACCAAATAATGTTCATCACTATTTCAGTTCAGAATCTTGAGATTGTCATTTTGGACAAGTATGGGTTTCTATCGTATGTGTCTCCTTTCAGTTGCTCCACAAAGGCGGTGCTTTCATTAATTCCTTGCTGTATTTAGAGGAGTTGGGTTTCCGCAACTCTTCTCCTAATATTAAGAAGATTGCCTTCATAGCTTGGAAGAGCCTCATTGATAATTTCGCCCTTAATCCAGGTAAGTTTATTTTTTTTCTTTGTATTTAGGAGTAATAGTCACAGTAACTGAAAATGTAGGAACATCAGAGAATTACATAGTTTGCTTTGTGGGAAGTTTTTTTCTTTTCTTTCTTTCTTTTGTAAAATTTTTTGCTTTTTCTAAGTTGGCTTTCCAATGGCTTCTCTTGAGCAGATATCCTGTGCAGCAGCAAGCGTCTAAAGCTCCTCATGCAGCCCCTCAGTTCCATCCAAGTCAGGACTGAAGCCCTTCTGTTCACCAAGCTGGAGGTGTGGTGGTACCTTGTAGTCAAGCTCGGAGCCAACTTGTCCGCTAACTTTGAGCAGGTAAATTTGACTGCGTTTACATTGATGAATAATGTTTTTTGGTGCTTTCAGATATTTGTAACCGCTGTATGGCCATGGTCTTACTAATTTAAGTGTAAGTGTGATGTGAGCCATGTATGATAACCCATACTCTGATTTCTTGCTCTGCATTTAACCCATCCAAAGTCAGCATTGAGCATTGAACACCCACTGTAGCAGTGGGCAGACATTTATGCTGCGGTGCTCGGGGAGCAGTTTGGGGTTCGGTGCCTTGCTCAAGGGCACCTCAGTCGTGGTATTGAAGGTGGAGAGAGCGCTGTACATTCACTCCCCCCACCTGCAATTCGTGCTGGCAGGAGACTCGAAGTTGCAACCTTTGGGATTATAAATCCGACTCTCTAACCATATGGCGACAACTTCCCATGATTACCGAGAGAAATATATATCTATCCATTCTTTCCATCACTCTGTCTTAAAGGTTGGTGTACCGCTACTGCACAACACACTTCCTTCTGATTCTCCTCTGCTGAGCCCGACTACACCTGCTCGAACCTCTAACCCAAGCACTGGCACCCCTAACACCCCTAAATCAGGTACAGCTCACTTCCTCTCATTGTGCTTTCATTTGATAAAGGTGATATGAGATTACATCCTTTAAAGTCAGCATGAAGGGGCAATTTCTAAATTCGTTGATAAATCTTACTGTGTGATCAATTTGTCCATGCATATGGTTAATTTTTTTACCCTGACCCAATTTATCAAAGTCAATCTTCCGCACTGACAGCCTTCTCTGTGGCGACGTTTACTGGACTTCTTCAGTCAATTATTCTGCTTAAATCTTTCCTCTCCACAATCAACTGCAAGCTCAGATCTGCCTCAATCCATTCAATGGCTGATGGATTGAATCAAAACCCCACCCTGCATATTTAATTTTTTTAACTTAATGCTTCATCTTTCTGTTCTCCAGGCATTCCCTCCTGCAGCACACCAAGCACTACTCCTCGCATGAATCTAAACAGCAGTGTGCAGGCGGCTCAGTCCTACCGCTCCATTCAGCTCCTCGGTCTAGAGATGCTCCTGCACTGGCTTGAGGGTCCGGAGGTTACAGTCACAGCAGCTAGAGAAAATCTTCAGCTCAGTCTGGGTAAGCATAGGGCTGTCACGATAACAAATTTTGCTGGACGATAAATTGTCAAAGAAATTATCACGATAAACGATAATATTGTCACTCTAAGACCAGTTTCAACTAATATCATGATAATGGCATAAGGCAGGTACACCTTTTCAAAGATCAGTAAACTTTTATTTTATTTTATGGCAGATTCAGAGCAAGAAATACCAACATGTCGACTTTGTGTGGCTTAAAATGTAATTAATTTTGTATGTTATATTATGTTTATATGCCAGTTAGGGATGCTCATATTGACCAACAGTTAACTGAAAGTAAACATTTTGACCAATGAAGGGGCCGTTCACATTGCGTTTTTTTTTTTTTTTTTTGTGCTCAAGCTTATTTCAAATGCGGTATGCACGCTCATAATGGAAGAGACGCGGTGCAACTTTTTTTCTCAGCTTTTCAGAATGACGCGAGCGCACCAGGCCATGTGACGAGAACCATCTCAATCAGCTTCCTTCGGAGTGAAATTCCCCGAATTTTTTATTTTTTTAAAATGGGGTGCACCCAAACACTGCAGAGTTTTTTTACATCGTAGATCAATCTCGGTGGTGGAAATCCATTACTGAAATTAGCTTGTTGTAAAGGAGATCGCAGCTGATGGCTGCTTAGCAACGACAGATACCTCAGGAGCGCAACTGCCCGAGCACTTTGGAAAGAAGGAGAAAATGAAACATGTGGGAACTCACTGAGCGCTTTTACACAGGCAACCACACGCCTACAGACATATTTAGCTGAGCAAGCCAAATGAAGCGAGTGAAAAGTAGGCCCATTTTGAGAGGAAGTAACAAAGTATGCTACGTGGTATTAAAATAAGGCAGTTGTGCAAGTACAATGCAATATCACTTGAGACGCAAACATCCACAAGCAAATGAAAGGCGCTTCCGAGAGCTGGTCACTCTAGCGAGACGTTATCTCTTTATTCCTGGGACATCTGTGCCATCGGAGACGGTGTTTTCTACTGCGGGCTGTCTACAGGCTGCGCTCCAGACTAACCCCACATCATCACATGTTAAATTTTTTTTAGATAAAAATGTAAAAAAAATAAATTATTGCGGGCGAAAAAATGATCTAGCTCTTTTTTTTTTCCATGCGATTAATTGATTTATCGACTATCGTGACAGGCCTAGGTAAGCATACATATAGTATTGTCTAGAGCTTATTTTTGTATCAAATTTTAAATGATTATTTGTGGTTTAAATAAATGATAATATTTGTTAAACATTTGATCTGCTCCCATTTAATCATTTTTTTTTTTTTAACCATGAAGCTAGATCATAGATATTTGCCTCAAATCATGGACATTGGTAAAAATGTATATGGACACTGTTAATACAGCCTTATATATTGAAGCTTATTATTGTAATTATATGCTAAGTGTCAGTGTACCATTTGTTTCCAGAGCCCCTGACGCACCCGCTCTTTACCAGCCCTTCCTCCTTCAGTAGACATGCCTCCACCCTCATATCAGCCGTCAAAGAAGGCTTCATTACTGTGGGAGAACATGCTCCAGGTATTCATCATATTCTGCACAATGCAGCCTGAATTTAAGAGGCCAGCTTAAATTTTGCCTTAGCTGTTTCTCTTATTGGCCTGCTTGGAAACAAAATTCTTATTATTTAGATCATTTGGAAATGAAAGAAATGCTGAAGCTGTCCATGTTCATCATCTGATATGAGTGTTTCTTTTCCACAGAAGCACTGCTTAGTCTCATTTGGAGCAACCTGATCTGCTCTGTCAGCACAGCTATAGAAGCCGGTGTGTTAACATTTGCTCTCTCAGAAAGTCAGAGGTCATTTGTGTTGTGGATACTGGCTCATAGTAATCTAGAAACTTTTCCCGTCAACAGGTAATAAGAAGGAAAGACAGGGGTCAGAGGTTCTCACAATGCTTCTACAGGCTTTGCAGTCCATCGTGTCCTCTGATGCTCTGCCTGCTGAACGTGCCCTGGTAAGATGGCACTTTATGGTGGAAATGACCTGTTGAAAGGGTTACCCAACAAAGATGCCATTTTAAAATATATTACCTTTTAAAAGTTTGGACTCAAAGATAAGAAATTTCTATCCATCAAAAAAAAAAAAAATCCTGATATTAGAATGCTTTTTGAAGAATCAAATAAGACTGGAGTAAATGAATGCTGATTTACATTATAAAATATTTAAATTAAAAATATTTTTAAATTATAAAAGGTTTTACTAATAACGTTTTATTGCATTTTTAATCCTAAATGTAGCCTTGGTGACCATGACACTTTAAAAGCTTTAAAGTTCAAATGTAGGGGGTGTGTTTTTTTTTTTGTAATCATCTCAAAAGGTTCTCTAGGTTGTTGATTCAGTCCTACTGTTTGAACATATTTTCATTATTTACCGCAGCTTTTGCTGGAAGCCACTGTTAAGGGAATACCACAGAAGGTGCTCGGTTCCGCAGCTTATCAAGTGGCAAACATGGATGTGTTAAATGTAAGTGGCTTTTTAGACCTTATTGTAAAGCCTTGCTAAATTTATCAGTATTTTTATACAATTTTCACCCTTTGAATTGACGCATGCCTGTATATCATGAATGTGTAAAAAGAGACTCTCTCCATCTTTTCCAGGGTACGCCTGCACTTTTCCTGATACTGCTGTTCTCCAAGAGTAGCCAGCTCTCATCCTTTCTTGAAGATGAGAGGCAAGCGTAAATCCTTCAAAATAAGTCTTTTGTTTATTTTTTTTTTTTTTTTTTTTTGCCATAAACCTTCTAAAAGAGCAGAAACACTCTTAATCCAGTTTCCAATGAGTTTGTTTGCTTAACTGGGGCAACAATTCTTTGCTTCTGGCAGGTTTTTTTCATGCCTGGAAACCCTTGTGAGCTGTGGGTTTTGTGGACCTACATCGCCCCTGGCATTTGGAGAGGCTGTTTTAGGAGCGATTAGTGGGAGTGTGGAGGCTGTGAAGAACAAGAAACAGCTTTGGAGGATGTGGAGCACGGTGGTAAACCATCTGACGGACACCATCACTCAGGTATCAATCTCAGATCATCAGTGCTGTAGAATGAATGTGCATTCCAGTGCCAGTCAAACCCAGTATTTCACTACTAAATGATAAATCATCCCAACGCAGACCAATGAAGTGAATCAAGGAGATGCTCTGGAGCATAACTTCAGTGCCATTTACAGTGCCTTGATGTTCCCAGTTATTCACCTGCTGACTGGTTCACCCCTGCCCCAAGTAAGAGACCATTTTGGCTACATTGCTGATGCTTTCTGCAGTATTATGCAAATGCTTCATATGACATTGTCTTTTTGTAAAATAGACCTCTCAGAAGGCCATGATCTGTACGTGGTCCAGGCTTTACAAGGCGTTTGCTCGCTGCTCAGCTTTGGTAGCCACAGCAGAGGAGAACATATGCTGTGAAGAGCTGTGTGCCAAGATCTCTGCCTGTCTCGACACCGACGCTCTGAAAGTATGGCCTTTCCAACTATGTAGTAAAGTGGAAGATTTATTCAGTTGTGCACCTGATTGGAGTGTTAATTTATGTATAATATTTGTTATTTTAGAATCTGCCGATGTTGGATGCAGTGGCAAATATCTTGCTGATCCTCTCAGAGAGCATAGACTTCTCACCTTACACCCCACAGTTCCAGCAGAAGATGAAATGTAAGGCTTTTGCTTCAGTTTCAAGTTGCCAAAGTTGCGTAAATGGCACTGTCACTTTTTTTTACCATGTTCACATTCATAGTTCCCCGTACACCTTTGAGATGGGTACGCAAGAAGAGCAAAGCTCTGGGGAATCTCTCGACCTTCCACAATCTCCTGATACAGACTCTAGATGCTTTCCTGTCTATGGACCTCTCCAAAGCATCTGTGGAGTCCACCAGTGGAATTGGCTTGATGCTGGTTTCTAACTTGTCAACCCTTTTCACTAATATCACTCTACCCACGTTCATTCAAGAGGTGCTGTCCATCCTCACCAAACCCCTCGCGCACCTTTTTCAACAGTTCTCCAGGTGTGTTGCATTTTCTTATCCTTTATACTTTCAACTTTCTTTTTGTCATTACCGAACACTGTTTGTTTTTTCTTTCTTTTATGAAAGTCATGAACCATCAAAGCTCAGTGCGACACTAGGACCCAAGGTAAGAATTACCATCTGTGAACTTGAAATTGTCTTTTTATTTGTGAAACTGCACCACAAATCCAGCCATAAGGGTCACATTTTTGAAATGGAGATGTGTATATAGCTGAAAGCTGAATAAATAAGCTTTCCTTTAAAGTATGGTTTGTCAGGATAGGACAATATTTGAGATACAACTCTCAAAATATTGAGAAAATTGCCTTTAAAGTTGTCCAAATTAAGTCCTTAGTAATGCATATTACCAATTAAGTTAAGTTTTGATATGTACAGTAGGACATTTACAAAATATCTTCATGGAACATCATCTTTATTAATATCCAAATTGACTGGTTTTGTGGTCCAGTATCACATACGTAGAGTTAGGTAGGCTTATATTTATTTGCTGTCTGTTTCGTAGTTGGAGAAACTGGCCACAGACCTGCTTGGCTGCCTTCAGACACAATCAACTCTGCATGATGATGAGATGCTTGCTATGTTGTCGCCCTTGCTTTGTGTGCTTTTTCCGCACAAGAGCAAGCAAATTCGTTCTGTGGTCATGCAGTTCTGGAATGCCACCTTTGGAAATGCACTCACCTTGACTTACTCTGAGCCTCTCAGGTTTGTTTTCATACGATTGTTGGGAATTTGAGTGTAAAATGTTGTATGGGCATATTTTTCAGATCTTTAATTCGGCAAGTATGCTTGTCTTAAAAATAATTCTTAATTTTTGTGTTTTTTTTTTTTTTTTTATATGCACCCCCTTCCCCAGGTCTGTTTTAAGTCAGGCTAAGCAAAAGACTCCCCTGATTTTACCTGGTTTTGAAGCTGTTGATGCATCAGAAGATTGCAGCGGACAGTATACGGTACATTCATTGATTTAGTCAGCTGATGTAATATGTGAAGAACACAGAACTGTAAACACAGAGAATTTAGCTCAGTCAAACATCTTGGTTTTTCTTTTATCCTAATTGAGTTCTAAACATGTTGTGTTCTCTAATCAGGGTGAGAGTTCTCAGCTGGACCCACAGATCAGCGGGGTCAAGATGACCTCTGTGGGAAAGAGGGACTCTCTTCTGGCGAGGGCAGAAGAGCATAAAGGAAGAGGCTCTGCAAATGCAGCAAAGCCGGTGTCTGTAAGTAATCAGTTGAAAATGCATCAAAACTTTTAAATATCAATGGTGGCTCTTAAGTACAAGCCAGGTCCTTCAATTCACCCATTGCCTCTTTAGGTAAAGCTGGATTTTGGATCACCCAAGCCCTTGAAGCGAAAAGCTATTGAGGAGGAGGCATCAGTGGATTTTGTTTTTATTCCCCCAGAGACAAAGGAGAGAGTACTAACTGAGCACCAAAAAGAGATTAAAAGAACTAAACGGTAGGTTTGTTCACAATTGCTTTTGTTATAGCAGATCTCTAAAATTGTGAAGGCAGCATTTCATTAAATTTCTTGTGAATCCTACTGATGTAACTGTGGTCATGTCATCATTAAGCTTTTTGAAAATAAGAAATTGTCTAGATTTGTTTTTCCTCTCTTGACTCTAAATTCTGCCTTGATATTTGTTTGGATAAGGGTTGACATTCCTGCACTGTATAATAATCTGGATGCCTCCCTGGACACTACAGCCTTTACACAGTTTACTCAGAGTCAGGAAGAGTCCATGTATGTATTGAAATTCTTTGTTTTTGTTCTACATTTTTGTTTGTGTGTGTGTATACCTGTAGGTGTGTGTGTATATAAGGGCTGTAAAAAAAAATTTGAATTTTGAATATTTGTCAAATTTTTAATAAAATCCACAAACCCTAACCGCATGCAGGTAGTTTTTGAGGCTGCGTGAACGGATTGTGTGGCTGTCCGTGAGCCCTCTTGATAATGATAAATTGCATAATGCGGACGGTGCACAAATTATACTTTGGTCTTTATCAGTGGTGCACAAAATGCGATGATAATATAAGTGTCATTGCATTGTTTTTTGAGCCTATCCAGTTGAAGCAACTAGATGCAGCTCCTGCGATGTTCATTCAAAATATTGTGGAAAAAGAGAACATCAATGTAGATAAAATCTTGTTTACATCCAAACTAAAACCAAGCCATTCACACAGAAGGCATATTCTAGAGGGACATCACCGATGCACTCGCATGTTTAGAAAGCCATGTAAAATTAAGATGAGTTCAACTTTTTAAAAACACATCTCAAGATTTTTCCCAAACCCACTGTATCTCATGTTTAAATGAAAAATGTACTCCATGTGATTGGCTTTCCGCCCTTTGCATTAAGCTATGCATGATGCTGTTTTGTTTATAATTCTTTAAGCAACTTAATAATAATTGGTTTATAAACATCATTTTTTAATATTATCCACTTTTTTTCAGTCATGTTTTCTTATGCTTTGAATAAACGTGAAATAAAATATTTTGCCAAATGCCTCAGACAAACCAAAAGCTTTTCTTCCCCCTTACTGAAATTATATTATATCTTAAATTTGTGTATATGTGTGTGTGTGTGTGTGTGTGTGTGTGTGTGTGTGTGTATGCATGCCTTTTTTTTTTTTTATTTTTTTTTTCACTCACTGTAAACACGTTTTCTTTAGGGGCAATTTGACAAAAGATGAAATGGATCAACCAGAGGAAGAGGCTGACATACAGCTAAAGGTAAAACAGCGTTTTTACATTTTTGATTATGTGGAGAACATGCGTTCATGATTTTTGATAAGGGTATTAATTGGTTCTAATGTAGTTTCCTTCCCCCAAGGAGGTTGCCACAACTGAGGAACCAACCACAGATGTTAAACTAACCCAAGAAGGCACCGGGTCAGTTGTAGAAACACCAGAGAAAACTTCACAAAATAAAGATCAAAATAATGAGAAGAATCAATCACCATCCAGTGACATCTCAGTTGATGTGAGTGGGCATGAGAAAAGTGGACTTGAGGGGACCAGCCCTAATGTTTCAGGTTCATCTGATATGATATCAGGAACACCAACTAAACCCAATAGGAGGCGTCAGTCTTTCATAACCTTAGAGAAATATGTTGATGGGAAATCACAAAGTCCTGCAAGTGTTGCATTTACTGGTCTGCACATTCGCAAATCGAGTAGACTGAGTTCTTCAAAGGCATTGGAGGCTTCTCCAAAAGACTCGCAACTTCAGAATACAAAAGTGAACTCTCGAAAGAGGAGCAGCACTGACCCATCTGCTCAAAATGAGGAAGTAACAGAGAAGATGTTAACAGGAGGTCAACGAGGTGAAGGTACAGATGAAGAAGAGGATGTGGTCCCAGATACCCAGACCCAGTTATCTGGTGACACGTCAGGTGATGAGAAAAGTCCTGTGTCCAAAGCCAGTGTAGAGGAACAAGATTCCCCTGAAAAAGATTCACAGAGTCTTGCTGATTCTCAAGCTAGTCAAGAACCAAGAAGGTCAGGCAGACGGCGAAGTAAACCTGTACGCCCAGGGGAAGATCCAGAGGAGATGAAAAACCAATGTCAAGAACAAGTTGCAGATTCGATGGTGACAAATACACAGAATCCCATACTGTCTCCAACAATTAGCACTTTGACTGGAAGAAGGAGAAGTAAGGTTATTGAGGATGGTAAAGTTGAAGACCAGTTGAACAATAAAGGAATAAAACAAGAGCTTAGCAAAAGTAATTCACAGATTTCCTCTGCAGGATCTTCACAGGCACTTCCACAGGTTCCAATGTTTATGCTTGGTAATAAAGAGCCAAGTGAGATTCTGTCCTCTTCTGATAGTTCTCCTGTAACTCGGTCGGATAGCCAAAGCAAAGAGAGATTGTCTGCTCTCAGTGAGTCTGGAAGTCTGTCACCAGGTAGACCTACGAGGAAGACTAGAGTGCACCTTGAGGAATCAATAGACAAGGAGGCAGATGAAAACTCGCAAAACGATCCTCATAATGCTGCGTCCACTTTGAAAAAGAAATCTTCACATACACCCGTTTCCGATTCTGAGGCTGATAGCCAGCAAACTGCCCAAACGCGAAGAACAAGGAGATCTGAATCTCAATTACTGGAGTTGGCTGGTTCGCAGACCAAAGACGACTTAAGTCCGACAGACTCTCAAACACCGAAAATTATGAAGGGTAGAGTGATGCGAAGGAGAACTGCAGAAGAAAAGAGAGACCATAGTACTAGAGATGCCACATCAACCGTAAATCCTGAGGAGTTAAGTGCAAGCCAAGATTCCTCAGAAGGTCTTGGTAGATACAGAACTCGACGCTCTAAAGGTTTGTTGCCTCCTACCGACAACCAAGAGTCTGAAAACTCTGATAGCCAACAAGATGGACCAAGGCCTAAAAAGAGACCACGGAAACCATTATCCACAGAGGTGCTGCCAGGTGCCACAGAGCACATAGTTACCGAGATGGTGCCAGATAAGGAGGGTGTTGATGTTTCAATGGAGATGTCAGAGGATGAGGCAGATATTGAAACTAGTTTAAATATTTTAGTCATTGAGACCAAAGAACTTGAGCAAAAGTACAAAGAGGTCCCTGCCCCTGATGATGTACCCCATGAACAGATTACCTCGGAAAAAGATGTCAAAATTAAGATCAGATCTGAACTGAAGACTGATACAGATGAGGAGGTCATTAGTGAGAAACCGGAAGATGAAGAATTGAATTCATGTTCACAGATTGGATTGGAAGATTTAAACAAGAAGAATAACATGCCGCATAAATGCCCACATACCAGGGGAAGGGGCCGTGGGCGTAGACGATCTAGAAGTTGCAACTGCTTTTCAAACAACCGTGATGTGTTCTCACAGGACAGTGACTTCCAAAAATCACAGGATCTGAAAAGTGAACAGGTTCCACTTTTAACTGATGCCCCGAACTCTCAATCTGAGCAGTCAAGCTCTACATCTGTAGCAAAGAAAAGTGAGAGCTCAGAAATTGCAGAAGTCTCAGATGCTGATGTTCAGCCATTTTCAGCCTTGCCCTCGCAACTCCCATCTGAGGTATTCCCTTCTGAAAGTCCCATTGCAAAGCTTGGTGTAATTGTTTCTCAGCTCTCTGAAGCAGAAGGAACACATGAATCATCCAAACCAACAGGTGAATCAAACAAGGACCATCTAGAGCTCCCAGAGGCAGAAACAAAGCAGTTGGAGAATTCTGGGTGCACAGGTAGTCAAAATCACAAAGAAGAGGGATTGGAAAATGCTTCAGTAAGTCAAGAACCTCTGCAGAGTTCGACACCTCAAGACACATCTCCAAGTCAAGGTCGCCCAGTGGAAGATGCACCTATATGCCAAGAACAGCTAGAGTCTTCCCATGTCCAGCAGGAGGATGAAGTTCACCCAGCAATGAAGGAAAGTGAAGACCTTGCTGTTTCCGAGCCCAGTGGAGAAAAGTTTATGCTGCCAGGAGAGTCAAATGGCAAAGAACTGCTTGACAAGGATGTTGCTCTTGTTGAGAAGGATGAAGATGCTCAGATAGACAAACAGGATCTTCCTGTGGACCCACAGGAGGAGACGTCTGTACCCCCTGAAAGTAGTACCTCTGGAGCCTGCTTAGGTTCACCACCCAAGCCTAAACCTTTGGACGCTCTTAGTGGTGCACTGGAGCCTGGCCAGAGTCCGAGCAAAAACCGATCTTGTGGCTGGACTCCATCTGCATCTCCATCCACCAGTATTCTGAAGAAGGGGCAGAAGAGAACATGTGAAGAGGATACACCCTCCCCTCTTCATAAGGTATTTGACTGCATACTATACTATTTAGGAAACTGAAATGCATGTAATATATAATAATTTCCTCTATTTCTAAAACATTATTTTGCAGTCTCGTCGAGTGTCTTTTGCAACTCCAATTTATCATCAAGAACTGGCTGATGATATTGATCGACGTAGTCCAGTTATTCACACAAGCTCACCTAGGTCAAAAGTCTTGAGTGGACAATCGAAGGTGTGTGAGTTATGAAATCGTAGGATAATAAAACTGATTAGATTTAACTTCATGGCCTATTGTTTAATTTCTAAAATTTGATTACAGTATATCACTACACCCACAAAAGGATATACAAGTCTAAGTCCACGTAACCTCCGTAGCCCTGGATCCAAAAGCTCTAAAAAATGCCTGGTAATTTTTTTTCTAGCCTTGTACTTAAATTGCGAAATCCTCTTAGGAAAAAAGCCAGACTTTATCATTGCTGCTCCTTGATTATGTAATGATTTGCCAGCATATATTAGGCTGCCTCCTGATATTTGAAGTTTTAAATATCATCTTAAGACTTGGATTTTTTTTCTGTAGCTATTGTTTTATTTTATTGGATTGTTGTGGACGTTTTTATCACATTTTTTAATGTTTAATTCTTATAACATTTTAAATCTGTTTTGCGAAGCTTTTACTCTACAGCACTTTGGTCAGCACTTGCTGTTTTAAGTGTGCTTTAGAAATCTGCCTAGACTGGCTTGAAGTGAGATAGATATATATATATATATATATATATATATATATATATATATATATATATATATATATATATATATATATATATATATATATATATATATATATATATATTAGTCTGCCTATTCATAATTTTTTTTTCTTGAGTTTAAAATGTTCATCTTTCTTTCTTTGTCATAGATTTCAGAAATGAGCCAGGAGCCACGTCCTATTGCTAAAGATTGTGTTTATCCAGCACTTGTGGGCTGCTCTGCCCCTATAGAGGCTGTTTTACCACAGATATCCTCCAACATGTGGTAAGCCAGATTACCCATTTCCCCTATCGTACATCTTGGCTTCAGTTCATTAAGTTCATTCCTCAGTTTTAATTTTATATCCTAGTGTAGTACAAATACATCAAAGTATAGATTTAAGTGGTTTAGCTGAAAGGCGTCAAAGTGGTTGTACACGTATACCATTTATTCACCCAAATGGTTTTTTCTCATCAGTAGCTTTTATCACCAATGTGAAGGTTGTTTTCTGAGGTATTAATGTAAAGAATGTAGGTAATTGACATAATTGTTTATTTTTTGTTAAGGTCTCGTGGCTTTGGTCAGCTTGTTAGAGCAAGAAACATCAAAACGGTTGGAGACCTGAGTGCCCTTACCCCAAGTGAAATTAAGTCTCTTCCTGTTCGCTCGCCTAAGCTTTCCAATGTGAGGAAAGCACTTAAAACCTATCATGAACAGCAGGTAATTGTGTATGTTGCATTAGTATCTTCTTTATTATGGGAGATCATTTCTTAAATCTCACATTTGGCTGTACAGAGAAAAGGGCATTTTGATGACCTAAAGAGTTTTGAGGAAATGGAGAAAATGACGTCTGAGCCTGAAGAGATGGAGCTTCCTCAAAACCAAGAGGACGAGCAAACACCAGGAGAGGCTCAAGGTTAGCCATTTAATTTCTTCTGTCAACTGTCATTGGCAACACTTTCAGCATGACAATGACTTAATGACTCCCAACTTTTTGCAGATGACAGACCATCAGAAGTGGAAGCAGATTCAGAACCAGTGGCTGAGAAGAACAAATCTTGTGATTTGCTCTCAGATGTTGAAGCCCTTAGTGGACGCCTAACTTCAGGGGAGCTTGGTCACTGCTCACCTGACCAGCTGGGCCTGATGCACGAACATCTGAGCGGAATGATGAGAAGCATTGTGACCCACATGAAGTCCCGCTTGCAGAGTAATCTTGATGATGGCTTGCAATGAAGATATAGACTTTTTCCTGACATAAGATTCACTTTTAACTTTAAGATTAACAGTGGACTGCTCATTTCTCAAGTTTTAGCTTGAATTTTAGAGTAGATGACTTTTTAATTATGATCTTTCAGAGAATAGACTTTAATGGCCGAAAACCATTTCAATTGCTACTTAAGTGTTGGATGTATTTTATGGAGTAATTTTTTTTACGACTAAAATTGTGCTGAGATGCCAAGAAAACTTAAAAAAAAAAATAAAGTTATACAATTAATACAATTTATTTGACTTTTTTTCTCATTAAATGCTTGAAGGATTTTTATTTTTATTAATTGCTTTTTACAAACCACAAAGTACATATCCATGACAGGACATAGATTGACTGCAAGAAGCATAGTGTTACTTTTTTATCTACTGATACAAAGTTGACTTATTGCTGTGAAGCCCTTTTTACAAGGTTTTAAGGTTTCATTAGCATTAAATTCGTTAACATGAACTAACAATAGATAATTCTTCTACGTATTTTATCTTGATTACTTAGACATACTAATACATGTTAAAACTGACTGGAAATGAATAAAAATAAAATATGCATTTTTTTTTTTTAACTAAGCACTTAAAAGGTTAAAAAAAATTTATCAAGTAAAGTTAACAAATGGGGACATTAGTAGAGACCGGTGTTCTGACGATTTGTCCTACGCTATCAGATTTTCCTACCTCCCACTAAAACAGTGGGTACAACGAAAAATGCTACTGTAAAGTTATGATTTATTAATGTCTACACCTACCACAACCCTAATCATACCCTTACAGTACTACAAATACAGTAATTATGCGCCACCGTCGCCAAACACACACACATGCAACAGCTACACAGAGATTTGCAGCAGCAGCAGAGATGGCGAGTCAGGAGCAATCCGATGAAAAGTTGCCATTTTCAAGGTGGAGATATAAGCACTACTTCAAATTCATTGTGGTCAAAGGCAAGGTCTGTTCTACTAATCTCAACTGACTTGTGAAAACTGCAAAAAAAAATAATACAAATTCTCTGACGTATAGCAACTTTTTTTTTTTTTTTACAGTAACGTAAATAGTTACATTCCCTGGTGACGAGTTGCTTTTATTATAGAGTAATTCAGTTACTAACTCAGTTATAGTTACTCACTACTTGTTCCAAAAAGTAACTAAGTACATTTTTAAAGTAACGTTGAATCATCTTAATATCAAGTGTTCTACTGCGTTATATACTATAAAAAGAATATTTCACTGAAAATTGTGTACTTTTGTTAATCATCTTCAAACATAAAGATACTTTATATATAATTTATTTTTATAACCATAATTTTTATTTTTAAGTGAACAGTCCCTTTAAGATTTTTTTTTAAGTTAAAAGAAACTTCAACCTTTTGTTGTTGATCAATAATAATAATAAAAAAGGAACAAAATCCATGAAAGGAAAACAGATTGACTGCAGAAGCGTGGTGTGCTTTATTAGCTACTGATTCAAGGTTTACATCTTCCTCTGACCCCACACTTACAGAATCAGAAACAAAACACACACAAATAGTGGCCAGCCTTCAGCAAGGGAGGGAGGAGGCTTGTTTTTAACATCAATGCATTTTCACTTTAGAGGAACTGATGGCCTGTCCTCAATGTCATGGTTTTTTTTTCTTTTCATTTTCATATGGCAACCTTAGTGCCGCTGTTCGGTTTTTATAAAACACTGAATTTCGGATATTCCTTTTTCACATATAAAGTGAACCGTGAGCCCATCTCTCGTTGTGCAAGTGTTTCAACGTTAAAACTTTCAGGATGGCCTTCTTTGAATGTAGTGTGATTGCAATATACAAAAACAATGGGCTCCAGTTACTTAACTGTTAGAATAGAACAACAAAGATAAATACAATTGTCTGTGACTTAAATAGGGATGTATAGTTTGTCAGTTTTTCTCATGCCACAAAAGACATTGTGATATGGGCACAAACGAAATTTCCTAACATTAATGAGGACAAACAATAGCATAACTACCGTACTTGGACTAACATAAGTAAACATAAAATAGCATGTACTGAGTAGATATCAAACTCCGTCATCCACAGGGAGTTTGAGAAGGCAGTAGTTGTATTTAGATGGCTTCCACATAGTTGGCAGGGAGCATACCGGTCTTTCCGGTACGCTGCACAGTGCCATACATCCAACCCTCATCGATAGACTGCACGTTCACAATTACATCACCGTCCTTGAAGGACACTTCATCCTTGTCTGCAGCAGGGTAGTCATACATGGCACGGACGGTTTTCTGTTGAAGGGAAAATGGACAATATTAAACAACCGACTTCACTATCAAATACACAGTGAATATGTAGGGTATATGCATACACATACAATATTAGCATTATATTACTATAATGGCAGTGATCTCTCAGTACTTACTCCAGTGGTTGAGGGATGTGAGGGGACAGAAGAAACGGTGGTCTGTTGTGTTGCCACAGAGGAGGATCTCTGCTGAACCTCAGTTGTCTTGGTCTGTGTGTAACCTACACGACAACAGCACAGATCTAAATGTATATATTTCAATATCACTTGTTTTTACTTTCCACAATTAGATTTGAATCATTATTAGTATTAGGGAGATGGTAGGAAAGATCAATAGTTTTACAATGCATTTTAAAGCCTCAGCAGTTACTAAAGAATGAAAGGCTGTAGCTTACATTTGATAGTTTGAGGTGTGCATAACAGCATTTGGGGCACAAGCTGTTATGGAGGTGATATTAAGAAGTTGGAGTAACATTATTTTTAAATTTCTTCCATTAATTGGGTGAAAACAGGAAGTTAATCCTACTCTGAAATTGGTTTAATGTATATGTAGGCCAATATGTTTAATATAAATCTTGCTTTTCAACATTAATTGGCCGCTGGCCATATATATATATATATATATATATATATATATATATATATATATATATACAGTCGATTGCAAGAAAGGGATGGAGTATAAGTGGACCTAATGTTCGGAGAAGTCTGGGATACATCACCAGAGAGAGACGTCTAGCATTTCACTAAAAGATAGTCATTTTGGTAAAAAAAAAAAAAAAAAAAGCTTTAAAAATGAAACATGGATGAATCATTAACAAAAAGATCATTTTTAATGGCAGACTATCTTGCTAAACCCAGGGTCAAGACAATTCAAGCCTTTTTAACGTACCGTGTAGAGCGGAGACACCAAAGCCATTGCTGTAGAGGGATGCGTGGTGGTCCACGGTCTCAGACACCTCTGACTTCTCATCGCCCACACCACTCATTGCGCTGGTGGAGCGGGAGTGCTCCTTACTGCGACGCTGGGCTTGGACTGAAACAATGGGACAAACATGTCAGCATTACCTCCTCTTTGACAGACTGTCATCAAGCAAGGAAGGTGGCAAATTAATATACATCCACAGTATAGGGTGTACAACTGCCCAACAGGTCATTATACAAGTGCAGGTGAGTCAAGGATGCAACAACTGCCCAATCACAATCAAGTATTCCCGAGAGCTGTTCAAATAAGGCCTAAAGGTTCTAAATTTCTTTCTTCATTTAGGGGTAAAACGAAGTTTGATATACTTGTGCAGCGGTATATAGTGTTAGCGAACATCCCGACGCCACCCACTCTGATGAAAGCAGCATTTAAATTAATATAAATATGTGCTTCGCGCTTTCCTCAACAGAGAGCATTTTTTATAAAAAGCATTTGATCACAGAAACATGGGTATGTTTGCACAAGCTCTGCAAATTAGCACTCCCATGATGTCACGTCACATGTATTTAAATTGCACTTTATTCGATATATTGAATAAAGAGACATCTCACCTCCAAGGACGAAGTGAACCTAGAGAAAAGTTAAGTGGGAAAGAAGGTGGAGCCTCAGTGCACACCTCCTATGATGTAATTGTCATGGACCAATGGTAGTACAAAGGTGTTTTGCAGTCGGTATGAACTTCTCCAGAAACTAAACAAACTTCGTTTTGGCCAGATTTTGTTCGAAATTATATCAGTTCGTTCTTCGATTTCACTTGAAGTGTATCGGGGCCTTAAGTCCAGTGACAGCAGAGGAGTGTCCTACCTGACATCATGTGAAGACTTCTGGACTGGATGTTGTCCTCGGCAGGGTCATAGTCAAAGACAGATCCGGGGTTTGTGCGCCACACACGCAGATCTTTGAGAAAAAGGAAACCTAGTTTAGTGAATGTCTCTGTATATAATTCTTTACATATTGCAAGAGGCATGTTTTTCTATATTTATGGGAAGAGAATTCTGTTTCTAAACTCAAGTGTGCTAAGTGTGCACAGAACACAGCATGTGTCAGCTGACCAGTGGTGGTCTCCTGATCGTGCTCCTCTGCACGTCTCCTCTCCATCTCCACCACACGTCTCTGGATGCCGCGGTAGCTGATGTCACTGAAGTCCTGGGTGTTTCTCTTCACGCGCTCAGTGACGGGGTCAGAGATGGTGGGGGTGAAGCTGCCCTTACTCTTCTCAAAGTCCTGGTGGTATCTGACCTGAGAAGACCCACAGACAGCAATACATGAGGCAGGAGACGCAAAGAAACTTACAGCAAAAGTTTTAAAGTGGACCTTAAAATAAAGTTGAGATGCAACAGTTTGCCCTTCATATACTATAGAAAAATCAGTGGATACATATAGCAACCTATTGATAAAGGTATGGATTTTAAAAATAATCTTACTCCAGAAATGATACGCTGGGTTTCTTTAACACGTCTCATCTCAGGGGTGTCCAGCACAAAGGCGGCCTTGCCCTGCACCTGCTTGCGGAAGCTGTCCGAGTACAGAACCTGGACACGAGACAACACCGCACATACATATATTAGAAACCAAATCATTCTGGAATTCATTTTTGTATCAAGACCCTGTGGAAGACACACCAGGAAATCATGACATTAGACAGACAAATGACATGAACCCCCCCCTGGGTGTTATTGTGATTTCAGACAGATGAATTAGAAGGGTCTTCATAGGGCTGGATTAAAAGAAGATGGGTCCCGAGATGAAGTTGAAGATGAAGATGTAGTGATGATGATCGGTTACAGCATTACATTCAGAATATGGAAGAGTACAGTTAATTTTATTAGCCTCCTACATGAAATGAAGGTATTAGAGTGGTTATGTGTACAGATGACACACAAACACACACTCATGTCCTGTGGCTGTGAGTACCGCGCTAATCTGCAATTGGTTCCGTTTGACCCGCTCCATCTCTGGAGTGAACACCACAGGCGTTCCCTTCGCAGACAGGTCCTTATACAAAACCTAGAGTAGAAAAGAACAGCGCCCCCCAGAGGACAGTCAGACACTAAACACCATGACAGACGCAAGAGTTTTGGAGAGCAGTCACATCAAACATCACACACAACGCACAATGAGCTTATATCCCAGATTTAAAAAGGGAAGGGAAAACGACAAATGTGGGATACAAGAGCTCATCTGGTATTGGATTAGCAACAATGTCTGGAGTTGAATAAGTCCATATATTTGAGCTCACAGCAGAAAGGGGACCTAACTAGGGTGGAATATGATGTGGTCAGTTACATTAGATGAAAATGGGGTTTAAGCAATACATTTCATACGCTTCAATTGTTTTGCATCAATGAAGGGATTGTATAAGTTGGAAATGAAGAAGTAAACTGGAAGCGTTAATGGGATCAGAGCCACTCTCAAGTAAACCCTTGTGGAGCTTCCACTGCCGAGCTGATGTGCTTCTGATTCTCTTTGACCCGCTTCATCTCGGGGAGGTCCGGTATGGCTGTACCTTGACTCATCGATTTCTTGTATTTTATCTACCCAAGAATTAATTTCGACATATTAAATAAACAACACAAGAGTGAACCAAAACAGCTAGAGAATGAACACACACAAAGATGACATACACAACAATATAAGCCCTTTTCCAAACCCTTGGTTTAGCTGCCTTCTAAAATTGTATCATAAGTGCCCAAAGGTGGAGTATTTGTAAATTTTCACATAGACAGCTCTACACAAATAGCATAAAATTCCATAAAGGTGCCAAAACAGTTTTCAGGTCAGAAGCGTGCTTATGATGCTTTAAAATACTTTCTAGAATAGGCAGCTTGTTAGGTTTGGGAGCAGAGCAATTGTGTTTAAGGTATCGATAATGTTGTTGATAAACTGCAAGGCTTCGTAAAATTTATAAATTAAAAAACTTCAATTGAAATGTATGGGTTGGTACCTAATTAGTACATGAAAATGTTGCTAATTATTAACCTACATCTAAATTTAAAACTAAGTATTAGTGATGTTTTTAACAGGATAATGTGGGACAGGATTTTGTCACATGAGCTAGATGAGAGTTATACATATTGTTACAAATGATGGATTCGATGCAGTGATTTATTTTTAGGGTCAGTAGAGGGACTAGTATAAACAGACGGAGGCTAAAAGGTTTTCTTAGATGACGGAGAGACGAGGAACAGGGAATGTTTTACGGCTGGGATAGAGGGTCAAACCGCAGTGTACCGTGCTAATATATTGCTGATTGCATTAAACTCTCTCCATCTCTGGGGTTTCTGAAATAGCTGGTCCTACTCCCAAATCTTGCTTGTATTGGATCTTTAAGCCTGTACAGGCAATGGGGCAAAAAAAGGTAAAAATGTCAATAGTCTTCAAATATTAATGTGTAAAAAGAAATGCAAAACTGTTGAAATAAAACACAAAACACATGAAAAAAAAAAGTATAGAAAAAGAACATTGATCTCTAGCAAAATAAAAAAATAAAAAAATAAAATGTGATAGAGCAATTATATATGGTATGAGATATGAACACTACTGTGCAAAAGTTTAGAGTCTGGTGAATTTTTTATAATTTCATTCAGCAAGAAGGCATTAAATTGTTCAGCCAAGACATTTATAATGCTACAAAATATTTCATACTTCAAAGAGGAAACGCTACCGAGCTGATGTTCTTCTGAGTTTCCTGTACACGCTTCACCTCAGGAAGGTCGGCTACAGATATGCCTTGACTTCCTGTATTTCATCTAATACACACTTCAGTCCATTAAGAACATGGAACAGTTTTAGACAATGCAACACTACTCAAGTCTTGAGACCAGTGTCAAATGAAGATGGATAAATGTATGGGCCGTGTTATTTAATGTTACTTAAAATGATGAGAGGAAGTGCCTATTCATTTCAACTCAGTGAAACATTAAAATTATAGCTTGATTTTAGATGGAATATATTAAAATGAATGTTTGTGTTTGATATTACTTTGCTTAGGATACTGAGGTAATTTTGACTAAAATCAGGAGGCATTTATGGGGCCCTCCAACAGGAAGCAGGGTGAATGATGGAGTCACACCGCAGTGTACCGTGCTAACAGCCTCATGATTGTGTTTAACCCTCTTCATCTCAGGGGTTTCAGATATAAGCTGTTCCTTGACCAAGTTCCTCCTTGTATTGGATCTTTGGTATTGTACAAGCATAAGGAGGCATTAAAATTTGTTTTTTGTTATCCCTTGGGAAAGGTAGTTTTCATTTGTTTTGTCTGCGCATACTTCAGAAATTGCCCTTGCAACATAAAAACAGACTAAACATGGGAGAAAAGGACAAACAAAGAAACAGAAAGATTTCAAACACACATCACCGAAGACAAATACAGAAACTGAAGTAAGATGTAAAATATGTAAAAAGTAAGGTTGTAAAATGGTTAGAGACATTGTTTAGGATGAAGAAAGGTCAACAGCATCAAATTTGTTGATTACCGTTAGTGGCTTTGCTAGTTTAGTTAATGACTATATTAGACTTAGGTCTGTTTAGGATATCTATATTTACATGATATAAAAAGTGTTAAAGAAATGTGTTAACTTGTGGTTGCAGAACAGAAAAAAAGAAAAAGGTGTTGTAAAGCAAGAAAAGGAAAAAGTTTGTGGTTAGAATGTAGGAAGAAAATGATACTCATTGGGCAGTAGGTACCGAGCTGAAATTCTTTGTATTTTCTTTAACACGAAGCATTTCAGGGGTGTCCTTTAATGCTGAAACTTTGCCCTTACTGTTTTTAAGGTCAATCTTGTACTGAAGCTAAAAAGAAAAGAGCACAAAGGCAGTCAAAAATGACACAAAAATGTAGCAAGAGAACACAGTGCAACCAAAAATGTCCAGATTCATCTAGAGAGATTTGTGATGTAGACAACTACTGTAACTAAGCCAGCATTAGAAATGTAAGGCTACTCTTTTCATATCTGCCTCTCATTCATATTTCTCATAGACAAACAGGAAACACAGGGACCAAAGACAACAAAGGATACAAATATTACATATAAGCGAAGATGAATAAAACAGGAAGACAATATGGACCGGCTCAAACCCTTGAAGAAACACTTACAGTGCTGAAGTTCTTCTGGTTCTCACGCACTCTTTGCATCTCAGGAGTGTCCAACACAGGCACATAGTGTGACATGGTCTTTTCAGCCTCCTCCTTGTACTTTTTCTGTAGGATGAAATACAAAAATGGCAATACTGCATTGACTGCATTGGAAAAGTTGAACTGTTCATGAACTGTTCACACTTAAACAATCAATATCTGTTATAAAGCAGAGGCACTGGGTAATAGCTTTAGGGCTTTTCACTTTCCACACATAAGGTAAAAAACAGCCAAAAAGTTTTTGTTTTTGTTTTTTTTCAACCAATAGTTAGTGAAAATAATGGTGATAACCTTCAGAAACGTCAAGCTGAAAATATATATATATATATACTGTTATCAAATGGTGTCTACTATGTGAATCCCTGATTTGTGTGAATTTGTAATTTTCTGCCAACACATGTGCAATAAACATCAAAAGCCTCATACCTGGCTCACGATGTTCCTGATCTGCTGAGCGTGGAGGATGTCAGGGGTGTCAATGACTGTGGTGTATGTGGCTCTGTCATGCTCAGCACTCTGCTTGTACTTGGCCTGGGAAACAAATCCATGTATCAATTCATGTTGAAAGGTTGATGCTGATAGGTGAAGGAATCACCTCACAACTCAGGGAAACATTTAAATGATGGGTTGAAGATCATTTGTGTACCTGACTGAGGATATCTGTGGCATTCTTTGCCCTCAAGAAGTCTGGAGTGTCATTAGCCAAAGCCAACATGCCCCTTCCTTTGATATCCTGCTCCAATGATTTCTTGTACTCTCTCTGCAGGAAAGGGGCAGACATGATCATACTCATGTGACCAAGTGCATATGTTTGTGTTTATCAGTGATATTTGCATTCACACCAAAAATCATTCCTGTGGGCTACAATCACTATAATAAAACTGCATAAAAACGGCAAAGAATAAGAGGATATTAACATCAAAGGTGTAAACAAAAAAATAAAAATAAAAATAAGGGAGGTCATTTAGAACTGAAAGACAACTTGACATTTAGTGGGAGTTCTTTGTGCTTTACCAAACTTGGTTAGATGGAAAACCAAAGGGAAACTCCATTAGCTTGGTTAGTTTTCTCTATAGCAAGAGGCAAATGGACTATTTTCTGTCTGATTAGTGTGTTGAGGAGGAAAGGGTGTTGTGGCAGAGGGCTGCAGGTAAGATAATTCAGCTGAGCTTTAGCCATCCTACCTCACACAGAATCTGAGTAGCATTCTTTGCTCTCAGTAACTCAGGAGTTTCCTCCAGCACTGTAAGACCTTTACCCTTCACTCCTTCCTCTAGATCCCTCTTGTACTCTTTCTACAAGGCGGAGAAGAACTGAAAGACTGCAGACACATAGCACACACAGACATAGACACAGTACTGTGCTCACAGACATTTCTTTCAACGTCACCAAGCATTTGCTCAAGGTTTGAGATAAAGCTTCACATCCGGAATAGAATCAAGGTGCATGTTGTCCAGACACCATTAAAGTAACTGAGTACAGTCTACACCGAGCAAATGCATTGCTGAGTTTGAAAAGCAACCTGATATAGACATAAACAATGCTTAACAGAAATTTCACAGGCAAGAATATTGGCAAAAACATTCTGAGACTCCTTAACATGTACATTCTTTTCGAAGCAGCATTCAAATGATTTTGAAGCCAAACTAAGATCTAACACCGTTCAAATAAAATAAATTAAAAATAGATTTAATGTAAGTTTAAAAAAAATCACCACAAAACATTTGACAAACCTTGATAACAAGGTCCCCACAACTTTTGATCAATGAATTTTAATGACATTTCTAGTCAGTCATGAGAAATCATAAACAAATATTTAAAAGAGATTGCACAATTATGCATTACGAGCCGAATCCGAGCATAACTTGACTTTTCATGTCTATGTCTTGACACGTTCGTGATTTTTTGGAACTTTGTTAATTTCCTTGCCTTGAATCACAATTTCCAAAAACCTGGAAATCCTGCCCTTCAATTAAATCTCCTAACATCTCCAGGTCTTCCATTACTGTGGGAACCTTGTGAAAACAAACATCAAAAGAAAACACACACATGCGCGCACATATAGATGTTGGAAGGGGAAGGGAATTACTGAGAGTGTATTACAGTGGAAGGATGCTTCATGCATACTAACTATAACCTACTCATGTGTAATGGAAGCTTCAAAGACACTCATGGAAGGATTATAACGTGTATGTGGTCTTAGTATTATTACCAGGATGGAAGAAAGAATATATAAGGGCTTTATTGTTACCTCGCTAACAATTTTCGTAGCGTGTCTGACATGCATCATGGCAGGGGTGACCTCCAACCCAGAGAGGTTCTTTCCTTTCATTGTCATCTCAAAGTCCTTCTTATACTCTTTCTATCCACCGCAAAGATAGAAGAGTGAGAGACACATGAAGTTTCTGGAATACGAGTCCATGGTCACACTGGTTCCTCAGTCAGTGACATTTTTACAGTTTATAATGTTTTGAGTATCTTGACATTCACTTAAACTGCTTTCTCCCTTTCAGTGTGTTGTATGTACAGTGAAACCGCTGTAAAACTGTAAACACATGACACACCTAAATGCTTACCATATATCCATGGGTCCTGGTTGGAAATTGTGGTGTCTCAATTACTTACCAGCATTGCAATATTTTGTATCCACAGAAAAGCACAGTATTTGAATTCCACTTAGCATTTCTAGCAATTCACACTGGGTTGCAAAGAATACTTGAGCAATGTATGCTGTTATTTGTTTTGCACTGAATACAATAAGCTTGGGCAGCAGTATTTACCTGACTCTGCATATGTTGAGCCTCCTTAGCAGTTACGTAAGTAGGAGTCTCGAAATCCAGCATGGCTTTGCCTCTTTCTCTCTCATATTTCTCCTTATATTTCACCTGTATTCAACAAAAGCCCAAAGGTGAGGAACATGCAAATAGAAAAAAGTTATTGGTTAAGCAAATAATGCTTATAAAGCAAACACCAAAGCTTTGTTTGCATATTGAATCTTTTTGTTCAGTCTGTGCTGTATTTTTATATTGTTTATTGGATGTCACTCAATCTGGCTTATTATGTTTTTAAGGACTAAGACTGAGAATAGAGTTTGCTGTAGGATTAAGAGTGTGGAAAATTCATTAAAATACAATGGATGTTTATGGTGTTTTTACAGTATAAAATGTCTGGGTTTTTAATGACGAAGTAATGTGTTTTTGAAGCTTTGTTATTACATAATGTACAAATGAGTCCTTGTAAAGCAGTTTTACAGGACAAACTAACCCAAACAAATGAAATGTAAATGATAACAAGATCTACACTGACTAGCCTGATGAAATGAAATAAACAGGTCCAGTATGTGTCGAATCAGTCTTGGTTTCACACACAGAGAAGCAGGTGACGTCAGCTGCAGAAAGCTCTAGAACTCTATGTGACTTACTTGACTCTGCAGCTCTGAGGCCTCTTTGTGGTGAAGCTGCTCAGGTGTGTCGGATATCATAAGGTAGTGACCCCTACTTTCCTCAAACTTCTTCTTGTACTGGTACTAAAGAGGAACGGCCAAAAGCAGCTCAATAAAACAAAATGGAAATCCAGTGCTTCATCTCTCCCATGTTAAGAAGGCCAAAAATGACCAAAAGAAGTAAAAGTGGGGACAAAAAAAAAAAAGAAAAAGAAAAGAACGGCTGTCATGTTCACAAAACATGAAGGAGGCCGTACCTGTATATGGACATAATGACACTGATAATGTAATGAGCAAAAAATGAAATATTCTAATATCAAAATTGCGAACTTAACTTACTTCTAGAGCATTCAAACTACATACACCAGCACAGATCAACAGACTGGTCTTATTTAGGGCATTATATATTTTCTAATTCATCATATGAACAGTATGTTTTATCTTTAGCGGGGCATACAGTTCCCAAAATATCCCTTAGACTTCTTTTGATAATGCATGAAGTAATTCCTTCTAGAGTTTTTAAGCTGTTTTCACCAAACTTGACACTGTCCTTCATCCTGTTTTGACTCATTAGGCTTTGTAACCACCTGACAATGCTCTAACAACCAACCAGAATGACCTAACAACTGTCTAGTAACTGCCTACCAAGCACCCATAATGCTCAAGCAGAACACATTAGCTATGGAAGCCTATAAAACATATTTTCATCCAAACTTCAAATCTCACTTTGACATGTCCAAGTATTCAGTCTTAATATCCTTAAAACCTTTTCAATCAAACCCTTAAATATTTTTTTTCAAACTGTAAGTAAACTGGGGTATTCAGTCTAAGACTTGTAACTCAAAACTTCAAACAGCCCAAGGTTTTAAAATACATATGGCCTAAATAACCCGATTTTAAGGTTATCCATAACAATAACCTTTTCAAATCATTTTTAAATGTTCAGATAAAACTGTGTCAAGCACACATTCAAGGTCTGCTTTGGTAAGTTTTCCTTTTCTAGTTTATATGGACACATTATAATGGAAATCAAAAATGTAGATAGAAAAAAAAAGGCATCCAGAGAAAAATGTAGCAGGGAATGTTGTTAAGGGAAAAATGGGAAAAATGAGATGTTAGAGCGCTTATAAGCACTAGGCATGTTAATAAAAAAAAAGAAGAAGAAGAAGAAGAAAGAATAGCTCTAGGGTCACGTGCGAGCAAAAGTGGAGATAAGTTCAAATCGAATGCTAGTAGTAGTATGTTTAAAAACGAATGACGAGGGTCACTACCAAATGATAGCCTGGAATGAGTAAATAGTTTAAAATGGGAGCTTTCTATAAGGATGAAAGATGGATCTTGTGATATTACATGAAGATGTGCTATTTGACTGTTACAGAGTGTGAGATAAAGCAGTTTTGATGAGAGGGAAATGAAGCCGGCTGTAGGGCTCTTACATCACTGGCCAGCTTGCTCGTGCTCAGGCCGTGCTGCATGGACAGAGACTCTGCCATGTCCGTAACTGGTTTGTGAATCTTCTTCAGGTCCCCTTTGTACTTCACCTGCATGATAGATATATGCAAAAATGCACCATAATATGAAACACTCTCAACATGGGACTGGTAAAAAACTGTTCATTCAAATTATTTTAAAGATTGAAGCACCTCGCTTGCAAGATCATTGGCATCCTTCAGAGTCTGATAAATCTTGCTGTTCTTCAAATCATACTGTGGTCTCTTTCCTTTCATCTCCTTGTCAAACTTCTCCTTGTACTTCAGCTTTTGAGAGAGGACAGTGACATTGTTAGTTGCTGGTAGTGTTGTATTATCTCCATCTCTGAGCCAAAATGCTTGCAAAAGGCACAGACATGAATATTAAATTAATCGTTCCATGCAGTCATCAGTGGAAAGGAAGTGACACTAAAAAGAGTCTCGTTGCAATAGGGTTTCAGTTGGTTCTAATACAGTATGATTCAGATCATGTTCACACTGTACTAGCCCTAAATGGGAAGACCAACATAAAGTTCAGAGCATTCAAAAGCATCACATCAACATATACTATTTGTGGTATTAAAGCTGAAGTGTGGGGTTTCTGTCACTAGCATCACTGAACCAACAGAGTGCAATAGTACCCGTCCATTTTCATAAGCAGCCTTGCTTCTGGAAAGTATTTGTCACGTTTTATTTTCCAATAGGAATAAAAAAAAAAACATGAATTTGAAGCAAAAATGTATTCGAAAAAATGGACAAAGTTATATGATTGTGTACTTGTGGTCCTATGTGTGAGTGGCTGGGTGCACAACAGAAAATCCTGCTCCAAACTAACACACAATATGTATTTTTTTGTTTTCGAAGATAAACAAAAGTCCTATGAATGGAAGTTTTATGAAAATGAAGGTGGGTAAATGAAAAAATTACAAATCTTTGGGGTAAACCATCCCTAAAAAAATGGCCTACTTGAATATAAACGACACAATTCAGCTTTAACTAGAGGAAAGGTAGTAAAAAATGTTGAATCTTATCCCAGAGATTCTGAAAAACTCCAGATCTGTGGAGGAATCAAATTTGTGACATCAAGCAAAGAGAGGAACATGAGGAGTGTGTAGACCAAATGATCATTTTCAATACTACAAAATAAAATCAGTCTTAAATTATGGTAAGTGCGTTTCTAGTCTCTTAAACATAGCAATCACATGAATGATTTAGCATTCATTTAATTCTGTACATAATATAACAAATGAATAATAGAGTTGCTTATACTAAATCTGCACACTCCTCAATATGACAGCATGTCAAAAGAATGCAACAGAAACAAGTCTGACAAAACTGTGAGTGCTGGCCTATAAGCCTATGCTTGGCAACAAGGCAATGCATGACAAACACAAAATGAGACAAAATGAGCAACAAAAAGACAATGACATGGGTGGAAATGTAAAACTGAATTGGCAGAACCACTGAAAACCAACAACAACAAAAAACTTGTCTACAGGATGTCCACAGGACCCAAAAGTCTTATCAAATTGAGTGCCACTGGAGTTCAACAACTAGGTGAGTCAGAGGGAAAGAGAACATAGACATCAGACAGACAGAGAAGTGCAAATGTCGCCCCCAGGGGCCAGGGACCCTTCTTACATCACTAGTCACGGCACTCATTTTCTTAATGTGACGCATCTGAGGAGTGTCAAATGAGGCAGCACCATGGAGGGATGGCTTTTCCTCCACCTAAAAAGTGCAGTTAAATGGCAGGGTAACAACAATGAGATGGGACAGAAGAGTGAAAATGAATTTATGAATTAACAGATGGATGGATTATAGAGAAAGGAAAGTATCAGGTGGATATACATGAATAAATGGAGCGCAGAGAGAGAACAGTGAGCAGATGAGGATGGCACAGATTACAAGAGACACTCAGAGCTCACATAGACAATGATAGCATTAATGCTGATGGGCATCAGAAGCACTGCTGAGGCATTGGAAAATACTACAGTTATTTTTTGAGTACTACCACATAATAAAGACATGCAGCTTCCATGATGGTGAAGGTGAAAGGAAATCACTGTCAAAATACATATCCAGCAGCTTCAAACAAAATCCCTGTGCTCCTTGGGGATAAATACAATTAAAGTCTACGGATTGCATCGCGTCTAGTGTGAACGGTATTACCTGACTGGTCAGTTTGGACACCTCAGTGGCCAGGGTGATATCAGGACGTCCGAGTAGCGTTCCACCACGACTGGCCTCCTGGCGAGCCTTATCACGGTATCCGACCTACAAGAACAGTTTTTGCAACCATAACTACCTACTAGTACACCAATACATGCTTTTTGTCAAGACTTTACTAAGGAGGATTGCATAGAAAAAGCCACAGTTCACTCAAAAATAAAAACTCTTATCATGATTTATTTACTCCAATGTGATTAAAAACATAAGACTTCAGTTCTTATTTGAAACACAAATATTTTAGGGTAACCTGAGAGGTTTCTTACCCTCCATTTAAAAAGTCCATTACCCTTTAAAAAGTAAATATAGTCCAGGTGATATGTGAAAATAATGTTAACTTTTTTTATAAAGGCATGAATGCTCAGATACTGTGATTTCCTTCTCATATTGCTGATTTCACCATTAACTCTTCAACTGAAAAGTTTATGTTGCTGTATATTGTATCACTGTAATCCTTGACCATCCAAACATAGGGGTAGACTAGACATCATCTTTTCTTGATTTTGGCGGAAAGTAAAATGGTCGCCATGGCAACAACAAGGTGTTTTTGCCATGGCTCCATTTCTGAAAATGTTCAGGGCCCTCACCTGTGTAATTGTACCAAGTTTCATGCTTTTATGAAAAAGTGAACATATCATCTCAAATTTTGCACATATCCACTGGACTAATAAAGAGAATCGTAAGTGCGTAAAAAGAATTCATATGAATTGAACTTTTAATTCAAGTCTGTAGAAAAGATTCAATCATTTTATATAATAACAGATTTAGCGTATGTTTCTAATCACATATAAACATGACGTAAACATAAATCATGTCACTTTGTGTGCAAGAATCAATAAGGTTTGTTCCTTGGGTGTCAAGCAAGCACAGCTGAGCTGCCGTTGACCATATATAGATGTTTTAAATATAGGTGAATGAAAGTTTCATGTGTTTGGAAGGCCATAAGGCTGAGTAAGTGAACCGAATTTAAACTGTCCCTTTAAAGTGACCCTCACCTCACTGACGAGTTTAGCAGCTTGAGTGGCTTTCCTGATGTCTGGGCGGTCAGCAACCGAAGTGTACGTCAGCTTTGCTTTAGCCTCCTGCTTATAGGCAAACTATACAAAAAGAGATGTGGGATTTACAACGTTCTCTGTTTGAGACTATTGTTTGAGGTCGATACTTCGATACTAGCTCCTTACATTGCTTTGGTTCTTGGCCACTTCCATGGCATGTTGCACCTCGGGAGGAGCAATCATTTGGTTGTAATTAGACTTGCCTTTCTCCTTCTCAAACTTCTCCTTGTACAATTTCTGTGAAAAGATTATGTGAGATTATGATTGGTGATCTCAATTGCTACAAATGAGATTTATTGTAATAAAGGGGTGAAAACTGAGTATTTAGACTTACAGCACTTGTCATTTTGGCCATCTCTTTGCTGTGGGCTGTGTCGCGGGTTTCAGCAAGAGTTGTGAAGACACCTGACTGGTGATCCTTTTTGCTGGCCTCCTTGTATTTGGTCTGCAGAAAAAGTTGCAAAACATGAATATTTTACGGCGTTTTAATGAATCTACATGCATTACAACATTACATTGTGCCTTACCTCAGACACAAGTTTAGCCACTGATTTAGCATGAAGGATTTGAGGAGTGTCATGGACAGCAATGTACTGGCCTTTGGCTTTCTCATACTTCTCTTTGTATTTCACCTGAAGAACAGTGATATTTTCATTAGTTTAACTAACCACATTTTGTATGTTGATTCTCAAAAATGGAAAATGTCTATGAAAAATGGCACTCACATCGCTAGCAAGGTCAGTGTTCTGCTTGGCCAGAATGGTGCATTTATCATCAGGAATAGAGATTACACAGCCCTTCATCATTTCCTTATCGTACTTGTACTCAACCTGTGAATTACAAACAAATCAATGAATTAAATAATCGTTTTTTTTCTCTCTATAACTGAAACCATGGTAGAAAGTAGAATGGCACGAACATCACTCTGCTGGAAGCTGTTCTTCGCAGCATGGATGAAATCAGGTCTGTCCACAGTCCAGATCCATTTGTTCTTGGTGGCCTCATACTTCTTCTTGTAGTCAAGCTACAAGGAGGAAAACACAAATAATGATATGCATAATGAGACGCCGACTTGCAATTCAGCTTCACAGATGCTCAGTGCAGATCAATGCAGACTCACATTGCTGATGTTCTTGTAGGCTTCCTTGGCTGCACGAATGTCATGAGCGTCAGGTGCCATGTTGATGTGAGCCTTGTTTCTTTCATACACTTCCTTGTATTTCAGCTGTAAAAAAACACAAAAGGTTGAAACTAATTATATACTGACATTAAAAACTTGGTTCCTTTCTGCAAACGTAATGAAAGGTTAACCTACATTGCTGGTGATCTCCTTGACCTTCTTCATGTGCTGGCTCGAGGGGGTGTCATGTCCAAGAGTGTAACTTGTCGCTTTGGTCTTGTTGTGTTCCATCTTATAAATGATCTAAAGAAGAGAACAGATGAATGCATTCACATACAATGACTGGAGTAATTCTCAAGTGGAATTAGGAACATCTACATGCATGTACAAATGCTTTCCACATTATGGAAGGCAGATGGTGATGATACTCACATCGCTGATCTGCTTGCTGCGCTTGGCAACTTGGTAATCAGGGGTATCCAGCACTGCGGTGAACTTCGTCTTGGCACGTTCATACTGCTCTCTGTACTTCCACTACAGGAAGTGATGGACAAGAAATGATAGTCAGAGAAAGTGCATTTCCAAATCTTTATTAAGTTATTAAAAGTTACGGAAAGTTGTATAATAACTGCCAATATCATGCATTAAAATGGAAGGGTTTATCATGACAGACTTATTTTAAGCTGAAACTTGCCTTCCACAAAATTCATCCAGTGGAAAGCATGCAAAAATGACTTATTGATACTAGGATATTCAGCAGTCCATAAAGATGCACACAAACTTACATGCAATATGCAGTGAGACAAAAGATGGAAGTGAAAAGCAGCCTCAGGCAACAGTATACACAAAGACACCGACAAGTTCATGCTACCGTAAAATGTCTTCATCTCTATGGTCATTCTTCTGCAAACTTTTGAACATGGCATATCTTCTCTGAATGTATTTTTTCTTTTATTGATACTTTTGTTTATATGAAAAATCACATTAAACATTGGCATTTTGACTAAATGTGTTTTAAGGCAAAACTATTTATTTTAATATTTGAATTAATTAATAAATTAATTTAACTGATGCATCGTTTCTTTTTCATTGTAAAATAATGACTCAAAACCTGATTCAAAGAAACTAGAGGAAAGCACCACCATTATACCTTAAAGTAGGGGAGACAAGGCTAATTGTCACACTTTTTACTCACTGAATACAGTTTAAGGTAAAACGTGTGACATCTTGCACCCACAAAATGCGATGGTTGCCCTGACCTCACATTTATGAAAACATCCTTATCTTAAAATAGCTTAACTTTCGGTTAAAATCTACCTCTTCTATATAGCTGACTTTGCATGAATGCCAGCTTGGGAATACTGTCATAGTGCCAGTCTCTTCTACATTCACTCTGTATACTGAACAACTGTTTTACCTGTTTTTTTCAGAGCAAAATGAATGAAGTTATGGAAAGTGAACAGTGGATGTGTTTAAAAAGCAGGGTATGGTAGAAAATCCAAACTAGTTATAGTTAAAGGCTGCATGTGACTATCAAAAGTGAAGTTAGGGGTGCATTGATGAAAAGATGAGATTTTAAATGGGGAATGGAGACTCAGTACCAATAGGCAGACGGTTACCTTACTCCACATGCCAGAGTTGTACATCGCAACAAGAATGTCAGGACGGAGCAGCTCATTGCAGCCACTCTTAAGTAACTCCTTGGCCTTGAATTTATATTTTCCCTGTCCATTGAGAAAACACACAGATGCACATATCATGCCACGAGTGAAGACAGAGACGGAAATTGGCTCCTGAAGTCCAGGTAGAGTTGCTCAGTTCCAAACTGTGTACTCCAGATAAGGGATATCAAAAGAGTAGCCATTACTCATGACCCAACACCCAAACTGTTCAGATGAAGCAGTATCTGGAGCACACAAATTTGGTCCAGAAGCAGACACCTAAATCAAGGGAGAGAAAGAGACACAATCGAGAGACACGGAAGCCATGCGACAGAGCCATCCAGTGGATCGGAGACGACCTCATGCTCGGGCCCCTGTGGCAGGCGATGGACCCGTAGTGGGCGGCTGGAGCAGGTGGCTTTACCTGACTCATCTTGCTGACCTCCTTAGCCAAGATGTTTCTAGGATCATCTACAACTACGGTGTACTTATCCTTAGACTTCTCATAGCTGGCACGGTAGGACCTCTGCTCAGGATTTCAAAACAGTAGTTAAAGACAACCGCCTCGAGAGCAGTAAAGATGAGCACTCATTCAGAGGAGAAAATACATCATAACAGGTCAACTCAAAGTGAAATCTTAGTTAATATATGACTTAAAGGGAAAAGAAATACATACAGTATGAACATAACAGACATCAAACTGAGAGGGTAATATACGTACATGTTGTAATAGTTTACCTTTAAAGCTATACCCATTACAGAGGCAGTGGAAGAGAAACAGATCATGTTATGTAAGCATTCACTTTGTATTTTTCTTGCTTTTCTATTATTCTCATTGCCATTAATATACCATTGTATTATGAAATGTAGTCATGCGTTCATTGACTTACATCATTGATCAAGAGTGAAGCATTCTTGACAGCCTCAAAGAATGGTGTGTCACATGTGTATCTGAAGTTGGCTCTGTTCTTCTCATAAGATGCTTTGTAGAGTCTCTGTTAACAAAAACCAGCAGAACAGAGTAAGTGGAGGCTTTGTTATATACCATATTACTGATTCAATTAGTAGAAATGAGTAGAATTGTGTTTTTTCTTTACTTCGCTGTAGAGGGCTTTGTTGTGTTCAGCCTGCACCATCTCAGGTGTGTCCCACACGTAGCAACCGATGCCCTTGATCCAGTCCAGATCCTCTTTGTATTTGATCTAAAATGGATAAGAACATGTGAGAGTATTTAAACAGCAACATGAGTTTCTTTCAATGATGCCGTAAGCTGTCAAATCACAGAAACAAGAAGGACGTTTTGTTTTACTCACGTCACTGATGCAGTCCCTCACAATCCTGCTGTGGAAGAACTCAGGGCGGTCAGGGATAGACTTCCAGGTGCCCAAAGTGCTGATGTACTTCTCCCTGTATTTGACCTGTAAAAGGAATGAGCGAGTGAGTGACAGGATTTCTTGAAAAAATCATATTCATGTCTTTAAGTCTTTAAGTTTACTGACCTCACTGATGTCATCTCTGACCCTCTTGGCACAGAGAATATCCAGGGCGTCCTTGTCAGCGTGGTAGTGACCCTTAGACAGCTCAAAGGTCTCCTTGTAGCGCAACTAAAGAGGAATGATGTTGATTTTTTAGAGGGGCTCTATTACTGATATCAAACAGTCCAATAAAGCAAGCAATAAGGCATATGGTTGACTTACATCACTGGCATTGAGGTAGGCTTTCTTGGAACGAACCAGGATCGGTGTGTCATGGATGGGAGTATACTTGTGCTTCATCTTCTCATACTGTTCCTTGTACTTTTTCTAAAGATGATACAATAGAAGAATTACAGGCTTGTCTGCATACATACATGCTATTTAATACTTAAAATAGCTCAACTTACCTCACTGTACACCACTTTCATGGAACGGGCATGATCCAAGATGGGAGTGTGTGATTCTGGGGTGAAGAAGGCCCTCTCCTTGGATGCCAGATCAATGTACTTGAACTGTGCAGAGTCATAATATTTTGTATGGTGAATATCTACTTTTCTCCAGTGAATTGAGAAAATCTACCAGGTAAGAAATTTGAATATTTCTTACAAGTAATGGAATGCTGTTTTGCATTATATTTGTTGAAAGAAAAATATATAAAATAAATATTTCTGTGCCCATGACAATAAGATAATTTACAGTAGCTATTTTTCTGTGCTTGGGAATTGTTTTTGTCAGTTATGTTGGAAGGGCCAGACTGTCATTTGTAAAATTTACCATGAAACCATTATTTCTTAATTCTACACATTATAACAAGTCATTATTTAGCTTAATTGCGATAAGGGCTGAAAGTGACTTACATGGTTAGTCAGACTCTGTGCCCACTTGGCTCTCTTAATTTCCAGGGCATCCACAGTAGTGGCACATTTTGTCTTTTCTTTATTGCCCTCAGCTCGGTACACAATCTGTGGAAGGGAAAAACAGATAAAGAGAAATGTAAGAACGTATATAGGCTTTAAAACAGGAGTGCGATGTCAGGCCTGAGGCCGATATAAAATCACTCACATTACTCATGTGGGTCTTAAGTTCAGTCACACGCTTGTACTCTGGTGTGTCCAGGACTACACTGAAGTTGGAGAAGTTCTTCTTAGCATCAACCTCATATGATTTCTAGTAAAAATTTTGAAAATCCTGATTAGTACCAGAAATCATCAAAATGAACCATTATGAGTGAAATATGATCTGCATAACAAGTGAATGAATAATTACCTTGAACTTGGTGATCTCGCGGATTCGGACCATCTCAGGAGAGTCCGCCATAAAGCAGCCAATGCCTCTCAGCCAATGCAAATCCTCTTTATATTTTAGCTGCAGAAGATATAAACACAGTTAACATACCTGCAAATGTCAAGGCGGGAAATGCTATGCATGCATCTCTTGCAGTATACCACAGTGAATTTGGGTGCATGTAGTACGGGTGACACCTACATCGCTGTTGAGCTCGTTGACATGGAAGCAGTGCATCAGCTCTGGGGTGATGGGCATGGGCAGGAGAGTTCCTCTGCTGTTATAGTACTTCTCCTTATAGCACAGCTGTAGGGAAATGAACCATTATTACATCAAATAATTCTGTGGGTGTAGCATGTGAGACAGAATGCATGTTTTATAATAAATACATACATCACTGATGGCTTGTTGAGTGGCCTTAACCTGCCGGATCTCAGGTGTGTCATACTCAGAGTGGATCTTGTCCTTTTCCTTCTCATATTTCTCACGATACAGTCGCTATGATAAAAAGAAACCTAGCTAATATCCCTGTTTGTGATAAAGTTTACATTTCAAAAGTGGAACGCGTTATATTTATCTTGGACTTACTTGGTTGGTGACCTTGTTAGTCTTTCTTACAGAGGCAAAGTTGATATCTTCAGGACCTAGTTTGTAGCCTCTGGCTTTCATCAGCTCATAGGCTTCCTTGTACTTCATCTACAGACATTGGGACATCAGATGAGATACATTCATAACTTATAATCACTTTTTTTATTTTGTAAACTGAGGTGTTCTCATACATTGCTGGTGATGATGTTGTTGGCCTTGGCCTGTTTGTTTAGGGGAGTGTCGTAGGGCAGAGAATAACCAGTGGGCATAAACATCTTATTGGCCTCTTTGTAGAAGTTCTGAAAGAAATAATGGAAGTGATGTGAAGCATATATCAACGGAGAGATCAGTATACACTCTTATGTATTGGTAAGAGGCATCATACGTCGCTCTGGATGTAGTTAGCTTGACGGGCCCTTTCAGTGTCGACGGTCACAGCAGGAGCGGTGTTTTTACCCATGACGTTTGTGACGTAGTCATGACGGTAGTTAAGCTGTTGATAGAAATTTTATTAATTAGAAGGTTCTGCTTCAATCAAATTGCAGTAAAAGCCCTTTAATGTAAGCTGATTCATGTTTTTCATGAGATACCTCGCTCAAGTTCTTAGCGCTCAGCTTGCAGGTTTCATAGACGGGGGTATCCGTGACCACAGTGTAGTTCTTGAAATGCTCGATTCCCTTAGCTCTGTAAAGATTCTGAAAGAGAACAGCACACAGGAAAAGAAGACAACATGAGAGAGGATGGAGAAGGAGGAGTAAACTGACAGAAAATGAAATGAGGCTTACTTCGCTCTGCAGCTTCATAGATTGCTTACAACGAAGAATCTCAGGAGTGTCCCAAGCATAGCAGCCAATACCCTTCAACCAGTTGAGGTCATCTTTGTAGAAGATCTGAAACGAGATGCAAGTGAAGGCTACAGCTACCAAGAGACCTAAAACCAGTGAGCAATCTGACTTAAAACAGTGTAACCTAACTTGCTTGGCATTTGCAAATGACAGTACACAACAATTTGAAGCGTGTTTGGAGGTGCAGGTATAACTCACGTCGCTCAGTTGCTCGTTGACCTTGCGGGCTTGCACGTACACCTGCATGTCAGGCAGGCAGATCCACTGGTGCAGATATTTACGGTAGTTGACTCCGCTGACAGTCTTCTGAGTATTGCGTGCGGATATGATGTCGAGCATGTCGTGAGGTATGTGGATTTTTGCCTTAGTCTTCTCATATTTGTCTTTGTACAAGCGCTAATGGAAAAAGATAAAGAAATTTCAATTATTTTGACCTTTAGCAAGTTACAAAACCGGACCTCAGCTGATGCTTTACTCACATCCAGAACCAGTTTTCCAGCTTTGATACATCTTGCAGTAGCAGGGTCATCCTCAAGACACTTAGGCAGGCTGTACAGGGTCTTGAACTTCTCATAATCTGCCTTGTATTTAACCTAAAGGAACCAACGAAGGTGTAATGTCCATTATGGTTAGGACAATCAGATTCAATGGAAGCAAGAATTGGAGAAGAGACTGGTGAAGAGACTCACATTGCTCAGGACAACCTTCTGTTGTTTGGCATGGACTAAGGCATGGGAATCGTGAGGGATGCTGTAGCTCTTGGCCTTGATCTTGTCCCAAGCTGCAGAATAGGCTTTCTATATGTACACAAAGAGATTTCAGAAACTGGGACAACAAATTAAACCAGTAACTCAGCATTTTAGAGGTTTTCATGCAGGCTTACAGTGCTGTAGATCTCCTTCAGGTTAAAGCATCTTGCGTAGTCACAGGTGTCCAGAACAGTGGTGTAAATGTGTTTCTCCTTATGATAGGCCTCTCTGTAGGTCAACTGTGGATAAAACACAACATACGCAGCATATTACCAAGTGAACTCAAAAGTACTGTGCTCTTAATAATACTTAAGTATTTGAGTGAGCAATTCATGGGAGATTATGGGAGTTCTAACCTCGCTTGCCCAAGTGTGGCCCAGAACAGCAGTCACATATACAGGTGTGTCTGTCACAATGGAGTAGTTGTTCCATTCCTTCTTGCCTTCTGCCTTATATTTAATCTGTGTGGAAACAAACATTAAACCTTTAAACAGGTGGAAACATAATGTCTCTTCATCGTCAATGGCTAGATGAGTTGCAAAAACGTTACTCACATCACTCTGAAGCTCGTATGACTTCTTGGCACGCACAATCTCAGGAGTATCCCAGGCGTAACAGCCAACGCCCTTCATCCAGTTCAGGTCCTCTTTGTAGAACACCTGCCAGGAAGATATTAGTCAAACGAAGCCATCCAAAAAACCCAACCCAGTTTAAATATCACTGTAATCATAACCTACATCACTCAAGATCTCATTGGCCTTGCGTGCACGGATGGAATCGCTCTGATCAGGGTGGCATGTCCACTGGTGCAGGTGTGTACGGTATAGAACATCGCTCAGGATTTCTTGGCATTTCTTGGCAACCACGTGGCTGATCATATCAGCAGGAATGTGGAGCTTAGTTTTGGTTTCATTGTAGGCTTTGTGGTAGTCTCTCTGTAGGACAGATCCAAAAAGTCTGGTTAATGATGAATTAAAATATAAACGAACAGCAACCTTAGGACTAAGGCATAGTAATAATAAAAACAACTCACCAGATTCTTCATTTTCTCCATTTGGCCAGAGCGAGCCACCTCAGGGAAGTCAACCATTGTTGAAGCCATGTAGTGTCCTTTGGCTTTCTCATGAGCATCAAGGTACTTACACTGCAGTATTTTAACACATGAAACAATTGTTGACATCACTTAAAAAAAACAGTTTTTAACAGTGTTTGAAGCAACAAAAAAAGAAAAAGAAAAAAAATGGGTATCATTTTTGATACTTACATTACTGACAATGTCTCTGGTCCTCTTGGCTTGTTGTACTGGTATATATTCATGATTCAGCTGGTAGCTAGTGGCTTTGCTCTTATCCCAGTTGGCTTTGTACAATTTCTAGAATAACAACAGCAAAAAACATTCTAAATGGAATGTATCCCATAAATAAAACACAAATACAAACAAAAAAGTCTGGAATGGGCATTGTTACCTCACTGATCATCTTTGCGAAATCTCTAGAGTGAGCCAGCTGTGGTGTATCCTCCGATCCGATGTAGTGGCCCTTCTCCAGGTTAAATGATTCTTTGTACTTCAGCTGATTAACAACAGAAGTATTGAGGTAATAGATAAGTTAACCTCTTCACACCAGTTTTGCCCTACGAAAATGCCCAAATCTGTGACACACTTACATCACTGAGGTTAAAGGCGTTAACCTTTGCAAGAAGAACCTCAGGGCGATCCACAACGTGGGTAAATTTGGCAAAGTTTTCCTTGGCATCCTTCTTGTAGAGTCTCTGCATGGGGAAAAGAAACAGGCATCATTGTAAGACAATAGAGATTTGTATTATAAGTGAGAATTTGTGGGAAAAAAACTGTCAAATTCACCTCATTCATAATTTCCTGGGCTTTTCGGACTTTGACATGATCCACAGAATCAGCAGCCACCCATCCACAACCACGTAACCATTCCAGATCGGCTTTGTAGATGTTCTGGAGGAAGAGTATTATATTAAATTCAAAGCATTAAAATCAGCTGTCTTATAAAACAAACAAAACTTTTGTTCATTCTCATTTTTGAATAAACAGGAAGAGTTTTGATTTAAACACCTCTTTAACCAATACTTACGTCACTGGCTAAGTCATATGTTTTACGGGCCTGAATGACATCATTCTGATCAGGCAAGCATGTCCACTGGTGCAGGCGAGTTCTGTAGTTATCATCATTGACTTGGATCTGGCACTTCTTTGCATGTTCAAATGCCAGCATGTCCACTGGAAGGTTGAACTTAGTTTTGGACTTGTTGAAGTCTTTCTTGTAGAGAGCATCACTAGCAATCCTAGCTGAGTTCAAGGCCAGCATGAGCAGAGGATCATCCTGGACGCTCAGGGCTCCAATGTGATGACCAACTTGTTTACGGTAACCAGCCTTGTACTTGTACTGCAAAAAAGAGGATAATTTATATTTTAAAATATATATACAGTATATATTTAAAGTTAAATGGGTATAGTTTTATATATTAACTTACATCACTCTGTACTTTACTGGTCTGGATGCATTGTTTAATTGGAACTGCATCTCCGGGCATGAAGTATGATGTGGCCTTGGTCTTGTTCCAGTTTTTAGTGTAGAAGTGCTACAATTGGTGTTTAAAATGGCTTTTCTGTTAGTACACACCTTTAAACAATCATTACAGAAAACATTTATTTCTCAAAAAGAAAATAGCATTACCGGGTGGTACATTTTGGAAACTTCCCTGGCTGTAGCCAAAACTGGAGAGTCTGTCAGTGTGTATTTAATCTTGTCCTGGTGCCAGGCTTCACGGTACTTAGCCTGAGAAGAAAAAATGAAAGGGATATTTAGAGAACAGTCATATATGAAAACCACACATGAAACTATACTACTAATTAAAACTAAAATATTTATATATTATGTAGAAATGATTAGACAGTGCTTTTATCCAAAGCAACTTACAATTTCAGGTTTGTTAAAAGCTAGATTAGGTAACAAATGCCTTGGTTTAAGGTTGTATTTAATCACATGTTTTAAGTGTGCCCTGAAATTCTCCTACTATACATTCACTATTACTAAGGAAATTAAATAATATGGCTTGTAAACCAAAATTTTATTTTATAATTTTAACATGTATGGAAACTGCTTAAAAATAACCTTATAATAATGTCTGATAATCTCTTTTCATGCAATTACAGTTTTGTATGACTGGATGATTGTGTAATATATGGCTTCTTGCTTACCTCATTGAGCACATCAGCAGCATTTTTAGAGCGCACAAAGTCAATTCTTTCAATTGGTGTTGTATATTTCTGCTCATCCAGTTTCACACGGTAGCCTCTCTGTGAATAAGAACAAAATTAAAAATCATTACATATGTGTATAATTGGTAGAAATAATTTATTAAGTACCTCTACTGGTAGAAGCAATTAAAATATACAGTGCCAAATGACTTACATCAGCCAGAACCTTTTGGGCATTCCTCACTTTGATAACTTCAACAGACTCATGGGGAATCCATCCACATCCCCTGATCCACTCCAAGTCAGCCTTGTACACAGCCTAAACATCACAAATTATCAAATGAAACAATGTCTTGCACTCTATTTTGTAAAAAATAAAATAAAATAAAAGAAATCAAAGCTCAACTTACATCACTACGCAGATCATAGACCTTCCTGGCCTGGACAACGTCATTGGAGTCAGGCAAGCAGGTCCAGTTGTGCAGGTAGGTTCTGTAGTTGGCATCATTGACCTGGATTTGGCACTTCTTGGCCAGTTCAAGAGACAGCAGGTCCGCTGGGAGGTTAAACTTGGTCTTGGACTTGTTGAAGTCCTTCTTGTAGAGAGCATCACTAGCAATCTTAGCTGAGTTCAAGGCCAGCATGATCAAGGGATCATCATGGACACTGAGTGCTCCAATGTGATGACCGACTTGCTTACGATAACCAGCCTTGTACTTGTACTGCATTTAAAAGATGATTAAATGGGTTGTAAGCATTACTCTTAAATAGCAGAAAGGGGATTAAAAAGCCCAAATGTAAGATCTTTCACAATATAAAAGAGATTCAGAAAACAGACAGATAAAACATGACTTTGTAATAGCTTACGTCACTGGCTATATCTCTGGATGCCTTAGCCTTGATCACGGACACAGCATCCTCTTTGATTTGGTATGCCTTCGCCTTTGTAACATCCCAGTCTTTGGTATACATTTTCTGCAACAGGACAAAAAGATGGAAATTTAAAACATAACAATTTAATAGCATAACAAGCTCACAAAACAGAAATGATTTTAGTAATACTCAGCAATGAAACTTTTCTTACATTGCTGATAGCAATGGCATTGGCTCTGGACAACTCGATGGCAGGTGTATTTGGCATGATGTGGACAGATGTCTTATCTTTCTCCCATGCTTCTCTGTATTTTTTCTATAATTCAAAAAAAAAAAAAAAAATAAGATTAAGAACACATTGTTGCAAAAATAAAGACAGCTATAACATTCATTTTGCACAATTTTTTACATTTCTAATTAACTGTAAATATAATTATAATTATTATAATAACAGTTATAATAATTATGTTTCTTTCAAAAACAGAAATTTTGACTAGTAATTCACTGCAATTAAAATAAAAAATTGTTTCACCCGATGTTTGTGCTATTAGTTTCTATGCTTGTTAGAGCAACTGTCTTCAACCTCACAAGGTAAATTTAAACAACATTTGAGTACCAATGATAAAGAAAGGCAATAATCTTACATCGCTGAGGATGTCAGCATTTTGCTTGGCTAGGACAATAACAGGCAGGTCCACAGCACTGGTGAACTTGACTGTGCTGGGATGCTGGCGGTACAGATTCTCATTAAGGATAGCCTGAGCATTCTTGGCTTTGATGACGTCAATGGATCCTTGCGGCATCCAGCCACATCCACGGATCCATTCAAGATCAGCTCTGTACACAGCCTAGTTTGAAAGTTTGCAAAAAAAAGGGTATTTATGTAGTTACATTAAAAAGCCTTTGTAAACAGCACAGTGTGTCAAACAAGGCATACAGTATACATACATCACTCTGAAGATCGTAGACCTTCCTGGCCTGGACGACGTCATTGGAGTCAGGCAGGCAGGTCCAGTTGTGCAGGTAGGTTCTGTAGTTGGCATCATTGACTTGGATCTGGCACTTCTTGGCCAACTCAATAGTCAGCAGGTCCACTGGGAGGTTGAACTTGGTCTTGGACTTGTTGAAGTCTTTCTTGTAGAGAAGATCACTAGCAATCTTGCCAGAGTTCAATGCCAGCATGATCAAGGGATCATCATGGATGCTGAGGGCTCCAATGTGGTGCCCTTGCTGCTTCCTGTATCCAGCTTTGTACTTGTACTGTAAGGTTTTAATACATAAAAGAAATTTGAGCATTATCGCTTAACAGTGTGTGCTTAATTTATTAGATAAGATCCACACTGAGGCTTACATCACTAATGATGTCTCTGGAGGCCTTGGCAGATTTCACTGCGACAGCATCCTTAGGCAGGAAGTAGCCCTTACTAAGGCTGTCCTCATAGTCTTGACGGTAATATTTCTGCAAAGAACACGATGAAGCAACACATACCGATTTAACAGGATTGAAAACTAAACTAGTGTGCGTTTATGTCTGATTTGTTGGTCACTATAAAGCTGTACTTACGATGCTTGTGTTGAGTCTGTTTTGTTTGCCAAGAACAATCTCAGGTGTGTCTGGCATGACGTGGATATGAATCTTCTCCTTATTCCAGGCATCAACATATGCACTCTGCAATGCAATAGCAATGAAGACAAAAGTTAGACACATTCACCTCTGGTCTCCAAAATCTCAGTCCGTATGAAAACAGTGATTTCAAACAGCAATTTATTTTGACCTTTTACAAAGATTAGTAACATTTTCTAGGAAAATAATACCTTGTCCATGATCTTGGCATTAGCTTGGGCAAGAGCAAAAGGTACGGCATCTGTCTTGCTTGTATACTTGAAGTTGCTTGGATGCTGTCGGTACTTCCTTTCATTCAGAATCTCAGCAGCCTTTTTAGCCTTCTCTACATCAACTGAACCTATGGGTACCCATCCTGTACCTCTGATCCATTCCATATCAGCCTTATACACAGCCTGATGGCAGAAAATACATGAGAAACAGTAAAACAATGCTGGCAGTAGTATAGGGTAGGTCTATTTCTTATGGTTAAACATTCGAAATCCACAGAAATACTGAATGAAGCATGTCTACATGTAGCATACTCACATCACTCTGAAGATCGTAGACCTTCCTGGCCTGGACGACGTCATTTGAGTCAGGCAAGCAGGTCCAGTTGTGCAGGTAGGTTCTGTAGTTGGCATCATTGACCTGGATCTGGCACTTCTTGGCCAACTCAATAGTCAGCAGGTCCACTGGGAGGTGGAACTTGGTCTTGGACTTGTTGAAGTCTTTCTTGTAGAGAGCGTCACTAGCAATCTTAGCTGAGTTCAAGGCCAGCATGATCAAGGGATCATCATGGACACTGAGGGCCCCAATGTGATGGCCAACTTGCTTACGATAACCAGCCTTGTACTTGTACTGTGAAAAATCAATTTAAACATTCTGATCAGTAAACAGTAATCACATGCTGGGTCCAGTAAGGAAGGAAAACTTACATTACTAACAATGGCACATTATGCTTTAGTGTTAAAGATGGCTCCTATTTCTATTTATGCAATCAAATATAAAATGCACCAGTGAGCTTGTATTATAAGCAAATGTTAAGATGGTATATACTCACATCACTAATAATGTCTCTGGATGCTTTAGCAGCTTTGATGGCGACAGCGTCAGATTTGAGGTCATAGCCTTTCCTGAAGATTTCTTCAACTGCTTGTCTGTACAGTTTCTGAAAACAACATTTTTATTATTATAATTTTTAAGTTAAATAATAAATAGGAATAATCTTGGAAATCAAACAGAATGCATGAATTTGAGATTTTTAGTTTATCAATTAAACAAATATATAACGAAGAAAGAACAATCATTCAGAAGTGATACTTACCCTACTATTGTTCATTGCATTAGCACTTGAGAGCACAATCTCTGGGGTATCAGCAGGGATATGGATTTTGACCTTGTCGCTCTCCCATGCTGCATGGTATTGACGCTAAAATAAAAAAAAATAAAAAAGGTTTTAGTGACAATTTCAATACTGGTAAAACATCCTGCAATGAATCAAAATGAACATGAAAATAATAATTTATACAAAGTAATATATATTTAAACTTGTCACAAAATTGTTCTACAGAGAATTTTGTTGACAGTTACTGTAAATTGGATTCTCGTCATGTAACTTTTTTTATCCTACTAACCTGATCCATAATTTGGGCATTTGTCTTAGCAAGCACCAAAGGCATGGACTGCATGTCTTGTGTATATTTAAATGTGTCTGGTTTCTGTCGGTAGAGTCGATCACTAAGGATCTCAGCTGCTTTCTTTGCTTTCAGGACATCAATCGAGCCAATTGGGACCCATCCTACACCGGTCATAAACTCCATGTCTGCCTTGTACACAGCCTGAGGTGGAGAAGAAATATAACTTTTCAGAACTACACAGTTCATATACAATTAAAAATTCTGAATCAGTACAAATATTAAAATAACATTTTATTTTTACAAACTTACATCGCTACGCAGATCATACACTTTTCTGGCCTGGACGACATCATTGGAGTCGGGAAGGCAGGTCCAGTTGTGCAGGTAGGTTCTGTAGTTGGCATCATTGACCTGGATCTGGCACTTCTTGGCCAACTCAATAGTCAGCAGGTCCACTGGGAGGTGGAACTTGGTCTTGGACTTGTTGAAGTCTTTCTTGTAAAGAGCATCACTAGCAATCTTAGCTGAGTTCAAGGCCAGCATGAGCAGAGGATCATCCTGGACGCTCAGGGCTCCAATGTGATGACCGACTTGCTTACGATAACCAGCCTTGTACTTGTACTAAAAAATGTAAAGATTTTCAGAAGGTAATTGTGCACAGTAAAGTATGTATGACACAAACTATGTTCTAATAAGTACTCACATCACTGATGATATCCCTGGAAGCCTTAGCTGCTTTGATAGCAATAGCATCACCACGCAAATCATAGCCCTTCTTCTTAGATTCTTCGTTGGCAAGTTTATATCTTTTCTAAAAATAGAAAATATTTTACAAAGAGTGTTGTTACTACAGATTTAAAGAGTTTTTAGTGGGAAAAAAAGAAACATTTTCAGACATATACATACCTCACTGTAGTTTATATTGTTCTGCTTTGCCAACAGAACTTCCATGCAGTCAGGCATAACATGGATTTTGGTTTTATCCTTGTCCCAGGCTTCAGTGTAAAGTTTCTATAATAGTTGAATAAAATTAGATGTCAAATGTTCAAACCTTTAAGCTATTTGTGACAGTTCTTGTGTTGAAAAACCTACTGAGCAGATTTACCTTGTTAATATTAGAAGCATTATTTTTAGATAAAACTATTGGCATGTCTTCAGTTGTAAGTGTGAACTTGAAGTTGCTTGGGTGTTGGCGGTACTTCCTTTCACTCAGGATTTCTCCAGCCTTTTTCACTTTCTCAACATCCACTGAACCAATGGGAACCCATCCGATTCCTTGAAGCCATTTCAGATCAGCCTTGTACACCGCCTAAATGGTCATGCAAAGAATAATGAAAAATTCTAAATAACTATAAAAAGAAACAATAAAAGTCAAAAAGACTTTCATCAGACTTACGTCACTCTGGAGGTCATAGACTTGTTTGGCCTGGACGACATCATTGGAGTCAGGCAGGCAGGTCCAGTTGTGCAGGTAGGTTCTGTAGTTGGCATCATTGACTTGGATCTGGCACTTCTTGGCCAACTCAATAGTCAGCAGGTCCACTGGGAGGTGAAACTTGGTCTTGGACTTGTTGAAGTCTTTCTTGTAGAGAGCGTCACTAGCAATCCTAGCTGAGTTCAAGGCCAGCATGATCAGAGGATCATCCTGGACGCTCAGGGCTCCAATGTGATGACCGACTTGCTTACGATAACCAGTCTTGTACTTGTACTACAGTTGAAGGATTAAAGAACAGTATGGGTGGATAAAATTCAAAATAAGCATTTTGTCACATTATGGACCATGAACTATACGACTATGAATGAAAAACAAAAGAAGAGAGCACTCACATCACTGATAATATCCCGAGAGGCTTTAGCTGCTTTAATAGAAATGGCATCACCACGCATGTCATAGCCTTTCTTCTTGGCCTCCTCATTGGCAAGCTTGTATTGTTTCTGGAGTAGGATTAAGTAGAAAAAGAAATGTGAGGGAAAAACAAATATAACTTTCCATGTTCAAATTGAGACTTTAAATGAATGACCCACCACACTGTAGTTAGCTTTGTTCTGTTTAGCTAGCACAATCTCCATTGTATCTGGCATGACGTGGACCTTGGTTTTATCCTTTTCCCAAGCATCAACATAGCTTTTCTATAATGTAAGGAAAAATAAAAATAAACGTATATATGCTTATTATCTTTACAAATTACATTGGGAAAGAGAAGAAAATTATGCTTTTGATCAAAGCAGGCTACCTTGTTCATGATGTTTGCATTGGCTTTGGCCAAGGCCAGTGGCATGTCTTCAGTTGTGCAAGTGAACTTGAAGTTGCTTGGGTGCTGGCGATACTTCCTTTCACTTAGGATTTCTCCAGCCTTTTTCACTTTTTCAACATCAACCGAACCAATGGGAACCCATCCGAGACCTTGAAGCCATTTTAAATCAGCTCTGTACACAGCCTGAGAGCAAAAATATCTTAAAAATTAGCATTAAGTAGTGAACCGATATGTCTCTATAAACTGGGTATTTGAAACATGGAGATCTTACTTCTCAAATATTGAATAAAGCATGTCTACATGTAGCATACTTACATCACTCTGGAGGTCATAGACTTGTCTGGCCTGGACAACGTCATTGGAGTCAGGCAGGCAGGTCCAGTTGTGCAGGTGAGTTCTGTAGTTGGCATCATTCACTTGGATCTGGCACTTCTTGGCCAACTCGAGAGACAGCAGGTCCACTGGGAGGTGGAACTTGGTCTTGGACTTGTTAAAGTCCTTCTTGTAGAGAGCATCACTAGCAATCTTAGCTGAGTTCAAGGCCAGCATGAGCAGAGGATCATCTTGGACGCTCAGAGCTCCAATGTGATGACCGACTTGCTTACGATAACCAGCCTTGTACTTGTACTGTTTAAAAGAAAGAACAGTTTAAGACATCAGTTAGTTCAATGGTATATTTTGTTACATTTTTTTATGCAATAACTCAAAATACTCACATCACTAGCAATGTCCCTGGAGGCCTTAGCTGCTTTGATGGGGATGGCATCATTTCGCATGTCATATCCCTTCTTTTTAGCTTCCTCATTTGCAAGCTTGTATAATTTCTTTAAAGAAAAAAGATCAGTTATTTTATTTAAAACATAAAAGAAAGAAAATAATGTATTAATTATTAACCAAGAACATCTATTATGCACCACTAAGAGGCCAATGTTGTGTCATACTTACCACACTGTAGTTGGCCTTGTTTTGTTTTGCGAGTAGAATGTCCATAGCATCAGGCATAATATGGATCTTTGTCTTGTCTTTGTTCCATGCATCAACATATAGTTGCTGTCAAGTAAAATTATGACATTTAAAAAAAAAAAAATTAAAATAGATGTAATAAAATGTAATTAGAAAACTATGCATATGTTTTATCAGTTCAGAAGTTACCTTGTTCATGACATCGTTATTGGCTTTAGCCAAGGCTATTGGCATGTCTTGAGTTGACATGGTGTATTTAAAGTTGCTTGGGTGCTGACGGTACTTCTTTTCACTTAGGATTTCTCCAGCCTTTTTCACTTTCTCAACATCCACTGAACCAATGGGGACCCATCCGAGACCTTGAAGCCATTTCAGATCAGCCTTGTAAACAGCCTAAAAGCATACACATATATGGAAAGAATGCCTGTTAGCGACTCCATAGTTTATTCATCAGTATCTTGCTTTTTCAACATCAAGAAGACAACAGAGAACCAAGCAATTCATCTTTTTTATAATATACTAGCTAAAAAATAACAGAAAGTCAATTCAATTAAGATACAGAAATTGATCGATTAATAATGCTTCCCAAGCTGAATAACACGTACATCACTCTGAAGGTCATAGACTTGTTTGGCCTGGACAACATCATTGGAGTCAGGCAGGCAGGTCCAGTTGTGCAGGTGAGTTCTGTAGTTGGCATCATTGACTTGGATCTGGCACTTCTTGGCCAGCTCAATAGTCAGCAGGTCCACTGGGAGGTGGAACTTGGTTTTGGACTTGTTGAAGTCTTTCTTGTAGAGAGCATCACTAGCAATCTTTGCTGAGTTCAAGGCCAACATGAGCAGAGGATCATCTTGGATGCTCAGTGCTCCAATGTGATGACCAACTTGCTTACGATAACCAGTCTTGTACTTATACTACAAAAAATATAATATTCTCAGTTTTGCAAATGACAGAATATCCTCAATGAGACATAAACTGCTTATTCAGTTTGTTGTGCTTACGTCACTAGCAATGTCCCTGGAGGCTTTGGCTGCAATTATAGATATGGCATCATTGCGCAAATCATAACCCTTCTTCTTGGCCAGTTCATTGGCAAGTTTATATTGTTTCTGCAGAGTAAATGAGAAAAAAAATATTTGAACAAACCTTGGCAACAGCAGAATCTCAATTCAAACAAATGCTCATAACTCTTAATCTATAAACAGTGTGACACAGGGTTAATATCTAGAATATTTGCTTAAAAGTAAAAAAAGAATACTCTTAAATACAACTGAATACTCAAATCTAAATTTGAAATACTGACCTCACTATAGATGACTTTGTTTTGCTTTGCAAGAACCACATCCATTGCATCTGGCATGATATGAACTTTAGTTTTATCATTGTTCCAGGCTTCAGCATATTTTGACTGTCAGAATGAAGAGAGAATTAAGCATCAAAACTGATGTCACAAATAATATTTTAGATAGTTTCATATTGGTCTAGATATCAAATGTAAATATACCTTGTTCATTATTTCATTATTGGCTTTGGCCAATACCAGTGGCATGTCTTCAGTTGAACAAGTAAACTTAAAGTTGCTTGGGTGCTGACGATACTTCTTTTCACTTAGGATTTCTCCAGCCTTTTTCACTTTCTCAACATCAATCGAACCAATGGGAACCCATCCGGTACCTTGAAGCCACTTCAGATCGGCCTTATACACCGCCTGAGAACAGACATGTATGGAAAGAGTGCTTGCAAGCTTGATAAGGATGGGTAATCAACCTTATTTATATATTTACAAAGCTGCAGTAAAATCAGACTTACGTCACTCTGGAGGTCATAGACTTGTTTGGCCTGGACGACATCATTGGAGTCAGGCAGGCAGGTCCAGTTGTGCAGGTAGGTTCTGTAGTTGGCATCATTGACCTGGATCTGGTTCTTCTTGGCCAACTCAAAAGCTATCATGTCCACTGGAAGGTTGAACTTAGTTTTGGACTTGTTGAAGTCTTTCTTGTAGAGAGCATCACTAGCAATCCTAGCTGAGTTCAAGGCCAGCATGAGCAAAGGATCATCCTGGATGCTTAGGGCTCCAATGTGATGTCCGACTTGCTTACGATAACCAGTCTTGTACTTGTACTGTTTAAAGTCCATTAAAATATCCATTACATTTTGATAAGTACACAGTAATTAAAAACTGGGTCCAATAAGAAAAAAAAAACTTACATTACTAGCAATGGCACATGATGCTTTTGCAGCTTGAATTGGGATGGCGTCAGCACGTAGATCGTAACCCTTTTTCTTTGACAGTTCATTGGCAAGTTTGTATAGTTTCTAAAGAAGAATATGAAAAGATGATTTAAATGCTGTGACTTAATGACAATCACTGTTTGCAGGAATCTGGCAGCATCACTAACCTCACTGTAGTTAAGTTTATTTTGTCGAGCAAGAGCCACTTCCATTGAATCAGGCATAATGTGAATCTTGGTTTTGTCCTGTTCCCAGGCTGCAGTATACTTTTGCTGAAGGAAGAATGAATGGGTCCATTTTTTATTATTCTGAAACATTTAGTCTAATTTAACTATTAATTATGTGTCTCTAAAAAGAAAGTCATTTGACCAAATCTAATAATCAAGATAATAAAAAGCAAAGCTCACGGTCAAGTAAAAAATGGTTTCAACTTTCACCTTGTTTTTGATTTCATTGTTGGCCGAGGCTAGGACCAGATCCATGGAATCCATGTCTTTAGTGAACTTGAAGTTACTAGGATGTGTGCGGTACAGTTTCTCGCTGCCTATCCGGCTAGCAGTCTTCGCTTTCTCCACATCCAGAGATCCAATGGGAACCCATCCAATTCCTCTGATGTAACTGTTATATTCAGATTTGTAGACGTTCTGCAAAATCGGAGAGGATCAATATACAATCTAACTGAAAAAGAATATAATTTTATAAAAAATCAAAACATTTAAAATACAACGTCACAATCTGGACTCACATCACTTGCGATCGCCTGCATGTTACGGGCCAGCTCTAGGTTCATGGCATCAGGTAGAACTTTATAATGTGTAATGATATGCCGATATCCAGCAAAAGTTTGAGCAGCTGTAGCCTGCTTAGCATGAACAACACTCAACATGTCCACAGGTGTATGGTACTTCAGTTTGGACTTGTGATAATCCTTCTTGTAGAGTTTATCACTCTGAATCCTAGCGACCTCCATGTAGTGCACCAGCAAGGGGTCGTCCTGGAGACTACGGAAGCCAACATGATGTCCTCTTGCTTTGTTGTACTCCTTTTTGTATTTGTACTGTAATGAGAATTTGTAGAAGTCAGAAATGGTAATATCTGGATGGCACTAGTGACAGAAACATTTGATAATCTATTTGAGTAACTCACATCACTGGCAATGTTTGTGGAGGCCCTAGCTGCAACCACTGATACAGCATCTGCCTTGAGGTCATGACCTTTCTTCTTCAGGGCTTCCAGTCCTGCTTTGTAGGCTTTCTGTATTCAAAACAGCACAAGTTATACATGTTATTAATGCTTTTAATGGGATTTTTAGTGACTCTTTACAAAAGCTACACTGCTTCATTGGTAGGTGACAAAATATTTGAGTTTATTGTTTTATCAAATAAATCACTGATAAATTCACTCAACTGGTAATTTCAAACAGACTGAATGATTCAGAATCTCTACTGTTCAGACACATGCAACAAGTTCTGATTCTGCTCTGAGAACCATGCTCACTGGTGGATAAAAAGCTGTGAATATTTTGTCTACAATGTATGTTACTCAATAAGTACTACTTGTTAAAATATTCTTGTAAAAAAAACTTAATATTCTGCAAATACATAGAATACACCTACCTCACTGATGTTGATTGCATTAGCCTTTGCAAGAACGATTTCAGGACTGTCAGGCATAATATGGATATTTATCTTGTCCTTGTTCCAGGCGTCCGTGTATGCTTGCTAAAATAAAAAAACATATTAAAAACATTATTTATTGATCAGGCTAGGCAAATTATCCATTAAAAATGTCATCAATTACAGATGCACATACAGTACATCTTAGATATTTTGGATCATTACTATAATGGTTTATTAAAAAGTGTAATCTACCTTGTCCATGATCTTATTATTGGCACTAGCCAATGCGAGGTCCATAGAATCCATAAGTTTGTGGAACTTGTAGTTGGAGGGGTGAGTGCGGTAGCTGTGTTCACTCAGGATCCTTCCTCCAACCTTTGCAGTCTCTACAGCCAGTGAACCAATGGGCACCCAACCCATACCCTTAACGGTGTCATTGTACTCACTCTTGTACTCAACCTAGGAGACAAAAATTATACAGTTAAATCCTACTTTAATACTTCACTCCAACAGGTTATGAGCTACCCCGTCCATATAGGATGTGTTGATCTAAAAGAGGATGGACTTACATCACTGGAGCTGACGTTCATGGAGCGAGCTAACGCCAGGTTCATGGCATCAGGCAGCAGGGTGTAATGATGAAAATGTTGCTTGTATCCTGCATTTGTCTGAACCTTTGAGGCAGTTTTGGCTTGTACAACACTCAACATGTCCACAGGGGTATGGTATTTCAGCTTAGACTTGTGGTAATCCTTCTTGTAGTTCCTCTCGCTCTGTATCTTAGCCACTTCCATGTAGTGCACCAGCAAGGGGTCGTCCTGGAGGCTACGGAAGCCAACATGGTGGCCTTTCGCTTTCTCATATGCCAGTTTATACTTGTACTGTTATGGCAGAAACATGGATTTATCAGAAAAGATTAATGATTTTGCAAACATATATTAGAAAGTACTAAGAAGAAAATGGATAGGATAATAGGATATTTACATTGCTAGCAATATTCCTGCCTGCTTTGGCAGCCACGATTGAGATAGCATCTGGTTTGAGGTCATAGCCTTTCTTATTCATTTCCTCAAGGCCAGCTTTGTAGAGTTTCTGGAAATACACAGAAAAGGCAATGGAATATAGCACACTGGACTTTTTAAGTTTTTTGCTTTGATTGTTAATTAGGATCTTTTGAATGAATGCAATAATTAGTCTTACCTGGCTCATGTTCAATGCATTGGCCTTGGCCAGGACAATATCAGGACTGTCAGGCATCACATGAATCTTGAGCTTGTCCTTTTCCCAGGCAGCATGATAGGATTTCTGCAACCAAAAGCATTTAAATTTTCATATATTGACATTTAATTTTAAACCAGTCAAACCGATGAAAACACCCTCAATCCAGACTTGCCTTGTCCATGATCTTATTATTGGCACTAGCCAATGCGAGGTCCATAGAATCCATAAGTTTGTGGAACTTGTAGTTGGAGGGGTGAGTGCGGTAGTTGTGTTCACTCAGGATCCTCCCTCCAACCTTTGCAGTCTCTACAGCCAGTGAACCAATGGGCACCCAACCCATACCCTTAACGGTGTCGTTGTACTCACTCTTGTACTCAACCTGGGAGACAACAAAGGTAACGTTTAATACCTTTGTTAAACCCATGGTACCCCCTCTAAATGGGATGTGAAGATCTAAAAGAGGATGGACTTACGTCACTGGAGCTGATGTTCATGGAGCGAGCTAACGCCAGGTTCATGGCATCAGGCAGCAGGGTGTAATGATGGAAATGCTGCTTGTAACCTGCATATGTCTGAACCTTTGAGGCAGTTTTGGCTTGCACAACACTCAACATGTCCACAGGTGTATGGTACTTCAGCTTGATCTTGTGGTAATCCTTTTTGTAGTTCTTTTCGCTTTGCATCTTAGCCACCTCCATGTAGTGCACCAGCAAGGGGTCGTCCTGGAGACTACGGAAGCCAACATGGTGGCCTTTTGCTTTCTCATATGCTTTTTTGTATTGGTACTGTGATCAAAAAACAGTGGATTCTAATCAGCCCAGTACATTCATTGAGAAAATGCAATTTATTTTTATTTATTTATTTTTGATACTGCTGAACAGGACCTTTAGCATTTTAATGCAAGATACATTTTACACTTACGTTGCTGGCAATGTGTCTTCCTTGTTTAGCAGCAACAATGGAAATAGCATCAGCTTTCATGTCATAGCCTTTAGCAATGTCCACAAGCCACTGTGCCTTGTAGCGTGACTATAAAATAAGAGGTTTTTAACATATACATTATTTTAGTGTTTCATTGGTAATAATAATATTAACAATAATAAATACAGTAGACATGAGCTAATAAATGAACCAATATCAACACAGGATCATATTAACATGTGTTTCTCATTTATTTAATTTAGATTTAAATTCTTTTTGTACTCACCTCACTCACAGTCTGGGCATTATATTTGGCCTGCAGGAACTCTGGGGCATCAGCTGGTAGATTGTACGTGTGCATAAACTTCTCTCCAGAGGCTTTATAGGCAGCCTAAAATGAAATGAAAAGCAAACAAGACCCATAAATCAGTTTTAGATCATCATTATGGTTATCATTCACAATCAATTATTGAAGTATACTTACTTTATTTTGTAGTTTTGTGTTGTTCATGGCCAAAACCATGTTCATCTGATCTGTCAGACTGGTAAATTTGAGCGTACCGGGGTGAATTCTGTAGGACCTCTCATCAAGGGCTTTATTGGCAGCCTTGACCTTCTGAACATCAATAGAACCGATGGGAACCCAGCCTGCTCCTCTGAAGACGTTGTTGAAATCTGATTTGTACAAATTCTATGGATAAAATGGGATCTGTTAATCATTTTGTTAAAACAGCAATCATCCTAAGTTTAAGTATAGTCATAGCCTTATTTAGTTTTGCTCACATCACTCTGGATCTCCATCATGTTGCGAGTCAGTTCCACGTTCATGGCATCAGGCAGCAGGGTGTAATGATGGAAATGCTGCTTGTATCCTGCATTTGTCTGAACTTTTGAGGCATTTTTGGCCTGCACAACACTCAACATGTCCACAGGGGTATGGTACTTCAGCTTAGACTTGTGATAATCCTTTTTGTAGTTCTTTTCGCTTTGCATCTTAGCCACCTCCATGTAGTGTACCAGCAAGGGGTCGTCCTGGAGGCTACGGAAGCCAACATGGTGACCTCTTGCCTTCTGATAAGCAAGCTTATACTTGTACTATAAAAAAAACACAACACAGTTGCATATAAGTCAACAATGCACTCCAACAATTAAATTCGAAATAAATTAAATGTAAGCTTGCTTACATCACTTGCAATATCCCTAGAGGATTTCGCAGCAACAATAGGAATGGCATCATGCTTCATGTGATGACCTTTCAGAAGATCCTTCTTGTGTGCGTAGGTATAGTATTTCTACAAAGGCAAAAGAAAACACAAGCTTCCACTTGAACTTGATACTTTTAACCATCTCATTGTCATATACAGTATAATATATGCAGCATTCTTACATTGCTGATATTGACAGCGTTGTATTTGGCTTGCAGAAGCTCTGGTGCATCAGCAGGGAGATGGTAAGTGTGCATGAACTTCTCACCACTGGCTTTGTACAGCCTCTGGAAAACAAAATTGACATGATTCAGAAAGTAAACATAAATGAAATATATTTAACCTTCATTATGGACATTCATCATGGACACCAAACAACAGCATGCAATGGTCCCTCACATCGCTTAGCTGCTGTGCATTCAGTTTGGCTTGTTCCATGACTGGGGTTTCCAGAACACTGGTGAACTTGATAGTGTCTGGGTGCTGCCTGTACTTCTTCTCATTGAGAGCTGCAGCAGCAGTCTTTGCCCTTTCCACATCCAGAGAACCGATGGGGATCCAGCCTGTCCCCTTTACATAGTTATCATAGTCCTGTTTATACTGGACCTAATTGAATTAAACAGGGCATATTAGTTAACATATTTACAGAAATACAAACTTTAACACATCGTTTATACTATATTATTTATATAACATATATCTATCAGAAATCATACTACAGGTAATAAGCTTGTGGAAAGTGTGATAATTTATGTAAAAACAAAATGTCTTTATTGTCATTTTTAGATCAACATAATGTATCCTTGCTAAATAAAAGTATTTTCTTTTTCTTTCTTTCTTTCTTTCTTTCTTCCTTTCTTTCTTTTAATTTTCTAACTTAATAACCCCACATATTTGAATTGTATTGTATATGGTCTGTATAATCATTGTTAAGATCAAAGTATGATACTTCAGAATGTGTACATCTAGATTTGAGAGTCGCATAAAGAGTTTAAGATGATTAAATGTTTCTTACATCACTGGAGCTGATGTTCATGGAGCGAGCTAATGCCAGGTTCATGGCATCAGGCAGCAGGGTGTAATGATGGAAATGCTGCTTGTATCCTGCATATGTCTGAACCTTTGAGGCATGTTTGGCCTGTGCAACACTCAACATGTCCACAGGGGTATGGTACTTCAGCTTAGACTTGTGGTAATCCTTCTTGTAGAGTTTATCACTCTGAATCTTAGCCACTTCCATGTAGTGCACCAGCAAGGGGTCGTCCTGGAGGCTACGGAAGCCAACATGGTGGCCTCTTTCCTTCATGTACTTCTTCTTATACTGAACCTGAAAGGTATGGTAAATCAACAGTTTATTGATATTATTCTGTTCCACACTGCGGTTTTCTATCCCTCTGTGTCATTTATGGACTTATGAAAGGATCTCTTACATCACTAGCAGCATGTCTTGCTGCCTTTGCAGCTTTTACAGAGATGGCGTCAGGCTTCAAATCGTAGCCCTTTGCAATGGTCTTCAGCCATTCAAGCTTATAGCATTTCTGAAAAACAGAGATGCAATAGATATTCAGAGTCACCAACTTTGCAAAAATGAATGCCAAATACCATGAAACACAAGAGCATTTTCACTTACATCGCTTATGTTGTAGGCATTACACCTGGCCTGAAGGAACTCTGGGACATCAGGAGGCAGGGAGTTTTTCTGAAGGATTTTATCCAGACCTTTCTTATAGTGCAGCTATAGTGGGGAAAATATTCACAGATCACATAAACGTGCTGGTTTAGCATTTATTCAGAGCGACATTTAACCATGTTAACTGTTTTTGCTTACATCACTTCTTATCATCTGGTTGACTTTAGCCTGCAGCTGGAGGGGGTGGTCATCTATAGAGGTAAAAGGTACGGTGTCTGGATGCTGCCTGTATTTTCTCTAAGTAAGAGAAAGAACATTTTAAAGTTACGTTGCAGATGAAATTAGAAATCAATTCTTTAAATGGGTAAAAACAGGAAGTGGCATACCTCACTTAAGATCTCCCCTGCTTTCTTGGATTTCTCAGCTTCTATAGAGCCGTAAGGCACCCAAGGCGTTCCTTTGACGTAGTTATTGAAGTCGGACTTGTATTCATTCTGTGGTTACAAATGACAGAAAAATCAGTAACACAAAAAATTAAAGGTATGATTGATCACCTTTTGCTATATGGCCTTGGTCATGTTCATAAACATGAAAAATACTTAGTTTATAATGTAAATAGGCTGCACATTAAAGTAGTGTAAATAAAGATCTTATCAAATTAAATTGGTATTTCTGGCTTTATTCCATGTCTTTTTGAATAGAGAAATCATCTATATTCTGGGGTACTCCTAAAAAAACTATCTTTTTATGTAAAATTCTGTCTTTTTCTTTCATGACCAAAATACTGACGACTAATCCTGAATTCTAAATAAGATAAATACAAATATTAATGATACAACCCACTTTTGACTAGAATTTATTTATGTATTACGATATAAAAGAACATCAGGCAGTCGAAATATTTCAGTACAGGAATGACAACTGCACTTTGTCAACACTGATCTTGTGAATCTGTGCTCATTCCAGTGTGTCTAGAGCAGCAGGGATCCTTACATCACTCTGAAGAGCATTGGCCTTCTTTGCATGGTCCAGTGGTATGCTGTCATAAGGGAGGAGGTAACGGTTTGGGATATTCTTATAGCCAGTCATGCTGGCAATGGCCTGAGATTTCTTAGCAAGTGTCACAAGCATCATGTCCAGTGTAGTATGGTACTTGGTCTTCATCTTCTCATAGTCTTTCTTGTACTCACGCTGTTCAGGAATATTTCGGAGGATCAAAAAATAGACTGTCAGTACATACAAAACTTCAGGGTTGGGTATACAAGCTATTAGTAATGCACTACCTGAAACCTACCTCGCTTTGGATCTTAGCAACATGCACTGAATGCATCATCTTAGGGTCATCTTTGATGCTGAGAGCCCCAATCATCTGCCCTCTGTTCTTCTCATATTCCTTCTTGTATTTCACCTAAAATTAAAGACCATATCAGTGTCACAATTACCTGAAATATTTTTCATTGGTCATTCAAATGACCCAAATATCCAATTTACTTACATCGCTGGCGATGTTAGTGTGAGCACGGGCTGCAAGGATAGAAATTGCATCCCCTTTCACCTCAAATTTCTTCGCTTTTGCTTTTTCCCATTCATACTTGTAACAGGTCTGTGAACATGAAATAGAGAAAGTAATGCATTATGATCAGGTTTCAGTCAAATTCACTGCTATGAATGAAGATGGAATGAACTTACATCACTAAGGTTATACGCATTAACTCTAGACTGAATGAAGAAAGGGTAATCCGCAGGAAGGTAACACTTAAACTTCTCCTTCTCGTATTTTTCCTTGTAGTTGAGCTGTAAAAACGAGAAAAAGTGTCAATGATAATATATTCTACATCAAACGTATTACTATAATGGCTAGTAAAATTATATCTTGCATATCATGTTCATATCAAATTATGTATACATTACATAAAGTCACACTGCCCTAGAAAATGTCCCAGTTTTTTCCTAGTGCTGCATGATTGTGGTGTTCAGTGAAGCAGGACAAGCTTGATGAACACCACTAGACGGTTCCTCAGTCTCAAAAGGATTGGCTTTAGTTGTTTATTAGGCTTTGATTGTCTGCGACTTACCACTTGAAAAAGCACACACAACAGCTTTAATAATATGTCCAGGGATTTACTCTATTGTCAGCAGGACTGGGATGACAACTGCAGTCTAATGAATGCTGGGATTTTTCTAGGGCAACATTTGACAATGTCCATGAACCACCTGGTAAACTTGGTTTCTTTGGTTGTATTTAGTCATAATAATTAAAGCTGTTTACGTACATCACTCAGCTGTTTGGCGTTGATGGCAGCTTGCACTTGAACAGGGGAGTCTGTCACCTGTGTGAACTTCACCTTGTCTGGATGTTGACGATAAACTTTCTGCAAAAAGAAACACACACACAAATCACCTAATGTCAGGTTCTCTACCCACCCCATTAAAATATATATATATATGTGTGTGTGTGTGTGTGTGTGTTCTTACATCTTGACATTGCTGAAGCTTCTTACTGGCCTCATATTCAGGTGTAACTGTTTGAGGGAAGAAACACCTTGTCTTCGTATCCTCATAATCAGCTTTGTAGATTTGCTTTTAAAAGACAGAGAAAGCAAGTGTAAATACACAAAAAAAAAAATTGTTAAATTAAGAATATGGTAATATACACATGTATACATTAGGTCATGGGTTCCTCAAATCTTGCCCTGGAGAGCCGATGTAACTTACATTATTCTTCAGTTCTTCCATCTTCTGGCAGTGAACTGTAAATAAATCTTCATAGCTACCAACATAATGACCCTTCACCTCATTTTCATACTTTTCTTTATATCGGATCTGAGGAAAGAGACCAATATAAACTTCAGATATGCAGAAATATCAAATGTTTGTAGCAAATTTTGATTTCATCTCTTACATCATTGAACTTCTTCAATACACTGTCCATCTTGAATTTGGGAGTGTCGCAGTAATTGATGCTGAATCCCCGGGACTTCTCATAATTAGCTTTATATACTTTCTAGAAAAGGCAAAACAAAGGCACGTCAGCAATAAGTCCATAAGTTGAGATGAACTTGACGTATTTCAAGACAGGGTTGTTTAAATTCTCTAAAGTAACATCATGAGAAAATGATGAGAGGAAATGCTTTATAATACTCATTTTGAACACTTTAGGATCATTTTGGCTTAATGTGTGTCCCAAACAGTGGCCACACAGATAGAATTACATCCAATTATCAGGTCTGATCAATGTAAATGAGCTACATACAGTAGTTACACTAACTGAGTAATAAAGCTATTATCCACACCATCATTGACACCGAGCTCTGCTTAAGATTTTAGACAAGAACACAACTGTAACACCTTTGGTTTTGTCAATGTTGTCAGTATTTGTATTTCCTTAAATAATGTATTTCAGCTGCCTAAGGCTAAATTTATCATGCACAACTTTAGTAAAAAGCTCTTAGACACTAATCATTTCCTGTCATAGCAGAAAAAACACTTTAATGATTAAGATCTGGATTAACATACATCACTCAAGATGGTGCCTGCATATCTCAGCTGTCTGAGAAGGGGGTTCTCTGTAGCAGGGAGAACGTTGTAATCGGACGTTGCTTTTGTCTTCTCATAGTCCTTCTTATATTTGACCTGTTGAAGTGGAAAAATTCATTTAATAAATGACAAATAGTTGTGAGACTGATATGAGACATGAGTTCTTGTCACTTTTTTTTCAGTCAACACAAAGTGTTCACATCAAGTCCAGTAATTAAAATTGGTCTCTGTTTTCTTGTATAGCTACTGTGCATAAATATACTCTGGGTCTAATCAATAGACTGTATAAAAACATGGACGTAGTGTCCGTGACGTCACCCGTAGACTTTTGAAGAGTGTTTTTGAAGCCTAAAGTGTGCAGAACAGGCCATCGCCATCTTGGCAGCAGCGCGTCACCGCTCGACTCTCCAAGACAATCGCAAATGGGCAAAAGACGGGAGTTGGTTGCTGAAGCTACGCACACCTAGCGCGACAGCATTGACAGCAGCGGCAATCCACCTGTCACTCAAGTGGCCACGCCCTTAATTATGCATAACTTTAAGGCTTAATATAATTTAAACGGATGAGTTATAAAAAAATTCACCTCCCCTCACAGTTGTCATGAAGGGCAAAATTAGCAATATAGACCAAAATCATTTTTTGCACCAGCCTGTAAAAACGTTTTTTTTCTGCTGTAAAGTTGGGCATTTTAACATTGGGAGTCTTTTGGACTGACTCCCTTTTTTTAGCCAGCCTCAAGCGGCCGTTCGATGAATTACAGGTTTAGTCGCTTCCTTATTGGCTTCACGAGAGAGAGCGCAAGGTTGGCGTTCGGTCTAATCATAGACAGTAAAAGAAATGGACACAGCGACCCCATTAGATTCAACGGAGACAAGTGAAGTCAATTAGAAGCACGCACTTCCTGGGGGTTGGGCGTACTGCGCAGACTCAAACTGAGCTTGATGACGTAGATGTCACGTGAGCAACCTGTCTGACAATTGTAAGTCTTCTAATCGCTGTGCCAAGAGAATTTTTTTTCTTTAATTCTTTATGCCTCCACATACCTCAGATAGCCATATACACAGTAAAAGATTGCCTGCAAGCTTCTCCTCCTGTCCATACGGTAATTTCTCTACTGTGCGACAGAGTCGCAGGTTATGATGCAATCGTTAGCCTATTTTTAAGAAAACTGCTTCTACGCGGCCATGACGTAAGATACAAGGTAATGGAGCCTTTTATACATTTTCGTGTTTCTTTAGAAATATGGACAAATGGAGTCTTTAAACGCCTCAGATGTAAAGTTATTCGCTGTCAAAGTGACGCCAAAATGAATGGGAGTCAATGGAATGGTAACAGCAGATGGGGGTCCCCTAGCCAATGGCGACGCCCAGGGCTGCTTCCATAAAATATGAAACCCTGCCCCCCTGGGTCTAATCCTGTTTTTTTATGTCCTCATTTGTGATGCAGGCAATGAGAAATCAGTATGCAATGATCAACAGCGATAACCAGATCAGACATCTGAATCTCTGGACTGACTCATGATTTGTTTAAAGATTGATCACGGAAAGGTTGTTTCATACATTGAGAAAACATGACTATCGGCAAGTGCTACCTCACTTTTATTTTTAATTTGGAGGCAATGCACAAATGACAGAATGTTTTATTACTAATTTAATTTTTACATTTCTTACATTTCCTAAAAAAGAAAAAACATTCTGCTTATGTCCAAGTTTAAATGAAAAAAAAAAAAAAAAACGGATTTTCGAGTAGTATCAGATTTACAGACTCCACTATGTGTGTGAAGGACAAGAAAGAAAAAGGTAAGGAATGAAAATAAATTCCCAAAACTTACCGTACTTGCAGCTTCACGAGCCTTTTTATTGGAAGCGTATGTTGGTGTGTCTGTTTGCATAAAATAAATTTGGTCTTTCATATCTTCAAAATCAGCCGTATATTTTTTCTGGAGAGAAATCAAAGTGTGACACTTAGTTTTTACGATTTTAATATTGAGAACTTTTTTTTTTTAATAAAATGCATGTTTTACTTTGAGAAATGCATTTAATTGAAATATTAACATATCATAATATGTTTTGGAAAGCATGATGGATTTCTTACGTCGCTGATGTTGTCCATAGCCATTCTAGCAACAGCGACATCAAAGTAAGGGGTTTCACACCATTGGCCCTTGACGTTCTTGTTGTAATCCTCATGATATTTAAGCTGTGATGTATTAAAGAAATGTTTTTCATTATTTCTAAAGCTTACATTTCATTCTCAAAGACCTTTGCGAACACAATCGATTTTGCAGGGACAGAAGATATTTAAATATAATACTGTAGAATATACCAGTCAACTGCTATAAGTCAGTTAAAAGGACTAAAAAGGACCCTTTATTAACACTTCAGGAAAATGGAATTTCATGGAAGTCTTACATTACTACGATTGGCGAAGTTTTTCTTGGCCAGTTCAACCTCTGGGGGATCAGCCAGACATGTGTACTTTGCCATGCGCTCATTATGGCCCTTCTTGTACACAATCTGTGAAGGCAGTGAACAACAGATATTTGACAACACAACACAATTTCATGATGATTTTTTTTACATTTTCTTTAAGTTACGCAGTAAAATATCGCAAGTTTACTCACATCACTGAGGTCATGTTGGGCCTTGGCCACCCTGCGCAGCTCTGGACTGTCACTGTATGGATAGTACATGGTTTTATCCTCATCCCATGCCTCTGTGTACAGTTTCTGATAGGGATATTCAATCATAGTAGAGGGTGAATCAGCCAGTAATGACAGTATAAATATCACTTTAGTGCTTTAGACAGGAATCAGAGGTATACTTTGCTGTAATTTGCTGCATTCTTCACAGCAAGAACCAACTCAGGGGCATCCGGAGGAAGCAAGTACCTATCCTTAGTCTCATCCCATTTTTGCCTGTACAGAACCTAGAAAAGACATATATAAAGAACTTATGTTATGACTATAAAAAACACTAGGAAAGGAATCAGCATTACACTAATTGGGTGGTCACTGTTGTGACACAATAACTTACTTTGCTGATGAGTTCAGAGACGTGCTTCACATGAGCAATCTCACGAGCCTCACCATCATAAAGGCTGGTGGTTTTAGCCTTCAGTCCTTCCATACGGTATTTCACCTGGGTTACCAAAAATATTCATGGTTTGTAAAAATTTACAATATCCGATAGAATTAAGAAGCATCTGGTTGTGGTTTATTAGAAGATCTCAACTAAGAAGTTTATTTTTATTTTATTTTTTTAAATGCGACATAAAGATGTTGCAAACTATATTCTTACAGACTGAAAAAAATCCATCAAGGGTACATACCTCACTGAGCTGCTCCTGGGCCTTCTTGATGCGAATCATCTCAGGTGTGTCAGCCGAAATGGCATAGGGCTGCCCCTTTGATTTTTCATATGCCTCCCTGTACTTATTCTACAAAAAACATACAAATTCAGTTTGCATTATAGAGTAGGCAAGATAAGACTGGTAAGACAGTTCTGTTACTTTTGATTAATTTAATGTATTTTAGCTGAATAAAAGTTTTAAATTCTTTACAGAGGTTTTCGGATGCCCACAAGTTGGTATGATTATTTAGGCTCTAAATGAAAAGTCTATAACATAGTTTGGTTAAAATTTCTCAGTGGTATGGTAAAACAACACCCTTTTTTACCCTGTCAAAAAAAGCTCTTTTCAGAGCAAGCTGTTTTCTTGCTTGCCGCCTTAAATGCAAATGAGCTCTGCTCACCACGCCCCTCTCTTTCCGAGCCGCTGTCTGAGAGATGGTAAATTACAGCCGCATTCATTGTGAAACTTGCTAACTAGCACGTAATTAGGAAAGGCGATTTGCAAAGATTCTTTAAAAAAAAACGTATACCGTATTTTTCGGACTGTAAGTCGCACCTAAGTATAAGTCGCATATAAGTCCAAAAATCCGCCATGAGGGGGAAAAAACAAATATATAACTCGCACTGGACTATAAGTCGCATTTATTTAGATCCAAGCACCAAGAGAATACATTAACGTCTACAGCCGCGAGAGGGCGCACTATGATTTCAGTAGACTACAGGAGCACTGAGCAGCATAGAGCGCCCTCTCGCTGCTGTAGACAGTAATGTTTTCTCTTGGTTAATCTCAAATTGATTTTGATAAATAAGTCGCACCTGACTATAAGTTGCAGGACCAGCCAAACTATGAAAAAAGTGCGACTTATAGTCCGGAAAACTCACTTCTTCTGTAGGTGAGGCTGAATCACGAATGATGTGCGTGTACATAGAGGCGTTTAGGTAGATCGGGGGGTGCACTCCCTACACTAACAACTAATAATCCACTGCGTCTTCAGCTGCTCAGATGTTGGGAGTAAATGACTGCTGTGTTCATTATTACATCCAATACCAAAACACTTTATTTGCTTAGGAGTCATTGTTTTCTACCCCTGCTTCGGCGTTGAAACAATGGTGGGTCTAAGCCAATAATAACCACATCTCGGTCTAAGGTAAAACACTAGTGTCAGTCAAAGTATAGTGGGAGGGGCCTAGGTCTGTGTGACGTCACACAAATAAGAAGCTGAGAATGGCTTGATTTGAGAAAGGGGTAATGATTTCAGAAGAATTATATGTATATATATATATATATATATATATATATATATATATATATATATAACACTTGGTGGATTTTTATAATTATAGGGTGTAACAACATGTAAAAGTGCATTTCGCATCCGATGACCCCTTTAAAAACTTACTGGATCCAATCTTCTGAATGATCATTTGAATCTAGCAAACCCCAACAGACTCTAATTCTACCTAATGTCTGTGTTTATTCCAATGGTTTTCAAACTGTGGCTTCTAGACATGGTGTGGTAAAATGCATTTTTATGAGGAATTTTTTAATTATTAATTATTCAATTCACAGTTATGAGCGTCATTTAGGATCATTAACAGTAGTGGTGTAATTAATTTAAATCAAGAACAAAATAGCAGTAATAGCATAAAATATTTTCTTTGTTGTTCGCTTACATGGCTGTACTGGTCAAGCATCTTCTGACTGTGTGCCAGATAAGGAGTCATGAACTTGGAGGTGTCCACCTTCACCTTCTTCCTAACCGTGCGTTTGGGAAGACCACCAGGTCCAAGCTTAAAGAACAGCAGTCAACATTTAAGACAGATGCACATGGTTCAGCGAAACATCTCTAACATCTTTTAGATGTGCATAATTTCATCATTGAAAGCCAAAGCGCTTTAAGGAAAATTACATCACTTTATGGGGAACAGTTGGAGGACCAAAACACCGAATTTTCTAATATATAAGCAATCAAGCAGCATGATTCTGTACAATTTTATTTAGCCTATATTGATTTACACCAAAACAGAAAATGGATGAGATAAAGATTCCAAAGATTATCCAATTGTCCATCACTTACCTTCAACATACTCTGCATTTGTAAACCATGCAAATTAGTATTTTACTTTTTATATGCCAAATGAGTGAAAAGATTGTACAGAATTCTTTAAACTTGATATTTCACTGACAGGTTAGGTTAGTTTGGATTGGGTAGACAGTTATTTTATTAACATTCATTAAAAAACATGCTGAAAAACTACAGAAAATGCACTTTTGGGACAGTCAAACCAAGCACATTTAGCATTAATTTTCCCACATAATACTACAGCATAGACAGACATAAACTAAAAGTAGACATCACATTAACACACATACAGAAAGCTCTATTACCAAACCCTCACTGTCATCACTAAAGCGCTGTGGCATTTGCATGGCTCTGAATCATGGGGGCTATTTTTTTGGAAATGTGCTTTAAGAACTTACTTTGAACATATTATTCTGTTTTCACAGACTCATGAATTGTTAAACAAGGGAGTTTGTTTAATAATCCACTCTTTAAGTCGGTATCATTAAAACAGATCTTACTATTAAAAGCAAAGCTGCTATGTGAAACGAATATGAAATAGCCCCCATGGCATGTGAAGGGACGCAGATCCTTTTTACCAGGGTAGATCATTTACCTCAACACCGTGAGACATTGAGGTGGTCGTGGTGGTGACTGTTGGACCCTCCTCATAGTAGTACTATAAATATAGGAAAAACTCTGGCCTTTCAAAATGATGATCACACACTTTAGGGAAACACTACAGTGTGACTTTTTCCTGCTCTGGAAAGCATAGTTGCTAACTAAGTTTCCCTAAGTTTAATACAATTTCCCATTGCCAACCAACTAAGTTGCTAACAGGTTAGCAACTATGCTTTTAGGAAACGCACCCCTGGTTATCATAAACTGTCCAAAACACCCAATGTGAACAGAAATACTTGCATACTCACATTTTAAGCTTAACATATCAAAAATAAATTTGCACCTGTGGACTAAAGACTTCTGAAGCTTAAGCAAAACAACTTTGCATAGACTTTATTCTATTAATAAATAAATGTTAATATTAATCTTAATTCGTGGAAATGGTATCTTGTGTTTTTCCTCAGATGTCAGCAGTTTCCCCGCTTAGTAGTTTTGGGTGAATAAAATCTAAAAATAACCTGTAATGATGCTTTTGACTGATACGGGTCTTCCTCAACCAAATTAACCTATATTGATCTACAAATACATTGTTGCTTATAAAAATATCACTTAGTATATTGTGTTTAAATGTTAATTGAATATCTTAGTAGCTGTTTAGGGATTACAAATCTTATAATGTGGTTGTTTTCCCAGCAGACCTCTGACTATAACTGACAGAGCTGATTGACTAGCTGGTGCAGAAGCACCCTAATGACCTCACCACTATTATTTGCAGCTATTGTTATTGTTATGGTAAAATATTCCTACTGGTATTTAGTCAGATATCATGACAGACTCTCTCAAACTGTCATTTTTGGATGCCACATAACAAAGGCCTTCAAAGAAGGCTTCAAATATTGTGGAACCAGAGCAGGAAAAAACACTCCAAATCTATGAATTTACAGGAGCTAAATGCTTTTTTTTTTTTTTTTTTTTGGACCAGTGGACAGCAGAAATACATATACACACACCTAGGTTTTCAGATCCTGTGTTTTGTATAAGGTTTTACCTATGACAGACTGGATTCAGGAGACGGAAAATGGTGAATATTCATTCAAATATGGTGTAAATCAAAATCTCTCTCTCCAGAACTTGCAGATGTTTTTTTCCACAGGTCTCATCCTCCCCCAACCCCCCAAAAGCATTTTAACAGCATGACGTCGACAGCAAGTGGAGTGTAATTTACAACACGGCTCGTCTCATTTGCCTCTCTGCAAGTCTGCCGTAGATGTCCACTTCTATATTTGTATTTCTGGAAAGAACAGCTCAGCAAATGCTGAAGGCTGCTTTTCCATTAATGGGGAGAAAATCATATAAAAATAAAACCTTGCCTAAATTTGAAATCTACTTTTTTATTAACTATAAACACTATAACCTATAAATAATAATAATAATAATAAATTATACTATTTCCCAACAACTGTAATTGAAAAATCTGCTAAATACTAAAGTACAAAATGTGAATCTCTGCTTTCCACGGATCCATTGAAAGAAGCCACCTTAATTAACAGTTACAGTCCTTTTCTAAGTGTAGATGAAAGTAGTAGTGAAATCAGATCGTATCTATTCCAAAAGATTCTGTTAAGATTCCCATCTTCTCAAAATGCAAGATGGCGAATTTCCATTTCATGTTAAAGGGGAATCCAAAAGCATTAGTTTGAATAGTTACAACAGAAATAGAGATGAAAGTATACAAGGCCTACTTTAACTCTATTTCTTATGGAAATACTGAATTAAAGTATCAACCTTCTGTTTTCACTCTTCCATTGAACACTCAGACAGACACATTTACAATTCATACAGACAGTATTTCAATGAATAACATGACACAAACAAACTTCTGGAAGCTTCAAGAGGAGCTGTGGTTAAATCTTGGTATATTTCTTTATAATTACAAAAAAACGATATGCAAAATTACTCTCATTAAGCACTTGCTATTCAATTTGCTTTGTCTACATCAGCTCGTAATGAAGCTTGCAGAGGATTTAGTTGCTCTGAACAGAACATAATCCCACTGTTAGTATAAAAGTTGAGAGTATTATATCTAACAATGGTTATTTCCATTCAGGCTTGCAGGAAAACATTACATTAGCATGTTAAGAATAAGATCTTATCAGATTACGACAAACTGCTGCAGGGGTCATTATTTAACTGTCCTGTGAATGATGGTTTGCCATGTAATTGATATCTTGTTAATATATTTAAAGAATTACATCTATTAAAGAGACTGCATTGATACATTAATTACTGGGAATAAAACATTCATTGAATGGAATTTACTGCACTAGAGCCTCCAAGGAAGAGGTCATTTGAAATGGGATCCAATGCTAATCATATATGACATGGGAGCTCCAACTGAACTGCTGACGGTGGAAATATCATAGATCACTATTCATAGGGTTAGCCACTATAGCAATAGGACTGAGAGCGATGGGGCTTAAAGTTAAAAAGCCCATATAAGTTATTCAAGGGGCTAAACAAAATAATTCAGAGCAGCATTATTGTCATTCTTTCAATGAATGAGGGGACGACCTTTAAACAGATGATAAAATATGAACTGTAAGGCATCGAATCTGTATCTTACCTCCTCCATAATCTCTTCTTCATACTCTTCTTCTGATGCCATCTTCAAACAGATTTAGTGAGTCTACACAAGCAAATGAAAAACTGTCAGACACTAGCAATGGTAATCTATATAGCACATATGTAACTAAATTATAAAATTAAACTTAATGCAAATAAAGCGTAGGAAGATAGAGTAACCCTTACTATAGGATTTCAATTTCACCAGGACTTGAAGCACACTCTTAACTTTCACAATGCACCAGAAATGATCTGTCCATTTTAATGTTAAACTTGAAGAACCCAACTAAAAAAGTGTAGATGCTGACGTACCTTTACTATAGAAGGTTACAGTAGAATTTCAGCAACCCTACAGTAAAGAAAGGTGTTTGCTTTCCATCCACTCGTGTCCCAATCTGCTATTCCACTTTATGTATTCCTGCAAACCTAAACAAAGACAAAAAACATGTCACTTTTCCTCTGACTGAGATGATGCTTTAGTGTGGATAGATCAACAAATGTAAAAATTCAAATTTTGTGCTGAAATCTTCCAGTAGGCCTTGGCAGGTGAGAGAGTTTGACACCTAAGACCCCCCCAAAAATGCTGCGCCTCCTTGAAGCCTTGCGACAGCTGCTCTGAATCGCTCCATCTATTTGTCGTGTAAGCTAATGCTGCAGCCTGATTGGCTGACTTTGTTTAGCTATGTGAGCTCCAATACCTTCTGAGGCTGGAGGTTAAATTTAGGTCTGACCACTAACTACTCTTTTTTAGGACCCGACTCCCAGAAAATGACATCAAATTATGGTTTTCTACGCATTTTCATCAGAAAGATTGAGAGGAATGTGGATTGGACTTAAACAAACTCCTGTCCATGAGATGAGTTGCTTCAGAGATTCTTCCAGTAAAATCAAAGTCCAGGAATAAATTTCAGCTTTGAGTAATTGGTAAATTTCTTGTTCCTGCAATGATGCCCAATAAAGTCAGATGATTCTTATCAGGCCATGGTTTAAGGAGCAGCATCGCCCTGAGCATCACTTCCATCTACCAACAGGCTGTAGAAGATGATCAGTCCAACTGAGCAGGCCATGCAAAGAGTGCTGGAGAGTGAAATCTGGTGTGATGTTTGATTTCATGGTTTTTTCTTTGCTTACCGGTGACTTTAAAGTTAAAACGTTTCCCAAGCTGCCAGAGCCTCCCCAACTCTTCCCTCCTGAGAAATGCTGGGCAACAGCTCACAGATGCAATGGGACTCCAGTTATCATGTGCTGCTATCCACCAATCAGTGCGCAGTACTCTCAGGTTTCGAAAGCTAAATATATATTAGCGACCCTTCAGAAAAATGCACCTGTTCAGCAAATCATAATTAATACAACTATGAGGAAGAGACAGGAAAACACTGTAAAATACCTGGTTTCTTTGAATGATGAATGCGGGGATGTTGCATGCACCAAGATGGAGTTCTGTGGAGGTATGTATCAGGAGTAATAGAGATCCTGGGGCAAAATGAGGTTTTTCTCTGTGAAGATGGCCAGAGAAACTTCTTGAGGAATGGAGCCCAGAGGCTGAAATCAGATCAAGCTGGGGGCAAGAGGGAAATAAACTGTTGACTTGTTCACCCGATTACAATCATCTAGAGTGACTGACAATAAGAATGATCTGATTCTCAGTTAATATCCTATCTATAGGCACTATACTCAATGCATGTGCACATTCCATCATACATGCATTACATAGCTCAGTACAACATTAATCTTCACGAATTCCCTTTATATTTTCTTCTGGATTTTGCCTAAATGTTCTTTGACAATATTTTTGCCCAGACATGTCTTTAATACGTTCTATTTGTGAAAGAAGACTCATACAATTTCTCGCAGTTGACTTATGTTTTTGTTAATACCAGATGGGAATAATAGGGGGTCTGAGCACCCTACTTAAGTCTGGCAAAAGTATTTCATTTTTATTTTTAAGTAAATATATGTTTCAATAGGGGTTTTAGAAATTTCAGTAAGGTTTAAAGTTAGATTACAAATTAGTAAAAGAGCACAATCCCCAAATGTTACTCCAAAATCCTTGTCTGATGACAGACCATAGAATCGTTTTCCTTGACAATATTTCATTAATTATGTAATGTGTATTTTTATTAACTGTTCTGGGGTGCCTTTCCCAAAATCATAACCTGTAAGCAACTAACTTAGTAGGTTGACAATGGGAAATTGTATTGGAACCAACAAAGTTGCTAATTTAGCAACTATGCTTTTGGGAAATGCACCCCTGAATGCCAGATCGAAAGAATCACTTTTACCCTGAGGTCTGAATTAGTTCACGAATCAGTTTGACTAACGTGCTTAATCGTTTGCAGTGGATTTTGTACATATTTAGGGATGACTTATAAAATAGAAAACAAAAAGAGATGGGAATATTTACCTACAGCCCATTGCAGAAATTGGTCACTTAACGTTATCGTTTTCATCGAAACTTGACTCTTTTCTGACTCTGCTGCAGTGAAAGGCCATTAATGATGCCACATATCCATAATAATATTAAGATATGGGAAGACATTTTGTTTGACTACTGTTTAAAACTACAAACGCACCTAGTAAGTAGAAAACGAACGTAAATGACAGAAAATAAGCGCCAACAGTAATCCGTTTTACTTTCCATTAGGATTAGCAACATAAATTATGTTTATGCAGTACTTTGTGCTGCTCCCGAAAATTAAATGCCGTACCCCCCTTGAAAATCATTGTATAATTCGTAACACTCATTAGATTATCTAAGGGACTCGTTAAAAAAAATGCTTTTTTAGCAAGTGCCTCAGATGTCTGCAATTCATCTCTAAGTGCTTATGGAGACAGCCAGCAGCTCTCACCATTCTGTGCTCTTTCTTTGGTGTCTCCTGATGAGCATGTTACAGTATTAAAACTATTCAGGGACGCTCAAAAATACAGCCGACACTATTTTAAAAGCATCCTGTGGCTGTAAGGGGGTATCATCATGTTGATGTTCAACCACAGAGGCCATAGATCTATTTACTTTAGCCCATTATATCATTGCGTCTCAGGAACAATTTGAGCAATACACGGCTCTTATACACCTCTAAGGACGTGAAATATATTAATTTGATAGTGACGCCCTCCAGCCATTCCCACTCAAAACTCCTGCAGTTCTGCAGATCTCCACTGTGGGGCGTCGTGACTGAGCTGAATGACAGAGGCAGCTGGGACTGTGTCAGCTCAGCGTTTCAGACTGTCCTCATATCCATGCTCATATCTCATCTCTGCAATACCTAGCACTGATCACATCAAAGGACAAATGTACGTTTATATACACAGCATATTCAAATTCACATTAATTTTTTTTTTACATATTTTATAAAAAAAAGCTTACCTTTGGACTATATATGTAATTTATTCTAATGATAAAAAAAAAAAAAACATTTTAACCAATTTGCAAAATTTCCACAATGTATTAATTATGTGGCATAACAGCATTAACACATGTCAAGGGTTTCACACATCAGGGTTATTAAAAAAAGAAAAAAGAAAGTCACTTGAAATCAAATTGATGTTAACTGAAATCCAATAAAATATTTAAATAATATATTTTATTTCAGGTATTTGCAACATTTGTAATTTTCGTTTATTTTAAAATACGAAACAATAACGAAAGCAATAAAGTTAATAAAATACATTAATGTATTGAAAAAATACAACTATGACAAGACACACAAAAAAGCGAACTAAAAGTAAAATGAAAACAGAAAATATAAAGTAATAAAAGCTTGGTAAAATAACTCATAGAAGCTATAATAGTCTTTCAATAATCATAATAATAACAACTAAAATAATTCTGTCACAGACTAACCACTGAAAATAAAACTTATATACAGCTAATGTGTTAATTCTATAGATTCTTTGCTTGCTAATTAAACTATGGCTGACATTTTCAACCTGTGTCACATTTTAAGAAATGGAAATTTAAGTGATGATGCAGTTTGCCTGACTTATAATATCAAGGACTGGACTGACCAGTACACTGAAAAATAGCAACATCTATATTAACTGGTTTTATTATACACACATATATATATATATATATATATATATATATATATATATATATATATAGCACCACGGAATCAACCGAAATACATCCGTTTATACCAACAAAACCACATCTCTCACTCTGAAAAACAAAACAGTGTGCTACACAGATGCAGATACTGTGCTAGAGGAAACCCGTTTACCATGATCCCAGCAATTAAACTTAAAATATAATTAAAAGCCTGCATGAACATTATCTGCAAAATCAAATGTCTGAAAGTAGCTTAGTTTGTATAGGAATTGCATTGTCACAGTATAGTGGAAATGTCATTGTGCAGTGTTTTTGAAATATTAGTGTATATCAAGTACACAAAGAGTTTATGCATTTTAACAGACTCATCGATGTGTTGTCCTGCTTCAGATAGATACAAAATGACTATCAGGATAATAGTGTCTTGCCTGTCATTATTAGGTACTGATGTTCTACATGAGATCAGTCGAGGGTCAAGGACTCTTCAGTGTGAAGAGGACCAGAATAACAACAATTAAAGGCTGTTAAAAAGAAAGCTGAACACTAAAAGTAAACTTAACCAGGTTACAGAAAGACTTTTCCCTTAAAATTGTCTTAAAAAATTACTTTAAAAAATAAAAATTTGGCCATTTAATTATATTTTAAGATACCGTTTAAAAGTGCATTGTGTTTGTCACCAGTGACAGCAAGTAAAATTTCTAAATTAATCTATCCACATTAAAAATATCTGAAAATAATAAATTGAACACTTTCTCTTCACATTTAAATAAAACTACACTATTAAAATCAAAGGTATTTAATTTGCATTGAAGGTTCAATGAAGAACATTTCACATCCATAGATCCTTTCCTTTGACCAAAAGCTTCTTTACATTTTATAAATCTTCTTAACACCAAAAAAAGTTTACTTCAGGAACCAAAAGTAAACTTTTGGGAGCCTTGTTTTTAAGAGTTTTTAAATGTATTAAAATGTTCTGTTCTTAATAAAAAATAAAGAATTACAATATTAACCTGCTCTTAAAGTCCGAATTCTGTGATAATATTATATGTTTGGTCTGTGGTATGCATTGAAATGACTATAATTTTAGTATAAATGTTCTGCCAAGATTACACTAATATCATTCTTAAACATAACTTTTTTCTTCCAAGTTAAACATTTTAAATTCTTTTTAACAATTAACATGAGAAGTTCTCTTTCAACCACGTGTCGCCCCCTAGAGGTAACCAAAGGACCGAGACAAATAACCAAGCTCAACATGATCTATTATGACAGTACAGTACTTAAAGCTTCATAGGGAAAAAATCTGTAGATAATTAAAGTGTAATGATAAAACAGATAAACAGACAGATTTTTATCATGACAGATAAAAACACTTTATTTAGTTGTATTTTACATAAGTGCAGTCTCCTCTTGCATGGTAATGGGTCTCCTCCTAACTGCAGAGGAGACAGAGAGTCAGGTGCAGGCACAAGGTTAATGAAAATACTGGACTGTACACACTGGGCAACACCATGTCAGCTAGCTGGGCAAAGCAGTGAGGCCACTCCAGGTAGGGTTCTGCTCAGCTAGAGACCAGTTAGTCCAAGGTCTGTGCAACCCTCGTTACTCTTTCAATGGCCATTCACACAGAAAAACACTGAGTTTATGCTGTCTTGCAAGTCCTGACATTTTTTACTTAGTTAGTTGCAGATTGTTTGTTCACAGGTTTCAATAATCTGTAATAAATAAATCAAACAAGTTCTGGTGACGTCGCTGGGTCACCTTCACAGTGAGCGACACCCGGCCTCCACGTCCAGTGGGAAAAATAGAGAGAGCACACTGCTATCTGAGGTCAGAGGTCATCTTACTCGCAGCCGTGACATCATCCATTCCAGACCCTGACAGAGCCTGCGGACAGGAAAGAGACATTCAGCTCGGCCAGTTAACAAAGCTCCTTTCTGTCTGTCTGTAAATCGGACAAAGAAAGACATTTGTACTTTCTGCCTGTCAGTCACAGAAAAGCCTCTGAACTAATGACCCTGGCCATAAAATGAGGTGCAGCAAACATTAATGACCAACCAGACTTTCTGTTACGAAATCCACTGACTTTCTGGATCAAATTATGACTTGAAACTTGTATTGTATTTAAACATTATTTTCTGTGCATTATGGGATCTGAATGCATCCAAAAAGCAGTCAGACTGGAGTTAGAAAAGGGTAAATTGAATCTGCTTCGATACGTTTCATGAAATTTTGCATTGGCCAGGGTTATCCATGGAAGCTAATTCCACTATAAAACAAACGTCATGCTTTGGTAAATCAGTCATAACACTGAAATCTAAATGATGAGATAAAAAGTCACATTTATGCTATGTTTCCACCTTTTGTCTTAATTTTTACTTTTAACACCAATTTAAACCTTTTTGTCAACCTTTTTAATGCTTCATCTCATTTGAACTTTTTGTAATAATTTGACTGCCATAATTTTGACATTTCAATTTCAACATTTTGTCATAATTAGGATAATCTTTTTTTCATAATTTTGACTTTTGTCATAATATTACCAAAAAGTCATTATGACAAAAAGTATAAATTACAAAGTGTGTTTTCTTTTACTTATGTGGTGAAAATAGGCATCTTCCATAGTTGTCTGTTTGATTTATTAATAAAAACAAGCACTGACTAGAAACACAAGGACATGTCTGCATTTGTCTGATAGCAATTGCTGTCTAAGCAACATTTAGACATCTAATACTGATTCATCACTTCTATCGATGCTAGTTCTATATTCAGCCAAAATTACTACAACAGTAGACTTTCACATAATCTGTGATTCATTACACTTTTCTACTGATGAAAAAATAAAATAATTTAACTGGATCTCTGTAAAAGATATTTTTTGTGTGGCTCTGTAGGTTTTTGTGGCTTTACCCCTCTCCAGTGAGAGCACAGCAGGCCTGGATGTGCCACTGATGGTCTTTGACAGAGGTAAGCTGAAGACTCTGGGAAATCTCAGCAACAGTCAAACAACCCTTCACATCTTGCTTGTTGGCGAAAACCAACAAACCAGCTTTTTTCAGATCCTAATAAAGAGAAGAGAGGAATTGAAATCAAGCAGCATGATGAAAACCAGACAGTCTCAGAATAATCCCTTCAGCAAATATGTGTGCATGAACACCAGTTCTCATAGTGCCATACATATACTCGCCTCATGGGCTAACATCCTGTAGAGCTCCTCTCTGGTAACTGAGATCCTCTCTCTGTCTGTGCTGTCCACGACCACGATCACAAACTGCACAGGAGAGACACATTAATGACACATACTCTTTATAATTCAAGATCTTTTCCCAGTGGTCTCAGGGTGTCTACCTCTGTGTTAGTGTAGTACGTGTTCCAAGACGAGCGTAACGATTCCTGTCCTCCAATGTCCCACATAAGGAAATGTGTATTATTGACCACAATCTCTTCCACATTGCTGCCTATGGTGGGTGAAGTGTGCACCACCTCATTCATAGAGCTGGAGATGACAAAAATGACATGAGCACAAAAAGAACAACACATAGGACAATACCACAAATACAAAAACACTACAAAATGAGGCTGTAATTTGCATGTTTTAAATCACACAACTGCATAAACTTGTGAATTTTTTAAAAATAAATAAATTATTCTATTCAGCAAGAAAACATTCAATTGATCAAAAGTGACAGTATAGACATTTACAATGTTATAAAGGTTTCTATATTAAATGCCGGTTTTGAACTTTCTATTCAAGAAAACCTGAAAAAATATCAGTTTCCGCAGAAATATTAAAACATAATTTATTGTTTTTACTGACCCCGAACTTTTAAATTATAACATTTTAAATCAAGAATGGACTACTAGATCATAACTAGTGCAATAGTACTTACAACTGATAAAGTATGGTGGTCTTTCCTGCATTGTCCAGCCCAACAATAATGACTTTGTGCTCTGGGGGAAAAACAGGAAGACAGTTAGGCTACATGTTTTAGTTAACACTTTAGATCATACCCAGCATTGCAGCCATTCATCTTTGATTTGAGCTAGAATATTTAATACACAATCATGTGTAAAACCAGTATTTGACTGTGTTATTGAGCAGTGTGTCATCCTACACGCACAGTAACTCAAAGTAGAATGGGTGGTGTCAAAGTCTTTTCTTCAAACAGAAAGGAACTGAGAGAATCTAACTGAATAATGGCCAAGCCCAGAGAGTAAAATATGCCGCATGTCTCAAACACGTTTTAGCTGCCCTGGAGACCAAAAGATCCAGCCTCAAAGGCACTGTTTATTACCTATATTAACCACAAACAGTTGTGTATGAGATAATACAGTGCACTTTATAGTCAACTTATTATCTGATTTTAAAAAGCCTGCCTAGCATCTTAGTAACATTTCTCAAGTGTAATATTACTATGATTATTATGCTGTGCAGCACCATTAACCATGTTGCAACCAATTAAATATCAAATACTAAAAGACTCTGGATAGAGTTGTTTGCACCTGTAAATGAGTCAAAGGCATGACAGTCAAGCTGACGTGGTAACACATTTGAGTGTGTGTAAAGGTGGCTGAATAGTTTCCACAAGAGAAAACAATGCTTAGCTGCACTTGCGACAGAACTTTGCATACCGCACTTTATCAAGTCTGACAATGGCAAAAGCTTATGTGGAGCTAATGCAAATATCTTAATCTAATTTAACTGACTGTCTCATGCTAAATAGCCAGCACTTTTTTTCTGCGCCAAGGTCCACAAAACATGCCCAACAGAGGAAACAGGTTTTATATAATACACATATCAGTCACCTTTTTGGGGTGGTCTCTTCATATAGGAAAAGGGATTGTGAAAACTCATTTGGCTGGACATTAAATAGAGGTCTCTCACAATTATAATTTTGATAAAACCATTAAATAGAAAAGGGAAATGAAATCAGGATCCACAGACAGGATGTGGGGAAACATTTGAAGAATTGCTGAGATTCAGATCTGCTAAAACTGATGTGACAAAAAAGGTAAAAGGTTGATAAACTTCTTTGGCATGATAGCCGAATATGATTATTTCAGTAAAGATCAAACCACAATTGTCTGAGAACAGCTGTGAATGAACCAGTTTTCAAAGGATCATAATTCTCATCTCACCCTGAACCTGAAGATGACTGACAGACAATATGAATAGGAGAATAAAGAGAAAGAAACCAGAAAGACATCTGATCGGAGTTAACACAATGACCATGAATAGACATACAACAGAAGAAAACACTGCACTCCACGTCACTACTACAGACCTGAAAAGGTATTCAAGGACATTCAGACACACCCATTCAGACGTGTTACAGAATGAGTCACAAGTATGCACACTAGATAGATCACTGTCCTTTTTGGGGACACAGAAACTTTGGTCTCTCAAAAGATCATTCTGTAGATAAGACCTCAGTCTTGCTCTTGATAGACTGGGTCATTTCATTTGAAATGAAAAAACAAAAGAGGAAAAGTTCAAATGAAAGCATTCCAATGAGATGCTTTTACCAAGACACTGTGAAACTGATGACATCATCATGCCAGCGAAGCATTCATACGTCACAGAAGGTTCAAAGGTTAGGGTGGATTTTAATTTATGAGCTTTAGTACTTCAATCAAATGTTCTGCTTTCTCATTCCTTGTATTCACAAGAACATACAAAATGGATTAAAACCTAGTCCTTTGTTTTTAGCAGAAAAGATCATGGCTAAATGGCACATTCAAATATACAACTGTGGGGACATTTAGATTTAAAAATATGGCTGGAGTTACATGGTTCTGGGTCTCACTTTCTAGCAGAGCTCATAAACAGGCATGACAAGGTCTCAAAAAAAAAAGTAATGATATCTGTAAATTAATCAACTTAAATATAAGCTTTTACTTTCCTTTTTTTTATTATTTTTTTAAAACTGTGAAATACAAAACTATGACAAGCCATCCCAAGACTATGAAGAGTCATTTGTGCAATTCCTACAAACCATAATCTATGTAACCAGCCAGGCGACTTTAGTCTGTGACATCAGTTAGATCATCTGTAGATGTGACAGAAAAATGTTTCATTTGCAAGGCATTGACAATATAAATATACAATAGTAATGCACAAAGTTGACAAGTAAAACAAAAAGACAGAACTATCCGGTTTATTACAGTGCTGGTGGATTTCATTTGCAGTGTCAACTATCATGACATCTACCCTAAAGAGTAAAGACTAAGAAACATCTCGAAGAAACCTTACACTCACATTCTCAAAGTTTGTTCCTGGAAAGTTTCATTCTAGTCTGAACAAGAATAGACATGAAACTGAAGAATAAACAAAGAAAAATCCAAGTGGTACCAAGTGCGCATGGAGGGCTTAGAATGTATCCATTCCCAGCCTCTGATTATATCATCCTATCACTTCTGTCAATTGCATGAAATGTTGTGAAAGAATTGAAGCAACTGTGTTGAGGCAATTCTGCAGTGTGATGCAAAACATGGACAACAAAACACGGATGTGTGTTTTAGGCATGGAAAGATTTAGTTTAGATGTTTGGGGTCGGTTAAATTTTATTCAAAAATAAAAATAAAATCAATACCTTACCGTTATTTAGCAAGGATACTTCAAATTGATCAAAAGTGACCATAAAGAGATTTATAATGTTACAATAAATTTATATTTGAAAAAGTAGCACCATTTTCCACAAAAATATTTAGCAGCAAAACTGTTTTCAGTGTAATATAGACAAATGATTCTCGAGCAGTAAAACAGCATTAATTGGAATGATTTCTGAAGGATCATGTGACACTGAAGTAATGATGCTGAAAATTCACTTTTGCCATCAATAAACTAAATGACATTTTAAAAGATATTAAAATAGATAGCCATTCTTTTAAATTGTAATATTTCACAATATTTCCTGTATTTCTAATCAAATGAATACAGCCTTGTTGAGCAGTAAAAATCTTACCAACCCCAAAATTCTGAACAATAATAAGTCACCATTGATGACTTACTATAAGGCTACTTCATGTAAACAAAAAGAAATAAAACAGACTATTGAGGGTGCTGCACCAACTGTAGGCAACAGTCTCCACCTCTCACGTTACAAGGCTCTCCCGTATCACAATGATCTGTTCAGCTAATGAGTAAGGTGAGACCTGGAGAGAAACGTTCCACTGGGTTATGTTACAATGTGCACATGCATGCTCAATTCCCCCTAAATTGATGTGCAAATCTTTCAAACAAGATTATACTTTATGGATATCCTACACCATGTATAATAAATGAGAGACCACTGGCTATCCCATAGACTTGTGTAACCAGTAATGCTGACACAAACCCCAGTGTTTGAGGATTACACAGGCTGACCAGCGCTGCAAAATGCCCAGCATGCACAATCACAGAGAGGAAAGAGGCACAAGTGTTCAGGCTTAATAATGCAATGGGTGTTTCACCTTTTGATTCAAAGGCTGGTGAATAAGCAGGTTAGTCTATTCTCAGTGCTGACAACTGACTTTCACATTCACTTTATATTGATTTTACCTCATATGGTAAGTTGTATGTATTTGCAGACGAAATACATAAAACCAAACATGTCATTGCATAGGGGAATATAACAATACTCGAATATAAAATGCCAATAAATAAGTTCAACCACATTTTATTCTTATACGAAAATTACATTAGCGCGTCAGAGTTTGACATGTTACACAACAATTACCTATCAGCAAGTAAAAAATTTAAATATCAGGGCTCTAACCTCCATGTCAGCAGTCAGTCCTGAACCATCTTAGGCAGGTTTACTGAAGCTTTATCGACTGTTTTAATGTAATGACACTTTCTCAGAATATTTTTGTATTTACAACATGGTTATAAATGTTTCAGTCGTACATAAGCATCGCTGTTTTAAAACGAAACTACAGCAGCAGGTTAGCAGACACTTGCTAGCTATTAAACCCCATATAGCCAGTCAATATTTAAACTGAATGTTATTTAATTATTTTTATAAATACACTATTTCCCGTACCTTGGTGGTTAAAAAGCCTCCATAATTTTGTGAAAAGGATTCCCATCGCTGGTGTCCGGCCTTGGGCAACGCCACCCAGCAGCAGAGAGAGACTGAAAATCTATCTGTTAGCCAGCTAAGCTAACGATCCGGTTCAGTAAAAAAATAATGCTGTCGGTAACAGTTATTCACTCCTTTAATGTTCTCCCCATAACGGTGTCCATGTTTCGTGAGGAAGGGATGTCTAAATCCTGCATCATTTCAGTGCTGTCACGTCTGGAGGTAAGGGTAACGAGGGCGTTCATTTGGTTCTGCGGCAGCGAGACGAGCGTCTGAACTCGAACTCAATCAGTACTGCTAACAGCCACGCAACACTCACCGGAAGTGACTCGCGCGGCCTGCCTCTAAATCTATTGTGCAGCATCTACCTATGGCCTCTACCTACCTAGGCAACAAGCAGGACACTTAAAATGAGCTTGGAATGTTCCGCATGTTGTATGAAATGCGATCTAGCTAGGTGGCTTACTAGGTTTTGAGCTACAGCCTCACTCTCACTGACAACATAGTGGAATGATACTAGAGATAGTATTTCTACGAACATGTATAATGAATATGCGACCAGGTGATCTGTTTAAAAAGTCAAATGCAATGCATAAAAACGACGAATAAAATAGAAAAACATTTGTCCTATGTCTATATGTCTTTTATGAAAGCAGTTGTGCAGTTCATTAGGCCTACATTTTATAAAATTAATGAATAAATATGATCCTTCAAAAGTCTTTTTTAAATGATGACCATTGTCTATTCGTGATTTTGGTTGCTTTGCCGCTGACAGTTCTGAGTGAATACTATAATTTATTAGTAATTTACCTTGAAGTAAAAATTAGCATTTCTTTTATCTCTATCCAGGGGCATAGCACCAGATGTTGGGCCCCAGTCACACAACACCTCATCAATCATAATAATAATAATAATAATAATAATAATAATCAGTATCATTACCCCCGTTACCCCTCTGTCTGATGGCCCTGTCTCTCATCCGCTTGCTTAACCTCTGGTAAGCTAAAAAAAAAAATGTGTACAATACACACAGTTTATACTTTATTTAACATATCTTGCAGCTTTCTTATTCACATTTCTTGTATAATTGTATCTATAGTGATTATTTCGTACACACTAATTTTATTATTATTATTATTATTATTATTATTATTCAATTATCCAAATGATTTAACACCTCAAAAGTTGTTTGAGAAAATAAGTGTAAAAAAAAAAAAAAAACTCTATATTTTTATTTAGATATTCTTGTCAAAGCCTGGTTCCAGTACCAAAATGTATTTAACAGAGATTGTCTTATATATATATATATATAAGAAATACAATAAAAATACTTTTTTTGAAAGTTGAATTTGAGCAAAGACAGCAGAGGGCGTCTGGATTACCAGCAACATGCGTGAAGAGACGATAATTGCGTCATTATATTGCGACGAACTGAGGAGGGGCAGATGTAAACGTGCATGCTGATGAGTCCAATTATAACAGACTGTTTGATTCGCGATCACGACGATTAATAAACTCTTTTTTTTATCCGTTTACATCCATACACTATCATAATAGTGTATATTTTTGGAGCAGCTGGTCACAGTAAAGAGCGACGCATAAGCCAGCACATTTGAAGATGTCTGTAACGGAGATGTTTAGCTACATCCAAGGATTTTTGAGTGCCGATCAAGATATTCGAGAGGTACACAACTGCACTTACACGTAAAAAAGATTTCCTTGGAGAAAAAAAAAGCAACGTGAAATTTGTTTGGTTTTTTATGCAAGTGTCGCAGATCCTCTGCGTAAATTATTGATTTCTCAGTTATATTCACAGCAAAACTATTTGTTACTTCTGAATTAGATATAGTAATGTGCAACGGATGTCAAAGTCTAGGTAGAAAGTTCTGCTAATCTCTTTTTGAATTTTGCTGTTAATTTATCCATATATATATGCTCTCGGGTGACTTATCTTTCTGTGCTCTTCCTGTAGGACATAAGAAAGGTTGTCCAAGTTCTGGAGCAGACAGCGAGAGAGATCCTCACTGTTCTTCAAAGTGTCCATCAACCAAGCGGTTTCAAAGACAGTAAGTTAAAATACTTGATCTTTTTGTTTACCTAATGTCTTTTCTAATAGATTTTCACTCCCTCGACCAGTTCCCACCAAGTGTTTGAAGGCTAGAGAGCTGTTCTGCACTGTAAGAAACCACACTGGAGAGCTGAAAACGAAGTTCCCTGTGGAACAGTACTATCGGTTAGTGTAGATGCCTCTTAAATTATTTTTTTTCCTTCAGTGATTGAATTGATCATGCTTCTAGCCTTCATAATTATATTAAAGACTGGCACATCCTCATCTTTCCGTAGGTATCATGAACACTGGAGATTTGTTCTTCAACGACTTGCCTTCCTTGCTGCTTTTGTGGTGTACCTGGAAAGCGAGTCCTTGGTTACACGTGAGGAAGTGGCAAAAATACTTGCAAGTATGTAATGTTCACGTTTATTTATATTGTCTCTATCTTAAATACTTGTGAGACTGTTGTAGATTGATTGTAATTTACACATACGCAGTTGAAGTCGACAGAGAAAAAGGGTTTCATTTGGATGTGGAAGACTATCTTGCAGGAGTTCTTATTTTGGCCAGTGAGCTGGTAAGTGTTTTTTCCCTCAAATTCATTAAAACTACCAAACGAATCGTCTTTAGCAGCATTGATGTACCTGCTACTATATTTAAACACACATGCTTACATTAACTTTACATTAAAGGTATCAAGACATGGATTTTTTATTTATTTAAATATGTTCCTTTTAGTTCATTTACATTAAAATAAAATAAAAAGTTTTTTTAAGGGCTGTGTCCTTTAAGGCTTCTCAGTAAACAGCCACTGTTTTTATTGGCTAACATCATTGCATAGGAAACAATATCACCGTCCTCTCACTATTCTATGCAAGTAGGTGGCATTAAAATAAAACCATCCACTTGTTTCTGACGCTGAGATCCTTTTAAAGGCTGTACAGAGACATAAATGCATGACAATGAACATGCTTTACTTTTCCATTTGTCCTGTTGTCAGCAGACTCAAATGTGTCGAGTACATCAGAAATGGAACAAGTTCCTTTATACTGTGTCCAGTGTAGAAAGGGTCAATGATTATAATGGGTTTTGACCCCACACTCTCATTCAGTGTAGACAAATGTCAGCCATTAAGCGAATGACCGCTGATGGGCGGGGCTTGTGGTGTGACAATGTATTTCCGAAGATGGTGCACTCATATTATTTACGAATTGGAGAAAGTGCAACACACAATATAGTGGAATAGTCCTGCCTTTTCTGTAAAAGAGCCATTTGCCAATTGATAAAATCATTGCGTTACTGCAGCTGCCGTTAAAATCTCAGGCTGCTATAGAAACAGTAATTTTCCCAAGGCCCCATTTACTCTAGTGAAAAAATAACGCTATCAGTGGTGTTCATCTTTAACTATAATTTTTGTTTTCACTTTTTTGGGCAATAAATCACACTTATGTAAGTGTAGGAAGTCATACTGAGCAAGTTTGTAATTATAATTGTATAAAGTTATCCAATAGAGCATACCGTTGATCTGCATTTAATGCAGACTGGGTGTCAAATTTTTTTCAGAATCTAAACACTGGTGAACAAACTTTTCAGGTTCAGGTAGAATTTTATGACAAGTGGCAACCAGAATTAAGGGTCATTCACATTTGATGATGTGTTAAAAACAACTTCAGATGTGAGCAGCAGAATGGAAAAATTAAGTTTTCGAGGTGCAGTTCTATTAACTTGAGCATGCAGATGTGCATTTATGATATTTCGGGGCATTATTGTGGTTTTTGCCTTCTTGATGTGAAATAAACTTTGGCAAGAGCGGAAGGAATGTGAATGCAATTAAAAGCACAATGTACCTGTTTTTTTCCATTTAGTCGAGGCTGGCAGTGAACAGCGTGACCGCAGGTGACTATGGACGTCCGCTTAGGATCTCAAACTTTATCAATGAACTTGACTCTGGCTTTCGGTTGCTTAACTTAAAAAACGACCCTCTTCGCAAGCGCTATGACGGCCTCAAGTATGATGTGAAGAAGATCGAGGAGGTGGTGTACGATCTCTCCATCCGAGGCCTTGCCAAGGAGCAGGAGTCCGGAGGAGATAAGTAAGAGGAGGTGTGGGAATGCAAGCGGCTGCGGGGCACTACCCTTGCTGGGATTCTCCACGACTGGAAGAGTGGTTAAACCTGTCTGCGAGCAAGTTAGCGGAGGAAGAGGGGAGGGAATGGAGGTCTTGAAGCCCCAGCAGCCTTGGGCGATATCTTTTTTTTTTTCTTTTAAGCCACCTGTCCTCAAAGACTGAGATTAGTTCAGGTTTTAGTGAGGAGATCTTCTCTTTCTCACTTTTGTTGAGAGATGCTTATGTACAGATGCATTTTTTGCCTGTTTTTTTTTTTTTTGTGGGGTGGGGGGGGGGGTGGCGGGGGCGGGGGGAGTTGAATGCTTTTTACTATTATTGATGTTTTTGTCTTGGCCATGTCTCTTGTGAATCATTGTGCAGTTAAACAAGAAGGAATAAAAACATTTTTGGGTGGAAGATACTTAAAAAATGCTGTTAAAAACAAAGCTCTGTGCCTGTTTTGTGGCTTTATGTCTAGTTGAGACATCAAGACATTTTCTTGATGTTAAACTATATAAGTATTATATTTGACACACACCTATGCTCATTGATTTGTTAGATTGGGTTTCATAACCAAGCACTTTTCTGGAATGTAACAGTTCAAATCACATTATACCATACCATATCTTGCCAAGGTGTACATGTGCCAAACTGTTTAGTTCAATGCCGTAAAAACATATTCAATCTTTAAATCATCTAGTGGTTTCCTTTAACCACTGGTTTGCTGTGTGTACATATTTATACTTTCATGTATTTTAGTTCATCCAGTAATTATTATTTACTCAACCTCAATGTCACTCCAAACCTGTCCGACTTATTTTCTTCTTGGGAACACAATATGTTTTTATCCATACGAAGTCAACAGAGGTCCAGTGTTGTTTTGGACCCCATTGACTTTAGTTATGTGGAAAAAATGACTGTAAACATCTTCAATATCTCTTATGTGATGCACAGTAGAACTTTAGGTTTGGAACTACGTGAGGAAGAGTAAATAATGATAGAATGCTAATTGTTTGATTATTACTTGAGATCAAAGTGATTTATTAGTGCAAATTTGACCGCTGGTTTATCACTTCTGCTTTTCGGTTCACATGTTTCTTTCCTTTTGTTCTGGCCTTTATATTGTTATGCATGCTAAATCTGCAGATAGTGTCGTTTTGGGAAGAGCTATGGAAAGATAACACTAAAACCTTCCGAACAAATGTTTTCAAAGGACAAACTGACAACGCATTTGTATTCCTTTGTAAAGGTTTATGGCAACCTTTATGTTTCTCCCTATTTAGTTTGTGGATTCTTAGTGCATTTACTTTTTTTTATTGCTCTTCTTGTTGTGGCTTCTTTGTGGGTGCATTTCTTATCTGCTCTTTCAGTGGTTTTTGGGGGCTTTTACTTAAAATCGTTAAAAAGAAATTCTCTGCAATATTGCTTTGTATTCTTCATTTCTCCCCAAAGACAGATTTCTCAGAGAGAGATTTCTTATCTTTTCTGAGTATTTGAAGTTGAAATGCCTATGTTCATGTGGTGGTTCAACTTTCCACTGGAAAACCATTCGCTTGTTCACTAATGTTATATAATAAAGATTCACATAATAATGTTCTCAGAAAATATGGAATCAGTTGAGAGAGAAGGATACTTTCATTTTTAATTGTAATTCACAATATTTTACACACACACACACACAAAAAATATTAAATTAGGATTTTTAAGAATGGAAAAAAGTATTTAACAGCTGGATTGGTCTCAGTCTCAGTCTCTGGATTGGTCTCAGCTCTGGCAGGTTCAATTCTTTTCATTGTGTAATGTGGAAGCTACAGTATGATATATTTAACAGTATCAGTGCCATTGGAATAAACGGTAAATATTCATGTTGAAACCTAAACACCTAAATCCAGTGACCGTGACAATTTTTACCCATCACTATTGAGTTTATACATACAGAGAGACCAGAATGACTGTGATTGATTGCTATTGCTGAAGTCAACTGTGGTTCTTTTTCTCTTAAAGCTAAAACAAGCTTTAAAACAAAGTACAGTAAAGCTTTGTAAACTGCAGAACAATGTCCTCACTCCAGTTGTAGGACCTTCGTGTTAAAGTGCATCAAACAAAAACGGTTAACATTTAATGAGTTTTCATAAAGCACAGTCTGTATATCAATGGGAAGCCAGAATATAATAGCAGCTACTGAAAAATGATACATCTGTTTCTCAATTTGACAGAAGGCCTGATTCGTAGGTAAAAGTAGAGGAAAAACTTGAACAAAATAGTACTTAGGACTCATTCAGTATCAAAGAAACAAAGGCACATATTTCCTCCCCATCAGAGATCGCAAAGAAAACAAAAATTTTAATTATATGCTTCAGAATTTTGGGGGGAAACATCCAACTGACAGTTTTCTATTTAAAGTATGTATTGCCACAGATGGTTTCAGCACAACCTTTAATGTGGCAATGATAATACATGGTGCTACACCCTCATTAGACTGTGGAGAAAACATACCAAAAATCTTTGCTTACATCACTGATCACAAGAATATGGCTACCTGTGAATAAAAACAGCTTGACTGCTGCTACATAATACAATAAAGATTATTGCTGTTTTGTAAACCAGCACAGTGATACAAAAATGAGAACTGCTCCTGAATGGCAGTGGGAATAGATGCTAATGGTAGAGAGAGAGAGGAAAAGGGAATTACAATGATCCGAAAAAAAACCAGCTTTACCTCAGTCTTCATACTAAACACAGGTTTCCATAGGTTTCTGTTGTGCATACTAAAAAGTCCACATAAAGTCCATCCAATAACAAACATGTTCCTTCGTGCTTATCACAAATACCACTTTTCTTTTCAGTAGAAAACTGGTTGTACAATCAGTGTTTTACAAGTGCAGCAGTGAGGCGCCCAACAAGGCCCTCATTTTGGTATGCCAAAGGGCATTACTTTTTGCTTGACAGTGGGGTTTTCCTCTTCCCAAATGTCATTTACTTGCTTTCCACTCATACAAAGTGCCCTCCTGCAGTCTATATTAATTTCCAGTCAAATCACAGTAAAACCTTGCAATTTAAAAGTCCATTGGTGGAGAACCTAAGTACAGTATTGTTCAAAATAATAGCAGTACAATGTGACTAACCAGAATAATCAAGGTTTTTCGTATATTTTTTTATTGCTACGTGGCAAACAAGTTACCAGTAGGTTGAGTAGATTCTCAGAAAACAAATGAGACCCAGCATTCATGATATGCACGCTCTTAAGGCTGTGCAATTGGGCAATTAGTTGAATTAGTTGAAAGGGGTGTGTTCAAAAAAATAGCAGTGTGGCATTCAATCACTGAGGTCATCAATTTTGTGAAGAAACAGGTGTGAATCAGGTGGCCCCTATTTAAGGATGAAGCCAACACTTGTTGAACATGCATTTGAAAGCTGAGGAAAATGGGTCGTTCAAGACATTGTTCAGAAGAACAGCGTACTTTGATTAAAAAGTTGATTAGAGAGGGGAAAACCTATAAAGAGGTGCAAAAAATGATAGGCTGTTCAGCTAAAATGATCTCCAATGCCTTAAAATGGAGAGCAAAACCAGAGAGACGTGGAAGAAAACGGAAGACAACCATCAAAATGGATAGAAGAATAACCAGAATGGCAAAGGCTCAGCCAATGATCACCTCCAGGATGATCAAAGACAGTCTGGAGTTACCTGTAAGTACTGTGACAGTTAGAAGACGTCTGTGTGAAGCTAATCTATTTTCAAGAATCCCCCGCAAAGTCCCTCTGTTAAAAAAAAGGCATGTGCAGAAGAGGTTACAATTTGCCAAAGAACACATCAACTGGCCTAAAGAGAAATGGAGGAACATTTTGTGGACTGATGAGAGTAAAATTGTTCTTTTTGGGTCCAAGGGCCACAGGCAGTTTGTGAGACGACCCCCAAACTCTGAATTCAAGCCACAGTACACAGTGAAGACAGTGAAGCATGGAGGTGCAAGCATCATGATATGGGCATGTTTCTCCTACTATGGTGTTGGGCCTATTTATCGCATACCAGGGATCATGGATCAGTTTGCATATGTTAAAATACTTGAAGAGGTCATGTTGCCCTATGCTGAAGAGGACATGCCCTTGAAATGGTTGTTTCAACAAGACAATGACCCAAAACACACTAGTAAACGGGCAAAGTCTTGGTTCCAAACCAACAAAATTAATGTTATGGAGTGGCCAGCCCAATCTCCAGACCTTAATCCAATTGAGAACTTGTGGGGTGATATCAAAAATGCTGTTTCTGAAGCAAAACCAAGAAATGTGAATGAATTGTGGAATGTTGTTAAAGAATCATGGAGTGGAATAACAGCTGAGAGGTGCCACAAGTTGGTTGACTCCATGCCACACAGATGTCAAGCAGTTTTAAAAAACTGTGGTCATACAACTAAATATTAGTTTAGTGATTCACAGGATTGCTAAATCCCAGAAAAAAAAATGTTTGTACAAAATAGTTTTGAGTTTGTACAGTCAAAGGTAGACACTGCTATTTTTTTGAACACACCCCTTTCAACTAATTGCCCAATTGCACAGCCTTAAGAGCGTGCATATCATGAATGCTGGGTCTTGTTTGTTTTCTGACAATCTACTGAACCTACTGGTAACTTGTTTGCCACGTAGCAATAAAAAATATACTAAAAACCTTGATTATTCTGGTTAGTCACATTGTACTGCTATTATTTTGAACAATACTGTATCTACTTAGATACGGTTCCCCCACACAAATACTGTTTGCTCAACAAAATATTGATTAAAATTTTTTTTCAATTATTTACATCAAAGTTATACTGGGAAGGGATGTGTTGCTGAGGGCTCAGTCTCAAGACCGGCTCTGGGTCGTGTTAATCATGATATTAGGGAGTGCGTTGCGTCTCTTTCTCCAGGATCCCAAATCACAAGCGTATCTCTTGATCTGACGAAACCATTGCTGAGTGCGAGGTTTGTCGGACGCACGGAAAACTAAGGCCTCGCGTCGGATGTCCAGCACCTCGAAGGTGTCTTCACAGTCGGCGTCGGCGGATACCACGCAGTTTGCCAGATGGATTGGCTCCCGTAACACAGTGAACTTCCCGCTGCTCTTGTCCTTGATGAGCACCAGTACACCGTCCTGCACCGTCTCTAAGGTCTCCAGACTCCCTTCAGTCACCGTGTCTGTATTGCGCAGGGTGCGGACCATGAGTAAACTCTGAATGTTCTGGAATTTGAGGGATTTGCTCCCCTTCTTAAGCCACTGGCCATCGGCGGGCTGCGCCAGTTGAAGTGGCCCCTCCATGATGAAGCGTGTGCTCTCTCGTGTCCAGCCCACCGTCTTCATCGACAGCTCTCTCATCTCAATGTTAATGACTTCTCGGTTCTTGCGACTGTCGCGTCGGAAAGAGCGCAAGGACCATGTGGCGGTTCCCTCCTGTTTGGTCTTCATGTTGATGTGCTCTAGATGGGACTCCACGCGGCTCTTGGCCTCTTTTAAGCGGGAGTAGTCTGGGTGACATTCGTTGGTGACCTTGCTAATGCGACTTAACAGTAATGGGTACTTGGTCACCCGCTGAAGCGGCGCCATGAGGAAAGAGCGCAGGTTCATGCGTCTGAGTGCTGTGTTGTCATTCTGGGACACGTCGAGGAATATCCTGAGGGATGTAAAGGAGTAAACTTTCATATACTTTCAACTTGAGTCACATATTGTATTGAACATTGTGAGTATACATTTTTGCTGCTGATTTAAGTATGTCATACAGTTAACTAGCTAGTTTACGAAATTATGGCTTAATAATAATTTCTAGTTATTGCGAAATAAAAACTTGATTTTGGCAACAAAAAAAGAGCACTTTACTAATTACAACCCACAGATCATAACAAACAGCAACTTTTAAAAAATTAGCCTTCCCATTTTTGCCATTATATTGTTCATTCAAACTGATTTGCAAAGGCACACGAAACAAGTGACAGGATATAACGCATGAACCAATCACCAACGAACAAAACCAGCCATGGTTCTTAATGGTGAAGCTAGTAAAATATTAAGTGCATAGTGCATGTACAATCCTGAAAGATTATATTTGAAAAGACCTACTAACTGATGCTTAACTACCTTTATTTGTAACACTGAATGAGCAATTTATATGATATATTATGTGTACCTAAGAAGCTCTTTTTCTTTCTCCAGTGTGTTGAGCATGTTGACAGATGTGGACTGCTGCAGGCAGTAGGTCTGAAACGCTGGAAGCATGTTGACAAACTCCAAGAAGATTTCCCCAATGCACACACTCTGCAGGTCCTCATCGCCCTGTGGGAAGACAGTCACAGTTTATTTTAGGTTTACCATTGCCATTACTTTTTTTGAGCAGCCATTACTTCAGTCTTGAGTGATGCATAATCATTCAGAAATCATTCTAAAATGCTGATCTGGTGCTCAAGAATCATTTCTTATTATCAGTGTTGAAAACAGAAGAAACATCGCATTCATATATATACATATCCTAAAAAAATTATGACAATGGGAAAATTGGGCCCCATGCCCCAAACAGTTGAGAACCATAGGTCTAATGATTTCCTAAAATTCCCCAGAAATCAGTAGATTCTGGAACAGACACTTTTGTCATGTTAATATAGAAATGGCCACATACTGGCTTGGCAAAAAGTCAGTCCATCACTAGCATTCGGTACCTGATCAAAAGCCTGATCGATGCTGTCCTGCAGGTGCTCTGTGAACTTGTCGTTGACATCAATGAGCTCTTGAACATTGCTGAAGACCACGGCCAGCTGCTCTGCAGTGAGCAGCCCTGCACTCTGCATGGGGCAGTAAAACTCTTCCTTGATGATGCGCAGGTCCTCTCCATAACTCGACTCAGTGTTGAGAAACTCTAGGATGGCCTCTTTGCGCTCTGTGCGTAGCTTGGAGCAGCGTTCACACATGCCTTCCTCGCGGGCCCCCTCTTTGTGTCCACAGTCGGGACAGGTCTGCTGAGCGTCCCAGGCCCTGAGGGACGGCAAGGGTCTCCTCCAGCCCCGAGCCAATCCAGGGCCGATGCCGCTGTCCACACGTTCTACCTCGGCTCCGGCACTGTGGCGGATGCGACGAGGCTCTTCCTCATCTTCACGCTCATCATTCAAGCCTACGACACCACTGTCTGCGCTCAGGCTGCTGATGGTACTCCAGCGGTGCTGTGCTGAGCGCCTCACACCCAGGCCCCTGCTCCTCTCCTCACCTCTGGGCTCCGAGCGGCCCCTGGCTGAGCCTGGCACTGATGACAAAGAACAAACAGGGTCAGCTCGCAGAATTTAATAACACTAGTTACATTCATAACATACAGATAATCCAAAAAGTCTAATAAGTTAAATGTTAGTTTTAAAATTACTTGCATCGGGCGAGTAGAGGTAAAACAAAAAGAGACCAGAAAGATGTACTTTAATATTTTAATATTTAAGAAAATACATGAAGAAAAATACATAAAGTTCTGAACTTTAAAAGATTTCCATGAATTTACCATGGCAGAGGTAGATTTACACAGAGTAAAAAAAAAGTTAAATACTCTTAGTATATACTGCAATTCGAAAGTTTGGGTTCAGTAAGATCTTTTAATGAAGTGATACAGCAATTTATTTGATAAAAAAACTATAAAATATTATTACAGTTTAAAATGCTCTTTTATTTTAATACATTTTGTTTAAAAATTTAATTTATTCCTATGAAAAAAGCCCTTACTCCAGTCTTCAGTGTCACATGAACCTTGAGAAAACATTTTAATATGTTTTTTTGCTGCTTAAACATTTCTTATTATTATCATCATTGTTGAAAACATTTGTGCTGCTCAGTTTTTCTGTAGAAACCATGATACATTTGTTGCTGTTCAAGTGAACAGCATTTATTTTTAATAATTTAGTAAAAATGTCTTTACTGGTTTTGTCGTTAATTTAATGTATCCATGCAGAGTAAAAATATTACTTTCTTTCTTAAAAAAAAAAGAATGACCCAAAACATTTGAACAGCAGCGTAAATAGCCTCTTGTTTACACTAACTGGTAAAACACCTGAGAAATGGTAAATAGAAACTGCCAAATGATCATGCTATAATAACTAAAATTACATACAGTTTATGATGATAAATCAATACTTTTTTAAATCTATACTTAAGAAAGAATATGTAAGTAAGTTCCTTTTTAAACTTCTATAACAAATTATCATGTTTGAAATAGAATAACATAACTGCTCAAAATAATAAGGACTGTAATCTATCACTATTTCATTAGTTCTACATGATTATCGAAATCCTAAAATAGCCAGAAACAGTTAAATATTGTAATATTTTGTAATCCCAATACATTTAAAAACAACAAATAATGGAAAATATCCAATATGGTGCTGATACAGTATACTGTGCACCCCTAATTTGATACTATATATGTACATGCCTTTACATCTAAAAACTGCAGTGGTGCAGAAACATAAAAGCAGTCCTCAGGGTAGAGGTCATGCATGTGACGAACCTACAGTAAGAGCCACCAGTAAGGCCAGGTTTTAGTAAAAGCAGAGTCTAGTAATAACAACTAAAGTGATACCCTTGGGTTATAGACAAGCAGGCCTAAAAAGGGTTTTTAAATGAAGTATTGTCAGTTCAAATCTAGGACACGAGTGAAGTTTACTTACAGCAAGAACTGTGAGCAAAGCTTAGTGCAGCTGAAAGAGTCTTACCACTGTCCCTGTCTCTGCGGTGAATGTGCAAGCGTGCCGCAGCAGCGATCTTCATCTCCAGCTGCTTACGCTTGGTGGCGTCTGCAGGCATGGGATCGCTGTAGTGGGGCCTCAGACGACACTCACGCTGGGCCCTCACTGACTCAGCCAGCTCATAGGCCGCGTCCGAGCTGGAGCGTCTGCAGCCCGCCCCAGAAACCTGCTGATAGGATGGAGATCTGTCAATCAACAGTGCACATGGCAGAGCACTGGTCTGAAATGTGTGTGTGTGTGTGTGTGTGTGTGTGTGAGGGGAGAGTTTAACTGTGTAAAACCTCAATGAAGGCAGATTTGATCCCTAAGCACATATGAGAATATGGAACCACTAACTGTTTCAGACATCGATCAGAGTCACTGCATTACCGTACATCCAGAGGGTGTAACATTACCAAAGCTTTTAATATATTGTGGTGGTAAGTGGAAAATTCTTTGCTGTGGCTTTTCATGCCCATTCACGGTTTATTAAAAAGTCTACTGACAGACTCCAAAGACATCAAATTCATCTCTTTTCTCAATAGAAATAATTCAGAAACCCAGTTTTCTTTTAAAACGGGCCCGTCTTATGGTTTAAAGTCACTATTAATAGGACGGTTCATACATAATTGGAAATTGGTAATCATTCTCTCAACCCCATGTTTCTCCCAAACCTGCATAACTTACTTTTTCTGTGGAATATAAAATATGACATTTTGAGAAAAGTCTCAGTGTTTTTTGTCCATAAAATGGTAGTCAATGGTAAACAAAACAGTTTAGTTACCAACATTCCTCGAAATATCTTTCATGTTACGCAGAACAAAGTCAGACCTAATTTTCCTAACCCTTCCTAATCTTATTGTTAATAACATGCCTACAGATGATATTTCTAATAAAAAAATTGGGTCCCACTTTATAATAAGTGTCCTTAAGTGCTATGTACTTAAATTTAAATTAATCATTTGGTACAATGCACTTATTCTGTACATACACTGTACTTATTTTTCAAAAATAACACCTGCACACCTGCATTTAATTAAATCAGTAATTAATTTCTGTAATTACATTTATAATTATGCTGTTGACACACCCTTAAATGCACTCATATCATCTGTCCCTCATATCCCACCTCAATAGCAGCAGAAGTGTTTTGCAGTACAATATGAGCACAATAAGTACATTGTGGTTATTTTTGACGTAAGTACATAGTAGTTAAGGCCCTTTAACATAAAGTATGACCAAAATTTGTCTTTGTATATAATATTTCATCAAAAAAACAACAACCTTGGAACAACTATTAACTACAGAGAGAAACTACAAAAAGAAATAGCTACACTCCTCACACAACTGTCCTTTTTGGCTAAAATCACCAAGATCATCTATTTGAATGATGCCTGCAAATAACTACGATTTTTAAGTGATCCAATAAAGTCTAAATTCCTTTCACTCTTAACTCTGTCACATTGTCGATATCAAATGAGTTGACTTTAAAGGCACTCAGACTGACTACATCTGCCTCAACTGACACAACTGATAACCTTTAACCTTTTAAACATCTGCAATTCCCAAACGACATTTCTAAGTCATTAATATTGTGTTTCAAATGCATCTGCTATAAACACATCTATGGCCTAAAACTCTCAAAAGGTCGCTCGACAACATTAGGTTCTCAAGTGTTAGCGATGCACAAGAAACAAGACACGGTGGCTTCAGGTGACGTACAGAATTATTAATAAGTTAGCTGTCATCTTAATTAAAGACAGAGAAATGCAGAGGCGGAAGAAGCATCTGTGCACAACAGCTGACCAATGAATCATAGGAACATTACGCATGAATGCCAGCATTCCTCGATTTCACCCTTAACCTTAAAAAACATACAGCCGGTCGTATGGCGTGAATGAATGTGGCGCAATGAAGAGCTGGCCGGCATCTCAAGCAGCAGAGAGCATCAACACACAACCTGACATAGAGTACAGAAGAAATGTAAAGCAGTTACCAACATGAAACCTGGCTCTAATCCTCCCTGCGTGTTGCTCTTAGCTGCGGCTCTGTGCGCTCCGCTGCATGTCTGCGGTCGCATCTACCGTGCAGATTCCTCTGCAACCTCAGCTTCCCATGCACCCTGATCACATTCCCGTATATGCACGACAGCCGCCGCTGTCCTCATTCATAGGTGATAATAACCAGAGGTGTGCATGAGACAGCAGCGTTCCTTACGCATTCTGTCGCCGCTTTGCCCCGTTGTCCCACGGGCTCGGTGCAAGCCTCCTCTCCGCAGGCCGATGTTGTCATGGCAACGTGGGCAGACTGATGGCTGGGCTGGGGAGCGGTGATGTCAGTGACGTCATTCTGCTCACGCGACAATCGCACGGAAGTCTCGGCTGCAATCTCTGCACTGCAGCTGGAGCAGCGAGGGAGAGAGAACACAAAGGGAGGAAAATAGGAGTGTTAAATTGGAATTACAAGTCCTGATTCTCTGCTCCTTCACGTGCCGTGCTGTAAACCCCCATCCCCCTAGAGAGGACCGGTGCCCCCCAGACCAGAGGGGCTCACGGAGGACAGCAATTAGACACATCAATTCACATTAAAACCTGAACTCTTCACTGCAGGGCTCTGAATCGGAAACAAGCTAAATCAATCTTTTAGATTTCTTTGTGTGTGTGTTAAGTAGAAAAGGAGCTTATGTATCCATGGATGAGTAAATAACAGCACATAACAGACAGGCAAACTTTGGTGTAGTTTTTGTTGTTTTAAGTCATCTGGTCTTAAGTCATTTCAAGTCTTCTGGTCATTCTCACTGTGCACTCAATATGCTATTAGATTAACAAATGGGGTAAAAAAATATTATCTTATATTATTTTGCTTTAAAGGCAAATGTAGGGTAAATGTAACAGTTTGGGGTAAGTACATTTTTATTTTTGAAATAAATTATTACTTGTATTTAGCTAGGATGCATTAAATTAAAGTGACATTTATAATATTACAGAAGATTGCAGTTTCAAATAAATGCTGATCTTTTGTACTTTCTGTTCATTAAAGAAGCCTGAAATGTATTGCGGCTTCCACAAAAATATCGTTTTCAACATTGATAATAATACGAAATGTTGCTTGAATACCAAATCAGTATATTAGAATAATTTCTGAATGATCATATGACTGGAGAAATGACCACTGAAAATTCAACTGTGGCATCTATAAAAAAAAAAAAAAAAAAAAAAAAAAATTATATATATATATATATATATATATATATATATATATATATATATATATATATATATATATATATATATATATATATTAAAATAGTAATTGGTTTCATTATTTGAATATTTTTATTAGATTTTTGATCAAATAAATGCAATTTTGGGGTGCAAAGACACTCTAAAACAACATTACTGTTCTCAAACATTTAAATGGTACTGAATCTTATTTTAACTTACTTGCCTTTTTTTTGGACAGGACAGTATAGAGTAAGGAAACAGGAACAGGAGTTCTGTATAGAGTAAAGTATACTATATAGAGTAAGGAAACAGTAAAGCATTGGGTGGAGAGAGACAGAAGCAGGATCATGACACGGGATTCAAACTAGGGTCGCTGCGAGTGCAGTTGCGCTGTATGTCGGTGCACTAACGACAAGGCACCGATAAAGTATCTTACTTTAAAGATATTTAGATATTTTACTGGAAAACAAGTAAAAAATGTGAAAAGGACCCCCCCTTTTTTTTTTGCAGTGTATAAAATCAAAGACATTATTTTAAAATGTAACATTTGTGGATGAATGCTGATGGCTGTGCATTTAGTGTTGAATAAACAGACTTTTAAATATACTAATCAGCTGTTTGTCCCAGCCATTGTTCATATACAGACGTCCCTTAGGACTAAAAAAGGTTTTTTTTTGAGTGATCTGTTATAAGGTCTTAATTGCCTCTTCCACATCATTTCCATGTCCTTTGATGCTTTAGTTCCTCAGAATCTGAAAGCTTCGCTCATCACTGTCATGGACGCCATCTGAGAATATTGCTGACAGCACAGCCATGAGCTCTGATGCATTCAAAAGAAAACACAAAGACAAAAGAAGCCATGACATCTCACTAGGAAAAGGAGAATCACAAAATGCTGATGTTAATACCTGGTGCGCATCGAATAGCATTTTTCATTTCAACAATAAAATGCGCAAGAGTTCATTCACAAACCTGTAGCCGTGAACTGCCAGTAATTAATACAACGCACTTAAAGTGGCAATAAAACCAATGTCTTTCACACGTGAAAGAAACTGTCATTAAAGCACTGCAGATATATTATGTGTCATTTCAGGAGTCCTGTCTGTGGCCATTAATTGCATTTTTGGTTTATTAAGATAAATAAAGGTGCATAAAAACTCGTATTCCAATGTACTGACAGGTTTATATAATAGCACTTTTATGATAATGTTCTATTATTTATTTAAAGGTCTTGTCCACCTATACTAACTCAACTCCTCATCAAAAAAAAAATCATATCAGGACAATAAGCTCTCTTGAAATGTGCTCATCCATTCAAGGCAATACAATAAAGTGACTGTAAGCTTAAATAAGAACATTGCTTTGTGACTTGTTCTTTTTTCTTCTATCAAGCAGACAATAAAAGAAAATAACTACATATAAGTTTCATAAAAAAAGACCTGGAAGCCTCGGGCTGCTCTGTAGTAAATGAATACCCTCACTTGAGGCACTACGGGACAGCTGGGATATTGGATGTTATATTTAGATGCTTCACAGCCTGGATTGAACTCCTGTCCTGGAGGAACATAACAGTAGAGAAAGGCTCTGTAATGTCGAAAAGCTTCTGACGCACCAGCAGTTAAGCTCTCTACTATGTCTGGAGCAAAAGCGCCTGAAGGAAAATCTATACAGATTTATGCATCCATGCTAAATTTGAGAAGACTGTCAGGGCCAGAGTTATGTGCTGTTATGTTATTCAAATTCCTGTCCAGTTCGCATATTTTAGGCTTGTGTGAAATTTGTGTGTTCAAATCTTGCTGTTGGTGGAAAGGTGTGAACCAGACAACTCAGACAAGACAAGAATCCATATAATACAGTTACTGCCTAAGTGAATCAAAGGGGAATTGATGGGGCTTGTTGCTATATAGTATCCAATTCCTATTTTTCATTGTTGCTACTGCAAAAATCTGGTTCTTTATCTCTGTTTTCCAGTAATAAAGTGTATCAATAAAACAAAATACATTTCCTTAAAGCTTTAACAAAATTAAAAAATATAAAAACAAAAAAAATGCATTTGCAATTTAGTTTTTTAGGAATTTTTTTTTTGTTGTTGTTTTAATTTTGTACTGGAAAACAAGGGCAGGATGATTAGGACAGGATATTAAATAGCATTTGGAATAGCCATGTTTTCCATTCTTAATATAGATAAACCTGCTAATCACCATATAATATGCCACTATATGCAAATATCACATCTGCTACTGTGTACTTGGCATAAATGAAGACATTAAGAGTCACATCAATGATAGTACATTCACTCTGTTTCTCTGTATACAAGCTGTGCAGAGATTCTGGAATAAATCAATAACACAAATACTGATGCAAACGATACTTGAGCTGCTGTGGGATTTATTTTCACAGTTAACAAGCAAACCTGATTACCATGAGATACACTGATCCAGATGATGTCCATTTTCCTCATTCAACCGCTGAATGATTGGGATGCACAATAACAATGTGGTATCAAAATATTGACTTATAGAGATTCTTTTATTAATTGGTAATGGTTAATATCGGATATATACTGATTTATATTTAATATATGCCTCTATTTTTACATTTAAATTCCCTTTTCCATTATCCACTGACACTTAAAAACACAAACAATTTAAGAACACCGCAATGTTAAATCTTTAGCATATTAATTTCTTTTATTTTGTTTGTTACATTTTAATATTGTGGTACCTTAAACCACTTAAAAATATTGATTTACATTTTTCTTTTATTTATAATTAATTATAAAAATACAAATGAATTTTGATGTCCAACATTCGTCCGTTGTCAGCCCAATTTGAATATCATGGGAGACCCGGATTTAAATTCACCTTATTCTCTCACTACTTCCATAGGTACTATGCCCATCAACTCACCTTTTTTTAATAAGGTCCAGGGCAGATCCCAGTAAGCCATCCCTCATTTTGTAGATTTTGGCTCCATAGCTGGAAAGGTCTGTTCCGTCCAGAAGGATTGCCGGGCAGCAGCTGGATGGGCCATCACCACTCTCCCTGCGGGGCGGGAAGGGGAGAACAGCTACATCTGTGGCCCCAGGGCCTGCTGGGCCCTTTGTCTCCTTGCCTCTTCCTGTAGCAGCTTGAGGGTGTAATGGAGAGCGAGCCACTGGGCCTGTGCAGATGGGTCCTCCTGGGACCTCTGCGGTGGAACTGGGCTCAGACATCTCCGCTTCGCAGTGGTTCGAATCCAGAGCTGTGTTGATGTCAATGTCTCTCCTTTCAGCACATTGCATTTCCTCTGTCTGTATTCTTTCCTCTCTATGCTTGTCGTTACTCTCCATTTCAGAGGACCTGTGGTTTTTAATGGCCTCCTTTTGTCTCATTCTCTTAAACTCCTCAAATGTAGGTATGTGCAAGCGGCCTATCGGGGGTCTTTTCCTCTCAGGGGTTGACTGGGTGGAGTTAGTGCAGATGGGATCTGCCGTATGAGCTTTACTCATGGTACTAGACTCCTGTCTAGAGTTCAGTGCCAAGTTAGGGGTGCTTCGTTGCCTTCGGAGCTGCAGCCGTCGGAGTGCTTCCTGTTTGATCTCCTCGGGACTGGTGATCCGACGGGCACTTAACTCCTGCTGTCCATTCCTGTGCAATGATGGCCGAACCGCTACATCCTGATCACATGGATACAGCGGAGAAGGTGCATTACCAAGCACAGGACGCAAGGGCTTGTGAGGCTCCATCACACGTGTGCTCTGGAGCCGCAGCTTGTCTCGAAGACCCTTCCGAGCATTTCCGTTCATGCTCCAGTCCTCAACCGCAGGTAAAAGCCATTGTGGGAAGAGCGGTATATCCTTCCTCACCACTCCTCGGCGGCCATAGATCGCCATGCCGTCATGGGAAGGCATTAAGCCGTAAACCTGTGGTTCCTGAGGAGGTCCGTCGTACCAGTGGCTGCTTGAAGTGCAGTGAAGTATTAACTCACTGTCCACAATTCTGTAAGGATATGCATTGGGATCTGACACGGCAGCCCAGTGCAGGTTTTCCAGGCTGCGGTAAAGCCGGGTGCCACCGGTGTTCACGCAGCCCTGTGTAAAGCGCATCGCCCCGTAGCCAGACTGGCCATCAGGCTGTTTAAGGGGATGCATACTGCTGGTGGAGCAGTAGACCCCCAGGTTGCTGAGCAGGCCATTGTTGTTGTTGCAGTGGCCCGGAGCTACATCCTGGGCTGGGAAGGGGGGCACGCCATGATGAGGGTAAGCAGACAGTGGGGAGCTGAGAACGGACAGGTCCATGCTGCAGCCTGCAGGAGAGCCTGCTGGGGAGTAATCACATTGTGGGGCTTTCACATCCGGCATGGCCACAGAAAACACTGCCATATTCCAGAAAGGCGCATTGGGATCACAGCCCTGCAGAAATGCACAGACAAGGCTTTGAAATAATGTCGGTAGAACAATTTTATATGTTTGAACATCAGTAATTCTAACAATATTTGGTAACACTTTAGTATAGGGAGTAGGGACCAATTCTCACTATTAACTATTTGCTTATTAACATGCCTACTATTAACATATTGGTTTTTCATTAATACTTGCAAAGCATTTATTCTGCTTGACCATATTCTAAATCCCTAATCCTATTAGTAAGCAGCAAATTAAGAGATTATTGAGGCAAAAGTCATAGTTAATGGTAAATAGCAAAGAATGGTTAATATTTAATGGTTAATAGTTAATGGTTAATAGCGAGATTTAGAACTTAAATAAAGTGTGACCCAACATTCTAATTAGAAAAATATACATTATTACTAGGGGTGTGATCCTATGTGTCTCACGAGGCGAGAAGGTGATGATATCCTCATGCAGACCTTTTAGATCTATTTTACATTACACTGGCCCTTTCAACAGTGGTATTATATAAGATATTATGTTCACATTAGGAAAGTGGCCGCATGAAAGGTGGGAAAATTACGCAGTGTAGTCTTTATCCAGTCATAAAAACAGAATTCACAATTTAACACGGAATGTCACGGGATTTGTCACATTTTGAATTAATTAATCAAAAGTATGTCATTACATTTAAATCAAATAAACATATGGACTAGTATCTGTAAATATAAAGCTGCAAAAGTTGATTTAAATATGAATCATGTATATTCAGCCGGTCTCTGTTAATGAAGGGCGCAGGCGAACAGTTTCATTTGCTACACACACACTGAAGCACGCGTGATGTATACTACTATACTACTAAATTTAAACAAACGTAATCTTTTATTTTAATCACACTAGATTTCTTACATGTTTAATTGTGGTAGTAAATCCCCTTTATTTGGCAAAAATATAAATTTTAAAAGATAAATGATGAAATTAATGTTTTATGCCTTCATTTAATAACCAGAAAAATGTAAATACACAACACAGAATTCCTGAGGGAAAAAAAAATCATAAGGCTACTTTAAGAAACGATAAAATTAATAAATTAAGTTGTTTTATGCATTCAAATAGTTAGACATGCTAAAACAGAATTTAGTAACAATAAAGAATCTGAATAATATCATAAAATTTCATAGGGCTCTAAACGTGATTTTTGTTAAATGCTTAATAAATTGATGTGAAAATGTATAAGTTTCATTATTTTAATTAATTAGACTTAACTACTAAAAAGGAGTTGAGAAAAATTTATACCGAAAAAAAAAAAACAATCCAGAAAAATTTCAACGAAAAAATAAAGGAATTTGGGAAAAAATAAAATGAAATATAGGGGGAAAAAATTGATTTCGTATCCCTCAGCCTTGCCACGTCCCCCAGTTTGGGAACCACTGCTTTATTTGTTTTAAATGAATACATTAATTGTGTTTATTATATATATATATATATATATATATATATATATATATATATATGGAAAAACTTGACTGACTGCATCACTTCCACTTTAAAAGGATATTGGTGTTGTTAATTTTTATTTATACTATTTATAATTTTGTGCAATTACTTGTCTGTCAGTTGAGTTTGTAACAAAACCTTTTGCAGTGTTTATACCTGCATAAAATGTATTAAAATAGATTTTTGCATTTTTGCAATAAAAAACAATTTTCCCTTATATATTTCATCATTGAGGGTTTCTTTAAAAAATTATAGTTTAGCATTTTGAAAGATGTTATTTAACTTTTCTTACACAGCATAAATGGGTCTTTATTTTTTTATAATTGACTGCTGTGATAAAAATATATATAAAAAACTAATTAAACTGGCATACAGTTTCTTCATGGTTTGGCCAAAAAATATATAAATAAATAAATAAATAAATAAATAATCAAAATATGTAAGAAATATATTCCACTAATAATCCTTGGGCATATGTAAGCAACTGAGGATTTTAAAATACCAGATAAAATCTAAAATTAACTCAGGCTCAAAATTAATCATGAGGATGTGCTTCGGAGGATTAGTGCAGATGATTCCGAGAATGCAAAATTACTTCCTTGAAACATTGACCGTATGTAACATTTGCTTGTTATGCTAATGGCTTGTATGTAAGGGATTCAGTTGCTCACTTGTATAAGCAGCAACCCCACAGACTGACTTCACTAACCCAATAAAAGTGCACTAAAATGGTGCAAAAATGAAATTCACCCACTACACTGTAAAATATACTGGGTTAAATATGGACAAACCCAGCATTTAGGTTGTTTTCAGCCCATGGTTGGGTTTTATCAGCCCATGATTTATATAATCAAATTCATATTCTAAAAATAGCTTGTTCTTTTTCACAAATCAAATGGTGGGGGGGTGGGAGAATGGAGGATTATGTCGGGAATTAAATACATTAAACCGAGAGGGAGGAAAATCAGAAGGGACAGTAATGAAGAGAGCCACAACACTCGCCCGGGGCTCTTATTCCACTAATCAGATGAGAACCGTGGATTAGCAAGGAGAGCGCTTCTCTTTCAGTAATTAGTACAAATTGCCTTGCTTTGGGCCGTATTAATATCCAGCCATAATCTACAACAGAAATCAGGGTCAAGCCAGGAGTTACAAAAGAACATGTCACAATAATTCCGGGCAGCAGAGTCAGGACAAATCCATCTAGATGAATATTCATCTTCTTCACATTGCCTGTCAGAGAACAACAATGGCGTTGCGATTAGATTGAAAAAGGCGGGAAACCAGCGATTTTAGGTGGGGGAAGCCCAGCACGTTCAGGTGTTCAATTAACGTTTGGAGCAATTTAATTAAAATGGAGCTATTGAAGCCCCTCTGGTATTATCAAGCTAATTTCAACGCTCCATTTAGGAGATAAGAAGATTGAAAGCCCCCTTGTTTTTTATGAATTGTACAGTGGAGCGCTCGAGAGGATTTATCTCGACTAGACTCACTGTCTCAATAGCTCTGCCAGTGTTTTCTTTCGCTTGCGCTTGAAAACTGCTGACGTGTGAATAAACAGTCAATTAACATAAGGAGCTTGTTTAATGAGCATGTGGCACAGGATCAGCTCACGCCGGGCCCACTATGTCCTCTCTGTGTGTGACAGACAGGCAGATGCTCCGTTTCCTATTTGAGCACAATTATTACAGACTCAAGAAAGCCAGAGCAGACAGTCCTTAACTGAGGCAAGAGCTTCATATCAAGCCAAAATACTAGAGATTCAATGACACTCAAACTTGAGGATTCATGGCAAACTAATCAGGTTCCCTGATTGATTTTACATTATGTACTTTATATATCTGGACTATATGGCTATACTTATATCTGCAGGTCCCTGCTAGAAATTGTGTATGTGCAATGTTGGTCTTTTGTTGTGTAAGTCATAAAACTTACCCCATTTTATTCAACTCTGTGCGTGCACCTTTACTCGGCTTGCTTTAGGCTCTCGTTCACAGGCTCTGAGCCAACAGAATCTCTTTTGGTTTGGATTAGAGGTAGACAAACCATCCACAACGCCAGACTGCTGAGACCTCAAGCACAGGCAGCTACAAAAGAAGAGAAAAACATCAATACAGATGTCCAAAAATACTACAAATCAATTTCTGGAACAAACAAAGATCCTGTAGTATTTCTAAGGATTTTGTCTTTCTGTTTTCTCTGAGAAAAAATGCACTCGCTTTGACTGAGGAAATTTTGTTAAGAAGATATACACTGAATAAAACATTCATCATTGGGGTTTCCTCTTTATACACACACACACACAAAAAAATATTTAAAAAAGAAATTATATAGAGATTATTAAAAATATTATAAAAACGTAATAATTTTCTAGCCTTCTAAGAAAGGTCTAAATATTTTCGTGAAGAAATCAATTATAATAACAATAAAAATGATAGTTTATAATATTTATAAACGAATATTAATGCAACAAACTCAAAATATTCCAAATTGCTTGTACTTCGACCTCCTGTGATTTGAGACTTGTTGGCTTTCCAGTTTTATCTCCCCTCGCCTCAATATCAGCCGGAGACCTTCTGGAAATAGTTCCAGTTGTGATAGTTGCATGTCAGGGAATGTAGTTTCAGTGATTTCTCATTACTGAGGAAGACACAGCTCGACCTCCACCAGGACGGAGTCAGGCTTCAGTCAATAAACACGTTCAGTTTCTATTCTCTTTTACTCCATCATACTAATCGCAAGAGCCCTTGGTGTTTGACGAATGTCTGTCAGTATGTGGTCCAGCTGCTCACTAACACGTCTCAGAGTAACAAAACACTGAGGATTACAGCGAACAGCCAAATAAGAAGAGGCACCTTTAGAGTTGTCCTTGTCTTATGCATGCACAAACATGATTTATACAAGTATGATTTATAACTAAATGACTCTTATGAGCGGTTCTTTTAATGAATTGTTCAAATTCTTCTCTGAATAAACTCACTAATAGATAGATGAAAGCCAACACACAAATACACACTAAACACCTTTGTATAAAGAAGTGGCAATGCCTCATTATCACCTCATTTTGTCAATTCCACCCAGTTCAATCCCTTGATAAGGAAAAAAAACTAAAGAACTGTATCCACATCTATTCACTGCAGGTGCTTCTTACACTTCCTACACCTGCAAATGTGGAGTTTGAATTATTTTCCACTGAGCCGCTGCTGTAGTAAGGCTGCACATTGATCTATGAAGCCGGCTCCATAGGGAATCAAAGACTAAAAGGTCATATATTGATCATATCTGCAGGTTTGTGTGATAGCACAGCAGGGGTTTTTCTAGGTTTAGGGAGGAGAAAGACATGCAGCTCAGATGGAGATTCACAGTATGATTATTCTGCAGAAGACTGGCCGTTGAGATTGATCTATTTCATCTGAGGTCACAATGGCCACAGTGGCAGATATCAACCTATTTCTAAACACTGGATTTGTGCTTCCACGAAAAGGATTTCCAAGCTGCTTCCAGGAGAAATTTCAGTGAAAGAGGGGGTCATATAAGTATACAGGTTAAATCTGCATTTTTGAGATGAATATACAGTAAGCTTTAGTTGAAATGGAGATGGTTTACGCCACCGGATGTGCCCGGATTAGTACCTGTTAGCGATTTTGCCTAATCCATCTGATCCTGTGGAAAGCTGATATGCGGGAAAGCTCAGGAAGCTCCAATAGCTATTGATCATTAGCTGCTTATCTCCAGTATCTTGCAGTAAGTCGACTAAAGGCTATATTTACAGTCACATTATCCATATTAGGATTTATGTTGTAAATCCTAAATGTGAATGAACTTGTAATGTATGATTTATAGGGATGTGATGATTGATACAAATATGCGATGATTCAAATCGGTTGAGATGTTAAATAAATCGAGATACAGTTGGGGTGTGAGTTGAATGTGTCTTTAGAAAAGTCTATCTGGACTTTTAATCTTGCTTCTATGATGTATATTTATGTAGCAGCACTGCTTTGTTTACAGTGGCAACCAAGGAAACACTATATTGCTGCTGTTCCATAAGCGCCACCTGCTGTCAGAGAATGATATTTCATTTCTCATTCTGGTTTTGCTGTCAATTTTAAAAAATATAGTTTAATTTAGATAGAAAACTGTTCATGCTGCATGCTTGGATTGTGATTGAAATACAGTGGTTGCTTCTAATTTTAAATGAAAGAGCAAAGGCAAATTCTTAGTTTTGTTTATATAAAGATATCTCTTTAATTTAAATGATGTATTTATTGTATTGATTTGTGGTTTGTTATATTATAATTTCACAAAGAATTGTGCATCATTTTGTCCAAGCAATAATAAACGGACACCTTTCCATTTATACTATAATTTTTAATCTTATTATGTTAAAAAAAAAAATAATAATAATAATAATTGTGGTATGGTAAAAAATAAAAAGGTATCATGAAATCAGTATAGTGAATCATATCATGAGTTGAGTGACACACATTATACATACATTTTTGAACACAGAATCTTAAATTTTATATAATTCTTTTTAATGTTTTATTTTTTATTATTATTTTTTTTTTGAACGCAGGATGCTTGAATACTATTCTTTGTCAATTTATTTAGCTAGTGGAATGGCATTAATACACTTAAGTGTCTTTTGAGCCCAAACACCTTTCTGGTCACTCTAAAGCCTGAATGATGCTTCATAGCATTGTTCTATCTTCTCTATCTGAGACGGGTGAAGTAGTCACAGGTGATGTAGTTACAGTAGAAGTGAGTGCTGTATAATCAGAAGCAGAACCGAAGATCTTCTCTATTACCTGTCAGCAGAGCACCGCACTCATTCTGACAAGAACAGCCGAGACAGAGCTGGGTTACGGCTCTTCAAAGTAAGAAGAGACGGCATCAAAACACGTTAGAGTGAGGCTCAGGAGAGGTGAAGACTCAAGTACCAGCATTTCTCAGTTAATTATGCTTCAACTCTGCCATGACAAAATATACTGTCTACCACATCTGCAATATCTGAGCTATATAAAAAGCAATAGTTTGTTACATACAGTAATCACACGTATGCAGGGTGCCCAAGGTGAATACCGTAAATCATGCAGATAAAAAAGGAAAAAAAAAAACTTGACAGTTATATTATAGAGGGTTTGTCTTTTCCTGTAGCTCAAGATTGTTTAGTGAATATTTTATGCTTGCGTAGTGTTAACTGAGCCCATGAATAATGCATTTGGTAGATTGTTAGTTTTTCCATAAACACATTAGTGTACATACTATTCTTAAATGAGCTGCTCTTTGGTAATAATGATTGCAGGCTTGACATGCTAGTAACTGGTTCATATTATAAAGCTGTACTGAAGTCATTGCCATCAGTAATTGGTGCACAGAGATGTCATGATCTTGCTTGTAAATCATTATATATCTGGCCAACTATAGACATTGTCTCAAATAACTAGCACAGATCATGTCATTCTAGCCAGCAACAACACAAAGGCCATTTACAGAGCTTGCATTTCCAAGAGAAGCACACATCAATATGGCAATGGATCAATGTCTGCCGGTCATCTCGTTGGTGGATGTGTTTAATTAATGACCAAGCTGCCACATGCAATATCATTATTGCATGGTTTCATCCTGTAAATTGAAATATGATAGAAATCATATTAATTGAAGTGCCACTTAACCCAATTCATCAGTAAATTCGCTTCCTAAGCTTTAAATGCTTCATATGAGGGCAAATATGCTTATCATACAAATATCCCCATTCTAATAAGATAAGGCCACTGCTTACATAATTCATAATGAGCCACAGACCAGGATAAGGATCCTCTTTCATGATGCATTGACGCTTTGTGTGATGTAACCCTGCCGTTTGTTGATTTTTGCCTTGAGAAGCAGAGGGAAATGAAGCAAGATGATAACTGTCTTTCAGACTGATGAATCAATGCTCTGCAGCTCCTCACAAGGAACCCCCCCCCCCTCTTCCTGATATAGATAAGTCACATGAACATGATACCGCAGCTCTGAAAGATAAAGTCTGTAGTTATGGATAAAGTGTCAACAGTAGTCGGTACTGCCTTTAGAAACTGTGTGTGTCAGTCAGGGAGAAACAATTATCTATTGCTGAGAAATCGTGCAAACTGGATGAGTATTGGAAACATGGTTTACTGTATATCAGAGTGTGATACATAAACTCCTTTGATGAAGAAAAACTTTTTCATCAAAAAAAAGGTTTTTATTTCAGTAACAAAAATTACAATGAATTCTGGATTTAGTATAATTTAAATAACATAATGCATGAATATGGTTATCAATTACTATAACTGATGTTAAAGGTATAAAGTTGACATCAAATGTGTCTTCAAAAAATGAATGTTTTTCATTTGAATAAAAATACAGTAAAAAAAATTAATATTGTGAAATATAAAATAACTGTTTTCTATTCAAATATATTTTAAATTGTAATTTAATCATGTGGTTTCAAATCTGAATTTTCAGCAGTCATTACTCCAGGGTAACACTTTAGAATAAGGTTCCATTAGTTAATGTTAGTTAACTACTTTCGTTAACATGAACTAAGCAAGAACAATCCTTCTACAGCATTTATAAGTCTTAGTTAATGTTAATTTCAACATTTACTAATGCATTATTTAAATCAAAAGTTGTGCTTGTTAACATTAGTTAATGCACTGTGAATTACCATGAACTAACAATGAATAACTATATTTTCATTAACTAACATTAACGAAGATGAATAAATACAGTAATAAATGTATTATTCATTGTTTGTTTGTTCATTAATACATTAACTAACATTAACTAATGGAACCTTATTCTAAAGTGTTACCCTCCAGTCTTTAGTGTCACAATACTTCAAAAAAATCTTTCTAATATGCTGATCTGAAGCTCAAGAAACATTTTAGTAAACTCGTAGAGATGGTTTTTAAAAGCAGATAGACTATTGGTTGTCGTGTAGTCAGCCAAGGGCTCTTCATCTTCATTACTCCTAAGTGCGACTCTTGTTTGTGTTTTCATTGGATAATGCCACCAGAATCTCTGGCAACAGTAACAATAACAAAACCAACCTACGAACCTGCCGACTTCACACTTATTAACCTCCTGAGGGAAGGAGAGAGTGCTATGGATCCAGTGTGAAATACTGTGAAGATAACAAGAGAAAACTGTGCCAAGGACAGAGAGGGATGGGATAGGACAGGACAGGACAGGACAGGAAGGAGTGATTGATAGGTGAGAGCAGAAAGCCTGATAAAAGGTTTAGGTGTGGAGAGGAGACACAAGCGATGAGAGATGAGTGGTTGAGCAAACATGAGAGAGAGGTGGAGAGACAGAGAATACTGCTGTAAGAAGCAGATGGCCCTTTAGCAGAGAGAGACAGAGATATGGGCTAAACAGAAAATGATAATATCATGGAATCACTGAAAGCTCTCATTTCTCTCACTGCTGTCTGCACTACACTGTCCTGGACATCACAACTTTTACCTTATTCATTTTACCTTGAGAAAATAGAAATGAAAAGCCAAGAACACAACACTACAAGAGCATTAAACTTCATTGAAATATTTGGTCACACTTTATTTTAAAGGGTTAGTTCACCCAAAAATGAAAATAAGCCTGTTTGTTACTCATCCTCAAAGCGTCCTAGGTGTTTGTGACTTTCTCCTTTCAGACAAATTCAATCGGAGTTATAATAACAACTTTTTTGGTCCCTCCAAGCCTTTCAATGGATGGGGGTAGACAGGTGTTGGTTGTCAACAGATCAGAAGACGTGAAATAAAGTGTGCGCATCTGTAATAAAACATCCCTCACACTGCTCCGGGGGGTGAATAAAATCCATTCATTTTTGTAAGATGGATATCCATATTTCAAACGAAATAAAGACTTTTTTCTCACTTCCACTGACTGTCGTACGCAGAAGATGTTCAGGCAGATGATGTAGGACGTATGTGTTGTGTGTGCGCCTCTGAGAAATGCAGGAGCAAAGGGAACAAAGTTTCCTTACTTTAGCAAAGGAAAACCAGTCTTCTCTTGGCCTATATCAAAATCTTCTCACATTTTTCTTTACAAAAACCCATGGATTCACTACAGGAGGCCTTTTTATTCACCCCTGGAGTCATGTGAGGGATGTTTTATTGCGTATGCGTGCACTGTATTTGTTGACAACCAACACCTGCTTACCCCCATTGAAAGGCTTGGAGGGACCAGGACAAATTTGTATATAATTCCAATTGGATTTGTCTGAGAGAATAAAGTCACATACACCTAGGATGCTTTGAGGGTTAGTAAAACACAAGCTAATTGTCATTTCAGGTTCAGTTCTTGCTATTAACAAATTTACATTTGTATACTACCTTTCAAAGATTTTGGAGTCAATAGGTTTTTATTTTTTATTTTTTCTTCAGTCTTCAGATCCAATAAATTATTCTTATATGCTGATTTGGTGTTCAAGAAACATTTATCATTATTATCAGTGTTCAAAACAGTGGTGCTGCCATATGTTTTTATTTACTCTAAGAACAGCGTTTAAAAAATATATAAATATTTTATAAGATTAACATGGCTGTAAACAGAGCAACCATGCACTGCCCAGTCAATACAGCAATCTAAACTACATCATGGGCTTTGGGATTAAATAGATGATAGATATTAACAGCATCATGCTCCTCCTCCAGTAGAGCAAGACTGCTGGATGTCCTCAAGAGCTCCCTGTGGCTGTTATATTTCAACAGCTCCAAACAAACCCTAATAACCATCCATTGGGAGAACATCATAAGACCCACACAACTCTGTCCTAAGGCTCCCTTCCACACAAACACACACTCACACACACATCAGCTCCTTTGTAGTTCTTTGTGAATGAAGAAGGGATCAAAGCAGAGGATCTCTACGCGAAGGCGCCCCTACCTCCGTCAGAACCACTTGGCCGGTAATGGGATTTCATCGGGGGGTGATGAGGTGAGAGTATGATAGGACAGATGGGGGGAGGAACACAAGAGGGGCAGCAATTGATCAGGTGACATCTCCACTTACTGTACGCTGATATACCTTTCACAGGAAAATGTCCGATCCATCTGGGTAAGATGCACACTGGGTACATTCATCTCCATTTCAAAGTGGAACCATTTGAATGAGACCGCAGCCCACAGTTCCAGCAACAGGATACAAGAACTTTCAACAAAAGCCTCCATTAAGAAAACCCAGCATGGAATAAAAAAAATGTAGTGATGATATTAATGAGTTCTCAATCAAAACCACAATGTAAACCTCATATCAGATTTTTCAACCTATAATGAGATCGTTGCAAATGAAATCCTGTTTTACTGCCGTTCCCTTGAGCTATTCAGTATAATTATTCCAAACATTCATCACGCATGAACAACGGCAGTTCAATGCCAATGCCCCACATACTTTGCAACATAACTGTCTCCTCCTGCTGATAACAAAACCATATTCTGGCAGCTCACATACCAGACCGATGCTTAGTGATCTGCAGTGACATAAATGTGAACCTTGCCTCAAACTATTTAGGTCCAGATAGTCTGAGGCAAATTATGTCCTATAGAACAAGACAATGATTGAAACAGATTCATTTTTATTGGATATTTCTCTCAAAAATAAACCTTCTGTCATTATTTATGTATGCTTATTCTTCATCTGAATTGTCAGAAAAAAGTTAAAATTTTAACTTTAGGACCAACAGCTTGTCACTGAGTCAGTATCATCACATGTACTTATAGTGTACTTGCAGTGTATTTATATAAGAAAGATCTGGTAATACAAGGTAATTAAAGGTACATGGGGTAGGGTTAGGTTTAGGGGTAGGTTCAGGGTTAGTACCAAGTTATTGTAATTACTATAATAAATACAAGAGGAACAGGACTGTAAAATAAAGTGCTACCGTAGTATTATAGTAGTATTATTTTAGAGTAGTATTATGTGCACCCTTAAAGTACTAATATGAACCTTTAGGGGTACTGACCTCCATCTGATAGTCACTTTACAATCCCATGAGGCCATGGGATATGAGTTATGTTTGGCAGTGAAGTGAAGCAACCGACACTGGTGCCAACATAACAAATGTAGCACTTCTGGATTAGTTTTATACTACACACAATCCTACTATACAGAACATCATTTCTGAACAGTTGTGAGGTAATTACTTATTGCAAAGAACTGTTGTACACCTAAAACATTTTTTGCACAAATGTAGACTTTCTTCCATAAAATACAAAAAGGAAAATGTCACAGAATGCCCAAGTTGCTCTTTTCCATACAATGACAGTGGATGGTAATCAGACAGCTAAGGTCACTGCCATAAACAACTTATTTTGAGTAAATGAGGACAGTTTTATTTTATTTCTTTAAATGACACGCCTACTTCAGGAAAAAGATCATCAGATTCCCACTCAAGCGTTCTGCTCTACAGAGATGATGTTATCCTCTGATGAATACTTTGCAAACCTGCAGGTGTCACATCAATTTATTTTCCAATTTCCTGTCTGCTGAGATACCCTCTCTCTTTCTATCTCTCTACTGTCCGACTAGATGAAATATTGAGGGCTTTTTCTGCAGAGCAGCAAACTGGCCCTATTTTACCCCATGTGCACCAGACACTGAGGCGATCGTCTTGAACATCCGGCTCAAGTTCTGTAGTGCTCTGTGGCCCCACAACAACACACAATAAATCAATGAAGCATTTCATTAGAGCAGACGGCTACCTCTTCAGCGAGCCGGTGCCCTGTGTATTGTAAAGGTGCACAGCGGCAGACCAGGTCAGACTGAAAGCTAGAACGCCGGTGTTGTCACAACCAAACAGCCTGACCCCTTACTCCCTTCATCACGACGACCCGTCAAGAGGTCAGTGAGGCATGACAACCACACAACAGAAGGATCGTGTGACAGCGCAGCCAGTATAAATGTATTCAGCACTTCTCTCCCTCCCTCCAGAGGTCTATCCTCCGCTTCAGATCTGTCCAATGTCAGGAGCAGAACTATGCAAATGATATTCACAGTGTTCCCTTGTACTGTTCACCGATGGCTGCTCTGCATATTCCAAACTGGAAATTTCCTCAGGTGGGATTTCACTCAAAACCCAATCCATACATAATAAATAAACTGCATATTTTAGTTTTTATTAAACAACTAATAAGAAAAAGATGCAATCTAGTGTATCCACTGATCTAAATTATTTCCTGGCAGAAAACAAATGTTCATTAATTTCTCCACAAATCATCCCATTCAACAGGCACAACATAAGAGCTTTTTAGAGCATAAGCCAGTGGCAAAATGATTATATTACAAGTGAAAATCCTCCCCAATCTCCTTCTAAAGTTCCATACCTCTTTCTCGTGCAGAAACATCAGGAAGGGGACGAGAAGGCAGAGCGTGTCAGCAGAATCAGCAGTGCGCACGCAGCAGTCTATTCCACTCTGATGTGATAGCAGCATGTGAGCTGCTTTAGCTCTCTCAGCTATTGTTACAGCCGCCAGCTCCGCACTGAGCATGCTCCAAACACCCATCCACTCACCGTTGGCATGGGAACCACTCAAGCACAGACCTCACTAAAAAGGACCTCCCTGATATTCACTCTCTCGTTCTCCCACCTGTCCTCTTGAGGGGGTTTTCCTCGTATTTGTGTCTGTAACCCTGTGAACCAAAGCAAAGCTTTACAGATGAGAATAAATTGATGTAAAACATCCACTCATGAAGTTAACGGAGCTAAATAAGGCAGTTGTAACTGTAGCTCTGACATCAGTTTCTCAGACATTGTCTTCTGTCTTCAGTTTAATACAATTAAATTCAGTTTAATTTAAATTGATTGAAAAAATGATTTGACAAAAGGAATGTCCAAAAACCAATTAGTGAATTAGCAAGGTTAACAAGTTTGTTTAGGTGTTAATGTTATGTTTATCTATTGTTAAATAGATGTATAAAAATCATATATCTATAATCTTTATATTTAATAAAATAATAAAATAAATAACAATAAACTGGATAAGACACATTTAAAAATAATATATATATATATATATATATATATATATATATATATATATATATATATATATATATATATATATATATAACTATATTAAATAAAAATAAAATAAATAAATTTAAAACTACCTAGTTTTTTATTTGTATTATTTTATAATACAAATGTCTATAAATATTTATCTAGAAAATAAATAAATTCAAATCTAAATCTATAAAGCTAGTCTGAAAAATAAATAATTATCCAAAAAATGAATACAAGTTTTATTTAAATTAGCAATATTATAATATAATTATAATAATAGTTGTATTAAAATATACCATATATATTTAATTTAAAAGTTCTGAATTTAAATAATTTAAATAAATACATACATGAATGTGAAATAATAAATAAATACCTATTTAAAAATAAATTATATAAATCTAAATAAATAAGTTACTTTATCTGGGGTTTTAATTATTAAATAAATAAAGTAAATATTTTAAAATCTAAATAATTCAGTTCCAGTAATCTCTACTGGAACGCAGTGCAGGATTGTTCTGTATTCCCATGAGAGGGCTTTCAAAGCATATTGGCTGTGCTGTGTAATTACAGTATGTTGCGTGGGGTTGTCATGACTGGGGCATATGGAGAGAACTAATCCTCCGTGTTACTGCACATGCTTCTTAGCTCCTCCAGCCTTCAGAGCGCTGAACAGACATCAGCTGAGCCTGTCAAGCCCCGTCAGTCTGCTGTAACCCTGAAACTGGATCTCTGGGGCTCAGGGCTGCAGCTGGTTAAGGAAGGGATTTCCTCTTTGCCTCTGTCATACCTCAGTGATGTATTGGGATCAAGAGCAGGAGGTCGGCGACCGATGCATTACCAGCATTTAATATCGAGCAACCTGGAGACACTAAAATTTACACTTTTAACACTTTTAACAGTTTTTTTTTTTATGATATGTATCTGTTTAGCACTTTAATAGCTAACCGCACTTGTGGTGGGATCAAAATAAAATTCCAGGTCCCTGTGGTTCAGTTGGGTATGGTTTAATACACTACAGCCAGTAAAGCTTCATCCATTAGCTTGAATGCTTCTCCAGAGGGCTGGATTTACAGTATATAGTCTATTTATGAGCAGTAACACAGTGAAATAACAGACACTATATGGTCAGTGAAACATATCATCTGATTCACATTGAAACACTACAAAAATTTTGTATAGTTTCAATTACATACACAGACATCATTTTTGGGGGGGATATTTAGCAGCAGGTCTACACTATTCTTAAAAGTACCATGAATACATCCTAATTTTTTTATTGATTAAATTTTTTACATTTTATTAAAAATTATTACAAATATTCGGTTCAAAATTAATATATTATATATTAAACATACATAATAATTCATATTTTATGATGGAATTCTTTGTCTGGAACAAGAGTAAAACAACAACAAATCCATATAAAATATAATATGGATTACTGTAAATTCTAAACACTAGATTAGCTTTAGCAAGTCAAATGAGTTGGACATTGTATGAAGTAGACTTTGTAACAAACGAAAATATTTATTTATTTAACAATAATTACTGATCGCAAGAATGAATGGTACTAGTGTATCTATAAAAAATTTTTTTAACTTTCCCATGACCTACCAAGGTTCAAAGTTTTACTGTGACCACACAGTTTTAATACAAATCGACCCATTGAACACAAAAGTGCCTTCAGTTGAAGAAACATCAATTCAGAGTGCAGTGACTAAAGCATTTTTAAACTGACAAATGCACAAAATGGATCCAGATCTTGAATACACAGTGGTAGTTGGTGTGTCTGGGAGAAGGGAAGCATTAAAGTGATTGATGGGCCTCTGGGCTCAAAGAGAGAGAGAGTCTCAAGCTGGTGGCCATGACACTCAAGAAACAGAGCGGCCACAGAGCAGCGGCCGTCACTCTGCCCAAAGACTCGCTATTCCTAATTTATGAGGGCTCTACCAAGCCTCAATAATTCATACACCCAGCTCCACACAGTGATCACTGGAGCACAGACTGCCTTTCACACAGGACCAAAAAAAAAAGAATTAATAAATAAACACCATTCTCTTTCAACAAGATTTGCCTCTCCATTATGAAATTCTTTATTTCGGCAGCAGTGAGACTATATTTGGTACTCTGACGCAGAAATTGCAGCAAGACCAAAAAGCTGAAACGGCATTCACAAAACGGTCAAACTAAGCAAACAGCTGCTAATATATAAGGGGTTACTGCAAAAATCTGATATCTGATGCATAATGATTCAAAACCAAGTTAAAAAAAATGATTCACTGATGAAACGGTTGGTTAAACCTACAGAACTGTAACTATTTGTTATCCTTTTACTGTGATAATAAAAAAAACACCACAATGAGTTCACTGAGAATGCACTGACACATTATGCTATAGTGGCTAAAAACTAGACCTAACTGAACTGAATATTCGTGTAGGATGTCATTAAAATGTATTAGTTTAGCTCTAGGGCTCAATATTCTATATTTGGCACCATTATGGTAGACAATATTGGTGGACGGATGAGAGACGATCAATTGTACCCTGAGAAAAGGGCTCACAATACACGCTGACACAAATAAAGGGAGAGGGCAGCTGGGTTTAACACACTGACACACATACTGATGGTGCATGAGCATCTCTATCAACTCTATAAGCTGAGCAAAGAAACTGATGTGATATGCATATATAATGTGCCAGATGTGGGTCAGTGTGCATGCGGTACATTGCTCATATAGATGCATATGTTTAATGTGCCGTACTGAAGTGGTGGCTGGTGCTGGCATCACTTCCTGTGCTACTCTGAGCCTAGGAAACAGCATGGGAACTGTCCCACATTCCTCAGACGAGTCACGACTGGGGATGCAAACATGTACAGCAGGAATGTATTGTCATTCGTGCATGGGACAATGTCAGTGAGACTACAAGGTATTGATTCCTCCTCTTTCAATGAAGCTGCTATGTACAAATGACATATGGTTTCGTGTGTGAATGGAAAGTTTAGTCCATTAATGGGCCAGACAATCTAAAGACATGTCAATGGTTATATAACCATAACCAACCCACATTCTTACAGGCAGGATCTGAATGATCGCTCTCTCTGTGGGTTAATGGGTCTCTTATTAAGTGCCCTACACAATGAGAAGAAAAAATTATCATTAAAGGCATTGTTCACCCAAAAATTTTAATTCTGTCATTAATTACTCACCCTCATCTTGTTCCAAACCCGTAAGGACTTCGTTCATCTTCAGAGCACAAATTAGAATATTTTTGAGGAAATCTGAGAGCTTTCTGACCTAATAAGATTCAGAAATAGGGTTGCAAAAAGGTGCAAAATTTCCAGAAACATTTCCAGGATTGTTTTGGAATCTTTCAGGGATTTCTGGAAAGTTTCCAGAAATGTACCAGAAACTTTTCACCCCTTTGCAACCCTAGTCACCAAACCGTAAAACGAAAATAATTACTTTATTTAACAATGAAGAAAAAGCCTGAAGAAATTGTTGAAAAAAGTTATTTTTGTTTTCTTGGCACACAAAAATAATTCTCATAGCTTCATAAAAATACGGTTGAACCACTGATGTCACATGGACTATTTTAACGATGTCCTTACTATGTTTCTGGGGCTTGACTGTGGTAGTATCCTTGCTGTCTATAGAGGGTTGGAAAACCCATGGATTTAATAAAAAAAATCTCAATTTGTGTTCTGAAGATGAGCAAAGGTCTTACGGGTTTGGAACACCATTAAGGTGAGTAATTAATGACAGAATTTTTGTTTTTGGACTATCCCTTTAATTCCAAAGATGGACATCTATCAGTCTAGGTGTCTTCTAATGATACCATAAATTCATATTTGCCCACAAGATCATACCATACAATGTTTCCCTTCAAAACACAGCTTTGTAACCTTACATTAGCTTTACATACTCAGGGTTAGGAGGTCTGGACAAGCCCTCAAAGAACTTTCATTTTGAAAGTTTGATGTGGCCTCATCATTGAAATGATGCACAATAACCACAGAGTACCAAAACATAAATAAATAAAAAGTAATCTGCACATTCCACTAAATTTCATTTACTATATTTTTCTTTTTTACATTTTAAGTGTATACCTTAAACAATCAATTAGAATTAGCCTTTTATGCTCTACACACAATATCCGTTTTCAGTCCATACAAAACATCACTGCACATTAATTTTGCACAGCATAAACAGTGTTTTGCCCTTCTAATATATGGTTGCTTGTCCTCCACGGCAGTGTACAATGAGGTAAACTCATTTGCAATGTTGTTTATTATGGTGCCCAGGGAAGTAACATTGTATAATATAATAATTTCTTAATTCAAAATAAAATATTGATGAATCCATCTCTGATAATCCCAGGTTGCTATGGTCACGCAGGTTTGTTTACGCATTAAACTCATGACCACGAGAAATGGATGTCATTCCCTCAACATAACATCTCGAGGCCACAACAGTAGGATGTCGTTACCTCAACAAAATTATCTTGTGGCCACGACATAATATCACATAATATGTCGTGGCAAATACAAAATTATGTGAACCGAACATGTCCCATCCCGGGCACCATAGTTTATTCACATTGCAGTTTGCACAGAACAAAATTGTTTTAATAAGATTGCATAGTTTAAAATCTGTAGATGTTAAGTCTTGATATCAAAGTCCCTTTAAAACCTTTTATATGATTGCCTTGCTTGGGGTAAGAGAGTCAAGTTCTTCAATAGCAATTTAATGTCTTATATCATCTGTATACAATTGCCGTTTGTAAATGGTTTCAACCAGCCTCAGGAAGTGAGTGGTATCAGGAAATGGCCCATATTTGGTCAAAAGGGTACATATTAATTGATTAAATTGAATGAATAGAGCGCTGATTCTAAGTCAACTTTATGTAAAACAGAAGGAAGAGCTAAACTCCTGATGGCATCAGTATTTACACAACAAAAGGGGTCTTATCAAGCCCTTTCAGCAGACATCAAGCACGGTACTATTGTAATGCAGAATATTCAATGCATTTGATGCTGAACGCTATGCAGATGAGCCCCGGTAACAGCCAGGGATGATATTGCGATCAACAATGTGGCCATTTCATCTCTGAAAATTTAGGGTTTTTTCACCAGCCTTGATGTAGACCGAATATTATGCTTCACACTGAATGAATCAGTAACCCCTTGATGGCCTGTAGTTCGTCAAAACAACTATGAAAAAAACAGTCCTCCAGTCATTCAGAAAAATCCAAGTGATAATGTAAAACAAGGAGCCAAAAAAGCACTGCATGTCTACTGCATTGATGCCTCCGCTGATATAGTAAACTCTTTATTACCACATGATACAGAATATGAAAGGGTCTATTGTAGATACTGCTAAAGCTATAGGGAAAGGGACTGACTTCATTATATTGTATTTTAGACACAAATAAGTATATAAATGAAAACTGTTCATTTAATCCGGGCCCCTGCCGTTTCCTAAATTTGTTTTTCTGGCTAGAGAGGGAGAACATGATTATTTCAGTCATGCCTTTTGCTTTGGAAACAAACCTGTTTTTATCAAGGAGCATGATTGCACAGATCTGCTGATTCAGCTGAACTACAATACCTACTTAAACATTAGACTGTTAATATGAAAGTGTTCAAATGAAAATGACTCCTGCTGTACTACAGAAGGGGAATATGCTGCATTTGGGCTCTCATATGTTCACTCATAATTGAATATCATGAGATTTACTTGCTGGTTTGGTGTAGTCAAAAAATGGGGGGGGGGGGGGCATAAATGAAAAATCAGCATGAAATGAAAATTCACCTTATCGGTTTTCTAAATGCATATTGCTGATTATATTTAACAGTTCATCGGTCTTTGTTAAATTATTTTTTTAACTGACCTTTGATTTTTTTTCATATAAAATCATCTTACAGTGAAACAACTGAATTATCTTATGTAATGTAAGCAGTAATTCTCCAATCATGTAGTCCTCTTACACCCTGACACTACAAGATTAAATTCATCTGTCTTCATTTCTGAATGTAACAACAGATGCATTGAACCAAGTCCCCACCCTACATTTTTTTCTGTCACTACTCCGTTTCATTGCAACTTTAAGCTATGCATCAGCAATGTACAGTAAAAACAGGAGGCCTTTGAACGTTGAGTGCTCATGTTATCATTTTAGAAAATAACATATTCTACACACAGCGGTTCTGCAGACACTTCAATAAGATAATGCATTTTAATAAACACTCAACAGTGAATAAAGCCTATTACAACCTTTCTGACATTGTGCACATTTCTAACAACCCAACACATATTGGTCCTTTCTACTGACAAGGTGACCTAGACTTTATTTAAGAACAAAACAATACATACACAGCAGGGAGGACATTCATCATGAGACGTGTTATATCAGAGCTATATAAGCTGAACAAGAGCTGTGTCAAATGTAGCTGCATATGCATATATACACATATCTCGCCCTCTTTAGTCATCATGCTGTGGTAATTTATTCATTCTAAAATCAACATCATAATATGATAATGTAATGTGTTGTTCTAGTTTTCGGATTTTTCTCTCTCAAAATAAATGTAGCATGCCTTGTATCATGGGCAAGGCCAGACTGATATGATGATGTTCTTGTGGTAGACCTTCCAAAGAACATTCACACTTGACTAGGCAAAACAAACAGTAGCTATATAACGTCATTTGCATCTTAGCTAAGTTCAATTATGGAACATTAAGAGTTTGTTTAAATAAAACACATTTAAAGTAGGTGACATACTACATGTAATCTGCAGGAGATAAGCAAATGTGCTGCGAGTGACTCATACTGAGCAGTTCTGAGCTCATCTGTCCTTGCAGCTCTCCTGTCAAGTCTCCAGCTAGTGACCATGATGCATGTCAAGGTCATTTACTGTGTTTTTAGTTTATCTTATCTATAGCTAAATACAATTTTGATGTATAGTAGTCTACACAACACTGAAATAGGCACTAGATTTCATTTCACTTTAGATCTTATTTATCTCACTACCTTCGTTTGGAGAAGTTGATTTTTTTTTTAATGCCACGATGCATTATGCACATGACCAAATCATCTTTTTAACCTTGCTTAATTGTAGCAACGTCTGTGACAAATATATATATATATATATATATATTTTTTTTTTTTTTTTTTTTCTTTTTGCATCACTACTAAACTGCAAAAGTTTGAGGCAAAAAACAGCTGTCGGCTCTCATTAAATTTGCAACTTTATTTGTCCAGTAAGCAACTGAGGAAAGAACAGCAATCCTGTAATGCCTCCCCTGATGACCATTACTTAGATAATGCAGTCTGTGTGCACAGGAGTCCTGATCTCAGCCAATCATTTAATGGAGAACAATCATCCTCTCTCCACCATTTCTGAGTCCACCATGTCTGTGTGCAACATATGCCAATGCCACTTTATTCTAATAGTTTTCTTTCATTACGAGTTAGGAATTTCTTGAGATTGCATGACCTCTAAGGTGCAAGATCAATGTTATGATGATTACATGATAAAAAGATTTTCAATGTGGTTTTAATCTTTAGAATATATTTTTAAAATAATATGTTGTGCAGTTAAAGGTATAATGTCCATTTTCATATATATATATATATATATATATATATATATATCTATATCTATATATATATATATATATATATATATATATATATATATATATATATATATATATATATGTCATTGGGATCAAATGCAGAACGTCTAATCTAAGAATGTCAGCTGGTCTCCATCTGTTATGGACAAATAATGGCAAATTTCCAGTCATCTTCACCCCATAATTGGTCTTAAGAGTGAAGACAGTCACCCAGCAACCTGCTAATTCCCTCCAATCACATGCGTCTGCTATTGTCTGTCTATTGACTTTTAATGATCATATGTAGAGATATGAATTAAGTATTCAGAGATCCTGCACTTCTTTATTTGCTTATGAATGACATCCAAAAATAAAGCTGTTGCTTTAATTAGGGTATCCTCCTTTGAAGAAATAAAAGCCGAAGCTTAGACTCAGAGAATTGGAGTAAACTGAAAGACGCTTGCAGGATGGAAAACCTCGCTCACAAATAATAAATGAAAACTCGACAGTCCATTCATTTAGTCTGCGCTGTTAATGAACTAAACGCCGTGAATCACATTCATCACAACCGACTCATTCAAATCTAGATACAGGTCCAATGACTGTTTGGTAGATGCTCATACTTACAGTCACTCGTTTCCTAGAGATGACGGCGTGACGGTTTCATCCAAACACGATTCTGCCGGTTACAGGCGGGACACACGTGATGTTTGTGAATGAACCGGCTGGCGACGACCCCCGAGAAAGCTGCCTACGACCCCCCGTAATCTGTCTGTGTGAATGGAAATCAGAGTATAGTGTTTTTTCAAAGTACGTAAATGGCATAAAATTGCACGTTTGTGCTACTCTATAGTCAAAATGTGAAATTATTCCGCTGATATGGAAGTATAATTTGTTTAATACGATGTAAAATAATTATTAATTTTATTATTAATTTATTATATGTTAAATTACCAGCTTTGAACATACCTTAAATATATATTTCTGGACTTAAACTACGGCGCAATATTTTTTGTGTTGCTGCTAGTGCTACTGAAAAGCGACTAGAATTTGTTATTAAAAAAGTTCCATTTTCTTAAAGAGCACTAGAGGGCCCCCGTGGGTTGGGGTTAAAAAATGGACACTTCCGTCTGACGTTGCGTCAGCGTTGACTGACAGTGTTCTTAGCCAATTACAGTGGAGAAATCCTCAAATGAAGCGTGACTAACTCCGAAAACACAGCCAATCACAGCGTAGCAAGCGCAAGCAACGGGTCCATACTCCAGAAGTGAGGTGTCTATTTCTGCCGTAGTTGGTATCGAACCAAGCATAAAGTTAAAAACTGGTAACATATGATTACAAAATTGTGATTAGAATGAATGGAACAGCATATTCAAACTTTGACAATCAAGAACACGTGCTCAAACTAGGCGAAACCTTTGAGAAACAACCTAAAAGTGCATTCCACACGGTACGATGTAAGTGTCATGTTTTACATTATCTCTTTATTAGCATATTTATATAAACACATAAAAATAAATTATATTTTGAAAAAAGGGTCTGTTTTTTACGTTGATACTGAAACCATAAGTTGTTTTCAAACAATGTGCACAGGCATATGAGAAGGCAGCTTTGTGCTTTTCCACCTTGCGGTTGTGGATAACGTTAGAAGGGATAGAGCAAAAACCAGAAGCTAACAATACATTTATTATTCTACATATTAAATTGTGTTTTATTAACGTCTACACCTACCCCAACCCTAAACCTACCTCTTATAATTCAGCAAAAATAGTAATTGTTGTACAGTGTGAGGAAAAATTACGCCGTATTGATGTGCGCATGCCCAGTAGTTTTTGCTGTATGGCATCTGGTTAACTCATTTTTTAATGTTATTTGGCAATAATAAAAAAAAAGCAAAAATGCGCTTATAATGGAATCCTACCCAAACGAAAACAATTTTCTTTACTCTGAAATGCTGTGGTTTAAAATTAATTCATGAGAAAGTATTGACTTTCCTTCACAATAGGAAACACGCGCCCTCTGTAGGTTCTGCATTGGCACTACACTACTTCTGATGTCAGCAATTGCACACATGGTTATTATGAAATATGAATGTTTTCTTCCTGATCATAGATGATTTCAAACCAGCCTCCATAGACACAACATGTGAGGGCGAGCTGGAAGTGGGCAAAGGAGAGCAAGTAACAGTCACACTACCAAACTTAGAGGTAGGTTAAGTAACCTTACTTCCACAAAAACAACAACAAAAAAACCTTGTATGTACAGTAACATTGATGATAAATCGGAATCTTCTTTCCCATCAATCTCTACAGGGATCCACGACACCTGTCACCGTATTTAAAGGTTCCAAAAGGCCTTATATGAAAGAATGTGTTCTCATCGTTAACCATGACACAGGAGAGTATCGTCTGGAGAAACTCAGCAGCAACATTGCAGTCAAGAAGACCAGGTATACTGCTTTTGTGTTCCAAATCATATTGATTTATCATTTATTTCATTTTATACTCCGTTAAAGCATTAAAGTAAACAAATTGTCGTATTTGCATTTCCTTACAGGGCTGAAGGAAGCAGTAAGATTCAGTCACGGCTGGAGCAACAAACCAGCAGGCTGAGTCAGCAGATGAAGACCGGCAGTGGAAACAAGCCTCCATCCAGCACCAAGAGCTCTCCTCCTAAGGAGAAAATGTCTCCATCACCCCCCATGGATGATATTGAGCGAGGTACTATGTCTTGACAGTATCTGGAAACACTGAAATTAGGGTTTTAATCAGTTCAGTCAGTATAATCAGCAAGACACCAGCTTGATTATAGAGCCATAATCCAAAAGCATGTGTGGAAATGGTAAAACAGACAAAAGTACATTACTGTTCAAAAGTTTAGGGTCAGTATATTTAAAAATAATTTTTATTTTTAAATAAATACTTTTATTTAGAAAAAATATATTAAATTGATCAAATATGACAGTAAAGACTTAAAAAAAAACATTAATTCATAAAAGAATCATAAAAAAGTTGATTCTACAAAAATATTAAGCAGCACAACTATTTTTTAACATTGTGGGGTTTTTTTTTAAACAATTGAGCAACAAATCAGCATATTAGAATGATTTCTGATGGATCATGAAGACTGCAGTTATGACTGCTGATAATTGAGTTTTGTGTGTTTGTGTAGAGCTGATGGCCGAGGCACGTGTCATGGATCAGATGAGCAGCGGAGACAGCTCCTCAGATTCCCACAGTTCCTCCTCCTCCAGTAGCGGGGACAGCTCCAGCAGCAGTGACTCCGAGGATGAGGATCGCCCCCCGCATAATGTGGCCCCAGCTCCCCACCAGAGCACCTCTCAAAGCCGTGTGGAGGAAAGCAGCGAGCATTTCATGAACACACTCAGTGAGTTTCAGGGCTTCTGGGTGATCTTGGATGGTCTGCCACTCTGTTTTATGTGTCTAATATACCAATGTTTCGATTTATTTCAGAAAATGATCTCCAGTTGAGTGAGTCTGGGAGTGAAAGTGACGATGACTAACCGCAATGATGTGTGGGACACCTGATGCTGAAAGAGGGTCAGGTGCTCAGGAAGTACATTTGCTAGTTAAAACTTTGTGATACCTGAAACCAAATCCCTGTCAACTTCTCAGTTACGACTTCTTCTTTTTTTTTCTTTCCCCCAGTTTCTTAGTAATACTTGCATCAGCACAAGCTGTGCCAATGGACACATAGCTGGGGGGGTTTGCTGTATTAGTAAATTAAGAAAAAGTATTTATTTTGTTGAGAATGCTACTGCATAGATGTTAGTTTTATAGGAATGAGCTATAATTACTTATCCAGAGGTTATAGTATTATATCTGTTTGTGAAATAGCTGTTTAGAAAGATCACCATGGTCTTCTTTTCATCTCTATATTTTTTGAGGCTTAACATCCTCAAGCACAAGTGATTTAGCAGCATTTTATAAGGAGTCTTAAGGAGCCCTAGTGCATTAAGATGCCAAGCTCAATCTCAGATCTCAATCTCGCCGACCTGCAATACTTGAATTTGTCTCTTTTGTTGATTCAGAGACATTTGTTCATGACAAACTGTGCCTTGTATATAAGGTGTATTTTGACTATGCATCCCATTCTCTTACATTGAAGTAAACCCATTTATTTTTTATTCCTGCTTGGGTTCCCTAAAATATGATCTCTATTTAGAGGTAGAAGTCTCTGTGTTGTGTATGTCTTACTATCTGCCTCTGGAAGGCCCAAAAGCAACACTCAAACTCTTAAAGGATGTCCTTAGCCAACCTTTCTTGAGCACTAATTGCAAAATATGACGTGCCATTATTATAGCAGGGTTGACTGATGTGGTTAAATGTAGTTCTGTGAGAGGTTTGATCATTAAAATTGTGTGTAGACTAATAAAGATTTGTTTTGTGGTGTTTATTTGTTGATCATTTTATTGTCTCAATATAGCAGCACATCATCATATAGCAGCATCTGAGCTGCAAAGTATGTTAATTGACCTTCAAGTTATGGCAGAATTAACTTGTTCAAGTCTGACTGAGTATTTGTGAGATAGGAATTATTGCTCTAATTATATTGAAATCTTTTTCAACATTATGCAGTGGTTTATAAGACATGCATCTTTTCTGTTGGGACTAAAGAAACTGTTTGACAAGCATTAGGTTGTTTCTGAAGTGAAGTTACTATGGCCCTGAGCAAGTGTGTATGCAAATTTTGTGTGTGTGTGTGTGTGTACTTACCTGTAACAGTATCTCTATTGTGCAATGCATGGGGACATGAAGTTGTTGATTTTTAAAGGGTTAGTTCACCCAAAAATCTAAATGATGTCATTAATAACGCACCCTCATGTCGTTCCAAACTTGTGAGACCTCCGTTTATCTTCAGAACACAGTTTAAGATATTTTAGATCTAGTCCGAGAGCTCTAGGTCCCTCCATTGAAACTGTGTGTACAGTCTACTGTCCATGTCCAGAAAGGTAAGAAAAACATCATCAAAGTAGTCCATGTGACATCAGAGGGTCGGTTAGAATTTTTTGAAGCATCGAAAATACATTTTGGTCCAGAAATAGCAAATGACTTAAGCTGTTAACTTTTTTTTAACATGGCTGACACTCCCTCTGAGTGAAAACCGATGAAACTGGTTCTTGACTCGTGAACAAGTCAATATTTCGTTCATTATCTGGCTCGGCTTGGTTTTGATCTTCAGTTCTCTCTTCACAGCAGTTCAGTCAGTGTACTGTTTGAGTAAATGAATTACTCCGGGATATTGTTTTTTTTTTTTTAATGGAGGGACTGAGAGCACTCAGACTAAATCTAAAATATCTTAAACTGTGTTCCGACGATAAACGGAGGTCTCACGGGTTTGGAATGACATCAGGGTGAGTTAATAATGTCATAATTTGGATTTTTGGGTGAACTACCCCTTTAACACCATTACAAAAAGTAATAATAATGAAAAAACAGGTAAAATCTTTACACATTTCAGATAATTTAACTTATTTTAAAAGGTCTTTCTGTAGCAACACCGAAAAAGGCCAATGCCTTCAACACATTCTTTGCCGCATTTAATTGATCAGAAATTATATTTAAGTCTTTTACATATTAGCCTATTGTTGCAAAATATATATTTATATTTCAAACAAATACTATTATTTTGAACATTCTATTCTAAATCTGCATATTAGAAACGATCTCGAAAGGATCATGTGACACTGAAGACGTCAAATAAATAAATGCAGCCTTGATGAGCATGAGATACTTTTTTTGATCGGTAGTGTGCATTCACTTAAAATTACTGTAATACGCCTGTAATGTGCTTATTCTTAAATTGTTGATTATTACGATTTTATAGTAGTAATAGTTGTATTTTGGCAGAAACAATGGTTGTCGTGAAGGCAAATGTTTGTTGTGGACATTAAACAGGAACAGGCTACAGTTACCCTCGATAAGCGAGTTCACACAAGTTCATTTGCAGTGTGGCTATATAAGTTCATATGCAGAGGAGCTAAGAGTCGCCCTGCCATTACAAGGAAGCACACTGCTCTAACAGGACTATTGTACAGACTGAACTGTGCACTGCGAGAATAGACATGCTTTTCAATTCAATGCTGAGATCTGCGTTATTTTTATGCAAGCAGGACTACGGAGGAATAAAATGCCTGACATCGGTATTCTGCACTCGGACGACCAGCACATTAATAACTGGTGGTGATAAACCACAAACCATGGACGACTTGGATGGTCCTAGCTTCCTGACATCATTATACTGGCTCTTTGGGAAAGGTTATTTTCAAACGACACATCAAATGCAGGTAAAGATTCATAAGAAGGTTCAGTTAAGAACACTTTTAATCTCCAAATGATTGTATACTTTCCTGCCGGGAAAGTTATGTTTGGTTTTTATATTGTTGTTTTATATATATATATAATAATATATATTATAATATTTAATTTTAGATTAAAATTTTAGATGACATTTAAAGGCTTTTGCGTCTGAACTCTTCATATATAGATAGATAGATAGATAGATAGATATACATATAGATAGTGTGTGTGTGTGTGTGTGTGTGTGTGTGTGTGTGTGTGTGTGTGTGTGTGTTTTTTCTATATTAAACAACACCCTAAAGGGCAGTTAATTATGATGATATGTAACATGTATCTTTATTTAAACTCAAATGTGTAATTAATGCAGATAGAGCACAGCAAAATCTACGGCCCCCTTTGGAAGTCCAAATATGGACCACTGGTTGTTGTTAATGTGGCCAATGCAGACCTCATAGAACAGGTTCTACGGCAAGAGGGTCGCCATCCCATCCGTACTGACATGCCCCACTGGAGAGGCTACCGAAAACTCCGGAATCATGCTTATGGACCCCTCACAGAGTGAGTAACACTGGAGACCCCAGTATTATTGGCAAACCATTCCTCTGTCATTTAAATGCATTGATTGCACTCATATTGTGCTGCTGCATAAGTATACATAAAAATGTGCAGATGTTATGAAGCCACAAATGTAGTGCACGTCTGAACATGCAATTAGTAACTAGGAGCTTGCAATTGATTGCTTAGTGTTATGGCCCTATAGGTGTGCCTGTATTTTTCACCCTGTGTCTCTGTTAATCTCTTAGGCTCACTCAGAACACTTAGAAAGTGAGTAATGACTGAAGACACACATTGTGTCCGTTGAATAGTAAACCAAAACCTAATGGAATTTGTATGCTAAACCCATTTTAGTGGGAATGAATAGGGAATTGTTTTTGAGATCTTACAGTGAACAATGAAATTGCATTGAAATCTTTGTGAAGGATGACAACTGAGGCAGACGATAAGATAAATGCAAGTGTTAGTGGGAAAACTGGATTTGAGGAGCCATAACAACCTCCAAACATAAATGAGAAAAACGAGGTCTTATTCATTCAGTGTTCAGAGGTCATCTATAAACTGACCATGAGAGCAATGTTTGGAACATATTTCGAATATAAAATGTCCACTTTTTTTGTTATCAAATTATCATGCAAAGATGTATGAGAAAGTCGTTATGCTGAAAGAAATGACAGTACTCATTATGTATTTATTGTCCTGTTTCAGAATGGGAGCGGAGTGGCAGCGCATTAGAAGCATCCTGAATCCCCGCATGCTAAAGCCCAAACATGTGTCCTCGTACACCAGTGCCATTAATGGTGTGGTGAGCGACTTTATCGAGAAGGTGGCAAAGCTTAGGACAACAAAAGGCAACGGCCTTATGGTGTATGATGTGGCAGGAGAACTCTACAAGTTTGCCTTTGAAGGTAGGCTATAACATATTGAGAAATTTCAAGGTCAAGATATTGAATTATGCCATAGAGTCATTCCCAGGCAGACGTATTAGCAGTTTTAATGAATCAGGTGAGTACAAAGGGTCAATGCCACACATTCATGCATTAGATAAGAGAGGCCATCCTATAAAGAGCATTGGCCTTGACAAGTTCATAGCTTCAGGTCATCTGCAGTTGACTTTAGTTAAACTAGTCTAATAGATTAGGGTTATAAAAATACATGGAAAGCAATTACACTCTAATATTTAGAGCCTTAAAGATAAGATTGTGTACTAATATTATTGCATTATTTTGTTCCTGTGTATTTTTATAATTGCACACACACATACGCTATAATTTATTTATATATACCGTATTTTTCGGACTATAAGTCGCACCTGAGTATAAGTCGCATCAGTCCAAAAATACATCATGATGAGGAAAAAACATATATAAATCGCACTGGACTATAAGTCGCATTTATTTAGAACCAAGAACCAAGAGAAAACATTACCGTCTACAGCTGTGAGAGGGCGCTCTATGTCTTCAGTGTAGACTACAGGAGAACAGAGCAGAATAGAGCGCCCTCTTGTGGCTGGAGACGGTAATGTTTTCTCTTGGTTCATTTCTCTTGGTTCATTTCTCTCGGTTCATGTCAAATTAATTTTTTTTTGTCTTTCCTTCATTAGGAATATGCTCAGTGTTGTTTGAAACTCGTATGGGGTGTCTGAATGAAGTGGTTCCTCAAGAAACACAGAAGTTTATCTTCTCTGTTGGGGAAATGTTTCGTCTTTCTCCCATCGTGATCCTGTTCCCTAAATCTCTCTGGCCCTACATGCCTTTTTGGAAGCATTTTGTGGCTGTTTGGGACCATTTGTTCAAAGTTGGTGAGTCTATTACTATTATTTTCATGTTTAATAGATAAAGTTTTAAAAATAAAATGTATATAAAAAAATATATATATATATATTGTTATGAAAAACTTTTTTTCATTGTTGTAATGTTTATTTGCACAAGTTTGGGATTGGTAAGTTTTTTTTTTTTTTATGAAGTAAATTAATATTTTTATTCAGCAAAGTTGCATTATACTGATCAAAAGGGACAGTAAAGACATTTATAATGTTGCAAAAGATTTCTGTTTCAAATAAATGCTGTTTCTTTTTAACTTTCTATTTATCAAAGAAACCTGAAAAAATAAATTATTGATACTTTCCACAAAAATATTAAGCAGCACAAATATTTTCAATATTGATAATATTAGTAAGAAATGTTTCTTGAGTCCTAAATTCAGCTTTCCCAACACAGGAATAAATTACATTTTTAAAATATATTGATTTATTAAATATATGGATATATTAAAATATACTTTTTTTAAATTAATATTAATAATTATATAAATATATAATCATAATCTAAAATATTATATATATATATACAGTGCCCTCCACAATTATTGGCACCCCTGTTTAAGATGTGGTCATGGACTTCTAAAAATTATCCTATTTTTTTTAAACAACATAGAACCCAAATGCAAAAAAAGAAAAAATCCAAACTTTTATTTAAGTACATGACTTTGGTGTTAAAAAATAAATCACAAATAAAAAAATTATTGGCACCCCTAACAATTCTGCTGAAAATTTAATAGATTTTTTTAATATATATTTTTCTGTAGTTGTTAAAGTTGGTCAGGGTATCTATGAACTTTTAATTAGTAATTCATGACCTGGGGTATAAATATGACGTGACACAGAGGCCTAATTCTCTTACCCATTTGTCAACATGGCAAAGACAAGAGAACACACCATTCAAGTAAGGCAGATGTGTGTCGACCTTTATAAGTCAGGCAATGGCTACAAGAAAATAGCCACTCGCCTTAACTTGCCCGTATCTACAGTCAGAGGAATCATTAAGAAGTTTAAAACAACTGGAACAGTGACAAACAAGGCTGGAAGAGGTCCCAAGTTTATCTTGCCACAACGCACAGTGAGGAGGATGGTAAGAGAAGTAAAAAAAAAATCCTAAGCTGACTATCACAGAATTGCATCAAAGAGTTGCATTTTGGGGTCACAAAGTCTCCAAAACAACCATCAGACACTCTCTACATGCCAACAAGCTGTTTGGGAGGCATGCAAGGAAAGGCCTTTTCTCACAAACACTCACAAACGTAAACGTCTGGAGTTTGCTGAGCGGCACTGGGACTTCAACTGGGATTGTGTGCTTTGGTCAGATGAGACTAAGATTGAGCTTTTTGGCAACAAACACTATAAGTGGTTCTGGCGAAATACAAAAGATGAGTAAGCCGAAAAGCACCGCATGCCCACCGTGAAGTATGGTGGAGGATCTGTGATGCTGTGGGGCTGCTTCTCTTCCAAAGGCCCTGGGAACCTTTTTAGGGTGCATGGCATTATGTACGCTTTGAACTACCAGGACATTTGAAAGATGGGCCGTCATTGGGTCTTTCAGCAGGATAATGATCCAAAACATGTGCCAAAATCTACACAAAAATGGTTCAGCAGGCACAAACTCAAGACCCCAGACCTCAACCCAATCGAAAACCTGTGGGGCAAGCTAAAGAGGAGAGTGCATAAGAGAGGACCCAGGACACTGAATGATCTAGAAAGATTGTGCAAAGAAGAATGGTCAAAGATCCCTCTCTCTGTGTTCTCCAATCTTGTGAAATGTTATAGGAGGAGATTAAGGGCTGTCTTGTTGGCAAAAGGGGGTTGTACAAACATCAGGGGTGCCAATAATTGTGGGACTCATGATTTCAAGTTTTTTTTTTTTTCTTAAATGTGTGATTTTTGTTTTACCACCAAAGTAATGTACTTAAATAAAAGGTTGGATTTTTCCCATTTTTTTGCATTTGGGTTCTATGTTGTTTAAAAAAAAAAAGTAGAATTCTTATATTATTTATGTTACTGTTTTAACTGTATTTTATATCCAATAAATGCAGTCTGTGAGAATAAGAGACTAAACATTAAAAAATCCCCCAAACATTTGTACAATACTGTAAAGTGTCTCTAGTTAAACTATACTCAATAGGTCACAGTATGCCAGTCATCTTCAAATATGCAGTTGTATTTTTTTTGGACAGCGGATGAACTAGTGCAGAAGAAGATGGCAGAGATTCAGGAAAGGGTGAAACATGGGCAGCCAGTGGAGGGCGAGTATCTCACACACCTCCTGACCAGTGAACAGATGTCCTTCACTGAGGTTTTGGGAAGCATTACTGAGCTTCTGCTGGCAGGAGTCGACACTGTAAGTATCTTCACTCTTTACGGAGGCAAGGCATTTCTAATCTTGCCATTTACAACACATAAGCAATAAATAAGCATCAGTAGTATTTGCAGTGTATTTGAGATTCTACTTTTTTGATACATGCTCATTTTAGACATCAAACACTATTTCCTGGGTGCTTTATCACTTGGCACGAGAGCCAGAGATCCAGCAGAAGCTGTATGAGGAGATTACCAGTGTCTGCCCGGGTGACAAAGTGCCCTGCAGTGAAGACATTATCAGGATGCCATTACTAAAGGCCATCATTAGAGAGACTCTTCGGTATAGTATCTCTCAGTTATACTGTTATAAACATATATTTAAAGGGATAGTTCACCCCATTGCTTAAAATTGATGCTAAAATTCACTCACCCTCAGGCGGTCGAAGATGTTGATGAGTTAGTTTTTTCTTTAGAACAGGTTTTGGATCATCTGCAATGAATGGGTGCCGTCAGAATGAGAGTCCAAACAGCTGATAAAAACATCACAAGCTCTAGTCAATCAGTGGAGAAATTGAAGAAAGTAGTATTATGATTAAAGGACTCATATTTTAGCTAGAAGCAATGGTTTGAAAATAAAAATGTCTTAACAATGTATTTGCTTATTACAAACATTTCACTTCACATAACATTAATTCATGGGCAGCAGTCAACTTGTGGATTATTGTGATGTTTTTATCAGTTGTTTGGACTCTCATTCTCACGGCACCCATTCACTGCAGAGGATTCACTGGTGAGCAAGTGATGCGGTGCTAATTTTCTCAAAATACTGGATGTTCTGATGAAGAAAACAACTCAACTACATATTGACTGCCTGAGGGCGAGTACATTTTTAGTAAATATACAGTTTTGGGTTAACTGTTTCATGAAAATCATGTCAAAGTAATGAAAACAGTGTTGTGTTAGCTTGCTAATGACTCCTCCGAACGTGTTTTCTCAGTTTATATCCGGTGGTTCCTGGGAATGCTCGTGTCGTTGCTGAAAGAGAAATAGTGGTGGGTGGCCACCTCTTCCCTAAAAATGTAAGCTGAAGTCTCTAAAAACAAATAAAGCTGGAATCTGATGTACATTAAGTTTGGTACCAGTAAATAGATGTCCAAACTGATCAGCGCGGTTTATGCTGTGTTTTCCAGACTCTTTTCCACCTCTGCCACTTTGCAGTGTCCTACGATGAGAAGGTGTTTCCCAATCCATCTGCCTTCCTCCCTCAGCGCTGGATCCGGGGGGAGAAGCAGTTAAACCAGCATCCCTTCGGGTCTGTGCCGTTTGGCTTTGGCATCCGCGCCTGCCTGGGCCGCAGAGTGGCTGAACTGGAGATGTACCTCCTCTTGTCCCGCGTAAGAACACATTTCACAGTTGTTTCTGTTACAAAATGAAGAGAAGTTCTTGTACCTTACAGAGTTTTACTTCTGTAAAATATAAAGTGAAGGCTCAGAAGTCTGAGGCCACATTGAAAATATGGATTCAGGTTCTGATTTTAAATATTTTAATGGGTTTAAATAGTATAAAACCCATGTATGTCAGCTGTGATTTTCCTGACCCAGTTTAGCTGTGTCTGTTTTGGATCCTTGCCTAATCTTCAGTCCTTCACCTTTGGTCTCCTCAACCTCCTCCACTATTACAGAGATAGTCCTGCTTATCAATGAGTAACTAAGATTATTCAGCATGTTTCCTGTGATTAACTTTAAACTTGAATAAACCGTGCATGTTAACGTCAATATGCCTTCATTTCTTTTTTTTTTTTTACTTTTTGCAGTTAATTAAACATTATGAAGTGCGTCCAGACCCTTCAGGAAGGACTGTGAAGCCGATCACACGAACTCTGCTGGTCCCGGCCACATCCATTGACCTGCAGTTTATTGACAGGCAAAAGGAGCAAGAGGAGCCCGTCAAAGCAAATGCTTCTGTATAAATAACTGTGCACTTTTCAAAGCAGTTTGCTTTTAGATGATGTTTACTTGACTGTTTTTATTTTTATTATTGACTGTACTCTATTTTTATTTAAAATAACACTTATTTTACTGTTGTTATACAGTATACTGTAAATGTACAAATTTTGTTGTTTTAATACATGTTAATTAATGTCTTTGTAATTAATGTAATGTATTAATATTAGTGTCAGATGAGAGGATTTTTGATCTTTTACAAAAAATGTCAACTTTTTTTTTTGTGAATGCACCTTCATTTTTCAATAAAATATTTTATTTTTGTTTTTAGAGGAAATTAATATTTCAATTTAATTTATCTAATTTAGGTTACATGGTTCTTGCTGGTGAGAATACAGTAAGAATAATATTAATAATTGACCACACTCTAACACCTGTCTCTCTAGTTTAGTTTCAATCTGAACGCAAACTCCAATGATGCTCCCATGTGAGTGAGAATTGTAAATGCAATAAATTGAAATATTCCAGCTTTTACTCATTTCTGTTTTTGTTCCACTTCGAAATGTTTCCATTTTTTTCTATCCCTACTTTTAAAATAAATTCACCATGAAATAGATTTTGCAAGCCCATCACCCATTTGCATTCTCCTTCTCTCTAAAAGATTATTCTGCAGATGATTTGCCTTTTGATTTCTTAATCTTTCAGTAAAATATATTTTTTTGTAGCACACAGTGTTTTCATATTTCCCAATGTACCTGATTTACCAAATATATCCAGCAGATGGTAGTGTTGCATCAAACTTAATGCACTAGAAAGTTGCCAGTGTGAACTAAGGACGTTTCATGTAGCTTACATTTAAATAAACAAATCACAATCCGTGATTCGTTGATACATCTATCAGTATAGCCATTATTATTCTCCTGCTTTCGTGAACAAACATTAATAAGGTTCCCATTGACTTTCATATTTATAGCTCCATACTATGAAAGCGAATGGCTAGTGGTAACCGTTTGGTCACCATAATTCTATAAAATATCTTCTTTTGTGGAAAAAACGTTTGGAATAACTTGAGGGTGAGTGAATGATGAGTGAACTATCCCAAAAGAATACAGGCAAACTCTAAAATCGTCATACGAGAAAGTTTTTTATGTTGTTTGGGATGTATTTGTATATAATGATGTGAGTTAACAACAGTTTTTGACAGGTATGCTCAATTTATTGACTTGTATTAATATCTCATAGAAAAAAAATACCTATAATGTATTATATATGACATTATTTGACACTTTTTGGCACAGTCAGGTCTGATTGTACAGGTTAGCAGCACGGACCATGTTTTGATACAAGTTAGTTACATCCATAAACTGGGGAAGGTTGCAATGAAATATTAGAACAAAACAAAATCCGGAGGAAATTCTTCTTTGGACAGCTTCTACAAAGTTACAAGTGCTCATTTGGCAGCATTAGGAACATTTTCCCTGCTTTAGGTGTTTTATTATGTTCTGAGGTGCTTTGAAATGGGGAGAACAGACTGCATCATCATTAATGACTGACATCATCAGACACTGACTCAGTCGTACATACTGTGATTCTACGGAAGTGCAAAATATTTCCCTTCAGTTCATGTCCCCCATGAATTTTAGAAGGAATCCTGATAGGAGAAGGAATGCATGCAGATGAAGTGGCTTCTAAAATCACATGACTGTGCAGGTTTTTGCCTTGGTCTTGTGTCGACGTGACACTGAGTCTAGCTCAGACCTGTTAGATACACGTGTCGTCCTCTTGGTGGCTCTGCTGGACTTGATGCGCTTAGCATTCTTGTTGTTTTTACTGATGCATGCCAGTGTGGCTATGTGAAAAATGTCCTTCACACTGTTCTCCGACTGCTGCGCTGAGCACTCGATGTAAGGGGCCGAGATCAGTTTGGCCATGTTTGAACCCTGAAACAAATAGTCAAAAATGACTTTATACTTAAATACTTAAAGTCTGCCGTGTTTTACTGCAGGCGGTCTGCTACGGTAATCTATGTTAGATTTAAGGTACAGTTTAAGAGCTCCTTTGTTAAAGATACTTTAGCATCTACTAACACCATGACACTTCAAATACTATGCTAAGGATCTAACTGCAATATTTTCTAGTACAAGGTTTTGAAATGATATGTTGCATGTGTTCTTTTTCTTTCATTAAAGGTGTAAAATATTCTTTACTCACCTGGTCATACGATGAAGGAATGTCATTGGACAGCTGCACAAATGTAGCCAGGTCTGCACGCAGGTCTGACTTGCATCCAACCAACAGCACTTTAGTATTGGGACAGAATTCTTCGATTTCTCCCTTCCACTACAGGATTTAAAACGTAGTGTTAGATTGATGACAATTATAAAAGCATACATACTTTACAAAATTCTGATATTACTTGTTACTATTATATATACAGTGTATATATATATATATATATATATATATATATATATATATATATATATATATATATACACATATATATACACACACACACATATATATATATATATATATATATATATATATATATATATAAAATAAAGCAAATTATAAAGTATTAACACATATATATACACACACACATATATATATATATATATATATATATATATATATATATATATATATATATATAAAATAAAGCAAATTATAAAGTATAAATATTATTTTCTTAATTGAAATTTAGAAATGTTTATTTAAGTTTAAGAAGTAGTGTTAAAATAAAAACAGGAAATCACTTTTTTTTTTAAATAATATGTCTGAATATTCAGTGTATTGCAATTTTATTCAAATAAATAATATAATATCAGTAATACTAAGTGTTTTTTTCCTGTATAATACTGGATTGAGCTGTTTATTTGGAAAATGACAAGCCCCACAAATTCCTTTCTCCAAAGTTTATATGATATCCAGTGATTCTAATCCATGTTTGTTATCCCAGCAGTGTGATGATTGTTCTTCATGACTCTGTGACATGACCAGATACTAACACACATTTATTTTCCCTTCTAGCCAGTGGAGAACCCTAGCATACAGTATAGTGACTGCAGTCCTAGAATCACTCCAGGTGACATCAGCTTTGAGTCGGCACAGATCACTATAGTCAGCACCAACACCAAAGCACCCCAAAACAGCTCATTCTTGCTCTCTCGAAAACTCTCGTCTACCAATGACATCAGAGGTTCCAAAGCCTTCAGTGGCACAAAGGCTCTCTGATTCTGAGACCCACCGTAAACAAGCTCTTACTGGTTGTGGTTCTCCCCCTCATGTGATAGTCAAAGGATCAAAGCCCTCCCTCCCACACATTCACTGGACTCTCCTCTCAGATGTCTGGAGATTTGTTCTCATTGCTACAAAGACAGGGCTTGTGACAATATCCCAACCACAATTCAGAGCTACAACAGTTTATAAACATTCAGCACTGAGGAACAAATGTCTTTAAAATCAGCTTACCTTCCTTAGCACATTCTCCAGAGTCTCCGGCCGACCGATATCAAAACAGATGAGGACTGCATCAGCGTCTGGGTAAGAGAGGGGGCGCACGTTGTCATAGTACTGAGACCCTGCAAATAGACACAAAAACACTGTACTAAGAAATAAATTATTACTTTACATAAACAAATAAATGTGTGCAATAACAGTACAATGGAAAAAAAAAAAATATATATATATCTGATATATTTCTGCAGCTGAATTGTTTAAGGTATATTGCTTTTGGTTTATTCTACTTTGTTGAACCATGGCAATTAACTCTTATTGAAACTCACAATCTATCAAAATCTTTAACAGCCTTATGCACTTTTACTATACATTTTTCCTTTATATTATAGCTTTCTTTTGTCCTTTTTAATTGCGATTTATTTTGAGTTTTAAAAAATGTTTTGTGCTTTTGTCATTTTAGTTATTTGTTTATATTTCTGTTTAGCTTTAATCTGTTTTTATTCAAGCTTTATTATTTTATTTGGTTTATTATTTTATTTAAGCTTTATTTCAATTACCAAAATAATTTTAAGTTGAATTTTTTTTTATAAAACTAAAATCATAAATAAAAGCTTCTGGCGGACATGGCTACTCAGTGCAGTGTGTCAGAATCCATGGAAAGTCATCAGTGAGGAGTACTTTTTTTTCTCTCTTTTCTTTTATGTTCATTTATAGCATGCATATTGTAGAAACACTACTGTTGTTTGACATTAAAAAAAATCTTTGAATAAAGTCTAATAATTAAAAGTGAAAAGTAAAGAATATTTTTCTTATCTATTTATTTATTGAAAGTGTCACTGTGAGTGACTGACACTGGTTGATTTTCTGCGGGGGTCCCTGAGCAAGTCACTGTCCCGCTATAGGAAGACAGCACATGTTCTCATGATCCAAGCCCAGTAAATTAGGTTACAGTGCTATTCTGGGAGGAGTGTTGAATCTGCTCTAGAAAGTTTGTAGGGCTTGAAATGAGTTCAAACCTCAGATCATTAGCCATCATTACTGAAATATTTAAAGGTCTCATTTTGAAATGTCTGGCGATTTCTGATAAAAGGATGGCGAGCAGCTTCATGGGCTGCTTACAAAAACGTAGATGAGGAGGCAAAAGATGATAACTGTAAATTCAGATTACATATATAAACAGATTTCACGATATACAAACAACTATGTTGTAAGAAATCGTGCTACAATCACATACTACCTACATATCTGTAGTTTATTTTGAGAATAGTATTACCTAACATTAACAACATTCATCTGAGTCATTCTAGAAGTGTGGGAGACAAGAGTGAGTCTGCTGTGAAAAACATCATGGACAATCCACGGTGAGTCTGTATTAACTGGATTGGGCTAGATTACTATACCCTCTAAAATCCTTACAAACATTGATTTTGATAAGGAAAACCTGAACCCAAGTCGAAACTAAAACCTTCATTTTTGTAGCTATGTTAATAAAATATGAAAATTGTCCATTAACACTCACTTTTAAATGTTTGCTCCTTCGCTTAACTGCTCAGTCTCCTTCAACCTCATCATCCCACATATGCACGATTTCTACTTATGAATTTCATTCGCCTACAGATGAATCATATAACTCTAACAAAAATCTCTGTGGTCCTCACCCAGTCCCAGTCCACCAGAAATGGGAGGAGGTTCATGGCCTTTAGAAAAATCCATCACATAGCCCACAAAGCCCACAAAAAAAAATGCATTACAGTTTCTATAACGACTAAGAAATACATAGGCCTATGTGAATGTGTGTGGAGGCATACGATGGAAGCTTGGATAAAAATCTCTAATTTAATGTCCTCAGAGACATCAAATTAGCTCAATCAAATGGCTTTTCCTCCTCTTACCTGAAGTATCCCAAAGACTGAGCTCAACTCTCAATGTGTCCACCTCAAAACTGGCTGTGTAGTTCTCAAACACTGTAGGAACATAGTTCTGAGAGAGAAAAGCAAAAGTTTGATATTTAACTAAACAAAACTATTAATTCAGGGCTAAAACTTAACCTACGTTTTGCACCAATGACATTTAAAATCGAATTCATGTTCATAGGCTTTTCTCTACAAACCTCTGGAAAGGAGTCTTTGGCAAAAACATTCAGCAAAGACGTCTTCCCACACTGAGTGTCTCCGACCACAACTATTTTACATTTCAGATCGTGATGGTGATCCATTATGGACTAACTGAACCTCATCTTCATTCACTGTCGCTGAACATCAACCGGTTGACCTCGAGTCTGCAGTCGGTCCATGTTACAGTACGAGAGAAATAGTCCACTACTCTCTGCTCAAAGTACTCTGGTTGTCCTCAGTGCTCTTCAGGTTGTGATAAAGGTGAGGTATGTGTAAAGCTGAACCTCGGCTCTCAGTACAGGCTCACGCGCATCCTCTAGTCTGTCCGCTGCTCTGAGAAGTAAAACGCTTCTCGCGTCGATCTGGACAACTCAGTGAAATATACACATACTTGAGTGATGAGCGCAGCGCGAGACCGCCCCTCGCGTCAGCTCACATTCCTGCGCGCTCCAACGCGAGAAAGAGACAAACTCTGCTATAGAGATGTGATTTTGTCAATAACATAAGTGAACACAGATGTAGTTACAGATATAACATACGTCTGGGTAGTGATCAATTAAACAGCCAGTAGTCTAAATATGAAACCTTTTTAACTAAAAACTGTTAGTTACACCGTGTGGTCCATAAGAGAAGCCTCGTCTTGGCAACTTGTATTTGAACAAAAATGAAGACAGTAATATTATAAAATAGTATACAGTTACAATTAAAAATAACTGTCTGTAATTGGATATATATATATATAAAAAAAACGTATTTATTCTCGTGTTGACAAAGTTACATTTTAACAACCTACTCCAGTCTGCAGTTTCACATGATGTTTCATAAATTATCTAATATGCTGATTTTCTTGCTCAGTAAATATTTTTTTCTCATTATCAATGATGAAAACAGTTGTGCTGCTTTATATTTTTGTGAAAACCGTTGTTTGTTTATTTATATGTTTATATGTTTATTCATTCATTCATTAGTGCACTCACTCACTCACTCACTCACTCACATTTAAAGGGATAGTTCACCCAAAATGGAAAATTCTGTCATTAATTACTGTTATTTATTACTCATGTCATTCTGAACCTGTAAGACCTTGGTTCATCTTCAGAACACAAATTAAGATATTTTTGATGAATTCCGAGAGCTCTCTGACCCTCCATAGACAGCAATGCAACTGTAATGTTCCCAGGCACAGAAACCTATAGGACATCACAATAGTTCATGTGACATGAGTGGTTCAACCGTATTTCATGAAGCTACGATAATACTTTTTGTGTGCAAAGAAAACAAGACAAAAGAGACTTTATTCAACAATTTTTTTCCCTTGCATCACTGTCCTCCACCATTATCGAGAGTCCCATGATACATGCGCATTCTGCTGCTGACCTAGAACACAAATACTGTACATGCCTTGTCTACAAGCTGAGGAAAGCAATCCACATGCATTGTTTTACTCTCATTAATGGCAGCGGACTGTCCCAGAAGTGAAGAAATCACTGAATAAAGTAATTATTTTTGTTTACTTTGCACACAAAAAGTATTCTTGTAGCTTCATACAATCTGGGCCAAAGGAGTCATATGGACTATTATAATGATGTCCTTACCAGCTTTCTGGGTGTCGGTTCTGTTGCTGTCTTGAACAGAAAGCTCTCAGATTTCATCAAAAAGACCTTAATTTGTGTTACGAAGATTAATGAAGGTCTTACAGGTTTGGAAATACACGAGGGTATAAGTAATTAATGACATAATTGTCATGTTTGGGTGAACTGTCCCTTTTAAGGCTTCGTCTTCTTTTCCCCTATTCTGCAAATAACTTTCTAAATTGAAATGTAATAGTAATTCATTATGACTCAACACTGAAACTTCAGGAACTGTCTTGACTTAAAATGCTAACCAAATTATAGGATGTTGTCAGGAGATATAGGCATTTGTTCATAATGATGGTTTGGACTCATTGGTCCATTTTGAACCCACGCATTTTGAATTTAAATATTTAAATGACTCTTGGGATGCTTTTTAAGAGTACATATTTTTATACTGTTCTAGAATATGTTTTTTTTTTTTTAGTAAAATGTGGCAAATTTTGCCTGAATTGACCTTAGTCTATCAAGATATTCATCAACAGACCCTGAGAAAACACATGGTGAAAAGAAAATGTTTCGAAATCCTTGGAAGTGTATTTCAGAGAGCAATTTATAAGGGTGTTATTCTCTAGAAAATTACAACGAGAAGGAAGTTTAGTCAGCCTATTTACAACAGCTCTCAAAAAGAGCAAATGGTCAATTACAGCTATATGCACATTTTTTCTTGTTTTATGTCAAATATCAACAATCACAAAAGCCTCAGTGATAGTATTTACAATGAAATAAAGTTGAAAATAGGTTGAATATCCTATGATCTTATGACATGTTCTGACCCAATTAATATGAAAAAGCTATGCATCCTAAAGTATCACTTGTCCCAAAGGACACTCACCGTGAGGTCAATGTGCATGATATTTTAAAAGAAAACAGCCATTGGGGGACTTTTCAAACTTATGGGGAGGCTAAGCTTTTGATGAAATGTGAGAAGAATGTCTTGTGGTTGGTTTGTCCTATTTTCTCAACAATTTCGCAATATTGTTGGCTCCCCTCGCCTGCGTCTTAACACAGAAATCACATGAATCATTTGTTTTGCCTTTTCACTCTTGTCTAAAACATGATCATAATAAGCAGGAACAATTAAATCATATTCCCTTTTTCATTTAACAGTGTCATTTGCATGCATTAATTTATATTGTTATTTTTGTAAACATATTTCAATAATAATCTAAAGAAAAAACGTGTTAATCTCATATACCAACAAAATAAAATAATAAAAACATTAAAAAAGTAAAAATACAAATAAAACAGAATTTACACATCAGACTAAGCCTTATTTATTTATTTATTATATGTATTTTTTATATAATTATTATTTTTATATGCTGAAAATATTGGTGAGGACCCTCCTGTTTTTCTGTGTCAGCAGCAGTTTAGGAGCACAACCCAGAGCAGGAATGTTCTCATGTTGGAGAACATCCAGAGCAAAAAGCTGCTCCATGACTGAATGAATACCACATCCTCACAGTCAACCAACAAGAACTGTCTCCTTCCGGGATCATTTGCAAATCATGATAAATACTTGTGAAATGCTTTTAGGAATTTGGAAATATTTGATGATTGTTTTCCCACTTGTGAATTTATTAACCTTGCGACCGAGTACAATATTTGTTTTTATTTTATTAAATACAGCTCTGATCATTGTATACCGTGACAGAATTGCTAGCATGTTCTCATGTGATGAAGAGTATCTGTATGCATGTCTGTCAGCATCACTGTCATGTATGTTTGTGTCATTTCCTTTTCTGTCCCTAGAAACCCTATTGGCCCCAGCTGGTGAAGCTTTGTGCTGACTGAGCAGAAATACCACATGTGCTTTACACAGAACTGAAAAGTCTGAGAGGTAGCGGTCGCTCACTGTGTGTGGAAACATATGGATCTGATAACATCATTTTTCAAACAAGTTATTCACAACCCCCCTCTGGACCACCGGAATATAGAATAACAAACTGTGAGTCTGAGGAATGTGAAAGTTAAAAATCAGGCATTGGCCTTTTCTGTTACAAGGCGGCTCCTCACATGATGAAAGAGCTCTCTGGCTTTAGATTGAGCCAGTGAAGAAGGAAAGAAGACTCTGAGATGGAGGCAATTTGCCAGAAATCTCTTGTTCCCACCATAGAGACATGAAACAAACTAAAATATCTACAGTATAGTGCAAGGACAGTCTAGAAGAAGGGGGTATATATTTAGATTGTAACCATTTCACGAGAGAATATGGGTGATTGAAAGTTTGTGGCAAAGCCCAGGGTCATCATGTATGTTTGTCTTTCTTTTCTTTCTTTTTTTTTTAGGGTACACCAGTCGCTGTCCTAGATTTGTGCTCCGGGAAAGATAAAAAAATTACCAAAGAAAATAATATAAACACTTCATTTAGTGTGCAACGGGGCCCGGGTTTAAATATATATATGACATGTTATATCAAGGAAATACAATTTTATAACATTTTTTTATTGCAATATATTAATACATACTGTATACACCATGCAGTAATTGCGCAAACTAATCTAGAATGCTATATTATGTGACAACCTTTTGTTTTTCTTAAAAATGAAGAGAAAACATTTAACTTTAGCATTATTTGCACTATATAGGAAAGAAGTGTTAAAATACAAATAGAGAACATCTGCCCTGTTTTCATCTAATACAGTATGTTCTGCATCATGTAACTGAATCAAATGTAACGTTGACTGGCATTCAAAGCAGCATATGTATCAAGCAGCAATTATTTTAGTCATTTAATATATGTATAATGCATTTCTAAACGAAATAAAAGTTTTTTTCTTATGGTACTGTCACCATTACTTATTAGCTGCAGGACCGACATGGCTCTCATAATGTGAGCCAGTGCCAGGCGGTTTAAGGAAGCACTGAAAGGATGAAAGCTTTTGTTTTGTGGGAAGATAGCACACCTATCACACATCAGAAAACAAGTCTTATCCACTAAAATCGCACCACTACTGGTACCCTTTTCATGCTCTAATAAATAGTTTCTGCCTCTGGCTATGCTGCAATGCACAGAAAGAAGGTATCTCAGAGTCGAGGTTGATCCAGTGATATAGGAAAGGACAGCATGCAGTGGCTTGTTGTAACTCAGAATATTTTGTCTTTCAAACCCTGGAGATGAACAGTTTCTCATAGTTTATGTATGCATGTGTCTTATCCACTGCTTGTAAAGATGAAAAATATCAACTACTGTATGTGTTTGGTAATCCATCAGTTGAATATATCTGTCAACCATTCCAGTCCTCAGTCACACATTCTTGGGGAGTAATAAAATAATAAATTCTCCATGATTCCAAACAACGATCAACAGGAATCAAAGGACAGTTGTTGATTGCTAACTGAACTGAAAATTAAATTGTGGAGTAAAAATACAAAAATAAATAAAAGAAAAAATAGCTATTTACTCACCCTTAGGTTGTATGAATTTCCTTTATTTTATGTTGAACACAAAAGAAGATATTTTGGAGAATATTGATAACCAAACAGCAGGTATCCACTGACTTCCGTTGTATTTATTACCATTTGTGTTCAACAGAAGAAAGAGAGTCATAAAGGTTTGGATGACAGAATTTTAATTTTTGAGTGAACTATCTTTTTAATAACAATGTAATATTGTTGTAGTATGTAGTGTTCGTTCTGTTGACAATTGTTGCTTTTGTACATTGTGGTATGTTGAATTCCCAATGATATTTCCTCGTCCAATAAGAAAATAAGGAGATGGTTGGTTTCCCCCTTGAGGCTGCATTACAGTTCAACTAAACACCATCTTATAAGACAGAAGTTTTCCTGTGCGTTTGAGTATGATTAATCCACACAATCATCAGAGAATGAAGGCCATTGTAATGCTGGAAAAGAAAAGGGCCTCCAACTCCTCCTCAAATTTGTTGCACAAAAGTTGGAAGCACACACTTCTCTAGAAAGAGAGTCACTGTGGCATAAATAAAGATAAGAGTGATCTTCACTGGAATTAAGAGGCCTAGCCAAAAACATTTATGTATATAAAAAAAAGATGACCTCGTACAAATTTAGATTTCAGAGGAAATCCTGCCACATTGCAGATTGGCTCTGTCTCTTTCTGATTTCATATCTAACAGAAACACATTTCTCTTCAGTCCAGTTTTGATGTAGCCTAATTGAGAAGCTGTCAGGTACAGAGTCGTGTGCTGTCATATGAATGATTCATGACTGTGGTTTTACAGAAGAGGAAATAACTTACTGTTTCCAAGAAAGAAGACATAATAAGAGCCTGTAGAAAGACATTTAAATTTTCATCATGGTGGTTTATGGTTTTAAGAAATAGATATATTGAGGTAGGGAGCAATTTTACATATTTGAAAACTTGTTTGACCACATGTATATGTTTCACAATAAGGTTGAATTCAGTAATATTAATGCTTTTGTTAATATTACATAATGTTTACAGAATTCAAGGTTAATGTCAATTTATAACAGTTTCCTCAGCACATGCCTTTATCACTGAAAGAACAAGTCATCTTAGGACATATTTTCTGCTTTTATCATGAGAAATAAGGCAGCCAAGTGCCACTAAAAGACCATTGGGGGAAAACCTGAAGCTACTCTAATTTCATTACACCTCATTGGAGTAAGTGCAGTGCTGCAGTTTTACCCTTTAGCTTTAGTACAGCTTTTAGATGTTCAGTTGCCACATGCTCATTGATAGGACTGACAAACGGTGCCTGGTAATGCAATTCAGTGCTTCGGGGTGACCTGAAATATCCTCAGAGTTTCAGAAGAGCATACAAGACAGCGAAAGCCTTAATAGGCCTCAACAAAAAGCCTTCTGTCCTTTTACAGAAATGGAGACTGTTGCTGTTTTTAGTTTTGGTACATATCACAACTGACCCAAGATGTATGAAAACAGATTTAAAAGGACCCAAAGGGAAGACCATAAAAAAGTCTGTGCAGTGGGACACTATTATGTTTGCTTATCTTTGCCTTATAGTTATGCAAAAGTAATCAGAAAATTAGGCTTATGTACAGTTGCAATGCAGCAAATGTAATGTTCTTCAGTTTAGTGTGCAGCTTACATTTGCTATAAATACAACTGTGATGCAAAAGATGCAATCTAAATCACTTATTGTCATTGTATGTGAACTTTGAAAGCATGCTGTACTTCAGAAAAGCCATATTTTCCATCAAACTGGCTTTAGCGAATAAAGGAAGAAATGCCAAGACAGTTTTAACGGACTATATAAATCACATTCTCTAGCTGGTCTTACACGCTTGGAAGAAATGGAAAAATCAATATAAATATGTTTGGTTTTCAAATTTCAAATTTTCTTCATGGCTGAAAGTAGGTCTGTACCCAGTCTGGTGCATGGCAGAAAATAGAGTAAGATAAATAGTTTTAAACATTGATGCTTTTATATAACGCTATATTCTCTGTTACACCTCCAGGTCTTTAGCCTTAGAGGTTCTATAATTTGGATAGTTAGCCTAAACAAAATCAAATATTAACTGTGCTGTCATTGCTTTCTTGAAAAATATGAAAATTATTTAATTATTGTAATGTAAAAAAAAATCAAATCAAATCAAGTCAAATAATAAAACAAAATAAAACAAAACAAAAAGAGTATAACAGATACCAGCAGATAAAAATGTATTTTAATATATATATATATGGTTAAAAGAGTGAAAAGCTGTAATATAGTCGAATGGAACCAAAGTCTCGAGTCCTAAGAAGTGTTTTCTATGTTCTGCTGACATCTAGTGTATCTCTGAGGAATTTCATGAACGTTATTTGTCCTTTACAAGCTGCCGTTGTTACGTACTCAAACGTTAAACAAGGCTAGCTTTTAGCAAGCAAACAGCCTAACGTCAATTTCACAAAATTCAGGTAATCACAAACAATTTTGTTACATTTGAATATCGTTACTGACTATCTACAGAGTTCCAGATGATGCGAAACACAGTGTGCTCTCAGCATTTTTCGACTGATTATTAAACGTGACCTCCACTTAGTTTAGCCACTGTGCTAGTGAGACATGCATAAATATTAAGAAATGTGTCATTAACTGTTTTTAATTCATTCTGTTTTTACACGTGTTGGATTCATTTGTAGACGAATGGATTAGTTTTATATAGTAGTTATATTTATTGTTGTGTAATTTATTGCTTTATTGTCCCTATTATTTTTTCTTTTGGTTAAAAACACGACAGAAGCTGCTTTATTACACCTGGCGTGTTTCTAACAATCATCTTGTTATTGTCTAGTCCTTAGCATGTTTCATATGAGGAAATGTTTTTTTTTTTCAGATGATCTAACAAAACTTTCTCTTTCTTTAAAGCGCATTTACTGGGCTGTTTAGCTCTTCTCTAAACAAAGTTTTGGACATATTTTGCAATCATCCATGTTTTCTTGTGAGGTGCCTAATTAACATTTGCATTTGTTGTGTGTAAATAGCAGTTTTCTCTTTAGTTTAATAAGCATAGCCTTGTGGCTATATTAATGCTTTGTTTTTCCTCCACCCACAGGTGAACTGTAAACAGGAGAAGCCCAACAGGATGACCAGTGTGAGTGTGTGCTAATTGCCTTGTATTATTTAAGGTGGATCTATGTAAACACAACACAATCTAACATCATATGTGAATCACTATTCTCATTTACAACTTTTTTGCTTACATTTGTTTACATCATGTTATAAGCGTTATGTAAGTGCTTGCTGTGTTTGGTCAGGTGCTCTGCAGCAGAGCTCGGCTGGTGACGTACCTGCCAGGGCTTCACGTTCTAGTTCATCGTGTTGCTGGAGCCAGGACTTTCTCTGGTGCGTCCTGTTCAGATGAGACACACCTTCACAGCAGTACCCCTGACACTGGTAAATGAGTGTATTCCTCTGTAGAATACTAAGACTTGAATACAGCATATTTTGCATATGGGATAATAACAACATTTTCTCTTGTATTTATAGTTGATTGTGTATTCGCAAGGTATTTTCTAATGTGTGTGCTTGGTATTTCTGTGAGTAGCACAAAGAACAGTGTGGCCGGACGAGACCATGGGCCCGTTCGGACCTCAGGATAAACATTTCCAGTTGGCGGGTAACATGGGTTTTGACTGTCATTTGGAGGGTGCAGTGGAGCAGAGGACCTCAGCGATGGATGACGTGATGCCAGACGTGCTCACTGCTCAGTCCAGCAGCGAGAGGCACGGCTTCATCCTAGCCCAGTTCATCAGTGAGCTTCATGTATGATGCTTTCAGAGTAACTTGAATTGACTGAGTAAACAAATACGTAGTAAAATAATATATTTTTTTAATGGCTGTGAAGTTATTAATGATCATAATCACTTAACAATGTGAATTTGAAAAACAAAAGACTATACAATCATTAAGTTATTTATTTTTTCTATTGCTTGCTACTAAGTATTATCTCATAGTAAATGTAAACTAATACTGTTTATATTAAAATGTAAAATATTATGTAATGCAATGGTGTTCTTGTTCCTACAACACCGTTTAAAAGTTTTGAATCAGATTTTTTTTCTCTAGGATTTTGAAAGTAGTTTCTTTTGCTAATCAAGGCTGTATCAAAAATACAGGAAGAACAATAATGATGGTTATATATCTATATTTATCTATCTATATCTATATCTATCTATGTATATATATATATATATATATATATATATATATATATATATATATATATATATATATACATTTACTATTTTGAAAGTATTTAAAAATGTAATTTATTCCTGTAATGCAAATCAGAATTCTCATTAGCTATTACTCCAGTCTTCAGTTTCACAAGATCCTTCAGAAATCATTTTAATATGCTGATTTGCGGCTTAAGAAGCATTTCTTATCATCAATGTTGGAAACAGTTGTTCTGTTTAATAAATGTGACCCTGGAGTATAAAACCAGTCATAAGTATTACAGGTATATTTGTAGCAATATCCAAAAATACATTGTATGGGGTCAAAATGATAGATTTTTCTTTTATGCCAAAAATCATTAGGATATTAAGTAAAGATGATTTTCCATGCAGATATTTTGTAAATTTCCTACCATAAATAAATCAAAACTTAATTTTTGATTAATCACATGCATTGTTAAGAACTTCATATGGACAACTTTAAAAGAGATTTTCTCAATATTAAGATTTTTTTTGCACTCTCAGATTCCAGATTTTCAGATAATTTATCTCAGCCAAATATTGTTCGATCATAAATTTCTATTATTATTTTTTAATTATTTTAATTATTTTTTTTAGGAAAGTGATAAAACATCCGCAGAACAGAACCTGGATAAAGCAGAGCACTTCTTCGATCATTCCAGCGTGGAGTGTGCCATTCAGTCTTGCCCGGAATCGTTAAAGAAAGGTCTGCATGTTGTTGTTTTAGAGCATGTGAGTTGATCAGATTTAACATGGACCGCTATAAAGCACTGTGACCTTCTGCTGAGGTTATCTGCAGTGTGCTTGAGCTCATTTGTAATGTTCAATGTAAAATGTGACCACAAGAGGGCAGCAATTCCATCCCTAATTTAGGCACTGAGTGGTGGTGGTGTTCTATATCCCAAAATGTAACAGTGTTGTAGTAAGCAATAATTACCGTACAGATATTTTTATGTATTGTAGCTATCCTGTGGTTATTGTTCATTAATGTTCATCATCTCATTCAGATTTAAAGTCCATGTTCCCTGAGGCCCCGTCGACTGCCATGATGGTGGTCACAGTGACTCAGAAAACACAGAACGACATGACGGCCTGGACTGAGCAAGTGGACCAGGAGAGAGAAGAGCTGCTCGATAAAGTGAGTTCTTCTAGATTATATGATAATATTATTATAAACATCATGTAAAATATGATTTCTGTACACACCTTGCCTTACTGCAGCAGCTGTCACTTAGTATCAACATAGCTCCTGATTAATTCATCATATATAGCCTTTCTCTATGGCTTTGTATTGTCCCTGGGCAAAGTTATATGTGGCTTTAGATCAGTAAAACTCCTTCAGAACGTGTGTGTACGAGAGGCAGAGCTTTGTGACTCAGCAGTTCATGCCTTGGGCTCTCTGTGTTATTTACTGTCTGCTTCACATCACTGGAGTTCCTGTCTAATCGATGTGGAGCCGTGCTGCAGGCACTGTATTATTCTCATGCTGTTGTTTGTTTGTGAGCTGCTGCATTCAGAAAGTAAAGATTTATAACCAAGCATGTGCCAGAACTGAATGGGAGCTCCATGGTTAAAGCCATTCATTATTGTTGCTGATTGTGTTGTATGCAGTTCGTTGCAGGGGCAAAGGAGATATGCCATGCTCTCCGAACAGAAGGATTCTGGGCTGATTTCATTGACCCGTCGTCTGGACTTGCAGTAAGTGATATACATGTCTGCTAAACGTTTTCAATCTAAAAACATTGAATCCCTATGTATTTCTATTGCATTTCTCTCTCTGCAGTTCTTTGGTCCATACACAAACAACACGCTCTTTGAAACGGATGAAAGGTATCGCCATTTAGGTTTTCGGATCGAGGACCTGGGCTGCTGTAAAGTGATTCGGCATGTCTTGTGGGGGACGCACGTTTTTGTGGGCACACTTTTCACCACAGCGCCTCCCGACAGCCAGATCATGAAGAAGCTGCAAAGGAACTAAAGTGAATTAGTTAAAGATGCTAAGTCAGAACACTATTCATTTCAAAACCAAACCTCACCTTTGAGATGGTTAGCACATTTAAAACACGCTTACATCCCATAATACACTTAGAGAAGTTGCCTAGTGGCTGCTGCTGGAAATTTGTATTTATTTTTGTAGATCGAGAAACACTCTTGGTGTGACTTTTATTTTTGCTACAAAGGGAAGTTCTGTGTCACATGTCCAGCATCTTTCAGTCGCTCTCTTCCTCTGTGTTGCCCCTCTTCTACTACAGACCTCAAAGGAACTAAAATGTGACCGCTAAAATGTTCACACCATTGCTCAATTTAAATGTGTATTTAGTATTTCGTCAATACGTTAAATTTAAAAAGTTTCAGTAGTGATTAAAAGCAGTATTGTCTGATTTCTTCATAGCTTCACAATAGGCACAATAAAGAATTAAGAGTTTCACTGGCTGTTATGTTGGCTTATTGTTTGTGTGACCAGTTTGGACCTGATGACCTTCACAACCATCCCATAATCTGAATGGTTGAGCTACCGAGATATAAAGCCTTCATCACTCACTAGTGACATGCATTTAAAGTAACTAGTAAATGCGACTAGAGTTGGACTGATAATTGGGTTGACAGATTTTTTTATACTCTATTAAAGTAAAAAAAATATATACTGACCCTAAATTGTTTTACTGTAGTATGCGTGTAAATATAAGTAGATGCATCTTATGTTTTATTTTTATGGGTGTAGGCTGCTGATAATCACCAAAAAACAAAAAAACAACAACGATGAGTTCTGTGCATACTATAACTTTCTGTAACTATACTATAAATGTAGTAGTGTCAATAAAAAGGTTCAGTGAATTATCTTTCTGGATTTTAGTCTCTAACCTTTATGGTGGATATTGTGGCCTTATTAGCCTAAAGCGATCAAAGCTGGCAGCTGCTGTTGTCAGTGTCTCACGGGTGTCATTAGAATTCATTCAAACGCACAACAGATGGACTGTAATCATTCTTCTTTAAACTCTGACACTAGCATTACTGCAGACAGTTCTGCACTCTTCATTAGCTCATGCCTGTCAGTCAATTGAATCATGTGGCTCTTACCGCTGATCTCTCCTTGACACAAAGTCACACAAAAATTCTATAAAAGCTATAAAGTGTTTATTTAAATATTTTGCATTATATTAGAAATGATCATTTGCTTACATCGTTTTTCAATTTTTCATAGAACATCTTAGTGCATGCATTGAATCTGAATATACTGTACTGTGGTTTTCTTCCAGTGGTAAGCAGCATCTGATCTGGTTTAAGATATTTAAGTCCTGTCATGATGTGTGCAGGAATCAAAGAGGGCGGTTGATCAAAGCTGTGTGTGGATGGTGACATGTTTTAGAGACAGCAGTCATCACCCCATGTCTGTCTGATTGACATGGCTATCAATTAGATGTAATTGTCTTGCTAAAACTTAGTTCCTGGTTTCTTTCCCGTTTCACTGAATTCAAACTGTCAAACTGAACAACTCATTAACGATATGATTATAATGTCAGCTTGTCCTTTTATCAATCTAAAAGAACAGAGTTTAAATTTATAAATGAACTTTGTGTTGTGAGGCATCTGTTTCTATGTCTCAACTTTGTTTCAAAATTGCATAGCATTGTGTTTCATGTGTATATATAATGCAAAACAAAAAGGTTTTTGTGTTTGTTTTTTGGTTGCTGTATAAGTACTTGCCTGTTAAACAAAAAAAAAAAAAAAAAAAAAAAAAATAGTTGATCAAATTTGAGACAGACAGTGTTATTAAATGTCTCTGATCTCACAGCTTTTCTTTTATTGTTGCTGCTAAATGTGAGCTATCGTTGAACTCTTATCCTAGTAATATGCCCAAAATGTATAGTTAGTCTTTAGTTGAGTGTTAACACATTAAGCAACATTCACACTGCTTGAACTTTTTAAGCAGGGTAAAATAACACATTAATTAAATACATTTATTTACATAAATAAAATAATTTTCTTGTGGTATAAATATGAAATATATATTCATAAACTTGCATTGGGGCAATGATTCAAATCAAAGGAGAAAGTCAGGATCATACATTTTTAATTGGGGTTAGATATCTAGGTCAGCCATCTTGTTGCTTTTCATGAGAAATAAATTATTCAAACAAACCCCCGCCCTACCGACCCCACGTCCTCTAAGAACAGGGTTTCTTTTTTTTGTTGTTGAAGAAATTATATTTGGTTTATAGATCTATGAATTGGATAAAGGTCCTGTTATATCTGAAAGATAAATCCTTGATTTTTAAGAAATGTGAACTGGAATTTTTGGTAAATATATATGTGCATTAGTAATTACAACAACGACAATTGTCAAGAATTGTCAGATGATTGATGGAAATTGGAAATTCCCAGCAAATAACTAGAATGAGAAGGCATATTTTTGAGTAATGCTGAAAAATGTATTGAAGCATGAATGACAAGGAAGGACTAAGCAATTCAAATTGAGTCAAGACAAAGAAATCAAACACAAGAAATGAAAGTATATCTGCATAAATGAAAATCGGTGTGAGTTGGGTGGGGGGTGCTGTGTCTCCTGTTAGTAAAGTGACAGCAGCCAGCGCCAGGTCTGTAAAGCAAAGGGAAACCTGGTGTCAGAGGTCTGTTCAGACAATGGAACTTTCCCACTCTTATCTGCCAACACTTTCCTGTTTTTAGAAAACTGCTCAGATTTACATTGGCTTGGTCATGTAGAGATGCACACCGTTAAAGATTTTTCTCTGCACTGGGCAAACAACGGAAGGTATTTTAGCACCGTATCTTTTGTGGTCATAACTTTTCAAGTTGACCTGTTCCTAAAGATCGAGTTTTGTTGACTCAGAAGCTCAGAGTCTGTGTATTTGGACCGAACAGCCATTGGTCAATGCCAGACATAATGTGTGCATGTTCATTCAGCGCTGCGTATTCTGACTCCTAATCCTTTTAGGCTTTTCTCTGCTGGAATTTCATTGAATTAGACTCGGATCAGAATGAATTAGAAAACTCATAATGAGTGAGAGCTGCAGCTACATGCACAAAACAGCTGGATCTTCAGAAACAACCTTATTAGACTTTAGCAAACAGTTGATGGGGCTCACTATTGATTAGGCTCAAATGCTTATACTTTTTAGAGCAAATAATTATAATTTGATATAAAAGTTTTTCTTTTAGATCTGTCCATTTGTTTCTGCCCTGGTCACTCTTTTTGTCAGTGCTTCTTGCAGTGCTGGTTTTTGAACCAGAAGCTATTTTTAGGATTGATAATTCCTATTTTGGTGTATCCTGAGTCTTTATTCCCCTGGGTCTGTCATCATGGTGAAGCTGAAGCTGTGATTGTGCACTTCTCTCAGGTCTTCCCATCCCACTGCAGCAGTCTGTCCTGTGAGATTTTCCCACTGTCTCCGTCTTCCTCTGAAGACAGATTTCACACTTATCTGTTGTTGTCTCCACTCTGTCCTGGAAACTGATAGCGTATTCACACACCAAAAGTTACATTTCGTTCAGCATGCATGATTTATTCAGTCATCTGGTCAGTCAATCATTTGGTCAAAGCTTCATTTGTGTGTGTGGGTACAATATGTGTTTATTTCTTATGCTCACCAAAGTTGCTTTTATTTAATCCAAAATACTTTGAAGACAGCAAAAATGTGAAATTGTTAAAATTCTAACATGCTGGTTCAGTGCACAATACATATTTTTTGTTATTATCAATGCTTAAAACATTTTTTTGCTGCTTAATATTTTTTTTGGGGAACACCATGATACATTAACATTCAAAATGCTGGGGTATGTATAGGGTTAAAAAATACTTTTATTCTGCAAAGATGCATTCAACTGTTTAAAAGTGACAATAAAGCCATTTATAATTTGTATGAAAGATTTATATTTCAAATAAATGATGTTCTTTGAACTTCCCACCCTTAAACAAAATCCTGAAAAAGTGTAGCATATTAGAATGATTTCTGAAGGATCATGTTGAGTAATGGCTGCTGAAAAGGCATCATTTACTTTTAAATATAAATAAATAAATAAATAAACTATTTTAAATTGTAATATTCCAAAATATGAAAGCAGCATTGTTAAGCATGAGATGAAGCAATAAAAACCTTTATTATTCAAAACCTTTGACCAGTATACATTTAACTGTACCAGTAATCATTGTTATGAGCAGTCTATTCTAAAATCACTATAAACAACTGCCTTATTATCGGGTGCAATATTAAACCTATATTTTTACGTGTGGCTCAGTCATGCAGAACACAGACAGTTGGCATGTTCCCACAGTAAAGAAAGGCCTGCGTTTGTTTCCATTGCTGCTCAATCTATCCCAAAGCTCGGCATGACCGTACTGAACAGGATATGCTGCCATGCCCTCCAACAATGAGGGTCATTCTTTGGACTCCAGGCCAGGTACCTGAAACCCAACCTTCAACAGCTCTCGATCATTAAAAACATGTTACTGCTCATCTGGAAAGTCAGCTCTAGAGCGGAAATACGACTTTGTATCGGCAGGGAATGAGCCGAGAAACTGGATTACTAAAGCAAGAAGATGAAGGGAGCTTTTGTTTTGATTTGGAAACTTATCTGAACGTCTGTCGAAATGTCTTTTTTATTTCTTTGTTTTTATTCAATTCCTTTTAAATGCATTTAAAACCCTGCAGCTACTCTGTTGTATTGTATTATCCCTTTTCTCTGATAAAGCCAACGTTATGTTACAGAACTGTATCTTTCTGCTATCACAACAGCTGATTGTTACTAAAAACATCCATAAGGTGGACTTCATTTTCAACATGTAGTCCATTTGTGAAACAAGAAGTGCCCAAAAGGTCAGTGGGTGTTCACCTTTGACCTCTGGCACTGGGTTTAATGAGAGTTGTTTCCTCTTCTCTGCCCCATTTCAAACATCCACAACTCCAACATAAATCTGAAAACTCATAAAATAAGACGTAAACCTGTCTAGTCAATATTTGAGTGACATAAACCACTGGAGCTAGATACTTATACATATACCAGCTCTAATTGAGGTGTTTAGGGTATGACTTCATATTAAAATAAATGTAAAAAATAAATTATATAAATAAAATATGATCTAGATTAGATATATATATATATATATATATATATATATATATATATACACACAATTATTATTATTATTATTTTATGTGTGTGTGTGCTAAATTGAGAAAGTTTAGCTTTACCTTTCCTTTTTGAGTGGAAAATGGACAGTGGATGTAAGGGTTGAATGGAAAATTTTAATTTAAGAAAACAGAAATATATTTTGTGTGAATATCCAATGCAAGCATTATTTGAAGAGAACACTGACAAACTCATTTGATTTTGTCTTGTTGAATCATGACGTGTGTATTTTAGCCAAAACAAACTTAATTAATATTTATTTTATTATCAGTAAACAAAACATCAGTAAACATTTCAACTGAATACATACAACACAGGTAAGAGACCACACAAGTGTTACCGATGTACTCCAGAGGTGTGATTTAAAAACACATCCAAAATTATGTACACAAGAATATACAGGGATATTACAAACAAGCGTAGAAAAAAATATCTACATTTATAAGTAGCCTTGGCACACGATGGCATGCAGCATTCACAATTTTGTAAGTATAAAAAGTTCATGCAACCCTATTTCAAATCTGTATTATTATTTTTTTATATTAAAGATGAGAGTAAAAACTGATTTTAAAAAACCTTTTTATGTACACAATGTTATAAATCGGAGCTAATGAGAGCACATTCAGAGCCATGTTTAACGCATGTAAGCTCAGATTGTTCGGCCGGGTCTACTCAGGATAAAGGTGTTTCTAAACTGGCACTAACTGGTCCATAATTACCTGAGTAAAGGTTTTCAGCCCTTCTGTGATCACCTTGCCCTTTATGTTGTACTGATTTAAACAAAATGATTCAGTGAATGTTACAATCCTTTTCATAACTCAACAAAAGACAGAGAAGAAACGGGAAATAGCTTCATTTACAGCCGGGCACATCGCCTAAACAAATCATAACGCCTGAAAAAAATAACACTGTCGCTGCAGACTCAACACTTTTTTGCTGATTACACAGTCAGCCAGGAATTCTGATTAGGAAATATTACAGTACACAACAATGGACCGACAAATGTGTAGGAACATACATATGTATATCATAATATTAAAGCCCTCCACTGTAGGCTATATAGATGTTCAATGCTAGTCACTCCACTTCCACACGGCAATCTGTACACAAGTGCTTGCATTATGACACAAATACACAGTGCAAAACTAAACAGAGAATGTTCTTTTTATAGGAGCGAGGAATGCTGGATGACACGCTGAACTTGGATCCTATAGGTGCCAAGCCCTTTTCCATGATGACAAGAATACTCGAACAATGAGAGGGCTGGCTGGAAAACTCATGTAGCCTGACCCCCCCCCAGAAAAATATGTTCATAGTCAACAGTTCAGCTTCCTACAAAAACGGATGATAAAAAAATAAATATATCTATACAAACGTATAAAACGCGAAACAAGAAAATGTGCAGGTTTGTGTCAGTTTTGCCATAAATATCCCCATCCCACATCCATCACGAAAAACCACTCAGCTTGAGCCAAACCAAACATTAGTATATGATTCATAAAAATGTATTCATAGGAAATAAAAAGTCCAAGAGCTAACACTTCATTTTGAGAAAGGTAAAGCCCACAGCTGACGACGGTTTCCTAACTGACTGCTGTTAAGGTTTATTCCACTCCGGATGATTGTCTCAGTTAATACTGTGGAGCGTCAGGCTGATGATACAGACAGAGAGCAGCAGCGTGGGACTCTGTGCTGGCTGAATGCTGGCGTTAATAGGAGACGTGGTAGCAAAGATGGCATCAGTCTCGTTTCGTGGGAGGGGCATGTTACAGATGTTCCCCTCACAACAGGATGTGCACACCTGCATAAAGAAAAACAAATGATAAATAAGCAGAGATTAAGAAAGTGATCGTTTGCCAAAGTGTTAAATGAAAAACATTAAGTTACTCTAATGACAAGCGGGGAAAAAGAAAATAATGTGGCCACAAATTAAAATGATGTTGTAACAACTTATGATTTTGTCGCCCAAAATGTAACTACATTAAAACAAGTGGACGAATTAGTACATATAATGGCCATGATTTAATTAAAACGAGGGAACAAAATAATAAAACATGGCCACAAATTTGGGTATATATCTCTTAACTGTTTTGCGGGAAGCGCATTTCCTCTGAAGTTTTGTTGACAGATTATTCACTCAATGCATGAAGTCGAGGACACGCAGCGCAGAGCTAGTGCAAGATGAGCATTTGTGGTTTAAAAGTTTATACATTAACATTGAACAGTTGTTTCGCTAGACCCTTATTCCTTTGTTGGGATCGTGTAGAGACCTCTGAAGCTGAAGTGAAACTACAGTTCGGACCTCCAACCCATTGGTCCCTATTAAAGTCCACTGTATGAAGAAAAAATGTTTTCCTCAAACTCAAATCTTCCATTTCTTTTCAACCAAAGAAACAAATACATGAACATCTTGGATGACATGGGGGTGAGTAAATCATGAGGAAATCTTAATTCTGGAGTGAACTCACGTTGGAGATGGGAAACATTTTAGTCTCAAATTTCTTAAATGTTTCATAAATATTTACAGCAACTCCTCAGTGTTAAGTGTTTTGGGCTGAATCAGTTGCTGAAGTTTAATAGCATACTTCAGATTAGGCCAGAGTGTCAGTACAGTGCTGCACTGTAATAAAAGGCTCAACATCACCCGTCTGAACATAAACACTAAACAGCCATTATTTCAAGTTTACCTACAGAGAAAAAAATCACTTCAGACAAACACAAATAAATGAAACCTTTTTAACCTGAGAATGAACCTTCGGCTTCTAAATTTTCCCTTTTAGCGTAGCTGTGGCATCTTTACAGCGCATTTATCTCTCAATCTGGCCTTCTCACATCTGCCCCCTGCCCTCTGCATAACTCCTGTCCTGTGCTAGAGGTAAAAGGTAAGACACAAAGAGTTCAGGGAGTGACCGGGCGCACCTTTCAGCAAGGATTACTCAAAGAAGGATTACTGAGAGACGGCAGCATAACTTTATGCACAACTTTATCGCATCTGCAGCGAAATCACTTGAGAGGATAAATGGATTAACTAAAGAGTTTAGTGTCTTACAGGCGGCAGAACTATTCACAAATGTGTTTATCAACCCCTCCACGTGTTTTCTTTAAGATCACTTCAAGTACACTGTGTGAAGTGAGATGAGAAGATAAACGTGGATAGATTTCAGCAGAAAACTGGATGTGTTTGGTCTGAAACAAAAGTTTCTTGATGAGATGTGAGTTGTATCTCACCTTGTTTCCTTCATGGTCCATCTCAGAGCAGCCTGTTTCAAGACAGTCTTCCAGCGCCACACAACGCTTTGTCACCGACACTGTGTTTCCATCCCAGCTCATCTTATGTTGTGTGTAGCAATATCTGCTCTCTAAAAGTTACAAAGGGGCTTTACTTAGTTTTCTCAAGGACATACAGTATACATCACAAAAGAAAGCTTTCACTTCTATCTAATAAAGGAGTCAGATTTCAGTGAAAAAGCAATATTCCTCAAGGGATTTTTTTTTTTTTTTGCAGAACTCGCCCTCAGCCACTTTAAAAATCTTTAAAAAGTGCCCTTGAAGTGTGAGTCTTACAGTAACATAATATTGCACCATATTTAAGAACTATGTGGAAACACTGAACACAACCATATTTGAGCATTCCTGGAAATATATACATTCTCTGCAAATGTGCAGATGTTCTGCAGCAGCATGTGCTTAACTGAAGGAATGAATGTCTGTAAGGGGTTACAGCTCCTGGGTCATTAACACACCGCTGTAAATCAGACACGACACAGCACAGAGCCCTCCTTATATGGAAGGCTATTCACAGCAAAAACATGAACTGAATACATATGGAGCAACTCGTGGGCAAAGCAGGTCCTGAAACATACTGACCCAGCTGCATCTTATTCAGTTATTATCTGAGCATTCAATGAATGCACTTCAACAGCACTGTGCTTTGACTATTTAAACGCACCATCACTGATTCATGATAGATTGATAGATTGTGCCTTAATAAAAATTGTTGTTTCACAGAATGACAGAAATACTTTTGTTTCAGGATACACAGTGCAAGATGAAATGAAATGATGGGTCTGTCAGAGGACGTAATGGAGATGCTGGTACCTCGTGGACAGTAGCGATCTGGAGCCCAGCGGTTGCATTCATAGTTGTCAAGTGCATCTTCACAAGTAAAACATTTAAATCCTCCTGGATATGGAGTTGCTGGGGAAACATGTATAATAAACAACATTAAAAGAAATTATTGGTAATGGCAAAACTTTTGGTGAAACTTGCATATTACAGTTTTTCTCAGTCACTTTGGTGCATTTTTCAAAACAGAAATGAAATTTTCAAAACTACTTGTACAACCTCCACATCATCTAGTCATTAATACACATCATAAAACCAGTTTCTCATTCTTTTGAACAAGTTGCGATTGCTATTGTACATTCATGCAATTGATTACGCACATTTATCTGCGGTTTCCTACATTATCAGTTGCTAATGTCATGTTGCTCAAAATGTATTATACAGTTTTCTGTGCAATAGTCTTACCCCCCAAAACATCTAGTCTTTAGTTCATAGTATAAGTCATTAAATGCAAAATGGTTAATCTAGTTGTCATAAACTGCCAAGCACACTTTTTATTTGTATTTTTACACACTATTATTAGATGTTTTGTCAATTTGGCATGAATTGTGCAAGTTAATCTTTACTAATGAAGAGAATGTAGATGATAAACCAATGATAAACCATTTCTCTGAAATAGCTCAAAGGTTCATCTCATGAATCTTCAGTAGGAAAGCTTATACTGTATAGACAAAGGACAACACAAGAGTTACAAATTCTGAAAATGGAATTATTTTCATCTTTGTTCCCATATTTCCTTTTCTATATCACAATGGCATTGTAAAAGTATTTTTTATTTTTTTATTTTTTTTGGTCAGACCACTAGTAAAAGTGTAACTGGGAATTCTATCCAGTCTCTTTCAATCAACATCCCACAAACAGTAATGTGTAAATGTGTAGTTTTGAAATGGATATATGGCATACATAAGCATATGGCATACTGTTCAATACAGTAGTTTACATCAGAACATCCCTCCACTGTTAAATTGACAACATGACTAAGCAATTTGACTGTCTTATCCGTAAACTATGACACAAGGACTTGTCATTCTGATGGCACTGACATGTTCATTGACACAGATATTTATTTTTGAGAGATGAACTAAGGATTTTGAGCAAGAGACTGGCTTTTGCAGGTCATCCATTGTGTTTTGATATTTGTACGAGTTGTTTTGAGAAATGCACTTACTGTTTTGCAAATCTCAAGAATGATTAGAGAAATGTACCAAAGCGACTGAGAAAAACTGTATTATGTGAAACATTTTTTTTTTTTTTTATTGGTGTTGTCATTGTTTGTTTTTGAAAGCATCTTATTCTCACCAAGGTGGCACTTTTTAATAGTATTAATTGTATCAATTCATTTTAAAAATATATTTTAATTAATACATTATAAACAGTTATATAAAAAATGTAATATTATTACACTTTATTTTTCATTATTATTATATTTTACAATTTAATTTATTCCTGTCACAGCAAAGATGAATTTCAGAAGCTATTACACTAATTTTCAGAAATAATTCATGAAATCATGATAAGGTACGCAAAAAACATTTCCTATTATTTTCACTGTTGAAAATCATCTGGCATACAGAACGAGACACAATCTAATCAAGTGCTCTTTCACAAGCATTTAGCTGTCATTTCTTAGGTGAAAAAAGCTCTTGGGAATACAGTGTGCTTTTTCTCTTTCTGGAGCTCCTCAATCAGATTATATAGAAACAGAAAAATCTGTCTCTTTTTTTTGTTTTTGTTTTGAAGTTTTAAGAAGAAAAACCTCGTGTTGACCTCACCCAGCAAACATTTGAGAATCTGATCAAGTGACCATTTCAAACAGACCATTCATTCATTCATTCATTCATCCGGAAAGCCCTGATCTGTTATTACTTCTTTAGTCTCTAAATAACTCTGTATACGCAAAGCTTTTGACCTACACTTTTTCTGTTACCTCCCCCAAATTCTTGTGACTCTTATAAAAGTGGTCACTCAATAATTAATGCAATGATACAACTGACTATAACCTCTCTTAGATACAGCACAGATTTAAAGGGCTGAGAGAAACATTTTAGTTAAAACAACAGTGAGACATAAACAGTCAGAGACACATTTACAGCCATCGGGTGTCTATGTAATTATAAAATGATACATTACCCCCCCCAGCTAATTCAATATGCATGTCTTGTTTGGGTGTTTAATTTTTGATGTCAAAAAAGAAGAAAACAAACAAAAAAAATTGTAACATAATTGATTGCAAACATGCTTTTGAGTTTTTCAGCTTTTATAATGAGCTTATTTTTGATAGCGTTCTGTTGTGTTTGTGAGCACTCATTGTAAAGTAGTCTTAACTATGCTAAGCAGCTGGAGTGTGTTTTGTTTTCTGAATGATCTCATGTGGTTGTAAATCCACACTTGCCCTCTGCAGTGATAAAACAAAATGAACTCCATCATCATAATAAAACCTCTTCATCAATATGCAACAGCTGGATATCAGCAGGTAACAAAATCGCTGCTAGTACATAACTATATTGGGATCTCATAAGAACTGATTTCTTTTAACCTCTCTCTCTCTCTCTCTCTCTCACACACACACACACACACACACACTCTCTCTCTCAATCCCCGCTGGGACATTGAGCAGATACGGATATCTCCAGCTGCACACTGGTGAGTCGGCACACAGCTAAAAGGATTTTGGGAGGTCCTGCTCACTGTGATGAAAGAGTTTGGGATTTCAGAGATTAATTCATTCAACAGAACTGAAACCAACCTCCAGTCTCTCTCATCATAGCCAAATTGTACTTGAACATTACCACATGTATATATATATATATATATATATATATATATATATATATATTACATTTTTTAATTTTTTTTTTAATCCAAAGCGATTTACAGTGCATTCAGGCTATCAGTTTTTACCTATATTTATATATATATATACATATATTATATATATATATATATAGGAAGAATAGGAATGGGAACCATGAGGAATGTAATGATTCTGGTTCCATTTCTAAATGGAAAATGTTCAGAAAGTCTTATTGCTTTCACTAATATACATTCCAAAGTATTTGTTTTTATGTAAGTTGTATATATGTGCTGTATCATACAACTTATATTTGTATTTATCCAAATACTGTATATCTATATATGTTTTAAGTCAAAGACTGGTCAACTGATCAAAAGTAAATACATGAATTAATTTATATTCATCAAATAATCCTGTAATAAAGCATCTTGGTTTCCACAAATATATTACAGCCCAGCTATTTTCAACACTTATATATTCAAGTAGAAAACAATTATTTTAAATTGTCATAATATATTGTAATGGTAGGTTTTCTTTTATTATTGTATTTCCAAATAAATACAGCCTTGATGAGAATAAGAAACTTTTTCTTAACTAGTTGATTATTAGAATGCATATAAGCACATATTAATGCCTTATTCTACATCCCTAATCTTACCCAATAGCTAAACATAACAACTACCTTAATAACTATTAATAAGCACCAAATAAGGAATTTAATGAGGGAAAAGTTTTAGTTAATGGTGAATAAGTGTTCCCTATTCTAAAGTGCTACCACATTCATGTTTGTTAATTACTTGATTAAGTTTATTTGATGTATATTTAATGAGCATAACAGCCATTTTAAGCATTTCAAGACACAAATCAAATTAGACTCAAAGTAGAAAATCTCGGGCAGAATAGGCTACAGTACACTGTCCCATGGTGCCATGGCTGATGCCACATGCTATAAACAACTGATTTCGCATCAGGAGGGATGATGGGCAATCCATGAGTGTCAGGGTGGGGGATCTTAACCCAGCCGGTATGTCAGCTGAGACACTGAGTTTAGCTACGGATCACTGGCCTGATGCTCAACCACTGATACATCCTGGAAAACCAACTATTAGGACACAATATAAAATCTAGAACCCCATAAAGGATCTATAGAACTGATTTCTGACTCTTTTGTTATTCCAAATAACCCAGGAAAAACATTAATTATATCCATTTTATCTTCAAGGTTTTGGCAGAATCTAAGAAGAAATACTTACTTGAGGGATGGAGAAAAATAATATCTTTTTCCGTGAAGTCCCTCGATTGAACCACTTTGATGATGGCGGTCAGCATCAGGCCCCAGGCCATGAGAGGCCAGGGTTCCATAGCTGGAGGAAAACTCACATGAGCAGGTATCCAGATCCAACACGGCACCTGATGAACAAAACAACCATTTCTTCAGAAAACATACTACCAGGGTCATACGAAACAACTTAACTATAGGCACTAAAGGGATTAGAGAAACAGCTGCTGAAGATAGAAAGGAAACTCTATAGGATTAAATCAGTTCAAAAGCAGTGTTATCCCTCTCCAGAACACCGGGCACAAAGAGGCATGCTTGTTATTCCAGCAAGTGCTTCATTATATCAGTGACAATGTCAGCAGTCTGCCAGTGTCCTGCCCTCAGCAACAGTGACCCTCTTAGCCGTTCGCTTTGGTTTTTGGCAGCAGAACAAACACTCATCCATTGTTTTCAATTACTGAATGCCATGCTCACAATGACATCTTTGACGAACACCACAAAATGGATAGTTATATATTTATAGTCTATTAAATGTGATCAGATTCATTGGATAAGAATGTTCACGTGGGATATTTTTAATAGATTTTATTTAACATTTGCCTAAAAAAAAAATAATGTTTAGCATTTTTACTTAAAAGTAAAAACTAATATAAATTTCATTTCCACTATGTATGTTCATTTAAATATTTAATATTTAAATTTACAAAGGTTGAAATATGAGAAGGATCTATGCTGTTTTTTGGTGTGATACTTGTTCAACAGAAATCCTAAAATAAGCCTGGAGAAAAGCACATGGCTTAAACACAGTGCTGTGTGGTTTACATTACTGAAACGAAAGCTGGGGCAGATTACACATTTTTCAGAAGTGCTTGACTAAAAAGCTTTGTGTGCTTTCTTCAGCAAGTCAGATGGCGAGCCAGCCAGTAATCAATCCATTCTTTTTGGTGAATCAATTTCCCTAACTCTGTTTACAACTCACAAATTGAATTCCCCATGGGAAAAAAAGCTGACTCATAAATCCAAGCATGAGAAAGCTATTCAATTTACTTTCAACATGAAGTAAAAAATATCCTTCAACAACCAAAAAAAAAAAAAAAAACTGTAAATGAAATGGACCCCACTTTTCTTGTAAAGAAGAACTGCTGTAAAGTTTATGAGATTATATTTTAGTCATCAGGTATATCAGCGAATCAGAGCACTCTTTTCAGAAGATATTTGGTTAATTTACAGCATACCAGACCAAAGCAGCTCATTGACTTTTAATATAAAATGAAGACAACCAGCAGAAAAGTATTTTTAAGTTTTTCCCATCTCCATCAGTTCATTCACTTACAAATCTGAACCTGGAAGGCGAGAAAGCACATCTTCAAAGCATAGGCAATTTTTGGTACTTTCTGTGCTTCATTAATAAGGATTTGACCCTCCTTTGATTTAGCAAGTAATTCCCCTTTAATCAAGAGCAACAATCCCAGCATATCTCTGTGAACACAGATGAGAAAAAACCCAAACCCTTAGAACTGTATTTTATATAAAAACTAAAATAATAATAATAGTAATCAATTTTATTTTTTTTCTCTGCATCCATTCAAAGTCAACAGAAATCGGTGCAATCAATGTATTAGAAGGCTACTACTAGAGACTGTAACTGATAGGAGTCCCTAAAGTGATACATGTCCAGTAGGATTTTAATGGCTTTCCTGTTTAAGGCGGGAAAAACAGATTTCCTCGTGTTTATTGTGTTAGCCATGCTGGTCTCAGAAAAATGATTCAACAGACCGACACCGGGCAGCCTTGAGCTCCTGCTGCTGTGTAGCTCCTGACCTCTCAGACAATGCAGAGTGGCACAGCACAGCCATGTTAGAGAGCATCAGGTTTCCTCAAAGTGATCCGCTTTCACCGCTGAAGGTCTAAAGCGGTATTGAAAAGGAACACAGAAGTACATATCGGTTTTCGTTTTTAGCTGTAGATTGGTCCCACAAGCTGTTTGTCAACTGGGAATGACAACAAACAATTTAAGAATGTTTTGACACACCTTTGATAAATCTGGTGATCTCTATTATAAGTTAAGTCTTAAGATAATAAATTGGATTTTCCCCTGGGCTTTCAGTATTATATTAGTAAGAATATAACAAGGGGAAATGTGATTCATGTGGATGCTGAACAGAGATGCAGATGTATGGTGATAAATCTTTAAAAGAAAAAGCCAGGTGTTATAATGACTTAAAAGTAATTAACTTAATGACACATTTGTGCAATTGTAGTTTCGACAGAAGAAAAGATTACAGGCACAGTCCATCCAGAAATGGATGTTGGGACATCATTTATTCTCCCTCATGTTGTTCCAAACCTCTAAAACATTTTTCTTCAGAAGAACACAAAAGGTGATAAGAGTTCATGCTACTCTGTCAGGGTCAGTCAAGCACCAATAAATAAATAAATAAATGAAAAAAACACATTTATCAAAGGTGTGTCAGATATTAAAATATTAAAAATAGCACAGAAGTCATATGAATTACTCACTGACAGTAAGTAGTGCATATGACCTCTGTGCTATTTTTAATATTTTAATATCTGACACACCTTTGATAAATGTGGTGACCTCTATAATGTGTTATTTATTATGAGAATAAATAAGTTACTGTTACTTTTTATTGCTACTTATATTTTGGGAGCTTGACAGCCTCTGCTTTCATTTTAATGTTATGGAACAGAGCAGCAGAAAAAACTGCTCACTGTTTCACAAAAGAAATGAAAAAAAAGACAACTATTTCAATTATTTAGTGAAATATATTTAGTGTATCTAACTATATCTACTATATCTAACTTTAAAGATGGATATATATGTAACATATATTATCTGGCTATCTAAACAAAATCTAAACTTAAATAGCCAATGCAAAGAGGTTTATTGCATTTGTTCTTAAAATTGATTAACATCATTTTTAGCCAAGATACAGAATACCTGCAGGTGAAATAATTTGAATCTCTGATAAAATCACCCCAGTATGAGACTGTGACACGAAGAGGCAATATGTTAAGTGAGGAAAGCCTAGAGTAACAAAAATTCATCCTACTGATAAAAAAACATGGATTTGGTTTCAACACACAGGTGTCCTTAGACCAGAGTCGTCTTATTCAGCTTTATCTGTTATTTGTGAGTCTGTTTAAGACTATTAAGCTTCATCCCAGGCCACAACTCAGAACAGAACATGGTTGATAAGAGATCATAATTTCTTCATAATTATTTGAATAATTTTATTTCAAGCGTTGACATTCTAATCACAGTAATGACAACTGCAACTCATGCCAGTCAAATATATTTAATTGAAATACATCCGTTTCCAAACAGGGCACATAATAATTACTCTGACATTCAAAGGCAACCTTCCAGACCAATCAGGAAGTGCCTGAGGTTGAACTTCAGTGCCCCATCTCCTCTAAAGCTTTGCCAGGTGCCTGCCATGAGCAATAGCTGTCATCAAAGCATACACGCCTGCGAGTCGCTCTGGAAAATGGAAACTGCGGTTGTCGGTTTGTTTAAGCAGACTATTCTGTTGTTTAGAGAGGGTTGAAGAGGACCATGCTGCATTAAAGCACTTTTATGTTCAGCATAAAAAAGATACGACATGATGGAGAGTAACTGATGAGAAAAATTTCATTTTTGTGTGAACTATTCCTTTAAGCATAAACTTTCGGTCTCAGATGTGTTCTGCTCAAATGAACTAACAGAAACAAATAAGACTATGCTGAATTTGTTGAAATATACAACCGTTTAAATGTTTGGGGTGGCTATGATTTTTAAAATATTTATGCTCAGAAAGACTGAATTCATTTAATGAGAAATACAGTGAAAACAGTAATATTGTGAAATAGTATTAAAATTGTATATTTTAATATATTTTAATTAATTGAAACCTGTGATGAATATGAAATCTAATTTTTCATAAGTAATTACAACAGTCTTCAATGTCACACGATCCTTCAGAAATCATACTAATATGCAGATTTGCTGCTCAATAAATATTTCTAATTATTATCAATGTTGAAAACAAGTGTGTTGCTTAATATTTACAGAACAGTATTTATTTAAAACATAACTTTTTTGTAATATTATGCATGTCTTTACTATCACTTTTGATCACTTAATTGCATGTACAAATAATGTGAATAGTAATGTTTAGTTTCTTTTTCTTTCTATTTTGTAAGAAATGCTTAAACCTATATCGCAATTTCTGATGTTTTGGCTGAGGCATTGTTGAAAAAAAAGAACAATTCACTCCAAATCATGCAAAATTAGTAGTTTGGCTGCATGTATTATGCTACTTTTAAAGCAAAGTGCTTGTTTTAGTGTTTAGCACCTGTGATATGACTCAATGAAAGCCTCACTTCCTCTCTGTACAGCATGACACATCCAGTCACATTCATGTCATCTCATTACTGCAGGTCACCGGCTGACGGCTGAGGAAAGAGGCTCCCAGCAGGACAAGGGCCCTGGAGTTGCTGCCTGAGCCACTGCCAGGTGAGTAAGACTAACTCAGGTCAGAAACACAATACTCCAGGTTGTGAATTGGCCTGTGAATGCAGTCGCTCCCATTAATGGAGGGAAAGAAATGCAAATCCTCTCTTGTGACTTCCAGAACTTGTTGGACCAGATTTCGCACAGGTTTGAGAAGTGAAAGCAGAAGAGCAGCCTGCCACAAACACCTGAATCTCAGTAATTCACCTAGAAGCAAAACATTATACAAGAGGTTGATATTACAATAGCACAATCCTTATCTATGCCATGAATAGAAAATAAATACAAATATTGCATAACTTATTCAAAACAGTTTATTATAAAGCTAAATTCATTGGAAAGCCACAATACGACAAGAACGGACAATAACACAGATGAAGCTGCACATCTCCATTCATTTGAGAGAGCACAGTGCCATCTCAACAAAGCCAAATGCCATCGAGCAATGCCTGTGCCCTATAGTGCACCCGGCCAAAACCAAAGGAGTCACGTTGGATCAGAATCACACACCAGCTAATTGAAATCCTACAAGCATGCACACACACACACACACACACACACACACACACACACACACACTAATCTGGCACTATTTGTTTGAAGTGGTCCAGTTCAGCTGTATAATTTTTAATCCCCTCTTCAGTCTCTTGACACATTCAAAGATCCAAGGAATCGGTCATGTAGCACAGAGTAACACAATGGAAAATCAGCTCTCTGTTTAAAAAGATCACCGCTGGAACAATACTAATATGACACAATGTCATATGCTGCATGCTTAAGTTTGGGGGAATACATTTTCATTCATATAACACTTTAATATTCTTGGGTGGACATGAAGTCAAAATGTCAGTCATACAGCTGTCCTAATGTAATAATCCAGAAGGAAGCACCAATAAAGAATACATTTAAAAAAAAAAAATAGTAGTTTGATTTTTACTTTTATTATAATTTCTTATAAATTCTTAACTTTTTATTATAATTTTTTATTATAATTTTTTACTTGTCAAAGGGTCTCACTGCATGCTTATATATAATGTCGGTAACACTTTAGAATAGGTAACACCTATTTGTTGCTTATTAGCATGCATATTACTAGAATATTACCCATGTATTAGTGCTAATTAAGAACACATTAATGCCTTATTTTACTTGACCTTATTCTACATCCCTAATCTTACCCAATACCTAAACCTAACAACTACCTTACTAACTATTAATAAGCATCAAATTAAGAATTTATTGAGAGAAATGTCATAGTTAAAGTGTTACCTATTCTAAAGTGCTACCATAATGTCTATATTGTTTGAGTTCATTTTATTTCTATTTTAGTTTTAGTTATTTTTTATATATCTAGTTAAACAATTAAAATACGAAATGCTGCCATTTTATATTTTACTGTACTTCCGTTAATGTTTATTTTATTTTATTTCAAGTAATGATGTTTTTTTATGGTTTTAATTTTAGTTTCAGTATTAGATGCACAGTAGTTAACTATGATAACCCGGGTGAGTACATAATAACAGATTCTTTAGTTTTGGGTTAACTAGCCCTTTAATAATTATTTTCTATTTTGACATGTTTTCTCAACAAGTTATTGATTCATCTGTTTTGATTGTGTAGATTTGGGATTAACTGATTCTGCTAGATCATATGAACTCTGCAATAGTCTCTCATTCTTGGGTTCGGTGAATCCACTGCTTGAAACTAGGAAAAAGACTTGAGCTCTTTGTAGGGCAGGGCAGATACAATAATGTCTTGGCGTGTGGGGGGGTCGGACTGAAGAAGGGATAAAATATCCTTGTGGCAGCTGTAGAAAACCAAGTGGGTGGGGTAAGTCTGATTCCCTTGAACTTTGGGCCAGCAAAACCATAACAGAATAAGGGTAAACGGGGGCTAATTAGGAATGTTCATGAAAGGATTTGCTACCTCTTTTGTCTTTGGGGCTCAGATGGAAAAACCTCACATTCTCCCAACAAGACTTTTACACTCCGTGATCACCGCGAGTTTAATCAGCTCTGCTCTCAACTTTAAGGCTTTTGTGCATGTTTTCATGTAAACATCTACAGTTCAGACATCATTGAAATTCAGATCACCTGACACTGGAGGAGCTGGTGATTCAGTCAAAATACCATGTCAAAGAACATTAGTAACATAACTTGCCCAAACATAACACCACTATGTCTGTTCAAGGTCTAAATGAAGGGAATAAGATGAATCAAAAAAAGTGTATGCCTATGTTTTTGCAAAACAGACAACCTGGGGAAAGCATCCACCCATGAAGAAAGAAATGGTTTTGTTGTGTAAACATGAAAGATTTGAGATGGCAGTCAAAAACATACCAGTGTAAAACCTCTACAATTAGGCATGAGGTTTTGAAACTCGTGTCTGCAGGGAAAGTGGGATGACAGGACTGTATTTACAAGGAATGACAATAAGGACAATAACCTCAACTTTTAAAATGTCATTGAGTAATATCAAAGAAATATACAAGAATATACAAATCAGTGTAGACCATTTATTTATTTCAGAAATTTTTATTAAGCATCAGGTTAAAAGCACTTTTAAATGATATGCTTTTTTATATGCTTGCAATATCAATTATCTGCAAGAATTCAACCAAGCATTCTCATGGAAAGAAAAAAAGATCAAAGGAAATGGAAAAGCTCTGGAGGCATGCTGAGAAAGTATCTGCTGCTGATGCTGAGGAGGAAGAAATGTATACCCTGCAAGACAACAGCAGGATTGACTGCATACATATACATACAACACATAAAATAATGTGAAATGGCAAAAATAACAGACTAGGCAGTAGTTACATTTACAGTACTAAATGCAATATCATGATCAAATCAAACAAATCAAATCTTTTTATTATATTTATTTTTTTCAGGATTCTTCGATAAACAGAAAGTTCAAAAGCATAGCATTTATTTAAAATATATATATATTTTGGAACAGTTTATAAGTCTGCACTGTCCCTTTTGATCAGGTTAATCGGTCTATGTTGAATAATAAATGAATGAACGAGGTGCTGAACGAAATGCTTGATTTCATAATAAATTCATTTCAAAATATATCTCATTACACTGATATTGAACTACACACTGACTGAGCTGAATGAGCCTTGTTGTTCAAATCCTGGTACAAAGTGTATTAACAGACTGCATATAAATCTTCATATGCAGACAAAAGATGGCAGCAGCTTCACTACAGGGTGCAAAAAGGCCTCCGTAAGACAAATCGGATACATCTGTTCAGTAAAGCATTCAAATGGGGTTCAAGAGCAGCTAATTAAAATCAAAATCTGCCAAAAGCTCCTTAACACCACACAGTTTTACATAGTCCTCTCTGACCAGAATATTCTCCATAGTGACTTATAAAAAATACATATATCATGTGGTAATGGTAAAAAGACTTGGAAATGTAAATAATGGAATAATGGGGCATAACATGCAAAAATAACAGATGCATTAAGAGCGCCAGGCGCCTCAGGCAGACTAGCATTGACTCGGGGATAGTGATCTTTGCCTGGTCACTCATGCAGTTAACGCTAAACAAACTTTGCTAAATAATTCAAAAAGAGCATAAGTAATGCCCAGCGTTGAGGGATTCTCCCTTACGCCCCGATGAACAGCGCTTGTTATGTATTCGGCCCAAAGTGAAGGATCATTATCTAAAGACCATCAGCCTTTGTCAAGTTCCTCGACATGGTGAGGGGAAACAAAGGGGTCAGATGAAGCCATCGCTCTGTCTTCTGCCTCACCGTCCCCATTGAGATGGCACTCTGGGTAATGGAGGGTCCGATCAGCACATGGAGCACTGAACCCCCTCCCCCACCACGACGCTTCATCAGACCTCTGATGGTCACTCAATGGTAAAAAAGGTGATATATCGTGGGTATTACAAGATTATTTAAAGAAAAAAGATGCTCCTGACATCTAGCATGTGTTTAACTATTTAAAGAGAGTAAATGAATAGATAAATTCATGCACAACACCCAGTAACATCGTTACATGTAATGAGCTGGTCAATGGTTCGGAACGACCAGATCAAACATTCCTGTGACATTCCTCCAGCCCGCATCATGCCGTCAGAAAGCCACCCTCATACATCAGTAATAAAGACCCATATTACTCGAAATGCTTCTATACCCTTGTCATTAGAAGGTCTCAAATAACACCTTTCAGTTTCCTGGCTGGCTGTCTGGAGAAACACCTGCCCCGGCTCTAACGTGTTTTCAGGTGATCAACTGTTTGTTGGGGTCAGAGGACATGCAAATATGTGGGCCTTCCTGTCTCAAGTGTCTATAAGGGAAAGTATTCACTCAAACCCAGTGGAATCCACAAACTGCTTGACAGGTAAAGCTAATCCATCAAACCCAAACTAACAAGATGTCAGATTTCTCTATCACATTTATTAGCAGGGCTGGATAATACAGATGGAGTTATTGAACAGAGCCAGTGAGAGAGAGTTTCAGGCCTGTTGTGGATATGTATAAACACAATATTTGCATTCAAAATTTGACCCTATCTGTGAAAACCCTAAAGCCATTTTTTTTTGTGATCAACTGTTTTCTACATAAAATCATCCTTCATAAGGTAAAGAACATTCTGTGAAAATGTAACCTTGATATCTTTAATATTGACTGAGTAAGACTCTGTCAAAGATTGAAATCATAGTGAAATAAACGGCTGAAATCAAACGTTGATGCTTTTTACTGTATCTCATAATTAGATTTTGAAACTTTAGCCTGGATTTCACAGAGAGGTTCACAAATATATAGGATATATGAAGCATTTTAATACAACTACAAATTATATATTGACCAATATTATATTTTACTTTTGTTGTGAGGTTACAGTGGACATATAGTCAGGGTAAAATACTACTACTACTACTATTAATAATAATAATAATAATAATAATGTATATTGCAAAACAGCTCTGCACTCTTGTTTCTCTTTCTGTCACTCTTTCAGTCACTATAGTGTTGTAATTGTTTCAGTAAAGCCTTGTACTTAGAACTTGCTAATTAGCTGCGCATTTAATTAATCATAAAAGAAGTCTGACCCTTTTCTGAAAACTAAAACATGCCTGAGCATCTATTTTATAACACAAACTACAACTACAGTCTGTATCTCATATTTACTAAGCTTTACTGCTTTGCAAACAGATAATGAAGCAAATCTCTTCAGTTAATATTTACAGAAAATATCACATAAGCCTATGTGTGAGATTGTCTTGAGTTACACCACCCCCATCCAGATAAAGTGAACCAAGAACTAATGGACGATAAATCTTATGCGTGGGTACTGGGATTTTAAGAACGAAGACAAATGCATTTTTCACGCTGGTGAGGACCCTTTCACTTCTTAAACATTTTCTTCTTGAATTCATTGTTCTGACCGTGTCCCTTCAACCAAGACTGCAGCCCCACCACAAAACCAGACCGTCCACAGATGGGCTTTAGACACACATCACTCTATAATTCCATTCTTCCTATGCATGTTTGCAGGAGACGATGCATTTCCTTTGCTTCTGACTGGACCAGACTATAGGCTTTGGTGTATTTAACACTGAAGATGGCTTTACAGATGTACTTATGATTTTAAACCAGTACTGGCTAGATCAGCATTATGCAATAGTTAACATAAACTTATACATTCACATCATATATTAACCTCAGTTATGGTTATTATCAAAATACAGTATACACTATATATATATATATATATATATATATATATATATATATATATATATATATATATATATATATATATATATTTAACATTTAAATTATAAATGATGACATTATTTCAAGCATAATAATCTAATACTTAGCATAAATGATCAAAAATGCATAGTAAAATTAATTAAACAAAATATGTAATAGTGGTTGTGTGAACAAATATTCCCATGATATTCTTGAATTTGAAGGTGAATGCTACGCTTTACAACAGAACTTTGACTTTGCATTGTCTGAAATTGTCATCAGGGCTTTACCGGTAAGAAAAGGGCTTTCCACCTCAGTTGAAATATTTTCTCCTGTCTAATCTCAAAGGAAGCTTGGCTCATAAATTACTCTGTGGATTTCCTCTCACTGTCTGCTAAGTGAGAATATTTTGCTCCTTCCCGTTGTGTCCTTGGCTGCTTGTGTTGAGTCTGTACACACACAACCTCGGCACAGACTACAGATAAAAAGCGCTTCAGACTATTTTTTGCACTGAAAAATCTCACTGTGGAAATGAGCATGGAGTCGTTTATCTTCTCCAGCCCCACGCAGGTGCATTACAACTAAATGAGATTAAGCATCGGCTCTAGAAAGAGAAAAACAACAGCCCGGGAACATTCATAAAAAGGTCATTAAAAAGAGAAGATGAGATTTTCATGGTTGGTCAATATTAGGCATTGACTGTGAGCCAAAAAACATTAATCAAAACATTTTTGCATTATATTCTGTATAATAAGCAGCCTACGTATTTGTATTGATGCAGAGAACAAATGGAAAGAAGCAGTGTATACATACACACTGAATTAACCACTCCTACAAGCATGGCAAACACAAAGCAGCACACAACGCTCCATCAAGCCAGGGGATCGACCCATATCAAATAAAATCTGCCTCATACCTATAAAAAAAAAAACATGCACTGCTGCATCCATGCACCTGCTGCATATTTTAATATGAAATATTATAGATCCATTGTTGTGCATGCATTCACACTAATAGATGTAAGAGCGCTTCATCGCTTATTAGTTCCATATAATATAGTACAAATGAATGACACTACACATTCCTGGCATAAACTCATGGTGGGCAGGGAGGGTCATTGCTGACCTTTTATAAATGCAATGAATGACAGGTCACCACTTGCTTTTGACAGAACGTCAAAATACACACATTTAATGAGAATGGAATATAACTTGCTTTTTTGGCCAGCACTGTGTTAAAGATATGAACAGATTTAAGAGTGCAATTTACAGTGAGCTGAATTTCAACCCCTTCGTATGTTTAATTGAACTTATATAATGTCAAATATCAATGATGACTTTTGACAGGATGACCATTTTGTTTGACCTTTGAAAATGGCATTGTGTCTTACACTCCTTACTAATGTAGACTAAATTTAAAAAACACATCTATATTGTTAAGCAACAAACTACACTGCAATATATATATATATATATATATATATATTATCTTATTTTGTGAAAGTATAAAATATATTATATTTTATAATTGTACTATACTTTTCTATATGTCAATAAACAATATAATGGTAATATATACACCCATTTAAGCTATTTTAATCTGTTTGTCACTGTGGAATTTACTTGAATGAAACAGGGGGACAATAAATGCCCACATGATAATTTATAGTTTATCAAAATGCACAGTGTAATTCACACAAAGACAAAACACATCAGGCTATCATAAAACACCAAAATAATGCAAGGAACATTAACTAAATAACCTATAAGGCCATAAATTCCCCATTAATACATTTTTTGTAAAATTTAATTTTTTACCAATAAAATATACATATTGCATTTTTAAAGCCATACATAAAAATCCACAAACATTGTTACATTATTTTAAAGCAAAATGTGTGTTATACATTTTAAAACGTAGCCTATTTTATCGTGTAGTAGCCTATATGGCAATGTAATAGTTCTGTCATCACAATCAATTGTTTGTTTGTTTTATATATATATATTTAAATATTATAATTTTTTTTTTTTTTTTATGTGTTAAGATCCCCAACATTTTCAGAACGTAAATCATCATAATCAGAAGCGTGTAGCGCGAGCGTGCTCAGTCTAATTGATTATAATGCAAGCGTTCTAGTTTTGACGCAACGCTGTCAAACAAGCTGCCGCTGTTATTTACTATGATTACTATCTTTCAGCTGTGGTTTGGATCAGAAGGTGGAGTGAATACATTTTACATTTTACACACACAAAAATAACTCTTCTACAGATGAAAACATGACATTATTCAGATTTTAAAGGGTGTGCTCTGTCATGCATTAATCCAATCGCAGCAGGTCAAATAAAAAAGATTACGGCCACTTACCGAGAATGATTCAAACGACTGTAGTCAAACTTTTAGCACGGCAGATTTATCCCTGTATGGCAAGAGCCGAAGAGAGTCATGTATATCAATAGTGTCCTTTCAGTTGTCTGTACTCATGACACGTCCGAGCTGAATCCCTGTGAACTCGAAGCTTCCTAAAAGGCGGATGAGACGCTCGGCTGCGCCTATCAGAGGTCGAGAGGAGGCGCGTCCCGACGGATCCACACACACACACACACACACACACACACAGACACACACACACACACACGCACACACACACACACACACACACACACACACACACACACACACACACACACTTACTGTACTGGGTTTTATTCGCACCACTTGAAGCCTTGGCTAAAATATCTGGTAAGTTATAAAGCTTTACATTATAGGCTAAGCCTATAGCTAATAATAATAATAGTCTTTTTGTGAACATTACGAACGCGAATTGACTTGTGAGCATATGGTTCATAAAAACGCTTATGATTAGACAAAAATGCCGTTTAGATTGGCAGTTTACTAAAGTCTTTTCAATGGGCCCTCTGCTGGTGATAAAACGCGGTAAATGACTGTGAAATGTCAAATCAAACACTTCCTCTCAGTGAACCACAACCGAATAAATGTTGACAAAATGAGACTTATAAATGGATTTAATACAGCATTCCTATTTCTTACTTTAGTTAAAATAAATATCAACAAGTAAATCACAACATTCACAAACTGTGTGTGTGTGTGTGTGTATGTATGTATATATATATTTGTAATGTCTGAAATGATTGATTTTTTCACAATGGAGCTAGACAGTCAAAAATATATTTCTTTCTACTGAATATTAATGGAGACACTTGTGACAAGAAATGGTAAAGAAAGTTTGTTTTGATTTAAAATCACGACACATTTATGGTAAAAGGCTCCTGCACACATGGGGCAAAGTGTATGGGTGCACCTTGAATAAAAAACAATTTTTTGTCTAAAAATATGTTACAATTTCATAGATTCTCATTGGCTATATAAATCTGCAACATTTAAAAAATGACAAAATATTATATTCAATTGACTTGAAAATCAAAATGGAAAATGTACCATAATGGCAAACATGCACTTCGATTTAGTTTTAGTTTGTTGCATTTACTGTTTTGGGAGAAACCCTAAATAGGCCTTTTATCATGGAGAAAAAGTACCCTATCAAGACAACATATAAATAGCCAGATAATTCACATTTACAGAAGTGATTTTGTAAGTTAAAAGTGCAACAGATCTACCTGCTGTAAGCATTTTAATATCGAGCTCTATTGTCTTTAATGGCGTCCAATTTGGTATCTCCTGGGTCACGTAAACCTGCAAGCAAACCTTTTTTGTGAGGTTGAGTTAAAAGCTGTGCGGGGGGTGACCCGTAAAGCGGGGAGCATCACAGACCCCCCTGTCACTGCTTTGCCTTTGAGCAAGACCCTAAACCCCGGGTGGCTTCAAGAGTACTGTCTCTGTAATTAGTGCAGAGTGAATCACTTTGATTAAAAATGTCAACCTCACACATTACTATATCATGTACGCAATCAGTAAATATGCCTTGCTTAGCTTGTTATTATCTAATTATGTGCTAAACCTCCAAATATTATATGCACTGATGTCATGAATAGGTTGTAAAATGCTCCATGCCACAAAAATCCAAAATGTTTCCCCAAGGCAACAATTACCAATTTAAAGACAGAGAGCCTGATGAAAAGTGCCATGCGTTTTAGGAATGAAGATATGTGGCATCAGTAAAACCATAAAACAAGCTTTTCACACTTTTAGTCAATAAAAAAAAAAAAACTTATTTTGAATCATTGATAATACATATTACATGTTAAATATTCTTTATTATAAATAATATAATTTAAATAATCATTTAAATTATTATTATTATTAAATTAAATAGATAATGATAATTAAAATAAATAGATTATTTGGCTTTTGCCATCTATAGACTGCATAATATTGAAAATTAAATATGTAATACAAAATCTAGTGTTTTGAAGAAAACTGGCTTCCTCTGGAAAAACTCCAGGGCCCTTAAAACATTAAGTTAAAGTGTAAATAAATCCATCGTAGCTACTTAAAAGCCTGTGTCTAAAGATCAACTTCAAAGCAGAGAATCTTTGCACAGGATGAGAGTTTGATTTGTAGCGAGCGGATTTAGAGAAGTGCAGAGAGATTGATGGCAGGACTAGATCATGAGGTGAGATCAGCCATGTAAATACAGTGTTTTCATGTGGTTTACTCACTGTACAACTCCTATGTCTCTGAGTAGAATACAATAGGTAGCTTGATGAACAGACCCAAATTCAAACAGATCTGAAATAGATGTTCAGAGTTTGTTCTGTAATAAAAAATGGACAGTTTTCTTCTCCATCTCCACACATGAGTTTCCCGTCTGACATGCTGAGATAGTGTCCACACAGCATGGCAGATATCACTGGATCGGCCCGACGGGATGAAGAAAAGAGCATCAGCACCATGTACAAATTTTGTGCATGACTGGATTCCACTTGAAGTTGAAATCTAAAATCAGCCGTTCAGCCATAATTACAACCTCCTCCCGTGGGGTCAGATTTCATGTAATGGAGGTGCAGGGTCTCGCTGGTATGCAGAGCCACGAGATAAGGATAATTTTACTACAGGTTGAAACGAACAGTGAATTAGCAGAGCAAGAGGAGTTCAAAGATCCTGGAGAAATAGAACGAAGGCAAATAGTTAACATGCTTTTGTCATCATATTGATAAAAATATGTAATTTGCATGCATGAGGGACATCATATTGAGTCAAACTGAAGAAAATGCATACTGTTTGTGTTTTTTAATGCACATATAGCATGCAAAGTCTGACATGATGGTGTCTCTCCACCTTATTTTACAACATGACATAAGCTATTTTCTGTGAATATGCCAAAATATTTGTGCTGCAAACAGTTTATGATAACAATAATAATGTCAAATTCCAGTTTGCATAATCAAGCAGCATAACAGACTGTCTCAGTACAACTAAAATAACTAAAGTGGATGACACCGGAAGCCTCGCAAATTAAAGTTACAAATGGCATCATACTTTAAAAATAAGGTGGATAATCTCTTTATGGCAGCTGTTACAATTTTAAACAGTAACAGAATTAAACAAATGTGTGGTATTATGTGAGGCTCTGCACAAAGGAAAGGGTCTGAGACTATGTTAATACTCCCTTTAGTAAGACCACATAAATAATTCTAGGATTTGCTCTATAACTTCTAAATTCCACAATCTCGTCTGAAAATAGAGCTGCTATAGACAGAAAGGAGAAGGTAAGAAACAGATTAAACTGCCATTGTCATTTCTGCCTCAGGCTGTCCAGCTGCAAACCAACACCAGCGGTCCTTACAGGCCTGCATGCGCTCCGAGGAACATCTCAGCTGTAGATAATCTACTTCTCAAAGAAAAAAAGCACCCATGACTTTCAACATTTGCCCACGTGCCAAAGTAAAAAACACATTGATGAGTTGACTGTTACTCATCACAGTCGTTATGCTTTTTTATTTTTTTACCACCAGAAGGGAATAACACACCTGGTCTGTCCTCTTACCTGTCACCAGGCGTCTAGTTGATTTGGTTGGCATGCGAGAGGCACATAATCATCTCAAACTGAATGAACGGGTTGGCTTTGATGATGTGCACTACAGGGACACTGGTGAAGGCATGACTGCCCCGGGCATACTTCAATCATCCGTTCTGGTCTCTTCAAGGAGCACCAATCCTTCTTCACAACATGTCAATCATTTGTACACAACGAGATAAATGCCCATTTGCAAAAGAGGATTTAGAGATGAAATGCTGGTAGCTATTCTGAATTCCTCCTTCTAATGACTTAGGCCACTTCTTTTTATTCTGCTTTCATCTAGAGTCGCATCTCAAGACATTTGCTTTAGGCGATTTTTGTTGTGCTCAGGTCATATACTCATAAAGCATTAGTTCAGACAGAAATAAAAAAAAAATGTAATCATTTAGTCCCTCATGTCACTATGAAACCCATCAGCATGTCATTCTTCTTTAGAACAAAAATTAAACTTTTAATATTATTTTAACTTTCTGTCCATGTAATCAACATTTTCAAGCTTTAAAAAGTACATAAAAGGCAGAGTAATATATTAATCAAGTTGTTAAATCCAATTTTTCTGAAGAGACATTGGGCTGGTTGCATAAACCACTTCACTAGACTTGAAAAGTAATTAATCTAATTTGTTTTCCTCAAGGCTCGTCTTAACTCTTTAAAGTTGGTTACAAAAAGGTCAATTTGAATCAGGAAAGTAATACTGATTAGCTCTTGGCTAACAATTTTATTTTTGACTGATCTAACTCTTTAATACCTTTTAATGTGGGAGGGATAATGAAAAGTTAAGATGAATTCTATTTCTGGTCCCTAAATGTTTGGCGAGAGAGGGTCAACAGGGGCCAAGTATGTACTTTCCATCAGCCCCAAGTTATTTCTTCTTCATGTTGAAAGGTTTGTTGGCAACACAGGGGGTGTAAGATCTCAGCAAGTCTTCAGACTTCACAGAAACTGCTCTTTACATGTGCTTAAAGATCACAGAGCGAGATACACCTGTCCTCTTCCATCAGCTGCACGTCAGGATTGTAGCACAGTCTCTACTTTTAGACCAGGCTCTGGGTTTTGTACAAACTTTTACTTGTTCTAAGAGGTTATGTAGTTTATAAGGTGGGTTCATCTCACTTCGTCTAAAGCAGTTGTTTGTTACTTATTTTTTTTTCCCTTCTTTCTTCTTGTTATAATGTACTTCTGATTGCATGTTTAAGAATTTCACTCTATTTTGCACTGTTCATTTAAAAGGTCACAGGCCCATGATCTATATCTTTGAATCATAAACAATGAGGCCCACTACTCTGCAATCCATCAGAAAAACTTCTCGTTCATTGGGATTTTTATTGTCCAATGACTAAGTGGCACTGAGGGTACAGAGCCGTCTTTGAGGTCCGGTTCAACCAGGTTTCAGAGAGGTCCGATCCTCATGGAGAACAAAATCCCTCTGAAAACACCGCCAGCTGCCAATTAGTTCGGTGATCTCTGGCCCTGCAGCGGCTGGCCGTCACAGAGCATATACCTCCATGATCAAATACAGCCAGTGCTGTGTTGGGATTACCAGAGAAGGCTTGTCCAAAGAGGGTATTTGTGTTCAAAGTACATTTTTTGTTCGTCAAGAGCCCTTGAAGTAGGGAAAGGCTTTTCCCAATGCATTTGCATGTTTTTTGTTTTTTTCACAATTTCATTCTAAACCTCTAAAGCTGCCAAGCGTTAATGGCCGGATTCCTGCAGTATGAATGAATGAATGAATCAAACAATCGATTTATCCCAAACTGATCGACAATAATAATAATAATGAAAAGCCAGATGAATTAACAAAAAAAAAAAAAAAAAAAGAAACAGTACAAAGATTAGGAAATCTCCATATTCTCCAGATAAGGTACTATTGATTACTTTTATTTCATTTGCTAAAGATGTATGTGCACAGTGCTGCCAATCACAAGCCACTTCCTTAACAAGAAGAACACAATTATTGAAGAAGCCTGTATGAGGAGACATCATCAATCACCAGACTTCATTCAAACACAAATTTACATGGCGCCACCATAAAAACAAGAGCAGGAATAAAGGTTGTTCATTGTTTGAGAGTATCAAATGCCTCTCAGTAAATGAATGTTGCTTTTGTACTACTTTTATGACGTAAAAGTTTGCAGTGACTCTTCTTACCAAATGCATCACTGGATAATCCAATAAATCATGTCAATTTTCCTTTAAATTAATAAGAATGTATGAGGGGACATTCCAGTGAGTGTTGTGTTCCTTTAAAATGTACGTTGACATTTTACTGCTGTAGAAAAACATGATGTTTACTGTATATATCATTATCCATCTTTTATGAAAATGTGTTATACAATGGTAAAAATGTATAAATCATATAAAATATTTCCTTAAATATAAATGACATTGTCAGAAACTAATTTGAGCAAACAATTATATAAATAAAGAAAATGAATCTTTCAAAATAGCTTAGGAAATCATTAATAATAATAATTTAAAAACCTAAGAATTGTAGAAAAATTACGTTTTTTTTTTTTTTTTTTTTGTATGTGTAAAACCTGATTATGTTCTCCAGCATTAGAATTTTTTAAAATCTCATGCTACAATGTATGCAAGAAAATCTGTACATCATGTGGCGTTCACTTGATCAATATTCTAATTTGATTATTGGATTAAAGGGATACTCCACACCAAAATGAAAATTTGTCATTAATCACTTACCCTCATATCGTTCCAAACCCGTAAAAGCTTTGTTTTCAGAACACAATTTAAGATATTTTGGATGAAAACCAGGAGGCTTGTGACTGTCCCAGGCTGCCAAGTAAGGCCGGCGACACACTGGCTGCGTGGCGCAAGCGTCTCAGCCGCGTGGCATGTCGGTTTTTAATTCGGCTCCCATGTTAACAGGTTAGAGCTTACAGACCGCCTGCGTGAGATGCGCGTTTCAGGCGCGGCTCGAGCCGCGCGGAAAACGCTTGCTTGCTAGAAATAGAACCGACGCCTATTTTTACCGCGACACGCGCGTGTTGGAAGCTTTTCCAGGCAAAATATCATAGGAAAATGTGTTTAAATGTCATTTTGTACACAAATACATATGAATTCCTGATATTTTGATATTTAAAAGTCTATAGGTTGACATAAATTCAGATATAAATGTAATAAAAAAATAATAATAATAATTATCGATTTTCAAATATTGCACCTGTCAAACATAATCTATTTCGCCGTCAATACTTTTGACGGTGTCCTTTATCAGTAGGCGTAGGTGTGCAAAAAAAAGTATGTATTGTTGTAATGAAGACATGAGCCTGGTCTGTCAACGGTCTCCCTCTACAGCAGCAGCGCGCCAGCACCAGAATTGTTTACACACTTCTGGTGTGTAAAGACACAGAATCCGCCACGCTTCTGGGACACTTCTGGGATGCTTCAGACACGCGGCGCTCACGCCACGCAGCCAGTGTGTCACCGGCCTAAGTTACACTGTTACTCAGAATTGTCCATCTGCCATCTGTGGTTCAACCGTAAGATTATGAAGCAACGAGAATACTTTTTGTATGTGAATAAAACAAAAATAAAGACTTTATTCAACAATTCCTTTGTCTCTCCACATCATTCACATTGCCTACACTCTTCTGTGTCAGCAGTGCCACAAGGATGTGCTGTTGCTACATGTATTTATGCTTTGATTGGAAAGAAAACAGCACATCCTTGTGGCGCGGCTGATACAGAGGAGCAGTTTGAGTGATGTGGAGAGACACAGAGGAGATTTTTGACAAAGGTATTGTTAAAAAAAAATTATATTTTTGTTTTATTCACATACAAAAAGTATTCTCAATCACTTCATAACGTTACAGTTGAAACACTGATGGCAGATGGATTATTCTGACGATGCTTTTCATACTTTCCTGGACCTTGACAGTGTAACTTGGGACAGTCTCAAGCCACCAAAGTTTTCATCCAAAATATTGTAAATTGTTTTCCGAAGATGAACGAAGCTTTTACGGGTTTGGCATGGGGATAAGTGATTAATGACAAAATTTACATTTTGGGGTGGAGTATCCCTTTAATGACCTAAATTATTATTATTATCATTATTATATAATAATAATTTATTATTCTCTTTATCTATAACAATTTCTTTCTTAAAAAAAAAAAAATCCAATGGTAATCTATGCACAGCACTATGCAATAAAACATACTGTGAAAAGTTTTAATTAGTTATGTCTTTTGGTTGGCTAGGATTCTCACAGCAATGCTTCTAGATGGAAGAGACATGAGCTTTCTGTCTCCTCATCTGAACAGACTAGGTTCTGAATAGTAGAGACACATGCGGTGCAGATGAGAGCAGCAGCGCTGATACGGTTTTCCTCAAAGGGAGATAAACAACTCTCCAAAGCCTGAAAGTGACAGACTCCAACTCCACGCCTAATAAAACCAGAACAAAGACAGCCAGCAGCCAGAGCAAACAGCACACACGACGAGACAGTCAGCGGAGCAGGAACACACACACACACACACACACACACACACACACAGACACACACACACACACACTTTAACTTCATAAGTCAGTATAAAGCAGCTACACGGAAAGAAAATCTCATTTCCTCTGCAACAATTTTAGAGGAAGAACCATATGTCATGTTTGGTTTAGAGAAAAAAAACCCCTCATTATTCCAGACAGCAATGATATTAATGGTCCACGGCTTTGTGTCCCACACTGAGATCCTCTTGGGAATGTTTTTATTGTTCTCAGAGCTCTGGGGGGGAAGTTGCTCTTTTGTGCTGTTTGAGGTTCAGCTCCCTCCTCAAAATTTAAACCTGGGCATTCTCACGTGAAAAGACAGAAACTGTCCTCAGATCAGCGTGGAAGGAATTTTAAAAACGTAGCCCTGCTGCTCTTATACAAAAAGCACAGCGGTATGTTATAGATTAAAGAGACGAGAAACCGTTTACACACTCAATCAACCCCAGTGAACGTAAACAAGACTATTTATCATAACTCACTTCAACCTTCATGAGAAGGAACACAGCCGCGTTGTGAGGTTTGTACATTAACATCTATAAAACGGTTTTAGAACTAGGTCTTCTTAGGGTTTTTTTTTACATACAGAATTTCCTATTTAAAATTGTTTTTTATATGCCATGACTAAAAATTAAAAAAATTACAGAAAATTGCAAAAATGATATAGACTATATAAAAAGGTTGTTTTTTATGAGTTTTAATTACATTTTCAAAGTTTTGATGACAAATTAAAGTATACTTTTCTTCAGTATTTTGATTCCGAGTGAAACTATCAAATAAGAAAATAAAAATGTAGGATGAAGACTCAATACTACTTATCAGTTCTTGATTGGATGGAGGCAAAACAGCTAAATGCAAACTTGCATTAGGTTGAAGGCCAGTGGTGTGGTTTAGGACATTTTGGTTAAAAGTTATGAGGTTAAACTTTTTTTTAACATCATTCACAATAAAATAAATAAAATATATTTAGAAAATAGATGAAAGTGAATTTTCATGTAATGCCGTAAGGGAAATATTAGTAGCATAATAACAGAGTATTTGTCAATGAACACCTTAGGAATAGTTTCGGGAAAGTTAAACATGACAGCATTTGCAATAATCAAGACTGAATAATTCAAAATATACCTAATTGTAATTAATGAATCACTGCTTTTACATGATGCAGGTCCACCTTCTTAAAGCACTGATATTTATGCAGCAATCCAGATCTCTTTTAGAGACATTCACACCATTTAGAAAACTAGAACAACACATCCCGCGTCCTCTCATTGCTGTGCTCGGCCTGTGAGACAGAATCTGGGACCAGAGCCACAGGAACATCCCACATAGACACTTCTAATGCTCAGTGTGTGAGCCTCAATTTGCTCAATACAAATCCAGTGAGGCAGTATAAGTTAATTCCACTGCTTTAGTTGCTAAATGCTGTTTTGCAACCCGTCTGGTTCTCTGTCCTATTTAGCACGTCATTAGTAAGCAGTGATTAGAAGCAAAAGTACTCCATTGACAGATCTTCCTGACACAGCAACTTCCCGTGCACACAGTTCCTCAACCACTGGCTGTCTCCTCGCTGAAAAATGAAGATATGGTTTTGCTGATTTGCATAGTTGAGTTGCCACTACACCATTTGGTTGCAAAATGCATCTGTCTCCACTCCAAGTCATTGTGTTTTCTAAGAGAATAAAATAATTTTAAGCAATGTATAAGTCACAAACATGTCATTATATTATTGTAGATTATTCATTGTCCACAACTGTTTTTGAAGGGAGCCTCCAAGTGTGAAATTGACTTATATTACAGCTCCAGACAGTCACTAGTAAATGCTCTTCTTCTTGTGGTTCATTACCCAATCAGCCAAGCCATGATGTAATTTTTCTTGCGGCTCCAGAGTGATTAGTCACTGATCAGTCATGAGAACATCTGCGAGCCCATCAGCAAAGATGCCAATCACATTCTCACAGAGAATCCTGCGAGTGCGACATCCTGCCCCTGAGATGAATGGGAACGCTAGCTTTCTCCTGCATGATATTACAGTGTGTGACCTTAATGAAAACATCCATCTGACTGTATTAATATTCCAGTGTGGATGACGTCTCCTCAGTCTCAATGATTTGCAGTGCTGTTCATCACCGAACAGGTTCTTATGACTGAGGATCACAATGGTAGCAGTCCCAGGAGAACTGGGACCAGCAGGGTCACACAATCCCAGATCCTGAAAGTGGGTGCTGCCGAGCTTTGGGTTTGTCTCTGGGTAAACACTGCATTACTGTGATTGGTCGGCAGCTCTACGTTACAAACCATCCCTTCACAGCAAGAAATGCACTCCTGCAAGACAGAAACACATTTTGCAAGTGAATAGTTTTGATGTTAGATATTATACATGGGTATGAGTGGAATAATGTGCATGTGAATACTCACATGGTGTGTGTTTTTGTGATGTCTACAGCCAGCTAACTGGCATTCTTCACGCACAGCACATCTTTTGGTAACTAATTTTGTCTTTCCATGATGGCTGAAGTGGTGTATTGTCATACAAAATTGAGTATCTGTAAATGAAGAAACAGGTTTTGCTAGAGATCTAGAGACAACTGTGCAGATCTGAGAGTGGTGGGTTTGTTTAGTAAACTCACTCTGAGGACACCACACATCTTCTGCCCAGCGGTTACAGCTGTAGTTGTCTAAGGCCTGTTCACATGTGAAGCACTTGAAACTCTTGGGGTACGGGGTGGCTGCACAGACATGAACACTGTGTTATAGTATCGCTATAAAGTCACTGGAAGTTTACAAAATTAAAATGAATGAAGAAAACAACTAAATGACCTGGAATAAACAAACTCACCTTCTACGGCAGGCATGATATTGTAGAAGTCAATGCTGTCACCTGTCACCAAATCAACAAGAAGCTGGACGAGAACAGTGACTAAGGCCAGATCTGCTGCCATGTTTAAAACACTGATAGTGACTCCTAAAATAAACAGTCGAAGATAAAGTTTAAGTCTCTTTCTGTTTCAGTCTTTGATGCACGTTCAAAAGATTAGGGTTGCATTATGAAGTGCCAAAGAGCTCTCGGATTACATACAAATATTTTAATTTGTGTTCAGAAAATGAACAAAGGTTTTATGGGTTTGCAATGACATGAGGGTGAGTAATTAATGACAGAATTGAACTATACCTATGACAGAATAACCACTAATCACAAATGCCTAAATAACAGAACAGAAATAGAGATGATGGATGGATGGATTCACACATTACTTCTTTTAATTACAGCAAAAGGCTCATACTCTGAAGAAGCACAACATATGAATTCTAATCATCCAAACAGTATTAATTTCATGCATTATTCAATTAACTGAATGAGCTGGATTCATGACCATTTACATAAAGCCCTCAGGTACAGTACTTCAATTGCAAGTACCTACATTTTTAAGCAGGAAACCAAAATCCAGCCTAATAACTGAAGACGAGGGACTAAAGTCCCCATCCACGTCTTCCGCCCCCATTTTTGAAATGTCTTGCACCTGCCCCTGGCATTTTAAGAAGCAGTAAGGCACGGTGACCTCAGAGGTTAATGATTAAGGCTGAACACATTCTCTGAGGACATTAACATGCTCTAGTGCTTGTCTCCATCAGAGTTTAGTTACACAGCATTGACAATCTCACTGTGTGTGATGGACGTTTGCCTACTGCGTAACTTATTTCCTGTTTGAAAAAACATGAGAGTGCATCAGCGAAACATGCTGTGAGCAAGTTCTTTAAATACATATATTTTACTTTTCAAATGACTTAAATCAAGCACTCAGCATCAGTTTAGTACACAGAATTGCACAGGCTCTCCTTCATCTGCAGACAGCATATGGTTTAAAAGCAAACAGACGAGTGTCATTAATCTTGTGGCAGTGACAATCTTCTCCTAAGGTCTCTAGCAGAGTAAAGAGAGATCACACATATATAATGACTGACAGCACAACAGCAATCAGCTCCACTGACCTAGAGGTTAAAACACACACAGGGGCCTGCAGTCTGAAGCTTTTCAGCTCCAAACATAAGTGTTCTTAGGTCACAAACCAGCCAGAGCACATGTAGGGTCTTAAAAGCAGTTCATTAAGAGTGAAGAGCATAAAATGGCCATTTGCATGCATCTTTATTTTGGCATTTTTATGCTGATTTCAAAACCACACAAACATGCGCTCATTCTTACATACACAAAGGCTGCATTCTGAAACATGGTTGGATTTTAGATCAAAACCGTAGTCTAGTTGGATATTTAAATGCATTTTTTGACAGTAAATATCTTTAAGTGAAATGAAAATGTAAATGAGTTCTAGAGACCAGTTCTGTCTGACTGTTGTGAGAACTTCAGAGGCCTGTTGATTGCTTCAGTGATCTGTGAAGCTACCTGAATAACCAAGACTTTTAACATAGTAACTTTATATATATATATATATATATATATATATATATATATATAATATATAAAACATCTGTTAGAATCTGATAATTAATATTTAGAATTTACAGAAACTTATGCCTTTAAAAAACACATACCTACTCATCCCATACAAATATCACACTAAATGATATTTACACAAAACATGCATAAATTAAAAAAAAAAAAATAATAATAATATATATATATATATATATATATATATATATATACACAACAAAGACTTACCTTTTGTCTGTATGGAAAGCTTATAGGTTTAACAGGCCAAGTAGACAAATTCCCTGATAAATGTGCAGAGGCTCCTGTCTTGACTGAGACTTTCAAAGGAAAAGGAAAAGGAAAAGGAAAAGGAAAGAGAAAGCTTAGAAGACATTTTCCATTTCAGCTCTCTCTCACAACAACAGAAAAGAAACCACTGACCCCAACCCTGAAAACCCAGGCTTCTGATTGGACGGCAGGTGCATTGTGGGGGTGGAGCCTCTAGCCTTTGTGTGAAGTCAGTGACAGTGTGGTGTCAAGCCAGTCTAGTCCATGTAATTAGCATTCACACAAACACACTTAGCTCACACCCCATCTCCTTAACCTCTGGAACACCCAGAACACATGAACTGTACTTTCCTCATTACACTACATGAGTGATTCATGCATTGACTTTTGCTAAATCTGTAGAGATCAACACTAAAACCCACTAATGATAAGAGGTACTTGATAATCTTTGGGGGTTTGCAAAGTCGATTGCTTTATTACTTAGAAATCTCTAGCAGGGAGATTCAATTCATTCACTGTATTGTAAAAACTATTCATGAGGATCTAACATCTTACAATTTAAAATAACTTTTCTATTCATTTATTTATTTTTCATTTAAAAAAGTAATTACTAATTTCCTTTTAAAAAAAAAAAAAAAGACTCACACTTTAATGGTAGTGCATTATACAACACCTACTTAGAGAGGTGGTTTTTTATCGTATCATAAATAAAGCTTTTTATTTCAGAACCAAGCATCACCATGATTAAACCTTCTGTCATGCACTTGCATGGGGAAAATAAACAGTTGAATTTGAGCCAGGACTGCTAACACATGGAAATGAGCAGGGATCGCCTTATTTTATTTTATTTTTTACCATTGTGGCATGCAGGTTATTTAGGCTTTAGTTCCTCAAGGGGAATTTACCAACTGTGATATACTTTGAATAAATCACAAATTAAAATACATCTTATAAAATAATTTGACCTACAGTATAACTGCGAGCAGCAGCAACAGTTAGCAGTACAGTACGTGTTATTCATCTATGGAGAGCTGCCATTGAGAGGTGAGATCATCAGTGAGTGAAGTGAGGAAAAGACTGCTGAGTGTACAAATCACATCAACACCTCAATAACAGGAAATACAGGCTTCATACTGTGTGTTACCACTGACTTTCTGATACAATATGAATATCATGTACTAAAATATATTACAGTATAGCCTTCTGCCAGTCCCCATAAAAAACTACACGTGGAATATCAATGAAATATGATACAGCACTGCTCATATGATAGCTTCAGCTCTAGCTGTCCCTCACGGCTGTCACAGTAAATATACAGCTGTGAAATCTTCCAGTCTTGTGTAAACATCACACCACCGTGAGTTTTAGTGCATCCTTTGAGCTTTATAAAAGCCTGATGTGCTGACAGGGTTAGAATTACAGGAATGTTCCCAGACTAACCAGGGCTTTTAAAAATCCCTAAAAATTAATGGTGGATTATCCTTTGAATAACCAAATAAAACACTGGTGATATTCTCAAATACATTCCTGAATATTTCACGACTGCCTTTTGGCCATAGACAGTTTGTTTTTCCCCATTTATGTCTTTAAGTGAAGGTTTAACGCTTTATGGTTTATGTCATGGCACTATTTCTATAAAAATAAGAAACAGTTCTTTAAACACATTTTAGTGGAGAATGCTAATCAGCCACTGTCTTGTCCTGCCCCCAGGGAAAGCATCTTCCACAGTGACGATTTCAAAACAGAGGCTCAACAGGATTGGAAATCTTTCTTCAGTTAGTCTTAGAATGAGTTAATCCACTATTTTCAATGAGCCAGAGAAATGTAATTAATATGACTTTTCTTCCTGGTCTTTCAGAAATAGACTCCATAGCTATTAAGAGTCACTTACAGCCACATGCTTTATTTATGTCTTATCTTGTGTTCTTAAGGGATGGTAAAAGTCAGACTGGGTTCATACTCAAAGGAGATTTGCAAACATTAATGCCAAAACAAGATGTACAGTATATGTCCAGGAATACTATATTTCTCTGTCATCTCTTATACTGGAACACACTGCTGACAGATTTACTACTTTGCTTTGAAACCAGCAGATTTCTGTCTTTTGACAGATAAAACAGGACACATGACGTGCTCTTCTATAGGTGTCTCAAGGGCCGGAGGGCTTTTCTGATGGCCTGAGGGCCGGTGGATCCATTTCATTACATTATACAGTGCTCTATTTCTGCTTCTTTGAGGTTACAGTTGAAAAAAAAGAGGAATGTGAAGAAACTGGGGAAGAAATGTGATGTCACATGAAATCTAATCTTTAAGGCCAATCTTCAGATGTACTGGACCAATCTAGCTTTTTGTCCTATGATTGGCATGTGATCCTAGTCTAGCAATTTAAGTCTAGCAATTTAAAAACAATTTGTCTGAAAATAAAGATAAAAAAAAACAAAACATTCCCACAGTTCACTTGGAGGCACCTGCATAAGTCCGACCCAGATCCTGAACATTCAAGTGAAAAACACTTAAACCCACATGTCATGTCTCTTGAAATATGTCATAACTGAAAGCTTAGCATGTGTTAGAAAAATAAGCTTTAAAGACCCAAACGCCCCGGTTCCAAGACACTTTGAGGTATCAGATTTCTTTTGGAATATGGGCAGAAAGTGACATCAAAGCAATATTTCTAAGACCTCCATGTTGCTCAGTACACAGTAACACTGGCAGAATTTCAAGTACGCCACACACTCAAGTGTGTATATATCTACCAAGCTCATGAATCATCATGGCATGGCAACACTGAAAGAACAACTCAAACATTCAAATGTTCCAGTTACCTGAGACTTCCTGTTGAGATCCTCAAATGGATAAATCGCTTCCACTTTCTCTCTTAAACGACTTTCCTCCTTAAGAAACAGCTGATAAAAAAGGGAAAACAATTAGAGTAACCACACAGTTAAATCTATCTATCTATCCAGACTGCTTACTTGACAAACATCTTCATTTCCTCTCTGGACTGAAAGAGTTCAGGATTTTTCCTACACAATCTTCTTTGTCTTTCATTGGTCAGTCACTGGTTAGGTACGTGAGCCCACCTTCACAGGAAGACAGACCGTCATAAACACACCAGGTCAAGGATATAAACTCAAGGGGGCTTTGTGTGACTCCTTTTATTGCTCATTTGTGATTGGTGCCTTTCCACTCCTTTATCAATACTGACCAAGTCAGCACACAGACATGTAGGCTGTAAAACACAGAGGCCTGAGGACAATACGGGGGGCTATTAGTACTCGGGTGGACTAGCAGACATCTTTTAATAAAAAAACTATTTGTGCTTTACATTTAAGTCATATTTTAATTTTTTATATTCTAAAGTCACTTTAAATAATAAATTAACTCACAAATGCATTTGAACTCAAATTAAATGAAAAAAAAAAAATTAATTAAATAGTACTAAGTATCGATTAGTACTGAGAATAAAAGAAAGAAAATGAGCAGATCGTGGTAATTTATTTATTCCGGTCTTTATTTGTTAGGGAAGGATGTAGGCTAATAGTTTAAATCTGTTCATTCTGTAAATTTATTACTAACTTGCACAATCTTTTCCATCAACAGATAAACATCAGAATGGCAATTGTTTATTGTTATATAAAACTGCCATGTAAAGATTTCCATTATTTCCTTCAGGCTAAGTCATGTGGATAACGGAGGTGACGTACAGTCATAAATTCAGGATAATGCCTTTCTGTTATCCGATCAGGTCTAGTCGTGCCTAAGAGAGATTTGTGTGGAAAATCCCTGAGGTGTGTATTTATGTGTGTGTGAAGATGAGGGTCATGGTAAGTTAGGATAGAAAAAGAAGCTTGTAGTAGATAATTCTCAATTGTGAGAAGACCAGCACTAGTTGTTACAAATTTAGTGAAGATTTTAGTCTTAATTTTTAAGTTTAAGTCAATTTCTGCTTAGGCACGTACCTTAATATCCTGACTACAAAAAGCCATCAAACATTCCCACTGTTGCTGTCCTGAAAAAACGTGAAGTTGAACTAGCTGTGACCTGCAGTTCAGTTTACTTAAACAATAATTAATAACTTAACAAATCTACAAACTTCCAATGATTATAGAAAACGTAAATGTAATACTTAGCATCTTGGCTAACAAAGGCAAATTCTAATATAATGAAAGGATATATTTTCAAGGCAACGTGTTAAAAATAAACTAAATCAGAGCTTATACATATCTGACAAAAACTACTTCTTAAAAGTTTGGAGTCGATAAGATTGTAAAGATCAGAGGAGTGAGCCACACCGTTTGGCACCTGCACTAAACCATGAAAAAGGTTTCAGAAAGGGAAGCTGAACGTCTCTTTCCACAGCAATTTTAAGGGCATCAACGGCCACCCTGGTAAAATTACACGCTTCTTATATTTAGCGTTAAATTTCTTTGTGGGCTCTTATGATTACTTTTTGGTACATGACACCTAAAAGCAGCTTAGAAAGCTTTAAAGAAATTCTGAGAATGTGCACTTGGTGTCTCAACCCTTCATTAGTCCATCCAAGTTAAAATACGGGTCTATCTAAAGGAATACTGTCAAAAGTACATCATGAACTGAGAAGCAAATTGGTCTTCTGTCCCAAAGCCTTTAGACTACTTAGACCAACTGCCTTTCATAATTATCACAAATATTATTTTAATCTTGGTAGAATTGGTACATTTTAAATGGTAACCAGTACATAACAAATGTGTATAGCTTATCTGTGCATACAAAGAAGAAGTATCCCTTCCCAAGGTTCGTATGTTGAGAAAGGAACACTCGAGTGTCAGTCTCTCTCATTACAAGGGGGTGAGAGACCAGGGTCTGATTAATTGGCCAACTGATTACAGCGCACACGCTCTTTCGCTCGCCCCGTTCTCCTGCAGACTCTCAGAAGCCTTCCTGTTCTCTGGCCCGCAGGTTCAGAGAGATCAGAGCCCCGCAACAAGGGCTTCCTTTGTCTGCCTCACTGGGTTGGGAAATGGAGATGAGTTTGTCCATTTGCCTCTGAGGCCACAGCGAGGGCTGGATGGGGCCCTGGGAGAAACATGGGCTCAGGTATCACTAACTGCAGGTGAAGCATATGGCTCTGAACAGATATCTAACTGAATGAGATCTGGCGAAATCCAGCATGACTACAGATGTTCAAATGATTTGGCTCACACTGGATCCAAGAAAGTTCTTAAAGTTTATAATATCACACTTTATTTTAAAGTCCAGTTCTCACTATTAACAAACTATTAATTGCGACTTTTTCCCCTCAGTAAACTCAAAATTACTCCTTATTTAGAGTAAGTAAGGTAGTTTTTAAGTTTAGGTATTAGACAAGGATGTAGGATATGGTCATGCAGAATATGTGATTTAGAAGTACTAATAAACAGCCAATATGCATGCTAATAAGCAACTAGTTAAGAGTGAGAATTGGTCTCTATACTAAAGTGTTACCATAACATTTTTCACACACACAAACTAAATGATTTATGATAAAATTTTAAAAAGAATAGCTTTTGTGACATCATTTGTGACATCAGAGGGTCAGTTAGAATTTGGTGAAGCATCAATTTATCATTTTATATAAATTCTTGCAGTCCTATTAGTTTTTACAGCAGAATATTATGGAAATATATGAGTGCACATATACAGTACTTGCATGATGTACAATACTTGCATAAACATACTTGGCTGAGAACAAACTTCATTGGTTTCTGTGTGCCAGGCAAGCTTGTCTGAGCTTCTGTTTACTATATTTGATGGACTTTATATGGATGGGGGAAAAAACTATGAGAAAATATATACAAATGAAGATTTCTTTTTATTCGAAAAAAAGAAAGTAAGTCTTAAGGATTTGGAACAACATGATGATGAATGATAATAGAATTTTCATACATCTCTTTTAATAATCATCTATTAAATTAAAAACATTTCTGCATGTTGCATTTTGATAGGTCTAAGGCCAGAGTTTTCAACCAGAGACTTTTATCCCAAAAACCAATTTAAAAAATGAGCTTCATATATATGGTCTATTCACTGACTCAATAATTAATAAACAAAAAGGAGCAAAAAGGAGAAAAGGTGTTGCCAAAGACACTAACAAAAGAAAAGGGAAGCTGACTAAAATAGTCTCAACTCAACCTGACTACACAGAAGACAACATCCACTGACATCCTAACTAGGCAAGTAAACAAAGTAAATGAGTCTTTGTGCTGCACAATGTGATGGGTCCCTTATTCACATCCAGCACAAGAACTCATACACACAGCAAGGAAGGCAGTGGGCCAAGCCTGCACACAATAGTAGGTCTGAAATTCACAAAGGACTCACAAAACAGATTGTAAACAAAACTTGCCAGTAAAAGGGTCTAACAAATATGTTCTTAGTCTTGTTCTTTTTTTTAAAAATAAAAATAAAAAAAACAGTACAGTTTAAGTGTTTGGTTGGTTGGTTGATGAATAGATAGCTGGCAGTTGTTGGCAATGAATGGTAGGTAGGAAGAGTAATCAGGAGATTTGCAGAGAAACAGATACGCCCCAAAGGGCGTAACACTTCCCTTCTCTAAAATGTGCTGCTTTTGTAATCACTAAGATCTGAATTAATGCACTTCTTTTTGCATTTCCTAATCATAAGACTACACAACTCCATCTGCAAACATTGGAATTTAGTTAACCTGAGAAGTAAAATTTAACATAAGTGCTGATAATTGGGTGTAAATGAGTAATTCATGTGTCTGAATAATTTAATTTTGTCAAAAGCTGCTTATTACTCTTCTAGAACGTTTCTATTCATGCTTAATTAACCGGTCAGAGTGCTTCATCCAAAAACACACTGGGTTCAGAAACCCAGACCTAAGTGCCCATTACGCTGGCCACTGCTTTCCACGCATCTGATTTGTGGGTGTGCGGATCTAATCTCCGGAGATGATGAGAGATTCTTTTCCAAAGTGCTCTCGTCAAGTTAAGATTAAATAGACCCTTTAACGGTCTCACCTGGACTGTGGCCAAGGTAACTGAATAGAGATGCCTGGACATTAATTCTGTGTGAGAGTCTCCCTGCATTCTCAGGTTCTGATGAGGATTACAGTGCTCTTATTGAAGAGAGCAATGAGAAGGAATGCAGACTGTGCTAAGTGCCATAATACTGCAGAGGTCATGTGCAGTTTACCTGAAGAATGAGAAAAAGGTGGAAATACCGCAGAATAATGTGGACTGCCCTGCCCTGAACTGCAGACTGGGACTGTTGGCTTAACCAGATCCTGTTATAAATGACAATTTGTGCTCAAACTTAAAAAAACTATATTTTTCATGTAGTGCCTAGTTTAAGAAAATAAATAAATAAATAAAACATATACATATATATATATATATATATATATATATATATATATATATATATATATATATATTGTACATTACAATACATTTTATTTGTAATGTGCCTCTTACACTCAAGGCGCTACAACAGTATATATATATAAAAAAAACAATTAAAAGAAACAACACTACTCCATGATAACATCATCACAATGACAACATAGTAATAACAATGGCAAGAACAACTGTAAGATTATAACTGAAAAGCTTCACTAAAGATATGTTTTGAGTAATTTCTTAAAACAATCGAAAGACGGAGCATTAGGAAAAGGCAGAGAATTCCACAACCTGGGAGCAATACAAGAGAAAGACCTCCCACCCATAGTTTTGAGTTTACAACGAGGCTGGTACAGAGTAAGAGAACCAGCAGAGCGGAGAGACCGAGATGGTGCAGACACTTTGACCAATTTACAAATACAGTACATACTGTAGTAAATAATGAACAAACCTCATAAGGGAGGACCTATACTTCAACTAAAGTATATAAAGAGTTTATTCTAGATACTCTACTAATGCTTCCTCTGACTTTTTGGAGATAAGAGAGTATGTGTTTCTCACCCATGACCCCGGGGACCTCTGTTGCTATCATGACCTTGAGGCCAAGAGCTGGTGACCCTACTCTGTCTTTCTACTTGGTGTCACTGCGATACTCAGGTCAGGCTTTTCTCCATGCTTGACCATCCCCAGTCATTCAAGAGGGATTCTCTCACCTGAGCTAAAGCACATTCACACTTTCTGCTTCTCCATTTATTGATTTTTTGTTCTGGAGCACAAACAGAATTGGTATCTTCAGGATGTAATCATATAGCAGTAACTACTTCAAACAACCTCTTTAAACCTGAATGTATTGGTCTAAACATGCCCACAGTGAGGCAGGGCCTGTCAGGATAGTCGTTAAGAAGTGGGGCACAAAAAATACAAGTCAGAACCTTTCTATGAACTGAAATGACATCTTTACATCATTCCTTGAGCTAGAACATGACATAACTCTAGAGTCATGATACCAGTCAAGAGCTTGTACTTTAAGGTTTGATGAAGACCCACTTGTGAGCTCTAAGCTCCCTCTCAAGTCAACTGTAAAGAGCTGATATTCATGACTCATTCTAATGATAGACTGCAGGAAAATAGCTGAGCTCTTAGCTATCGTAAGCAGCACTTCAGGGAGTAAAACAACCCTGTGTTTAAAGTACATCCAAACACCTATTAAACGAAAAGATCTCCGTACGTCATCCATAAAGGAACAGACCCGCTCAAAAATGTGGAACGACATGAGCATCCAAAACAAATAAGAGATGAATCTTCTCCTGATTATATAGTAAACATGAGTTGAAATTACAGTATCTTTGCTATGCAAACTTGAAAAGAAGTAGTTTGGCATCGAGCACAATGCAGTGTTAGTCAGTCAACAGCAGCTGCGACCTCTAAGATCACCAAGCCTTCGTGCCATCTGTCCCCCTTCATCTGTCCACAACAGTCCTTCTGAATCAAATAGGGCAAGCAAACAAGGCTCTTACTCTCTATGCAAGTGATAAAAACGTAATTGCCGTGTTATGCAGCCACTCCTGAAATTCCACAGTAATTGCAAAGGTCTGAATCAGGACCAAAACAGCCGAGTCATGTGGCTTTGATCAGAACAATTTTATGTAGAACATCCTAAGCAAAGTATTGCCAAAAAATCTGAGACAAGGACTCAACTGAATTGATGCAGCATTCTTACAATTACTTAGACATCGTCTCTTTAAATTATAATTGGTTTTCTAAATATTTTTTGGCTGGTTCGATTAATTTATTTAAAAATACATAATAAACAACTTATACAAGCACTAACTTTAATACACCTCTTCTGTGATGAGCATGTTTTTAAATTTTAAATTCGTAGCTTTGAATGACAGGATGTGACCAGTTCATCTCTATCTTGCGGGCTCCTCAACACACTGTTAATGACAGTCTGACTCTCGATTGCACAGATACATGGCAGCTGACAGCAGAATCTGATCCCTGGGTAAAAGTGAGCTTTCCCTGACAGGCTAATGGAAGCTAGAGAGGGAGCCTCGATGATATCTTTAGGAGCTGAGGGCCACATCAAAGACAACAATCCTGCCTGTGATCTGCTAGTGTCCTCCAGTTCTACATGAGAGCGGAGATGAGTGACGGCTGAGGTAAGAAGAGAGGAGGGGCTCTCGATCACTCCTTAACCCTATGAGAAATTACACATGGAGGAAGACATGCAGAAGAAAACATGTAGTGGAAGTCAGGGCCAACAGAGGTTCTAATCACAATATAATCATTTGGACCTGCACCGTCAAAATGAAGTGCAGCTGATATTGTCAGTCTCTGGAAGGATGAATGAACAAATTTATAAAAAATAGGCTATTATGTTTCTTTTCACCAAAAACTTCATTTCAACTTTAATTAACTTTGATTTTGCATTTGTGTAATCCGGATAACTTTGGTTGATGAATCAACCTGGATATATATACAGGACAGTCCAAAATTTGGACACAGCTTCTCATTCAAACAGTTTTCTTTATTTTCATGACTATGAAAATTGTAGAGTCACACTGAAGGCATCAAGAGCTATTTGACCAAGAAGGAGAGTGATGGGGTGCTGCGCCAGATGACCTGGCCTCCACAGTCACCGGACCTGAACCCAATCGAGATGGTTTAGGGGTGAACTGGACCGCAGACAGAAGGCAAAAGTGGCAACAAGTGCTAAGCATCTCTCGGGGAACTCCTTCAAGACTGTTGGAAGACCATTTCAGGTGACTACCTCTTGAAGCTCATCAAGAGAATGCCAAGAGCGTAATCAAAGCAAAAGGTGGCTACTTTGAAGAACCTACAATATGACATATTTTCAGTTGTTTCACACTTTTTTGTTATGTATATGATTCCATATATAATTCCACATGTGTTAATTCATAGTTTTGATGCCTTCAGCGTGACTCTACTATTTTCATAGTCATAATAATAAAGAAAACTCTTTGAATGAGAAGGTGTGTCCAAACTTTTGGTCTGTACTGTGTATATATATATATATATATATATGCTAATGAAAGGTGGTTACAAAAACCCAGGTAAAAACTAAAAATAATAACAATTTTTAAAAAGTGAATTATCAGCCAAACTAAAATTCCAGTCATTTTTTTATATTGCTTTAATAATTATAATGAAGTACAGGGGTATTTGTCAGAAATGCCACTTGTTTAAATTTGAGAAATAATTACATTATTACATTATAATTATTTGACTTTTTTTGTAATTCTGTTCATTTCTTCTGTTTTTTTTTTCATAATTTATTTATAGATCAAAATATGAAAAAAATTAACTTTCATTAATCATTAACTTGTCTACTTTGTATATAGTGTATAATGGCATTTTGATTTTAAATACAGTGTCAACATGAACATATCCCAACGTGCTTCAATGAACTGCATTTACTTGTTTGTAGACAAGACTGTGGTGCGTCAAAAAAGATTGTTATAACATAACATCATGCTGCTGAGTGTTATATTCAATTACATAAAACGTGTGACAACTAGCCCCGGTTTGCCCCGTTTAAAGCTGTGAATGCCAGGGAACTTAAACTGATGCGAAGATCTTGCTTCATTAGGTCTAAGTCGGTTGGATAAAATATTTAGACTCACATCATGTAAAAGTGTCTAACGTTAGATAATGGGTCACGCTGTGTAGGCGTTTCGTTCACGAGTTTGGTGTTAGTAAAGAAATCTAGCGTTTGTCCCACAGTAAGTAGAATTTTAACCGTCAAACTTAGAGAGCTCAAAGCGTACTCACCGTCGACGTGTGTTACTTCATTCACAATAACAGAAATAAAACCACGTCTCCTTGTATTATGTGAAGGTCAGCCGCATCCCCTCTGCGAAGCGGGACCAGCCCACATACACTGCGCCCACAGTCCACTTCAATGAGGTTTTTCGCGTCTCGCCGCTCACATAAACAGAGTCTCTGATTGGTCGACTGGATTCGTCCTTTTCTTCTTTCTTTTGAATTGAATCTTTGAATGAATCGATTGAACCAGTTCACATAAGTAAATGATCCGTTAACGTGATTTAAAAAAAAAAACAACAGCAAAAAACAACAACAACAACAACAACAACCTTGAAACCTCAAACAAAAGTAATGCACCTGGTACATATGGATTTATTAGATAATTTTAGCCCATGCTGTAATATTCTGAGTTCTGACTGGGAAGTCAGGATCACTTGATGACACAATTATATAGAAAATTGAATCCATTTAACATCGGTTCTTTGGTACGAACTGTTCAAAAGAATCGATTCACTGAAAAGGTGTACTCGCCATTATACTGTTCTTTACTGTCACCATCAAACTGACGATATATGTAGTCCTGCTCATTTTCTTTCCTCAAAGCAAATTACAGCAAAGACAAACTTGTTTGCCAATAAGAGACAAAGTAAATGCAAGATACATTTAGTAAACTTTTTTTATTCCACATCTACATCTGATAAATGAGTGTCACACTCTGTAGGTAAAACCCTGTTGTCCATAACACATGTGCTTTATCTTGAAACAATCTCTAGAAACCTTTTCATATCCTTGTTGTGGCACTTCCTTCACCTACAAAACAACTGAATCATTTGAAGTAAATTCCATGTTGCTTAATTTCTCAAAAGCTTCATACACTGCTGAGGTAAAGTTATAGCACATTTCAGAAACTTCAGAAACACTGATGAACAAGACAAAATCGATGAGGTCTCTGTGTGCAATACAGTAACTCACCACAATAGAGGACACATACTGTATACAAAAACACTAGACCTTGTTAGGAGATGGGGTTTTATATTTTACATTAGATCAGTGGTTCTCAAACCTGCCCTGCACATTTTGTATGTCTCCCTCAATTATCACACCTGATTCAAATCATCAGCTAACGGAGACTGCAAGACCTGAAGTGTGAGTGTCAGATATAGGGAGAGATACAAACCGTGCAGTGCTGGAGGTACTTCATGGAGAGGTTTAAGAACCCCTGCATTAGATGATCTAAACTAATTATTTCAGTGATGAAGGAAGTCTTTTTGATAGCACAGGTTATCAAATAGAAACCTGAGATGAACTTCCATCAATGCATTTGTGTTTTTCTTCATCAGCTCACAACATCCAACAAGAAAGTTGCAAGAAAGTGCTCACATTACTTATCATGGAGTTGGTCAGTTTTTACAGTAAACTGTAAGAATTTGTTTTCACCATACTGACATTTTCATGTACTGATCACTTTGTTACAGCTGATAAAACAGTGCTGAACATACAGACGTACCAGAGACAATTAACACAAGACAGATAGTAGGCAACATTTTTGCATTAGCACAAGAATGTAAATAGCTATGGCATGATAGCATGGTTTACCTGTTCAAATAGTATTTGTGGTTCTTGAAAAAGTCAATATTTCTCCTTCCGGTTTCTTTTTTAAGAATCATTGGTAATTCATATCATAATGATATCAAGAATAAGAAATAATCACACAAAAATAAGTCAAATTAAATTCAGCAGATAAATGGCAAATAAACAATCAGTTGAAAAAACTCTCCACTTTTGCTTTCTTTAATTTATCTGAATTTTTCATATGCTTTAATATCTCTGACTTTGACTTTCTCTAAATGACTGCATTTTATTCCTTTCAAAACAGGTCAGTTTAAGTAATAGCCAATATATGACAGAGTAATGATTCCTGATTTTACCACTAATGTGGTAATAAATACTGATATTTTACAGTTGTTGTTTGCTCCAGAGCACCTTACGGTATAAATTAATGCATTTTCAAAGCACTTATATTTTGTATAAAAACATGTACACATGATGACCTGGATGTAATAAAAGGAACTTAAAAATAATATACAAAAAACATTACGTAAACATAAAAAACTCAATTCCAATACTTAATGTATATAAATTAAATAAAATTAATTTAACATCTAGTAATATCATATTGACTATATACACGATGAGTTTAGCTTGAAGCAATGTGTGTATTCCTAAGCTACATTCCCAAGCCATGTCACTGCATGTTCTCAATGGCAATTAAGACAGAAGGAATTAGTGCCAATTAAAAGAACAGAAAGGTCTCAATGAATCTCCTGAGGGGATAAAAACTTCCAGTGTAGGTTTTGGTGAATACTTTTCATCTTTCCAGACTAACCTGGCGTGAGTTATGACAGATACGTTGAATTTGATAGAAACACTGAAGATATTTTCAAATACAAAATGACTCAATGCAGAAAGAAGCCAAGAAAAACAGAAATTCAGTGAAATAGCACTTCTATGACTTTAAAATCCAATATCCTTTAGTCTTACTTTGTGGGTCTGGGTTTGTGTATTGATAGTTGAGTCCACAAATCTCCACTTAAACAGGATGAATGTAAGGAGGTCATGGTAAGGACAGGAAATTAACTTGAAGATGACAGTAGTTCCCCCCCCCCCCCACCTCAGTGAATAGAAAAGACTGTATTGGAAAAAGATGTCGTCTTGTTGCCACACATAGTTGGAATGGAAAGAATGTGCAGACTGGAGTCAGACCGGTCATTTTTTGTCCCCTGTTGGAAGTGTAAATAGTTAGACACACTGTGTTGGGAGAAAACCTGTCAGAAAAAAAAATATTAGCAAGAAACATTGAACCAAATTACTGTCAAACAGCTTTTCTCGTCACCCAGAACATGAAGAATGTTATCTTCATGACTGGGTAAAGGAAAGTGACCTACCCTGAAATAGATCCATAAACTTTGACAACATTTCAGCGAATGCCAGATGGCACTAGACGCTGTCCACAGTTCACTGACTTTCCCAAGCATTCGGGCACAAGTCTTTTGTAGCTATTATAACCATGCTGCTCCATCTTTGTCAAACAGTTGGCACAGTAACTAATGTCACACCACAACTTTCTGTTATTTGTGCTTCCCAGATGCATCACATGCTGGAAAACTAATCAGCAGCATTTCCATTCATCTCAACATTAAGCCAAACAAAATCACTCCAGCTTGTTCCAGTGTCCAATTAAGATGAGAAAACGCATGTATCTATAGGTACATGACATGACATGACTCCATGACTTTTAGAAAATTTGTATAAAATTGTCTTCTTTCCATTATATCTTTACTGATTTGTATAAAGTAAATGTATCTATAACTTCTATATTGTTAGTAATATTGAAGCAGTTTAGGTTTACTTGATACACTTCTAGAAAAACCATGTTAAAATGTAAGTGTGTAAAATATGATTAATCAGGTTTTAAGGAACCTTTATTTGTATATCTCTCAATCATTTATGTATTGCACTGGATTATATGTTTCACCCCTAACTATTAAAACAGATATTTGATCATAAATTTATTTGTGCTTCCCAGATGCATCACATGCTGGAAAACTAATCAGCAGCATTTCCATTCATCTCAACATTAAGCCAAACAAAATCACTCCAGCTTGTTCCAGTGTCCAATTAAGATGAGAAAACGCATGTATCTATAGGTACATGACATGACATGACTCCATGACTTTTAGAAAATTTGTATAAAATTGTCTTCTTTCCATTATATCTTTACTGATTTGTATAAAGTAAATGTATCTATAACTTCTATATTGTTAGTAATATTGAAGCAGTTTAGGTTTACTTGATACACTTCTAGAAAAACCATGTTAAAATGTAAGTGTGTAAAATATGATTAATCAGGTTTTAAGGAACCTTTATTTGTATATCTCTCAATCATTTATGTATTGCACTGGATTATATGTTTCACCCCTAACTATTAAAACAGATATTTGATCATAAATTATGTATAATATTATCTATCAAAGACATATTATTAGGAGACATAGTGACAATTGATATATAAATACCTTTTATGTATGCGAGTAGTCTGCTATAATGCATTAGCCTAAATTTGCTCACTTTATTGAATCTGAATAAAATCAAGGTGATTTTTCCCCTTCTTGATTATGAGCTGTGCATTCTCATGATATATTACATGAGCCATAAAAGCATGATGTATCAAATGTGATACTTATAAAAAAAAAAACCAGACTGTTATTTCACCTGCCAGTTTTTACAGGGTTAAAATGAAGCAATTCATATAGTTGTAGCAGAAAAGGCACTAAACCAAACATACATGGAGAGTTTTTCACTTGCTCCTGTGATGGTACTGCTGCTGCTGCTGCTGTTGTTGCTGCGGCTGGTGCTGGTGCCGTCGTCGTGGGCTTGGGACGCCCCCTCTGATACTGTGGCCCAGTGAGGCAGAAGCCGCTGAGTGATGATGTCCAGCACGAATAGGCTTAGCTATAAGAGACAGTGTAGTTTAAATGGAAAATATTAAAAAAACTTTTAACTTCAATGAACATGCATATATAGATATATGGAACATGCATAATACATGAGAAACATGCACCAATACATAAGAGCATTTGGGTAACCGGAGACAAGGTATTTCTGAGCATGTGGTGCCCTCTACTGGATATAATGCAACAGTGAGATCTGAAGATGAAGCAGCTCTGACCGATCTGGGCGTTTTGTTTCATCCTGGCCTGGTTGTTGGCTCGGATGACCTCCTTGATGCGGTCCACTTCCTGCTGGTACTTCTTCCGGTCTCTCATGGCGCTTTCTTTGGCCTCTCTCAGAGCAGACTCCAGGATCTTCACTCGCTCAGCAGTTGCACGCAGGCGCTTCTCCAGTTTGGGCAGCTCACACCTTAAGTCTGCATTATCACGTACCAGCTAAGAAAATCACAGAATATATAGACAGAATTATCCATATTATACTATATTACAATATATATTACTATTACTTTGCTGTAGTTCGTTATATGTGGAATTACTGTGGAAAGTGGAAAAAATAAAAATGAAATGCAAACCTGCTTGTGGACTTTAGTGAGCTGCTCCAGGTTATTCTCGAGGAAAATTATTTTCTGTTTTTGTGCCAGACTTCCCCCTGATTCATCAGTGTCCAACTCTACACTCTATAAAACAGAAATTGATTTTTTTTTTGTTACAGTGACTTGTCACACTGTATTTATCTGAACCATTTTAAAAAGGTAGATTAATAGGCTAAATATAATAAATAATACCGCAGACATCACCAAAGTTCCTCAGCTGACGTTTTGTATTACACATTTTCTAAAATGTTATGTTTAAATATTCAAATAACCATTATGAATTTAAATTAGATCTCATTTGCATAATGTCCCAGAACAGAAATCTGAACACTGGATAAAGCCAGGTTCAATTCTTGTAGACATATTAGAGTTCATGGTTTTTACAGGTTTGTTTACTCAAGTTTGTTCATTCATGTCATTTTACACGATTTATAAAACATCATATACCTAAAAACATCAATAGTTTTTAATGCTGTTCAAAGTATTTACTGATTTATGGATTGATAAAAATTCCTATCCAAAATGTAAAAACCCTTAGTTAAAAAAACCTTTAACTAAGGTGTTAACAAAATAAAACAGGAATTTTATTTAGAATTTAGCTCGGAATAATACGGAGCCCAAAAAAGTAGGCTAAATTGTGTGCTCAATTTACCATTTCGTTTGCTAAATAGTGTACATGATTTATAAATCAAGGAAACAAAATCGTAATTGTGCGCATGTTTTATTACATCGAGGGAACGAATTAGTAAATTGTGTGCACTATTTATTTATTTTTTTCTTGTCATGTCATGTCATGTGCAGGGCTCCGTACAATAAACCTATAGTGAAAGGAGATTTTTGGCTCAATGCATGGGCACCTTTTTTTTTTTTTTAAAGATATTTAAAAGATAATAAGCCTTTAAAGATATGTGTTGAAAATAATGTCATCAGATGCACAAAGACAAAGTGTATTAAATTAAACACTTAATTGTGTAGTTTGGCTATGTTCTATCCACTAGTCCGAAAGAAGACAATTTATGGAAGCTTTAACGTGTTACTTCTTTCCTATTGTTGTCTAGTTTTGCATCACTACAAACAGTAATTACAGTTGTTGGTCAGAGGATACTAGCACATTGCCACTCAGATAAAAATAAATATATCAAAAAAGAAGGGAACAGTATTTGTTCTGCATACTCACTCGTCCAATGCGATTATTGATGTCCTGGATGAACATCACACGCAGGTTCAGGAGAGTCTGGAGCTCCTTGGCCTTGTTGAAAAGCAAATGGCATGATAAGTGATCTAAAAATACTTTGTACAAAAATAACACCTCTGCAGGTTTAATATTCAAGGTGAACGACTCTGAGATAGCAGATAGTGGTGCTCAGAGACAGACTGTAAGAATGCCAGGTAATGTAATAGTCCTCACCACAGTCTCCTCCAGACCCTTGAGATCTTCTTTAGCTTGCTCCCTCTTCTCATTCAACAAGCTGATTACAACAAAAATGATCATCTCTGTTCAAAATAGCTTTATTAGCAGAACGGAGCGGTTTTACAAAGATTGTCGCTCTTAAAATCTATCTTTGACTTATTCTATGAGCAGATCATTTATATGACTTTTTAATATGAGCAGTTGACTCACAGAAGCTTCTGCAGCCTCTCGTCCTTCTTCTGTTCCTCTTGTTTCAGCTTTTCATAGTCAGACCTGAGCTGATTCTGTTCAAGCTGAAGAGCCTGGTTCACACTGACAGCAGGGAATTAGTGATTTTTATTTTTATGAGTTCATTAATTTGGAGTAATACCAGTCAAAAGATGTATTAACAGTCTAAAAATAAATATTACAAATTAATGTTAGACATACAACAATTACAGAAGTGATTAGAAGTAATCAGAAATAAAGTACTTACTCTTTCAGCTCATCAAGGATCCTCTGTTTCAGGTCGATCTCATCTCGCAGACGTGAAAGCTGCTTCTGATGAGCCTCTCGATGGCTTTCCATCTGCTGTTCCAGCGCTTTCTACATGCAGATGTATATGGGATTTATATATTCAATATAAATGACACAGTGTTCATCTTCTAGGACGATTTGGTTTCAATAATAAAATATATTTTCCTATTCTAAGCAGCAGATTTGGCCTTTCAGAGTATCTTTATATCTTGAACTATCAAAAGTAATCATAGTTTATCATGCATAGACAGCTACTGTATAAGTTAGTCATTTTTAGATTGATTTCTCTGTTGCTCTGCTATCTGTTCTCATCACCTTCATCTCCTCAGCGTCCTGCATCCTGCTCATGTGCTCCTTTTCCTTATCCATGACTGAAACCTCATGCATCTTTTCTGTATGAACCAAAAGAAGATTTTTACATTTATAGTAAAACCACTGTGAATGAAACAGATTGTGCTTGTTTGAATTTGAATATAATATAATATCACAGTGTTTTGTGACAGCGTTGCATGTAAATGCTTCAAAAAAATGTGTGTGCATCACAAAGACCTTGCGCGTTGAGTTTAGCGAGCTCCTCCGTCAGTGAGTCGTGGCTTTCCTCCAGCTGTCTCTTCTTCTGTTCCATGTTCTGCATGTAGTCGGTGAGGGATTTGATCTTTGCTTGATGCTAGACACAAAAAAACAATGTTGGCTACTAGGCTACTAGGTTAGTATTTTTCTTCAATTAGGGACATTAATTGCATATCTGTTCTTAATCCCTTACTTTGTGGTTTCAAAAGTAAAAGTGAACTTGCTTGAATTAACACCTTTAAATGTTACTCATTAAAATCACTTAAATGGACATGAAGAATCGCCCATGTACAGTGTTTTGATGTAAATACCACTAGAGGCCGCTGTTTGTTGCTCAAAATAAATCACTGCGAGTACCTGAGAGATCAGCAGCTGACAGGAAGCCAGCTCTTTCTCGTTGGCCTGTATTTTCCGCATCGTGTCGGCCTGTGTGCTCTCAAGCTGTTTACTGCGGTTGACCAGAGACTTCACTTCTGACTTCATCTTACTTATGAAGAGCCGTGCCATGGTGAATTCCTCCTCCATTCCTCCGTTCATCTCTGTCATCTGAATAAAGAGAAACCAAATAAATGGCATAATACTATTCCAGTCATTTGCTATTTGAATATCTGTCATCAGAAGTGACAGTATAGACAGTACATTCTATTTCAAATACATGCAGTTTAATTTGACCTTTCAATTTATCACATAATACAAAAAATAAATTAATAATAATAATATATATATATAGTGGATCAACGTTTCTACAAAATAAGGAACTGTTTTCAAAAAATTATAATTGGTAAGGAATCAGCATATTAGAATGATTTCTGAAGCATAAAGTGACACTGAAGACTGGAGTAATGATGCTGAAAATTCAGCTTTGCCATCAAAGTGCATATATAATGTATGAACGTATTTGTAAATAACCACATATTCACATTTATGTGCATGTAGTTGTGAGGTATGCATTGTTTACAATAATGAAAAGTAATGTGCAATTTACAAATTATATAAAAAATGGAAAAAAATCTGCTCAACTTAGAATAAAAGCCAATTTTTTAACTGATTAAAATTGTTTATTTGATAAGTGAATAAGTTGTCGGTTTACTTTTTTTCTTTTTGAAGATGTGTATTCTTACCTTGTGGTCATTCAAGGCAATAACACTGCCAATCTCATTGAGGTCCCGGAGCAAGAGACTGAGGATCTCTGCTGATCTCTTCTTGTGATGTCCACTGTGCTCCTGCAGGGCAGACAGATCCCTCTCCACACCAGCCAGAGCTGCCTACCAGATAACAGGACAAAATCCCCATCACTACTCCTTCACATGAGCTTTGTTATTTCCTCCTCATTCTGCTTACACTCTTCTGCATAAGCTCCTCTGTGAGCTGCTGGTTTGTCTTGCTTCTGTCTTCCACCTCATGGCTTTTCTGGTCGTAGTTCACAGCCAGCTCTTCTAAGGCCTGGAGCACCTCCTTCACCTCATCTTTAGCTGCCTCGTTCTCATGCTGCAAACGGCTCAGATCTTCCTGGATCTTCTCATAGTCACGCCGTGTGGATGCCAGTAACTGTAACAATACAGGACGGAGAAATTAGACATCCATGTTAGTCAGCAGACTGTCTGGAGACAAATAATTGAGCAAAGGTAACAGTAAATGTTGAATTAAGCAGAACAACTGTTGAAACACTGCTAATAATAAAAATAGTTTCTCTAGCACCAAATCAGTGCAAATCATTACAATGATTGGCATTTTTTTGTGTGTGTTTGATCAATTTGATGCTGCTTTAGCGTACATAATTATAATAACAATACAAAAAACTAACTAACCCCAAACTAACTCAGGGACAGCAAAACTATCAGATCTCAGATGGAAGTAAAGGGTAGCCTATTTTCCATAAGAACATACAGAATGTGGTCACTGGAATGCTGTTCAGAAAGATTGACACAGACACAGAAATAAGGGACTTTTTTGAGTTCATGAGGTTGTTTCAAAAGAGATCCTGTGGAACTGTTTCCATAGGAACAACATTTATATTTAAATGTCTTTCTCTTCCACCTGTAGAACTAGAACTAATTTTTATTTGTTGCTACTTTGTACCTGAATGGAATTTCTAAGTACAGGCAAAGAAATGATAGAGCTAAATATGAAACATATTTTTTTTAAACTGAGGATAACATTTGTTTTATTTGTTTTGATAAACACATTGCAATTAAGACATGCAACGGTTTCATTCTCTGTCATAGTTACATCTTGTTTCAGTTTCAGATGCATTGCAGATACAGTAAGGCATCATGGGAAGGCGTGTGACATCATAAATTGCGGAGGGCATGAGTTTTCTGCTCTATGTTGCTGCTTTCGAGCCAGACTGACCTCATCCTGGTCCACCATCTGCTGTTTCAGGTTCTCTGCCAGCTGACTGTGCTGGTTGATCTCATCATCCTGTGGTGAGAGAGAGAGGAAGGTCTGAATTGTGAAGGTTGCACTTCCTGATGCACTTTTCTAACAGTGTGTGAGAGGTATTTATCACCTTGTCGTCTAGTTGCTGATACAGGTCATTGATCAGCTCCTCATACTGGGTTTTCTCTGAATCAGAAAGAGGCTCAGGGGGCGGAGCTGAAGTCTCAATTATGGGAGCGGCTTCAGAATTCTTTAATTCTTTACTGCTGTGCTGCTCATCAGCAGGGACATTCTCACCTAATGATAAAGAGGTCAAATACATAAAGCTGTTGTTTTATGCAATATTCTTTTTTGTAGTATGGAGTTATTTTTGTGCAAAATAAAATAAAATAAATTAAAATAAAATAAAAAGGCATTGGATTATTAATTAAAAGAAGGACCAAGGCTTCCAGGAAGTCCTGCAGACTTGATGATAAAGACAGAGATGAGAACGACTGATTGGATGTAAAGGAAAGAACAGCTGAGTCAGAGGCACAGTTCTTCTCTGGGCTTTATAGAGCTGGGATGGCATCTGTGTGTTTTATGTGCAGGAGAGGTGGAGGGAGCTGATAACACTGACAAAGAAACAAAAACCTATTCATGGGATGCAGGAGAGAGAAAGTAATACATACAGAGGGAGTGACAAAAACAGCAGGATTCATAGAAGGGAAAAAAGAAAAGGTTTGGACATGTCGGAGGCTTACATTATAAGGAAAGTAAATATACATTATAATGTATACATTATAATAAGGAAAGTAAATATATTTAGTCATATACAGTAGTGTTGACATACATACTGTAAGTACTATGTAGCAAACATGCTTTCACTTAATGACAGGACTGTTTGTTCAGAGTCATTATGTCTGTACCATTACACAATCTGTGTAATTATTGCTAATTGGTATTTATCATTGTCAATTATTGTGGATTTCTGTCATCAGCACATGCATGGTTTATATGAAGACCAATTTGTGTCAAGTTCTATATAACAACATTTCGTAAACTATTCAATAACTTCATTTTCTCTTTGAACATCATTATTTTACTAAACAACATAAACTGGCCCTGACTTTAACAAGTCTTAGAGAAACAGGGGAAGATGAAATAACTGGCTCCTTATCATAGAGTCAATTTTAAGGACTCGAAATCCAAACAAAAAGCATTTGTTAAGACAATTACATCAAAAATTGACTGGCCTCTGCAAATTTGACCCAGCAAACAAAATAATATGCATCATCTCAACCATTACAGTATTTTCAAAGCAACCACTTCAAACGTCAAGCATCATTTCAATGAAACGTTCCTCTGTGATATATATATATATATATATATATATATATATATATATATATATATATATATATATATATAACAATATATATATATGTATATATATATATATGTATATGTATATATATATATATATATGTATATATATATATATATATATATATATATATAAACAATAGTACATATAAAATCTATAACATATATATATAATACCACATAACAATAACACAACTATTAAACATGATACAAAAAAAAAAAATCTAATTCTAATCAGTTAGATATTTGTCCGCTTTTTTTTTTAACACCCGTGTTTATTCTCCATCTTGTCGCTTTACCTTTCCGCCATCGTTTAAGCTCATTTTCTAACCGCTGGATGGTGATTTTCAGATTTCTGGTCTTCTCTTTCTCTTTCTCATATTTCTTCTTCCATTCCTCAGCTGTAAGCTCCATGTTCACAGAAACTGTGTTTTTGATGGTTTTGGCCCTGTGTGAATAATGGTGGATTTATATATGCACATTTTTATGTCTTTTTTGTTTTAGCTTCACTAACTATTCTTAATTTCAGTCTTTATACAGTGAAAGAGAAATCTTCTAGGGCATAAAATGGCTTCACCTTTGGCCGAACATGAGTGTGGATTTGGTCTCAGCATCATTATATACGGATGGAGAGCAGCAGATGACGATGGTTGTTCTGCAGTTCCCACCCAAAGAGTCCTGCAGGATCCTGGTCATTTTACTGTCTCTGTATGGCACATGGGTTTTCTGTAATGAGAAAGATAAGGCAAAACAATAAATAATGTATAAAGCAAATATTGCTTTACTGTGTGAGGCAGAGAGATGAGTGGCATTTTAGTGAAAAGAGAAAAAGAAACCATCAGGGCAGTTGAAACGAGTTGAGCACTTACAGTTCCTTCAGCCAGGGCTGAGATGACGTTCCCCAGAGCAGAGAGAGACTTATTGATATTTTTAGCCTCGTCCAGCACAGATCCTTCTGCTCCAGTTTTACTGACCTGTGAAGGAGAAAGAGCCACAGAGAGGTCGAGAGAGAAAAAGTGGAGGTATTATATCATTCTCAAATCTATTTTGTAGTTTTATTATAATTATGTCAGGGTTTTTTAACTATAATTCTATAATTACACAAATATAATATAAAGTTAAAAAAGAAACAAATAGAGATAAATTTAAAGGCAACAATATATATATATATATATATATATATATATATATATATATATATATATATATATATATATATATATATATATATATATATATATATCAATAAAAGCATGCCTTTTCACTTCCTGCCAGATCCACCAGGTAGAGTTTTCCGCTCAGTTTCTTCTCTGTCTCCACATTCTCCTGCTTAATATTAATGAGGAAAATGCTGTGACTGCGTGAGCTGTGCTCATTCATGTCTGGAACACAGTGTAACATCAAAGGAACATGGGTTAGGGTGAAAACTGTGTGACACAAGGTCAAGATAATAACACTGTATATTAGTTATGTTTGATTCAAGACGTGATGTATTATATCAGGGAATAAGGAATAGTCAGTCACTTACTTGTGACAGCCACGTGACGATTGGATTTCCCCTCATCGATCACATCCATGACGTCCTCCGGACTGGACACAAAACGCTCGGTACAGCCCTGGTACAGGAACAGCATCAAAAGACACAAGACATCAAGGAAGCGTTTGCTTCATGCCTGGTGATTAAAAACACTGTATTTCAATGTGTATTAGCTTTCCTACCTTGACAAATGGCACCCTGTTCTTATCTTCATGGACAGCCAGGTTGGTTTTGGAAACTTTAGAATCGGACAACAAAAATTTATTTTACACCCTGAAAAATCTATTAATGTATATATATTTTTAAAGAATCTTAATACTATGAAGAATATTGCGTTTATCTCACCATCAAGCAAATCTCTAATTTTGTCCATGTAGATTTCAAAATAAGAGACCTGTGGTAAGGGATGGCCATGAATAATAATAAGAAATTATAAAAATATAAAAAAGGCACATTCAAATCAATGTAAAACTGAATGAATTCTCATGTGAAAATGAGCTGAATGTTTTCACCTTGATATGGAACTCCAGGTTCTCATCCATAGAGTAGATGTGGTCAAAGATGTCCTGGGCGATGCGAGGGATGATGCCCTTCAGTTGGGAGTTATGGAGCTGCCCCTGTGTGCATGTTGCAGAGGATATTTACAGCAAATATCTGATAATATGCCACTTTATTTCTAACAACTAATGACAGTTTGTGTAAGACTTAAGCACTGCATTATAGAATTTCTATTTCACTCCACTATGTGTGTTATGTGAATAAGAAATATACAACGCTATCTCCTGACCAATTCGTACATATTTTACAAGGTGGCTAATTCGTAGGAATTCATACGACCTCACTCGTACGATTTTGTATGATTTGTCTAGTCCCCAGTGACGGGTGTGTTTAGGGGCAGGGTTAGGTCTAGCTCATTTGTACAAAATCATACGAATTGTGCAATTCGTAAAATATGTATGATTTAGCACAAAACATATGAATTTGTATGAATGAGGTCGTACAAATTAATACGAATTAACCATCTCGTAAAATATGTACGAATTGGCGTGAGATCAGGCTGGAAAGATATAAGCATGTCCTCTGAAGTATGTATGAGGACATCCAGTTTGGATAATTTTCATCTTTCAATGGTTACAGAGTGATTAATTTCCGAAACTGAATTTATTGACTTTATATTCAAAACACTTGCTGAAATCGCAGACTGTTTCCAGGGCAACGCCTGCAGTCAAGTGGCATTTTGCAGCTGTTGCAGCAGTTTGGCATTTCAGTCATTTCATGAAAGATGCCGAGAGATTCATCCATCTAGAGCGTTTTCTGACTGAGCAACTAGTGACATTTTCTCACCGTACATGAGATGAACGGTTTTTCTATTATTGAACTACAAAAATGTTTGAACTTGATACCATTCGTGATATGATTAGAATAGTTTTTTTTCCCCCTTACCTCCATAGTGTGCGTCTTCCCTGATGAGGTTTGGCCATATGCAAAGATTGTCCCATTATAGCCATCCAGCACATCTGAAATGCAAGATTCATGGTTAAAAAAAAAAAAAACTCTTTAAAGGCCTGTATGATTTAACCTTCCATGCAACTACACATAAAGTATATACCACCTTTAACAATCTGTTTGGCACAGGTATCATATACTTGTTCTTGTGTTGTGTTTGGAGGAAAGACTCGGTCAAAGATATACGGTTTGCCCTAAAAAGACAAACACATTAGTCAACACATTGTAATGAACAGGTCTTAAAACATAAAATATCATTAATGTTTTGTTTTAACCTTTAAACCCCTACAATAAATTCATCTCTTTAATATCCACAATAATAAATGTGTTCGTAAATGTATGTTTCTGTGCTACTTTTTCAATGATTTAGCCCAAAACAGATAAGTTTGATTTCATTATATATCATGGTCATTTCAGAATTATTCTGTTTTTTATCAAGAGGTCACTCTCATAAATGGCCCCAGCACCTCTTTGTTTTGGTGATGCTGCACAGATTCTACTAACGGCTATTTGTGAAGTTCCCCAGAGGATTTGAGGGCTCTACATTGTTGAAGAGAAAATAAGAGGACCTTGTGTTGAATGCAGCCCAACCCCCAGCTGCCAGTCGATCTTATTGAGCCTCAACAAATCCATCTCTTTTGTTTTGATTCTCTGAGCCGGAGCCTGAACCTGCTGCTGAAATCTAGAACTGTGATTACAAATGAAAATCAACTCCCCAAAGACAGAACTCATGCAAAATATAGACTTTAAACTATAAGTTAATCCTGCTTAGCTAGAAAAAAGTTTTGGAAATTCAGTCTGATGATGCTACTGGCACAAAAATGACTTCTTCTCTCCCCCTTTCTCCTCTGTTTTTAATTGTTTCTCTGTCATTTTTATTTTTTACAATATTTTTTGCATGTATTTTGTCTAACCCTTATGTTTAAACTTTAGTTTAGACAAAAACGTATAAATAAGAAATGAAAAATGTTAAGCTGGAAAAATATTTAAGCATGATTCTTTCTTTTACTCTATATATAGGCCTACTGTATATCTCAACTTACTGAGATGTGAGAATTAGCATTAGTGCTGTATTCACACATGCAAACAAAGATCACGGGGAGCTCATTTTTCCCCATCCTCTTTCGCCCATATGCACATCAGGTGACGTAAAACAGACATGCATTTGCCCTGTTGATTATCAGTGTAAGACATCACACAGACGCTAATACTGCTGTATCAGAGTTGACAGTGTTCACACAGACACACAATGTTTCTGTCTCTGTTTTATTAAGCTGGTCGGGGTCATGCATCCCTGCCGAGACTCAAATGAGAGCAGTTGCTCAAACCCAGACCGTCACCACGGAAACTACATCTCGCCCAGAAAGAAAAGCACTGATTGGCTGGTAGTCAGCACCTGTCTCCTGGCCAATACAGGAGGAGAATAACATGATGAAAACCATCTCTTCCTTCCATCGCTCTCATTATGGGTCCAACCTTTTATGTTAGAAGTCAAATAAATACTGCAGATTGAAATTAATTCTTGTAATACAGAAAAATGAATAATTACTGGAAAGCCACTGTCAACAGGCAAACAGGTATTTTATATATAGCGTGTATGTAGTCTGTAAATAGGCAAGGATATTTACATGTATCACTCCACATTTAATCCAGGTGCTGGAATCTAAACACAGTCTTTTATAAACACAAACACTGGCTGTATATAAAAGCGCATGTGTTCGGGACAATGTATTCTTTTAGTCAATAATTCATGCATATTATCTGGGGACCATCAAGGCTTTTTCAAGAGTGCAGGATTTTACCACATTCAATCAAATATCTATATCGCTTACTTCCTGAACAAGTACTTGGAAAAGATAATGCATGTTTTTCTATCCATTTCAGATGGGTTTATTGAAGAAAAATAGCACATATACAGTATTTAGAGAAATTATATAGAAACAAATGTGCATCATAAATAAATCCAATAATGTAGTAAATGCAAGGGTTGTTTGTAAGGTGGTGCAGAAGATAATGCCAAAATATTAAAGAGAATAAGAAATACAGCTACAAGAAGGGGGTTTATACAAGCAACGTGCCTGTGACTGTGCGTGGCAAACAACAATTGTCCCAATCCTCAGTGGACTGGCTTAAATATTCCACTAAATCAGCCTAACCGTTCCCTTCCAGTCCTGGCCCCTCAAACAGCACCTCTGTCACTACGGCAACGCAAATTACTCACAGGGGCCCTGGGCCTCTTTGTGGCCTTGCACATATAATAAGATGTTAGCACCCACATTAAACACTGCTGACCAGATAACCCTCATAAAGCAAAACATCAAACCCAGCCTGGTATTGACAAGCTGCAGTAATTTCTCACTGTCACAATCTGTCCTATAAATCTCCCTGCAATTGTTTTGTGGTGGATATTCATTTAAGGAGTTTATTCTCAAACACAAACCATGCAATCTTTTTACTGCTGGTTGTTTATGCTAAACTATGAATGAATAAACAATGAAAGAAAGAAATTATTTGAAAATAATGTATATTTTTATATTTGTATCCTTTTTTATAATTAAATAATTATACTGCAAAAAAAAGAAGAAAAAAAAAAGATTTATCAAAGTTGTTGCTGAATATTTTTAGCAAAATTGTTGCCATGTTGGTACATTTTTCAATTAAATAAAGAGTGTAAATAAAGTAGGCTATGAAGAAAACAAAAATAAATAAATAACAAATTATTCAAATACATTTACAAAACTATAGAATTGTGCTATTTATAAATAAATACACAAGTATACTCTTCACATTTTCAGTCCATTTACATTTTCATCAATAATTCAAAGGCTAATTAAAAATTATTTATTTAAAATAAAAAAATGTCATTGTGACTCTGTGGAAGTTAGTATTTGTTTCATACATAAAATACAAATAGAGCACTAGAAAAATCACTGGATAGCTAGATAGCTAGATAAACAGATTTTCATTTCTGTTTATTTCCAGTTCATCAGAGCTGTTGGAGGAGGAGGTGTGAAATCCCCCCTTCCCCCATAAATGAATTTGAGTTTATTAAGGGTTTAAAATCTATTGCATTAAAGCAACACACGGAAAGATTCACTACCAAAAAACTCTCTAATGAGATGCAGTTAGATAAACATTGACAGTAATAAATGTACATAAATTTCCTCGATTTCCATTCAAAGTCACACTTGTCCTAAAGCTAAATGTCTGGCATAAGGATCAGATAGGCTGTGCAGAGCCTGCAGGGTACCATTAAAGAGAATTTACATTAGAAGCAGAAGTCTAATACCTGCTACGCTCCATTTTGTGTGCAGATTAGGCATGGAAATGTCGATTACCATCTCAATGGGTCAGATAATATGGGCTATTGTGTTTGCACAAGGGATTTCTGGAGGTTTACTGTAAAACATAAAAACCATCAGTATCTTACTGTGTGGACAGGCCAGCTTATTTATAGCACGTAACACACCCACACTCTTTCAGACTCTCATTCCAGATATCAAATGCTCTTTAATTTGATCCCACTACTAAAATATAAATCATATTGTGTTTTTAAAAGAAACATGAAGGCTCTGACCCATAATCAGCATGTATCTTCCAGACTGAGTAACCACAAATAATTCCAACCCTAAAAGTGCAGATGGCCGACAATCATTCTACACTCTACATCTGCATTCAAAACAAAGAGGACAGATTTAATGTAGCTAGACAGCTAAATAAATACATAAATCTGATGTGATTGAATTAAGGTTAAAGTGAAATTAATAAAATTACAGGAAATACGTGACAGGTAACTTGCCATTTATCCTTTAAAAAAGAGATGTGATCTCTGGACATTTTGACCCACGTGTTTTATGTGATGTGCACAATTTATCAGTTACAATGTGTTGTTGTTGTTGTACACTACCTTCCACATTTTTGTTTTGCGTTTCATACAGGTTTGCAGTTTAATTTTTGCTGAGAAGCCTATCATAAACTATTTCATGGTCGGTCTCAACACGTAGCACTGGTCATCGTGAGACATATCATTTTACTGCCATAAGGGGAATGTTCAACAGCTCTATGTACCCAAGTCGATAATGTATGTAATTAGAAAAATAAAATAAAAATACAAAATTGAAACAAACTCGCGTAAGTAAAAAGAAACCATGTTCAACATAGCACTGTGTGGGGCGAGTGTCGCAAAAAAAAAAAAAAAAAAAAAAAAAAACTAAACAGACGCATAGCAATATAAATAACTCAAAGCGCAACTAATTTTCAAATGAAAGATAATTTCTTTCATTTCTTACTAAGAATCAGTTCAAGGTTAAAATTTATGAAAGAACCATACGAATATGATTCACCCAGACAGATATGAAATGATCACATCGATGAGTCAAGTTAGACTAATAGATATATTTATCTGAAGTTACATCATATATAACATCCTGCTCAAAAAAAAAAAAAAAAAAATTAATAAATAAAAAGAAGAAGAAATGTGCGCCTTGATAACATCTTTAGACTCTGAAGACATCTTACCGATATCACCACGGTGTCTTCTCCTTTGAATTTCGGTATGTATTTGTCACCTCTGGTAATTTCCGATTCGTTAAGTGGCCTGAATCGGCACATCACCTTCACACAACATTCAGCCGCATCCATCATCGTGTATGATTTTATCCAAGGAAACTTTCTCTCCGGTCAGCAGATCTGGTCGTCCACGCAGTCTGCAGAGGAATGCATCAATCAAACAATCAAAATGTCTCGTCGCTTGCCAGTCGTTCAGCCCGCACGGTCCAGTCCCACTGAAAGAAGCTTTGAAACGGAAAACAACCTCAGATCAAATAAACTCCTGGACACCGTTTCAAACAGCACGTAACATATCACATAATCATTTCAGACGAGTGTAGTTTTGTTGTCGTTGGCGCTCGCTGTTAGGAGCTGAAGCCGAGTGCACCTTGAGTGTTTGAAGAGCGTCAGCACTGGACAGTTCCACGCGCTCTGACTGACGGCGGCCGCTCCTTCCGCACGCGCTTCTGCTGTCCAACAGCGCCTCTCAGCAGAGCTGCCCACGACTGCAAATAATCACAAATTTGCTCAAATAAATCAATAGAACACACTGGCCAAGAAATTGACCCGGATTCTTGGTGAGGTGTGGTAAATTTATAAAAGTAGCAAGGGGGCAGTTCACTCCGTATAACATTCTTCATAGATGGGATATTACCACACTCCGGTAAGACTTTATGATGAAAGACCATTTATGTTGGAAATGCTAGTTGGAAACAGGTACCTTTTTACAACGTATTTGAGAATGTAGTCGTGTTCAACCTTTCTGGAAACTAGTTATGTCTCCGAAACATCTTTAACCTCTAAATTGTGTTTGTTGTGACAAGTCTCATATTTTGTGTTCTGCCTTGTAGTGCATTTTGTTACATGGTGCATGAAAAAATCTGTAACCTTGTATAATTATGCTAATGTTGTATTTGTTACATATCAACCTTCCGAAAAAAAAGCAATAAAACTAAGAAATCAACAACACTTTTGCAAAATATATTTTATTTGACGTAGTCCTACACTTACATGCGCCATCATGATGTCATCAAGATGCTTTATAAAAGATAAACATATAACTTTACATTTAGGGGCGCTGCACAAGATCCCGGGCCCTATGCATAGGCAGTCCTAATGGGCCCCCCTCCCCTTGAAAATATATATTACAGACTTTTCAAGGTCCCCCTCTTCCTTTGGGGCCCTGGTAATCAGTTTTACCCCCAGTCCGACGCCCTTGTTTACATGTTAACATGGCAAATGCTAGACTTAAAAAAACATAAAATGACTAGTCTAAATAATGTATATTGATACTGATAGGAAAATAATATTTTCCAAACAAACACTTCCTGCTGGAGTGATAAAACAAACCGCTTGTTTATTTAATTATTATTTTATTTTTTTTTGCATTCAGTGATAGTTTTTTAAATGTAATTCAACAGTTATATAGTATATCAATTGTGCGATTGTAAACGAATTAAAAAAAATGTATTCAGTTGGGTTTCTACACACACACACACACATTTAGATAATGTTTAACTTTTTTCCCTCAAGCAGTTTAATCAAAGCTATTGTTTACAACATCAGCAGTATATCAGCAGTGAACACTAGAGGTCGTGTAGTTCTTCGAGGTTGTTCAAGTCTTGTATTTGTTATATTGTCTAAACTAAAATGTTAAATATAAAGTATTACAGCCAACTGTAAAACTGAATGGAGTTCCTGTAAGTACTGTAAAAGGTATAGCAAAGATTCATTTAGATCACGATCAATTATGTGGATCATTACAGTGATTCTTTAGAAAACTGCTGTGTAATTCTGTCTATGAAGGACTCTGGTTCAAGTGAAGGTCAATCAATGCAACCGAATCTCATACAGAATGACTCCCAGGACAGCTTCGGCTCAACACAAGTGCAAAGAGGTTACAAGAGACAACTTATATGCTGACTGGGATATAAGGTTTGTGATGAAGGTGTAAAATACTGACATAATAGAATAGGCATTTAAAATTCCTCCTTTGCTTTAGTATCTTATGTTCACTAATCTGTAAAAAAAAAAAGAAAAGAAAAAAAAAAAGGTGTCTGGCGAACACTATAAATGAATGAATTAAAATCATAGAATTATTATATATATATTTATCATAACAACCAAATGCAAATGCTCATGTGGACATTTCTGCACACTTCCCCTTTGAAACCAAAACAAAGGTCTCATGGTGTGTTCTTTGTTTTCATGCCAAAGCTGTCGTCTCCTTGGCAACAGGCTGTAAACTCAAAGCTGCTTCAGGCAAATGTGCAATGAAGACAAAGGACTGACCCTAAAGAGAAAAGGACGCAAACACAGGAACTAATTTAACTTCATTTAACTCAAACATTTAATTCCAGAGAAGTAACAAACTGCTTACACAGGTGAGTCTTGCTTGTTTAAGCAAAAGAAAATACTTTTCATTTCCTTATTTAGTAACTATTGTTTAACAAATATTTTATTTTCCTTGGGAAGTTCTATGCTGATATATGCATTATGAATAGTGATTATTAGTTTATAGGGGCTTGCTTTTCTTACGCAGTGAATGCATGGTCATTTAGTAATTTCTACTGTCTACTAATATTACATTTATTAGTAAATTATGCAGAAAGTTGCTTAAGGGAAAATGTCCTAATCAATAACTTCAAAAGCAAACACTGACAATTTATTAAAGCTATACAGATATCTTTAAAAATAATGTACTGAGACTATGCATTTCCTTCAACATAAACACAACCACATGGGGGCAACAAAGTAGTTCTTGTGCATGCTGTGAATATTGAAGACGGCATTCATTACAGTTAGTGCATCAGAACGGCAGCTACTTTTCTGTGTTTGTGCATCTGCCAGAACTCTGGAGCATGAGTAAACATGAAAGAAGCAGATTTGTGGAGCAGCTGTTGAAGGACGAGCTTGAGGCTGTGGCTCTGGGACTGGAGCAGGGAGTCTACGCCTGGGAAGAGATTGACCTGCCTCATGATTCACAGGGCTCCACTCCTCTTATCACTGCCTGCAGGATGGGTCTTACTAGGGTATGAGACAAATGGGTGATGTGATCAAAACAAAGTGGAAACTATAGCTGACTTCTGTGTAGGAAAGCTAATGTAGTGTAACAGGGGTTTAATATATTGATTACAATAATGGGCATAATGTTTCACTTACTGTAGTAGCTACTTTCTACTGCTTCCTGCTTTCTTGATTGAATTGCTGCATTATGCATCAAACAACAGTTAGTTTTAAGAGTAATGATATAGAGTCCAATAGGGCTTTGGATTGTTTGTTTTTCTCTGTTTGTGTGTGTCTGTATTACAGGGAATCTTTTGTAGTCATTCTTCTTTCATGTTACAATGTTTCACCACTATGTGGCAACAACACTATCAAATGCACTCATTCAATTCCATAATCCGATGAGTGTCCCACGAAATAATTTCCCATGTCTGTAGCACTTCCAATACACTCAGTATCTGAATTTGGTCAGTTTGTTTATTTTTTTATTTTATAACTCATTCAGTAGACTATAGTAGTGGAGTAATGTAGGGAATAATGAATGAAATTATAGGGGGCATCTTCTCTTGAGTCATTGAATCATTTACTCAATTGATCGGAGTAAATTAATGTCTGATTCATTCACAGCTTAATAGCACTTGCTCAGAAGTTGCAACGTAATTTTGGAATTATTTTCACTAGAAGAGCAAAAACATACAAACTAACTGCCAATACTGTCTAAAATGTAGATTACTCGGTATTAACTTAATGAGTTGTTGTATAAAAGCAATATCACACTTGAAATCCTAATGTCAGAACTCACACTTTGCTTAAATATTATAAACCTATCATTCACCTGGTTCATTAACATTGTAATAATTCGGATACATTGCTTTTAACATATTTTGAACACAGGTTATGCATTTCCTTCTGAAAGGAGGAGCCGACGCTACACTGTGTAACAACAGCAATCAGACAGCTCTTCATGTTAGTCAACCAGCACTCCAGGGAGAGCTGTTGACGGCTATGATCAGAGACGTACCCCATCAGAGGCAGCTCTCACTAGCAGCCTGGAGGGGAGACCTCTGCTGTCTACAGGACCTGATGGTGAGCAGCTCAGACTTCAACTTCCACTTGCACTTTGACTGTTAGTAATGCGATATCAACCAGAGGTTCACACAAAGCAGGCTAGACTCCATAGGGAGCTCTCTGATGGATCAGTATTGGCCACCTGTCATGTGAGAGCAAGATATTTTTACACTCACCTCAGGCAATGGCTAGAGTAATTACGACAAATAAAGCTTATGTTGTTTGTCTGTTACAGGTCCAGGCAGACTTGTTGGAGTTAAATAAACAGAACAGAGATGGACTGACCCCACTGATGCTGGCTGTAAGGGATGTGGATCTATTTGAAGGATTTGAGACACCATGGGAATATCGACCTGTGGAAGTGGTGAAGGAACTTATGTCTTTTCCAGTGTAAGGACACAAAACATTTCAACTTAATCTGGTCAATCCCTTCTTGGATTTTAATTGGAAATGCAAAATATAAAACAGTAAAATGGAATTTAAGATGAATGTTGATTTAATCGGCCTCTCAAATTTGAGAACGCACCTGCTCTGATTTCCAGTGATCAGAAGATCCTTGATGGAAGAGGTCATACTGCTCTGTGGTACGCTTCTCAGATCAAGAGCACCAAGAAAGAAGAACTCTTCCATATAATGGATTCTTCAATGCAAACAGGTAAAATACTATATATTCATTTTATTTTGCAATGTGGAATTAAGCTGTTCTGTGAAAGTGCAGTAAATGGTAAATGTAATAAGGTGGATAAAACAATTATTTTATCTTCATAAATCATGGACTAGATCTACATTGTGTGTAATCATTTCATTTTTAAAAGTAGTCCAATCAGTGTTTTCACTGAAGTTAATTATCAAGCATGTGAATGCAATGGTACCAGCAGCAATACCAGTTTAATACAACATCTAAATCTCAAAACACTGTTTAAAGACTTCATACCACTGTTTAAACAGTTTTATAAGAAAAAGCATTCATTTATTTGTAGTGCAATTCATTAGAAACCTGTTTATGTTTATAATGCGATGACTTATTTTAGTATTTGTATTGTATTTTTGGAGAAACAATATTCACGTGTCTGGACACATCTTATCGGCCATCGAGTCCTTCAGTACTCCCCAGCTTCTCTCCTACACGTGGCTGTTGCACAGCAGATTCAGATGGGATGAAGGTCAGGTGCTCTCACACTTCTTACATTATATACAATGAATCTTGGCAGTGTGTCTTGCAGAAATCCATTTGCACATACAAGCAGAACGACAGCATAAACCGAGTCAAATAATAAATAAGGCTCAGTGGGATTGTAAATGCAAAGCCAATTAAATGTAGTTTATTTACTCTGAAATGTTTTGATTAAACCCTTCATGGCGTTTCATTTGGCTGCGTCTTGGTCACAGGCATCACAGCTGGCTAATGATAGTGTTATCTGACTGAATAGACCGTCTCCAGATGGTCAGTAGTCAACAGGTGAATTAGTCATGTGTGATTCTGTGAAAGGTTATTGTAAGGGACGCCCATTCTCAAAGCTTTTGTTTCTTGCTGCATACCAGCTGTGTCATTGATAACCTTTCCTTTACTGAACTTTATTTTTTGCAGAAGGATTTAGCTGAGATTATCATGGCACAAAAGGATCATGCAGATATCCACCAAGGTCAGTCAAACAACTAGACTTGTGCATTGTTAAACCTAGAAGACAGAATACAGTGTTAGTTGTACACCTGCAGGATTATTCAAGACAGTGACTCTCTGTGTCCACCGGGCTTTCAGAAGCTTTGGAAGCCTTTTCCACCACCCTCAAACACACACACAAAGAGTAGTCTCAGACTCTCAGCCCGTCCCTCAGAGAATCCATGACAATCGGAGGGGTGTGTCTGACTCTGCTTTTTGGGCTCCTCGGTTTCTAATGAGTCAGACGACACAAAAGTCATCCACAGAGAACCTCTGACTCTCACAGATAAGGATTATGCCAGACTAACATTTGGTTTCACTGAAGCTCGGGCTAATTTAGAGAGGACTGACTTTGTGAAAGGTACATTTTGTATATATACATATTTAGTTTACAAGCTGTCTCTGTATAAATGCACAGTTCAAAGATTAGTGGTCTTTAAGATTTTTAAAATGTTTTTGAAAGACAATTTACAAATAAAAAAAAGCAGTTTTATTTTTTTTATTTAAAAAAAAAAAAAATGTAATTTATTCCTGATGACAAAGTTGAATTTTAAGTAGTCATTACTCTAAATTTTCTTTTTTAATAAATGTTGAAAAAAATAAAAACATAAAAATGTGTTGGCACAGTGGATAAGACACATGCCTTTGGTTTGAGAGACCTGGGTTCGAATCCACTGTGAGACACCAAAGGGTCCCTCAGCAAGACACTTAACTCCTAGTTGCTCCAGAGGTGTGCGACGTCTGACATATATAGCAATTGTAAGTTGCTTTGGATATATATATATATATATATATATATATATATATATATATATATATATATATATATATATAAAAAGCATCAGCTAAATGAATAAATGTTCTGGCATTCAAAAAAAAGTATATATTTATCCATATACATACATTCGTGCAAATATTCTCCTTCCATAACTCTCATTTCATCTTATTTTATTCTCCTTCAGTAATATAGGTGTTATCAGTTTTTTTACATGACCATTTTACATCTAGCCTTTTCACCCAGAGTGTATTTGGCTGTGTGTCTGCAGATAACAGGATTTGCTTTGAGGGTTGGATGGAGCCAAAGATAGACATCAGCCAAGACGGCAGAGACGAGAGGAAGCGAAGCAGGTTAGCCAGCTGACTGCATACACACCCATTCATCGCTTCCTCATCAAATAAAAATTAGCAAACAGATAAACAAGAGATCCAATCACAAGTCAACAAATCACACTTAAACACCACCAACAGCAGCTGTGTAAACACAAAATTCACAAACAGACCTCACAAACAATTTGCCTGCATGAAACCTCATGTCCATTCAGTAGCTCTCTCTCATTTCTACACAAAGACTGTACAGAGGAGTACAGTTACAGGATCGAGCCGTTGTCAGCATAATACTACGGTTCCAGGCTGTCCCATTATCCAGAGAGAGAAATAGAGAACTTGTCCAAAGAAGATTTAACTGCCCTTACTGCAAATAAACATTCAGCATGTAGAAAAAGAGAAAAAAGATATAGCTCATAGCTCATTTTTAAATGCTTTGAACAATGTGAACATGCTAATGTAAATTAATTTTCACTTACTCGGACATCCTCCTTGCCTAGCTTATGGAACAACAGAAAAGACTGGGGCAAAATAAGGTCCTTGCATCCATCAGTCAGTCTGACTTCTTCCTCAATACCTGTTCTTCCTGCTGCTCATGTCACTCAGCTCAGTAAGTCAGCACCAGTGCTAATGGACCCTCTTCTTGATGCAAGTGTGCTGCTGCAAGCACGGACTAACATTCATAATCGTAAGTATAGACAGCTGTTTATTGTGAAAGAATTTGCTTTTATTTAAAAAATGACACTGATGAATAGATCCATACAGAAATATGCACATACATGCATTTTCTGTAATGCAGTTTGACATATTTTAGTGTATCAGCAAACACAGTAAGCCAAAAAATGTAACTGGGTCCACTTGTTAAGGCTATATCACATTGCACAGATAGATGCCAACAGACATGCTTGTCAAGTTTAGTCGAATCAATGTTTCCCCTGTCGGCATCTGTTGCTGTGGGTCACAGAATGCCTAAGCTCTACTGTAATCTGATGTTTCTCGTCGCTGGTCTGCGTCTGCCAGTGTATTGTGAACTAGCCTTTAGTAAAACTGCATGATATCTAGACTGGGTGTGCGAGGATGTACAAAAGTGTTTGTGGATTCAAAACCACAATCACCATGTTCAGGGCTCTAGACTAACTTTTTTTCTTAGGTGCACCAGCACAAAAGTGAAGTGCATCCAAATTTTTGACCGCATCATATTTAACACCGCAGTTTTACAAGTTCACTTTTTTTTCTTTTATATCGCGGTCGATATGGGCGATATTGACTTGTAGCCTAAATGATTAATAAACAATGTGGTTAACAAAGTTCTTTATTTGAAGCACAATTCTACAAGAAAGGTAACAATGAAAAAGTGTTGGTGTTTAAAGTGCTTCACTGAGCTAAAATTATGACTTAAAACATTGCAAGATAAATGAAATAAAAAGAAAATCTGAATTAAGTGTTTTAATTGATTCAAGCTGAACATCTCATGGCTCAATGTCTTATGGACTATCCTCTATTGCAGTCACATGCCCCTCAGATGGCTAACTCCTGTAGTTTGGCCTTCTTGATCTTTGGCATTGGCTAAACCAGCTGGCCACACTCTCTCTAGCATCAAAATCATCCAGACTTGGCCGCTCTACACGGATTCTTATCAGATCTTCCACTGTGTCTGAATGAAGGGATGCTCTAGTGTCTGATTTGAGTTAAACAGTCCCTAAACAGGTTATGCTACTGTTTCAGCTATTAAAATAGTTCAGTTTTGTATGTAATAGCGAAGTGATTATATATTGTTAAGTTTTTTTTTTTAAAGTTAAAGTTAATTTTGAAAAACGTTTGGATTTTTAAGTTTTTTTTTTTTTTAAGTAACGATCAAGCGCCAGACAATGAGCCTATATTTGATAAATTTAGCCTTCTCAAATCATCACGACTTGTCTAAAATAAAATCTATAGATCTAAAACAGTTCAAACTTATAACAACGTTTAAACGTTAGTCCCAGATAAACATGCGCTGTATCCAATAGTTTCTGCCTAGATGCTTCAGATCATGGAGGTGACAGCTTGATCACTTGCATTTTTTTCAGTGTATAAGCCATCATTTTTGCTCTTAAAAGTAATACATCATTCTTAATTGCAAAGGGTCTACTTTTATTTGTGTGCACTCATAATAAATCAACAAAATGCGCTGCTTTTATAAAATAAAGAAAACAAACATGATGTGCTTTCTGCCATCCCGTCTTTAACAGGAGTAGAAAAATGAACTGAAACTCAAAGAAAACATACCTCACGGACATGATAAATATATCTATAGAAAGCTTTAAACGACTACTTAATGAAATAAAACAAATCAAAAACAAAAACTCTTTAATTATAATCATAATCTGTAAAGATGCACTTCTCTCTAAAGGCGCGTCTAATGAGGAGATGACAAGTCAGGCTCGGCAACTTCATCTTTGCGACACAGACTCAGAAAACACTACTTTATTATCAAATAATCAAATATCTCACTATTTCCCCCTGTACCTAGTGGTTTCCCAGTGCCAAAGCAATCAAGCATTAACTGCTCTTTCTGAAGAGACTGTAAGAGTTTCCAAACATCTATAAGTAACATAAGAAGCAAGAAGGGAAGTAGTGCCAGTGTTGATAATTTTTGCTATCTAGAGTCTGTTATTAGGTTAGTCAGTGATCAGGGATACATCTACTCATATTGCCAGGAGCTTGCATTTCAGTTAGAAAAACTGAATGGATTATAAGAGAGTAAAGAACTCACCATTTTAGAGAACATAATCCTGACAGGGCTACATTTACCCCAGAAGTCTCCTCACCTGTTCAGCTGTGTCTGAGAAGAATGCGTGTGGGAACTTAGGGTATTTCGTCATCAGAAGACCATGCATTAGAAGAGACCTTCACTAATACTTTGTAAAATCAATTAGGGAGAGGATAACAGGATGCTCAAGGGGTAGTTTTCAAACAAACATATGCCTAAAACTCTTGCCTAAAGCTGTGTCACCAAAAGCGAGGACACATTCTCAACTTTTAAGTTTGAATATCTGTGTTCAAATGATTGTAATGACTGAAAAGGACTGTTGAGAAGGTTGTCATTTGAGAGGCATATAATAAAAGTTTTCAATTAACTACAGGGCTTGGAGGTGTTAACACAGGGGATGACAATAGCAGACAAAAGGTGAGGAATTATTATAATAATTTTTTTAACTAATTTCAACAAATACAAAAACTCATGCCTTTAATGCCATTTTGAATGTTGTGCTGGGATTTCCAGACACTACCTACTCTATGTTCAAAGTCAGCTAAACATCTTGCTCCGCTGGATAATATATATAGGAATGGCTCTGCATGTTCAAGTCTTGAGCACCCACTGCTCTTAAAACAAAGTAGCATATTGCCCATCTCATCACAATCCAGGAGAAGACTGGAAAGGATCTCCAGGCCGTCTTCCAGAAGATCCAGAGGCACCAGAACAGGCAGTGAAGAGAGCAACTCCTGCAGCAGTAGTAGCCAAGAAGAGGATGAGACAGTGCCTCAAGATACACAAAAGATTCATGGGGGCTTAGATAAGTCCCTAAATCTGGAACTGGGGACCTATTTGGATTTGCAGGAGTTCGTCAGTTCAGTAATACACAATACTAGAAAAGATATAACTTCAGACAACAAGAAAGGCTATACATCTATCAAATCATTGACTGCCAGGGATGTCGAGGATGAAATAAGATGCAAGTCTACTAAAACAACTGAAAACTCAGAGGAATTTCTGAGGAAGTCCCCAAATATGGACTGCTGCTCTGTCTCTGAACAGCCCCAGAGCATAATCAGACAAACACAACCTATAGACAGAGTATCCCATTTTATTTCAGGTGAGAAGCATCGTGCTACTGTGGATACTGATGTAGCAGAGCACACTCCACATGAAAAGAAAAAACCCGTTAAGATTATCAAAAGAAATGACAGTAAAGGCAAAACATCTATTCAGACAAATCAGTCATTCAATGTTCTGGCACATAGAAAACAAAGTTCTGTTAAAACCACAAGGAATAGGATAAATTCACCAATTCACTCAAAGGTGCAACTCCGAGAAAGTAAACCCACCAGCCTAGTTATTGCAGTAGAGTCTAACAACAAATATTTGCCAAGAGCAACTTGTAAAAAAACTGCACATGAAGCCCCAACAGCAATGGGGCTCTCTGAACCTTTTCAACACATGAAGTTGAGTGATGACAAGAAACTAAGCGGTAACAGCCAAAACCAACTTCACAGAGATCTAAGAGGTGCAAAAGCATCCAAAAAGCCAGGAACAGGACCAGTACAGCGAACAAGGTCTGCTGTGGATTATGTCACTTACAACGACATGTTTCTGAAGATCAGTCAGGGAGATGAAGGTCCAGCAATCTACGAAATGTTTGCGACTCCAGTTTATGAAAATCTTAGAGTAGACAGTTCTGCGGAGAGAACCAGACAGGTCCATACAGCACTTCAAGTTAAAAGACAAACCAATGGAAAACTGAAGGGCCAAAAAACAGTGGAGGTTAACCGAAGGAAACAAGCTCAATCAGAGAGATCCAGTCGAGCTAAACACAGGCAACTCAAGCGGACGGATACTGTTAACAAAGGAATAAGGAAAAAACCACCTTCTTCAGAGAATAAATGCCATGTCCTTGTAACTTCTGCTCGTGCAGCAGTCCAGCTGAATATATCCAAAATGCACATCGAGGGAGATGGAAGGGAATTATCAACCGCAGAGAGACAACATACTTCCATACTATCAGTGATCGAGGAAGTACTTTCCAACACTGTATCCAAAACTCTCATAAAGGAAATAATACATCAAGAACAAACTCCAATTGATGCAAGTTCCAAAAGTGAACCTGAAATATTCCATGAAACCAAATTGCCATCGCAGCCTCTTATCAATACCTGGACAAGTGACGGAACAGTCTCACCAGTGTACCAAAGCCTTCTAGATGAGGTTGGCGATGGACCTCTCACAGATGACTTGCTGAGGTCTTTGGCAGAGGAGTTGATCTCACTCGAGAGAAGAGATTTTGAAACACTCAAGACTGAAAAGGAATATAGCACAGAGTTCAAACATAATCTGCCTTCAAGATTTAGAATGTTTTTAAATGAGGTAACATTCTAACATATTCCACTTGTTCATCAACCAGCTCTGCTCCTAGATAGCACCTTTCCTGCAGAATTCAGACTACAACCCTGCTTTAACATGCTCACCTGTAATTTATTAAGTTATAACCGTAAAACTAACCCTGAATACCTTGATTAACTGCTTTAGATTTGTTTGACTGGGTTGGAGCTGAAATCTCCAGAATGGTAGCTCTTCAAGGAGCAGGGTTGGCTACCCCTGCGCTATTTCATGGGCCATTACATTGAGTTTCTGTTGTCCATCAGGGTTCATCCTCAGGTGAACTGCATTACACCAATGGATCTTGCTCAGATGATGCCATCACATGGACAAAAGGAGAGGTTCTGGGTAAAGGAGCTTATGGAACAGTAAGCATTTCAATGCAATAATTTTAAAGCACCCTTCTTAGCTTTAACATAAACATTCATGATTTGCAAAAAGTTCTCCATGTATAATCCAATGTAAAGCTTTCACATCTTATTTTCATATTACTATTCATAGGTGTATTGTGGGCTAACCAGTCAAGGTCAGCTGATTGCAGTAAAACAAGTGGCACTGGATGCTTCAACTTCAGAGATGGCAGAAAAAGAGTATGAACGCCTGGAGAGAGAGGTGGATCTTCTCAAGACCCTTCATCATACTAACATTGTTGGTTTCTTGGGCACAGCTCTCTGTGAGAATGCTGTTAGCATCTTCATGGAGTATGTTCCAGGGGGCTCCATCTCAAACATCTTGAGCCAGTTTGGACCCTTGCCAGAGAAGGTCTTTGTTCTATACACTCGACAAATTCTGGAAGGTGTTGCCTATCTTCATGCCAACAGGGTCATCCATAGAGATCTGAAGGGGAACAACATTATGCTTATGCCCAACGGAGTGGTCAAGCTAATCGACTTTGGTTGTGCTCGCCGTCTTAGCTGTCTTCAGACTTCAACTGGAAGTAAGAGTGACCTTCTGAAGTCTGTGCATGGTACTCCATACTGGATGGCACCAGAGGTGATAAGTGAGACAGGTCATGGACGAAAATCAGACATCTGGAGCATTGGCTGCACCGTGTATGAAATGGCCACAGGAAAGCCACCCCTCGCTCACATGAACAAGATAGCAGCCCTCTTTTACATTGGGGCTCAAAAGGGCTTAATGCCATCTCTGACTGATGACTTCACTACACATGCAAAAGGATTTGTCAAGGCTTGCCTAACCAGGTAATTTTCTCTTACTCAGAAATTAAAGGTTTGCTCTGGATATTTTGTGCTAATGCTTTTTTATTATTTTTTCGTAGTATATTATTAGTCTAATACTGTGTCTACACCAGATGCGACAAAGTGACAATTAAACATCAGTTAAACTTTGTTTTCAGTACATCATAAATAGAACAAAGGTATCAGTTTACTGTGGGGGATTTGTCGTGTCGCATCCAGTGTCATTGATTATAATGGGTTCTGTGGTATTTTTTTGCACCGTGCTGCTCGGATCCGGTGTAGACATGGTGTAAGTTCTCCACACACTATCCTTTTTCATATAACAGTGAAACAATTTTCCTCTTTGCAGAGATCCAAAGCAACGACCTTCAGCAGAGGAACTGTTAAGACATGCATTCCTCTCTCATCACAGCCAAGCCTGCAGTAGGCAAATGAACTGAAAACTTCATTTACCAAATCAAAAAGTGACTTTTAAAAACAATTGTGAGGCAACAATTTAACATGGAGAAAAATTAAATTTATAACAGTGAATTAGTCTGGAACTGGAAATAGTCAGATGTGCCAATAAGTTCTTAATGCAATAAATGATCACATAAAGACTGAGGTTAAGGTAGTGGAAACCATGGAATTTTTTATTAAATCTAAATAAAATAAAAAAAAGAAAAAAGTAGTGCCAGGGTTTGCACTTGCCTTATCCAACTGCAATTCAGCGATCCATAGTAAAATGATGATTTTACAATGCTGGCCTCATTTACCAATATCTTCACACTAAAAAGTATCAAAAAAAAAAAAAAAAAGAAAACCATTCATCCGTATTCAGAAATAATGTTAAGGGCCTGTGAAAGCCCAGATCTCTTTGGGTAAGTACTGTGATAATGAACTCAATCTCCTTTTACTCACGTATGTTTCTGGTAATTTATTAAAGGCTACTGCTTCAAGCCAAGAAATATATAAAATGCACTTCACAGCGAAGGTTATGTAAACTTCATAGAACTATACTTTTTGAGGCACAGCCTTTGGCATCCAGCTTAAGGTCATCTTGACGTTCAAAAAAGGTACAAATTGCATGGCCCCTGACAACATGCCAGGTAATTGGCAGGTTGTGGATTGCCTGCTAGTTTACCCTCTCCTGATAGCAACATGGAACACCAGTTCTAGAGCACATCACTGGAAGGCAGCGCTAGAATTGCCAATGTGATAAATTCTAACACTGAGTCACAAAACCCCCCCTACCCCAATATATATATATATATATATATTTTTTTTTTTTACAAGCAGCTCCAAACCTGAGAAGTTATGGTACAGCTTTTAACATACGAGAATGTATGTAAATTTTTCTTCACAATCAGTAAACAACTATCTCATCCCTTTCATTATTAACATGCAGCTCACATAGAAGGTATCAGATGAGGGAAAAGGAAACAAATAAACATTCAAGGAACTAAGGAACTTAAATCTTGATTCTGCATTCCTTCTACTAACTTTGTTTAACAAACGAGAGAAGCGTCAGTCATTTTAGAGGGTGCTTTCAGTCTTATAAATTTTCTTGTGGCAAAAACTTTCATCACTCGTTACGCTTTTATCATGATAAGGTTTTTTTTTTTTCATTTTACTATAATGGCCCTGACATTCATATACTGGCTCACGCATTCATACAGACTGCTCGTGAGGGAATACTGAAGAAAGCAGCAGTTACTCAGAGATGGCGAGACTGAACCGAACTGCCAGAAGATCGGGAAGCATTTTTATTTCCTTTCTCTTAATCTTCACATTCCTGTTTTTTCCTCTTCCTAATAATGAAATCTATGCTTGATTTTCTTTTATATTTTATTTTCTTTCCTATCGTTCAAGAGTCCATTCCTTGGGCACTTAACAGCGACTCAAGCGTGTCAAAAGTATCTTTGTTGTCTGTGTGATGGCCATTAGCTAGGCCGGCGCCCTCAGGGCCATGGCTCTCCACTGGTTTCCTGTCCAGTTTCACTAGGGTGCTGAGATGTTCGTAGCCCACCTGGTATGTGACAGGGGGAGGGGGAAGGGAAGGTTAAGAACAGAGCTGTGAGAAGACACACACTGCTGAACAGAGGAACAATGAGAGGAACTACCTGCACTGCCTTTGGAGCTTTTGTTCTTTTTGGAGTGGTGATTGTGGCTGGCTTCGGGGTTAACTCTCTTGCGTGAGGAACTGGAAGCTGAGCTTGTGTCATCGCCGCCAGAACCTACTGGGCTCCGAAGGGTGGAACCAGATGCGGGTGCCTCAAGGCTGCTCCTGCCGTTGCCACTATGTGTGTGCGAGTGGCCGTGTTTGTGATGGTGACGATGGGCTGAGTGGTCTCTGTGTTTCTCCTTGATCACAAGCGGGCTGGAATGTTTGCTCTTTGCAGCACCCTCATCTGAGGAGCTGTGCCGCTCAGAGGAGACCTTTATTTTCATTTTTAGCTCCTCCTTACTTGATCCCCCCTTCTCACTCTGGGAAGGTACCGGAAGACGCAGTTTTAAAGAGCTCCCTTTTTCGCGCTTGTCCTGCCCAGAGACTGGCAGCTTCATCTTCAGGGGCGAGGCAGTGGTGGCTCCTGCTCCCTGCTGCCCGTGAGACAGTTGGGGCAGGTGCTTGCGGTGATCTGTCTGAGCAACATAGACCTCCGTCTCCACGTTCTGCTGCTCTTGCCTGCGTTTCAGCACAGCCAGCTCAGCAGCGTGTTTCTCCCTGTACTTGTCCAGAGACATTTTCTGTGTGGGTGCTGCAGGTGGAGGATGGGCCGTGGCCTGGTGCTTCACCCCACCGCTGGCCTTGTGTTCGTGTTTGGCAGGGTTGAACTCTGCACTTTTATCAGGCCGGTGTGGATGCATAGAACTGTGTGGGGGAAGCTCTTTGACAGAATACTGGTCTGAGTGCACTTGGTCCTGAGGCCAGTCACTGGGGGCGGTGTAAGTGTATGAGGTTCCTTGCATGTTGGCAATGGAATCAAGAGAAAGACTGCTGCTTGAGTTGCTTGGCAGGGTCACTGGGAAAGATGTTGAGGCTTTGGAGAATGCTGTATTTCTAGAAACTCCGGGAAGGGCATCCATCAAGGCCATGTCCTGGGTTAATGACGGTCCCGCTAAAGAGCCACTGTCTGAGGCTTGACCATCTGATTTGGGCTTCTTAGCAGCTTGTGTAGCCTAGAAATAAACATCGACAACTGTGTTATCCAAATTAACCAATGTAAAGAAACCAATTGCTTTACTTATCTAATCACTTACCCTCCAGTTACGAATCCTCTTTAACCTGCTAGGTGTTTTCTCTAATATTTGCAGAAACTCATGGGTCAGTTCTACAACAAAATTTGAATGAATATAAATCATGGGTGACAAGCAAATAGCACAAAATGAGACTAACATTATAATGTACAGGAATATCCATTTACCATCAAGCAGTTCAAGTGTAACTGAGCTGTCCACATACTCCCACCAGTGCTTGCCATCGGTGGAAACAGGGATCTCCCAGTTGGACCACTTGCAGGCCAGGTGAATGCAGACGCAGGCGATGACTGTGGGCTTGTACTGCAAGCAGAAGGTGGTGAGGTGCAGACTGCAAGAGCAGGACATTATGGAGAAAGAAAAGAGACAAAAAAGAAAGAGCACAAAACGATCAGTCACTAAGCAGATAGAAGGCACTGGTGAACATCTAGAGCAGTGCTTCCCAAACCTGTCCTGGAGGAAACCCTCAACTTGCACATTTTGTATGTCTCCCTAATCAGACACACCCAATTAAGTTTTTGCAGTCTCTACTAATGAGTGGAATCAGGCGTGTTAGATGAGGGAGACACACAAAAGTGCAGGGCAGGGGGGGCTCCAGGACAGGTTTCAGAAACACTGACCTAGAGAATGCTATTATGGAAGCACTGAAGCCACTAATATATTTCCCAGTTGTGAGTAACAATTCAAAAATGTACCTGCACAGTTCAGAAACTACTTTATTTAGCACCATGTGATTTATTAACATTTTGCAATTTAGACATTACAAAAAAAGTGTATTTTCCTTAAAAATGTACAGGTCATGCTCAGTAGTTTACAATGGGTACAAGATAAAGAGCAAAAGCCAACAATAGAAGGGAAGCGCCAATCAATATTTTTATTAACCTTAAAAAGCAGGACACTAAAGTTATCCATGTAAAGATACACAGATTGGCATAAGAGGAAATGGTCTATAAGGCCTAAAGTTGGAGTGTAATCAGCCAATTCTGATCAGTAGCTGATCAATTGCATCATCCCTATATTTTAAAGGGGTCATATGATGCGATATCATGTTTTCCCTTCTCTTTGGAGTGTTACAAGCCATTTGTGCATAGATAAAATCCCTAAAGTCGCAAAGACTTAAGTCTCTAAACCAAAGATATATTCTTTAAAAAAAGTTAAGACTCATTCACAGTCTCCTAAAACACCTCATTTAAACATGCCTCCACATGTCTACGTCACTTTGTGGGAAGATTTGCATAACACCACCCAAATGTTCACGCAAAGAAAAAAGGCATACATTTTATCCTCGCTGTTGTCGCCGCCGCCATGTTGTGGAGACGCTGTGTTTCATTGTGAAAGTGAAGCTACTTTGTTTGCTCTTCCAAAAGAGGACACAAACTTCAAATTAGTGGTTAAGTTGTATTTGCAAAACTGTTCCAGAACGGCTCAAGCCAAATATTCAGATGTGTGCAGCTGTTTTCCAGTCCCTCCAGAAAAACGCGTTTTTTATTTGTGATTATGCGGCACGTTTTCTTAAAAAATGCGATGGAATATGCGGGATATTTTTGCAATTTTATGCGATGAAATTGCGTGAACTTGCAAAAACTGCGGTTTGATGAAAAAGAGAAAAAAAGGTCCCCAACACCCTTTTCTCACTAGGCTACTACCTTAATGTAAAGAGTAATTTCTTATTACTTCCTATGATAAGCGGGCATACTAAATCACAGAATATTTAAGTTGCAATCTCTTACTGCAACGTAAATTTTACATACTACTAATATAATTACAACTGTAAGTTTTTGGGTACTGTTCTGTAACAAAAAAAGTGCAATCTTACAACTGTAAACTTCTGAATGAAACTACAACAGTGTTAGTAGCCTAGTGAGAAGGGGGTGTGGGGGAATCACCTTTTTTCTCCATTTCATCAAACCGCAGTTTTCGCAAGTTCTCGCAATATAATTTGGCTCCACGGTCATGTAACAAATCGGGAAACTGCTTCGCGCGTTCTTTTGTGCTTATTTTTGTTGGCAAATGATTTGCGCGCTTCAAGTTTCACCCTGGTTTCACCGCAGGGTTTGCAGATGATGTTCACATCACGTAATTACGTCACTTCATAAGGTTCCCATGGCAATAGGGGTAAAATGGCACTTTACTTGTGTGAAGTAAACGCAACATTTTTCAACTTTCTGCTAATATATATGTGCATTTTTTTGCAACCAAAGCACAGGGATTATGAAATCATGCTAGCCCCGCATATTTTGCTTCCTGAAATCGGCAATTTATGCGGCAAAAGAGCAGCGTATTTGAAAAAATGCAACCCCGTATATGTGGCCTTTGGCTGATTATGCATTAAATCAGGCCATCGCATAATTGCGTTTTTCTGGAGGGACTGATCATTCGCCATCCTCATCCCTCTCTCAAAATAATTTGCCCCCACTGTCATGTAACACACCGGGTAAATGCTTTGCGCGGTCTTTTAGGCTTATTTTTGTTGGCAGAGGAGAATGATTTGCGTGCTTCACCCTGGTTTCACCGCGGGCTTCACAGATGTTCACGTCGCGCAATTACGTCACTTCATAAGGTTCCCATTGGAAAATAATGGCGATTTACCTGTGTGAAGTAAACGCAACATTTTTCAACTTTCTGCTAAGATATGTGTGACTTTTTTGCAACGAAAATTATTATTATTATGAAATCATGCTATCTCCGCATATTTTGCTTCCTGAAATCGTCAATTTATGCGGCGAAAGTGCGGCGTATTTGAAAAAATGCGACCCCCGCATAAATATGCGGCCCTTGGCTGTTTATGCATTAAATCACGCGATCGCATAATCGCGTTTTTCTGGAGGGACTGGTTTTCTGAACCATTAGCCTACAATGGCAGTGTTTTGACAAATAATACTGACTCATAGCCTGTAAGTATGTTTTCATATTTAAAAGATATGCCTCTGCCGATTCAAACACGAGTTTTGAGCAGTTGAGGGTAGCGCTTGTTTGTCATTTCTGAGATCACAAATGTAGGCATAGTTTTATGTTTACGTGGCACGATGCAATGCATAAAAAGACATTAATAAATAATTATGTAATCAGTAATTATGTACCCACTTGTTATAACAAATACCTCATTTGCATTGGGTTTTATTGGATTTGTCTCATAGCACTGGGACACACGGCATCACAGTATGGAAAGGGACGTAACATTTCTGTCACATGCTTAAGGTATTCGGCCAATCACAACGTACTGCATAGCAGGACAATTAGCATCCACCTCGATTTTCAGAACGATGAGATTTGTACAAATCAATGCGTTTCAGAAAGGTAGGGCAGTACGTAGAAAATAATGATGATAATTTATCTTTAACTGCATAAACACATTCCATTTCACCAAATACACAATCACTTATTTATTTTTAGCAACGTCATATGACCCCTTTAAATTTAGAATAGCAGTAGAAAGCATAAAAACATTCTATAAAATGAGTTTTACTTTGTGAAAAAAAATCTGTGCAAGCAAAAAAAAAAGAAAAAAGGTTTGTTACTCATAATCAAGGATGAATTTGATACTATTGACATATTACTGTACATTCAATAACAGCCATAAAAGCCTGCATTCAACAATCATATGGAACTATAAAGCAAACAAGCATATGGTTACCATCCATATTTACCACATAAGAATCGCAGCCCACATAATAAAAACAAAGCAGGGCTGTCTGTTTGGCCTCATCAAGAGCTTGTTCTTTAATCTCTGTAAACTTGTCTACATCTTAAAAAAAACAATGTTATTATTTTAAAGTATGTGAAAGGTAGTTACTTGTTCTACTATGGGGAAAAAGGGAATGCATAAGAACTACATCATTAGTCCCTGAAGAAATATGCTAACATAGTAGTGTTGTACTGACATTTGAGACAAATAGCATTAAACTAAAGCCTCAGTCAAAGCTGGATGGTAACCCTGTGCTACAGAACAGAATCAATGTTTGGACATGGGGCGAGAGGAGACTATAAATCCTAATGCAACAAAGACAAACAAATAATAACTGCAACATTCATAAGCTGCATTAGCAATAGGCGATCAGGATCTAAAAGAAAAGCAGCCTCTACTTAAAAAAAATAAAAAAAAATAAAAAAACCTTGATGGCCATATAATACGCAGACCATGTGTTGAGCATATGCCGCTCTAGTCCCATGTTCAGACATCGTATACAATGCTGAAGTATCCCTATTCAAACAAGGGGGCAAACACTAATGACAGCTAACCTGATTTAAAAATAACTACACAATAAGGGACAAACACAAACAACAACAACAAAAAATTCTATTTGATTAAATTAATGACGACTACACCCTTTAAGGACCTTTTGTTACACACCTGATACAAACAATTTTTCAAGATTATAATTGGTATAAAAATACATTTAAAAATAAGAAAACCAAACAGGTCCTTAATGGGTTAATTTGCAATAAACAAGGTATATCACAACGGAACCACAACAAATGTCTATCTCAAAATCAATTCAGGCATTAAAAAAAAAAAAAACAACAACTTCTAAATAGTCTGAATACGAAATACCAAAAGAAAGGTTCAATTATCACTTTGAGAATAACAAAATCATAGGAAAAAACAAAGGGGTCTGGGTACTTACCGTGAGGACTTCTATGTAATGTTTACATCTGTGTAATCTTTAGCTGCTATTCAGGCTACCAAAGCGTCTTTTTTAGACAAATGCACTTCTGTAACCGAGCAAACGTGAGGTTCAAGAGCACCACTACACTTCACATTGTGCATTCAACCCCTCTGTGCCAACAATGATCCCCCGTACAATACACCGCACTGCAACCGGGGCCGGTGCCACCGAACCCCCTCCCCACCCTGCTCTGAGGGCATGTTTGAGAGAGGGGGGGCGTCCCAGTAGCCACCGGTGCAAGGAGGGCGTTGGACACTGGTAGGGTAACCTGCAGTAAAGGAAGCTATAGTGTGCAGTCACAGTGCAACAAATGAGGTTCTGGATAACAACCTGTTGGTAGCCATGAAATAGGAAGTCTGTGCCAGATCCTTGCTTGCTGTGAAAGTAAACAGAGAGGGAGAGAGAATGGCAAAAGAATGAGTGTAAGTCAAACTATACATGCAAGTAAGAATAAGACACATTTACCCTCAATACAGTGAGGTTTACCTCTCCCTGAACTCCATGCTTAGCCATAATTCAAAAGCCAATAGTTTGATTCAAACATTAAGCACTGTTTTATATCTAAAGTTGGTTGCAGAGAGCATATGAAGGAAAATCTATACCTCGCACTAGCTGGGAACATTTCACTACATCAGTGTGTGGATGTTCAATTGTTATTTCAAAGCCTGCAATATAAAGCACATGAATTTCATTCAAAGCTGAATCACACTGCTATCAACACCTGTGGATCATGAAAGATAACCATGCATTAGTTAGACCAATTTGGTTTCTTTGCAACAACATTCAAAATCATAATTTAGTGATGATGATACAACTTTTGCTTTTTCTCTAAGTGACCCACTGTCAGCAAGTCTTCTATGTCCACTCTAATATTCAGTTGAGAGAAACCTCCTTTCATAGACTTACCTAAAGTCTGCAGCACTATGGTTTCAAGTATCACCAGCTCTTGAGCTTGCTGGAGGTATGCCTGAAGTTCAATAGACAATCATTACATGAGGCTTGTAATGTGTCTTTCTGTATCTTCAACCCATAAACTGAATTCTCTGCACTCTTCCAATTACAGGCAACATTAATTGTTTGCCACACAATTATTTTCTATTTTGTCTTTTTCAAGACAATTTTTCTCATTCACGAGAGATTTCTGTCCCAGCACTGACATGCTGGATGTCTAATGTCAGTGTCTCACTAGTCTATTTTCACTTGTAAGCCTCATTTACAGTGTTGCCTGGGAATCGAAGGGAGTCAAGGGTTCTGTGAGATTCACATGAACGGGAAAGAAATAGCAGAGGCATTTATATAATCTGTCTCCCCTCTGTCATTCTTAGAGGAATAGTTTGCTCAAAAATTAAAACTCCATCATCATTTACTCATCCGCATGTTGTTCCAGAGCCATATAAGATTAGTTTATCTTCAGAACAAATGTAGATCAATATTTCTTGATTTCTTGAAATGGATCTCTGTCCCTCAAGTGAAAGTTAATTCATTAAAAACTTTCAAATATGGTCAGGGGAACTTGCATGACACAAAAGATCAAACCTCATTCATTGGTAGATCATGCATGTTTGAGCTTCCTTTAACCGATTAACGCTTATATGTGCACAACAGCTAAAATGAAATTTATTCACATTTACATGATCATGTCCGAGACTTGGATTAAATCATTTGATTCATATGGATTTATGCTCACTCTATCAACTTTTTGAAGTGTCAAAGTTTTAGGTGAATACTTGAGATAGAGGCAAAAAAAAAAAAATCTGTCATTTAAATAAACATATTTTGTGTTTTGAACGAACAAAAATCTTATGGGTTTGGAACCCAAGAGGTTGAGTTAATGATGACATTTTATTTTAATTTTTTGGGGGATGAAATAAACTTGCAATCACTGTGTGTGACAGACATGATAAAAGAGGACAAGATTTTTAAAAACTGTTGAAACTAATCAAAGTCAAGTTGTTTGGAGTTGACTAGTGAGACGACTGATTCTGTAGTGACAGGCGCTAAACACTCTTATGGATGCAAGTGTAGCTGAAATTATCCAGTGTGATGAAAAGGTTGAGGAAATTGAAGAAGAAATAACAAAACAATAATAATACTAAGGACTTACATTACTCTTTGTATCCAGTGGAGGTTCCTGGGGGTTTAAACACGCATGCGCTACTTTAATGACATGTTCGAGTTTCCGTGGTTGCTCTTCAACTTTTGCAGCCAGAAATAATGTCGTTGGGGAGATGGTCTGGAGTGGAAAGGAAAAAAATATCATGGTCATGTCAAAAGATGTAAGCATATTTTAAACAGTTATTTAGCTTAAAATGAAAATGCTGTCATTTACTCTTATGATGTTCCAAACCCATTAGACTTTAATTCGTCTTCAAAACACAAATGAAGATATTTTTAACTTAGCCTGAAAGATTTCTTAAAGTTCATAAAATGATTATTAAAAATGAGCCTATTTCTGCAGTTTAGTCTTCTGAAGAGACACAATTGCTTTAAATAAACAGATTTCATTTAGGCTTTTATTCACATAGAACCAATGCATTTTGTTCTCCGGTTTATTGCGGTGGTTAACAGAGTCCTATAACGCATCTATTTCATTTTCGTTTTGGAAACCGCAGTAACGGTTGCACCGAAAGACCATTCTCACACTCCAGGGGAAGCACAGGCTCATGAATATTCATATGGTTGAGAAGGGTATATGTAATAGATGCAAGCAGTGTGGATGGAAACACTTACATTTCTGTGGAATTTGGTGAAAGAGTGGTTCATATAAAATCTGTGCATGTAAACAATGGCAGTATTTATTGTGAGTTGAGAACTGATGTTAAGGGTTAAGGAAAACGTAGTTACGTAACTTCAGCCATTAACTGACTGAACGTATTACGTATCCGTACGTATTACGAACACTTTACGTATTCGCATTTCGTACCGATACAATTTGCCAGAAATACCAATATTAATATTTTTAAACAAACGTCAAAATGTTTACATAAATCATACCTTGACATGGTTTAGTAGTGCAGAGCGGATTTAATTTTTACGGTAACCGGCCTGCTCGCGTGCCCCTGACATCACAAATGCGCGTGAGCTGCGTGCTCTCACACGCCTGAGCTACTTGAACATAAACAACATAAATTCAAGGTACAACTAGCTCATTATTATGCTACATATATATTATATGTAAATATACAAATCGTACTTTAAACACTTGTACAACATTAACATTAATCAGCGAGCGCCTGTCCTAGACTAAATGCGCTCTACTACCATAAGGGTGTTTAATTAACAACCTCAAATAATTTCAGTCGCGTTCAGTTATTACAGATATTCGTAGTAAGTTACAAAATAAATGATAGATATTATCGATGTGAAGGCAACATAACCAGTCACTGCGAGATACAGAAACGGGCCTGATGCTGTTGATCAGCGCGTCTAAAGGATACACATTTAGTCTCTGGCCCATGTCCTGAATAAGATTCGCGGCTTGCTGTCGATAAGACAGCTCTCTGTCCGGCTCCATTCCGCAGCGGCGGGACGGGGTGTTTTCGAGCTGTTCCCGGGTAAAAAACCATTTGGACGATGAACCCCGGCACGCCGCCATTACCGTCCAGCAGACGAACAGAGAACGACGGTCACGTATTTTCACATAAGTCACGTGCACGCGACGTAAAGTCTTTGACGTACGTCTCACAAGTTTCTGCTGGGAACTGTAGTTTACTTTCTTATTTTGAGGTTTTATGGTGGTTGGCAAACCAGCTTTTGGTGCATATTCTGCCACCTAGTGGGATGGAGTGTGAGGCGATGATATCAAGGGAAATGCTAATAACAGGGCTCTCAAGTTTTGAACTGAGTTCAGAGTGAGATTTTGCCCGCGGTCGCGATGGCGGCAGGGGTTTGATGGGGACGGGTGTCTGATCTCATAAATGACACATATTCTTACAAATAAAATAATATTTATTTAATTCAGCATTTATTTGTGTGTGTGTGTGAGAGAGAGAGAGAGAAAAAATGGTCAGTGCTGTTTATAGTAGGTGTTGGTAGCTGGTTTTGAGGCCAGGGGTTGGTGGCTCCCATTTGAATCACTGTGGTTCCAGGCCAGCCATTTTTCACAGTTCCATCAAGTGCTAAACTGTTCCTGGTTTAGGTCTTGTTTAATCCCACCATGGAGAAAACCCTCTCAGCATAGGTATTTGAATGAGCAAGCACTAACACTAATGCAGCTATTTTAGAAAGCCTCCCTGCTTATGTCCCTCACACCTTGATGGACACAGGAGTTATCTTGTCTGCAGTGCAGACTAAGCACCAGTAAAAAGAGCTGGTGGTTCCCATTGTGATGAATGTTGATCGGGTTGACCACTCCTTCTTAAAGGAACACCTACAGGTGGCTGCTCTACATAACCCTCTCTTTTTCCCTGTTTCCAGTGGGTTCTCCACTGTTTCCTCTATGGTCCTCCACAGTCTCTTCCATGCACCCATCCTCTACTGGCACCCTAACTCCCTCCCCTACTGTATTCTCCACAGCCTCCTCCTCTGACCTAGCCACCTTTTTAGGGAGCTGGGCCCGCATTCATAAAGATTCTAAGAATCCTCTCAGAAAACTCTTAATTTAGCTTAAAAACTTTTACGTAGGAGTCTTAGCTTAAAAGCGATTCGGGACCGATCTGAGAGCAACTCTGAGTAAGGAAAAGACAAAAACGTTTATCTTAGTGAGGAGGCGGGGTTGAACCGGTTGCTATGTATGACACAATCTTTTGAAGACTCTGATTGGCTGGTTGTCCAAGAAGGAAAAAAAAGAGTGATTTTAAGTATAGGGTCTATTCTAATCCTCACTTTAAATTTACATGCGTAATTTTTCCTATTTGACCGTTCTCTCTCTCTCTCTCTCTCTCACACACACACACACACACACACACACACACACACACACATTATATGTGTGTATATGAATTCTATTTTTTTATTTACCATGCTTTTAATTTCCTATAAGGTATTTGATTGGCTTAGAATGATAAAAATTGTTCCACTCTTTCCAGTTACAGTGATTGCTGTCCTATTTAAGTGGCGGTTTGAGTGTTGGTTTTAATGTATCAAACATGGAATCAAAGCCAAGAAGAGCGAGAAAGCCAAACTGGACAGAGGAACAGTGTTTACTGTTAGCCCAGTTAATGGATGAACACAAGGCCATTCTTAAAGGAAAATTCAGACACAGCAAGGGACAAGAAGCAGACATGGGACAAACTATTAACGGTTCATTCCCCCTGCTTGTGCGCACCTAAGCCTGCTATATTCATAAATGCAGTTTTTTGAGCTTGCAAGGTGGGAATGTCCAGTGGAAACGAAATGAACTGCGACACAATAAGATGTTCTGAAAGTGCTGTAATTGTTTGTGTGATCACTCTGCTTACAGAAGGTTGTGACAGACCCAAATCATCACTATTGCATTGTTGCATGTTCCCAGTTGCCAAATATTGTAATGTAGTGATTACTTTAATTTATATATTAAATTATATTATATTAAATTATTATATAATCTATACCGTCTTATTAACTCATTGTCATCCATTGTCTGCAACACATTTCTTCTGCCTCTTCATCTTTCTGCCATTTTCTCCTCTGCTAAAGAAACTCTTAAGCCTCTTAAAAGTCCTCGTCTGTGCTCATAACAAATTTTACCTTAAGACCTCTTTTAAGGGATAAGATGCTTTCTGAATTACTTTTTTCTTTACTAGGATTTTTTTCTTTAATTTTAAAAGTAAACGCCCACATTTCTAAGAATTTTCTTAGAATTTTGTCACTAGGAACTACTTTTTGCATTAAGATTCTTTATGAATACGGGCCCAGATCTTTTAGAACAAAGCATGAAAGATTGCTCCTTTGCCTCTTCCCTGACATCTTTGAAATAGACGAATGCAATAATCAATATTATACATTGGATAAAATATAATGAAATAGCCTAGGCAAAACGTTTTGAAAATGGGGACCAGGATGAGGTGCAGTAAAAATAAAAGGAAAGAAATTTTTTTTTTTTTTTAAACTATTATGGATACTGCCATACAAGTATTATGGATAGGCCTATTATAGAAGTCTCTTATATAAAACTGTCAGAGTAGCCCCGCATCCTCTTCAACGTGTAACTTTGGCAATAAAAAAATAATAGTGGGCTAATAATAGGCACAAAAGCTACGGCCGACCACGTATAATGGCCAAAATTGCGTGCGTGTCGGGGTCATAATAACCATCAGACCAAAACATATCTTAGACTGTTTTTAAAAAATGTTAAATTAATATATTGATAAAAAAAAACATATAGTGAAAATCTGTGTCATTGTCTTGACAAGTCTGTAACCGTAACGTTACCTACTTCAGCGAGCGTCTGGATCTGTGTTGCACACGAGCCTGTAAAAATCTTACCCGGATACAGCAATGCTATTTTCTGATTGGCTGATCGGTAGCTATATTTTTTTTATTCGATTAGCAGGTGCGTGTCAGGGCCTTCGGGGAACTCACTTGATTCCTCTACGTTACCTGTTTCACTGTTTAAAAAAATAGCGCCGCAACTTGGTGGGCGTTGTCCTCGTAATGTCTCTGCGTGAGAAATACAAGGTGTGGCGTGTGAGCGTGTGAACGGGTTGAAATGCGTGAGTCTCACGCCCAATGCGTGAGACTTGAGAGCCCTGAAATAATAATAATAATAAGTAAAAAAAAAAAAAAAATTGTTAACTATTTATTATATACATTTGTTCTTTTCAGAAAATAAATGAGGGCTTTATGACAACTGTTTAACACGGACGGATGGACGGACAGACATGGATAGATGGATAGCGGTTTATCTTACCTTTAGTGAACTATCAAACTCATCCATGGATTCAATTAATGGCTCCCGTTCCCCCAGTGGAAATGGGTAATCTGTGCCTAACATCATTTTATCTTGCAAGAAAGAGAATCCTTTAATACGTCATCATTTATTATACTTTGTTACAGTAGCTGAACGTCATGGAAAAGTGGAGTGGTTAGTGGAAAGAGCATGAACTGTCACTCCTAAAAAAAATTAAAACAAATCTCGGTAATAGATATAACAATACACTAAAGTTTAAGTGGTCTGAAGATAATGTAAATGTAGATAAGTATTTTAGATATAAAATATTTATTTATTTGATAAAAAAAAAAAAAAAAAATCACTGAGAAATAACCACCGCTTTACTGTCTTTACCATACTTGTCCATCCAAACATCTGCATCCCAGCAGTTTTCCTGCTCACTTCCATCCACTTCCACATACCATCCTTTTCCATCATTTTAGCTTCTCCCTTGTACACACAAATCCATGCTGTGTTTTCAAAAGGGAAAAATTAGCCAAATCTGACATTTCTGTGCCTATGGACTGATATTCACACAGCCACATGGCACTATGTATTTTCAGCCACTTGGCGGCAGTGTGGAAAAAGGTCAAATACATACAGTAATTCAATGCAGTGGACTTTAGGCAGGAAGGAGGTGCAAAGTTTTTAGCATGACAAGCATCAGCAGTCAATGTTCATCTTGCAGTGCAGAGAATAAGAGTGGTAAATTAGGATGAAAATTATTGCAGTTATTTAGTCTATATTGTTGTTCATTTATTACAAGGTACATTATGTTTTAAGACACAGCTTCGGGTGTGTTTATATATGCAGCAGCCGTATTGTCGCGCTCAAGGTGAATGGGTTTTAGTCTGACATTTTACTGAAGCTAAAGCCCATGTGGAGCTCTACAGCTGCTCAGACAGGGAGTGCAGGGAAGGCATGCTGTCCTCTTTTTCCACACACAAAAGCACTTCTTTCCTGCCAATATTCTCAAGAATGCGTGCTTTCTAGGAAGTCTTGCTCATTTTGAAAAGAAAAGCAGTGGACCCTGAAGAGGAATTAATGCAAAAAACTGGGCTGCTACAGTGACACACATCAAAAAATTTTAATAAGCATTATTCTTATGCTTATTCAGTGGATCCATTTTAGAGTTCTTCCTACTGCACCGGAGAACAGAATAAGCTGAGTATCCGAGTAGACCAGAAACCACCTGAGACACCAGCTGAAGCGCAGTACAGAACAATCCAATTACTCTAAAGGCCTGCAGGTATAAAAGAAGCTGGCAGATGCTTAAACATCCTCCTGTTCTGAGTGGAGGATCAGATCTGTCTCTGCTGCCCACTCATTCCTCATGGAGGTCGTAACATACTCTCACACACTCACGCTTTCTGTCTGTAAGCGCTCATACCAGATGGATCTATGGCTAACCATGCAGAACTCTTTCTGTCCAGCTGGTGTCTTCTTCGTTTTCAGTATATTAAATGATGGGGGAAAACAGAACACATTTACAACTGACCAAAATATATTAAAATCCAGCAGGGCAATTAGAAGCTTGTCTGAAGAAACAAGGAAATGTTAAATAATGAAAAACTGTTGAAAAATGTTACGAGCAAGGTAATCTTGGTTAACATTGGATAGCACATTATAAAAAGATAACTCTCCCTCCTTAAGCAGTCTACCTGTTTCAGGTCAGACCATTCCTTTGGTACAATATGATTATGAATATCAGTCTGCTGATAATGAGCCCAAATTGTAGGCCTGAAGATTTGACAACCTTGTTAATGAAATCTTCACCACTTGTGCGATTGTGAATGTTCAGCAGTGTGTGAATTCCCACCCCTTTCCTGTCTTCTGAAATGGCCTAATGAAAACCCCTGAGAAGAGACACACCAACCCGTATTAGCTTGTCTGCAAGAGCTTATTGTCAGAACAAATTAATGTCTTTGTAACTTAAGAAATATATGTCAGTCATTTGCATGCAATACCAATGGTTAAAAATGAATAAACACAAAAATAAGGTTTGAAAATTCATAAGGAGAGACTGCTGCATGCAATCTTAAAGGAGTATTTCAATGAATTCAGGAATTATCAGCCCTACCTTATCCATTTACTTTACATCCTTCACAGCAGTGTCCTCTAGCTGTTACTTGGGGTAGGGCACCAGACGCTACAAGCATGAAACCTTTTCATTGTTGACAGTCTGTTCAGTTTTATTGATTTACACATATGCGAATAATAATGAATAATGTTTAAAATATATAAACTAAAAATCCAAGTGTGTTTGACTAGTGTGATGCTCCGTGCCAAGCTCAAGAGTGGTTTGTTTAGCCAGCCCTGGCTCGGTTGGAAGAGGTGGGCCAGAGCACAGTCCAGTTGGGCTCTGGTGTGATACGCATGAAGTGTTGGAGGGCTGAACTTTTGATACATTCAGCATGATTGAGTGAACATTTCTGAGCGTCAAAAAGTGATAGATTTGTAAACCAATATATTATAAGAGGACCGTGTGTTACCGTGTCCCAGACGACTCAAAATAATAAACCACAAAGTTTAAAAAAACGAAGCACTCCACTGGTGCTGAGCGAGAGCAAGAGGAATATTATTCCTGCCACCCCAAATGCTCTCACTGGTTAAGACACGTGATGACACCCATCCCAAGCCAGTAGGGTCAAGTTCAAGCTCAAACCAGTGCACAAGGTTTTGAACGACTTGTTTCCTGGAAACGGTGTGCAACAGTGTGCAAGGGGTTTGAGATACATTGCCACTGTATAAAAAACAGAAACCCTACCCCTAAACTTATGGGTAGGTTTAGGGGTGGGGTTAGGATTTTATACAGTGGCTGAATCCGATAACTTAGGCAGGTGACTTGCCGCCTTGCTGCTGCATCAGGCATTGACTTTGCAGGCAGCGTTTTTGCACGAAGGCACCTCATGAAACTAATTTTGGACAGGATTCTGAGGCAGAGTAATGGTTTAATGATTAGCAAAATGTTTAGCTTTGGTTTCAGTCGCGTTCAGTTATTACAGTTATTCATGGTAAGTTACACAAAAATTATAGATATTATCGATGTGAAGGCAACATGAATTGTACGGGTGAGGAATTAGCCACCTCCTAAAATTGGCTACGTACGAAGTGGTCATGATATAGCGTTGGCCCAGCCCTATTTGAAATATAATTTAATTCAGTGATGAAAATTTTCATCAGCTGTTACTCCAGCTTTCAGAGTAATATGATCAGATATCAATATATTGATTTATTACCAGAGTTGTAAACAGTTTTTGCTGCTTAATATTTTTTTGGATACTGTGGCTGGGACATTTTGTTCAGGATTTTTTGATGATAGAAAGCTAAAAAGAATAGCATTGATAATAGATCATCATATTGTAATGATTATGTGAGACTGAAGACCAGCGTGAAGGCTGTTGAAAATGTTTATTTGCATCACTGAAATAAATTATATTTAAAAAATTACAAATATTTTGAAAGGCTGCGTGTGTATTCTAGGCTGTATATAGCCTATATATACAGGTGCTGGTCATATGATTAGAATCTCATCAAAAAGTTTATTTATTTCACTTATTCCATTCAAAAAGTGAAACTTGTATATTATATTCATTCATTACACACAGACTGATATATTTCAAATGTTTATTTTTTTTTAATTTTGATGATTATAACTGACAACTAAGGAAAATCTCAAATTCAGTATCTTAGAAAATGTGAATATTACTTAAGACCAATACGAAGATAGGATTTTTGAAATCTTGGCCAACTGAAAAGTATGAACATGACAGTATAAGCATGTACAGTACTCAATACTTAGTTGGGACTCCTTTTGTCTGAATTACTGCAGCAATGCGGCGTGGTATGGAGTCGATCAGTCTGTGGCACGGCTCAGGTGTTATGGGAGCCCAGGCAGCTTTGATAGCGGCCTTCAGCTCTTCTGCATTGTTGGGTCTGGCATATCGCATCTTCCTCTTCACAATACCCCATAGATTTTCGATGGGGTTAAGGTCAGGCGAGTTTGCTGGCCAATTAAGCCATGGTCCTTAAACCAGGTAGCTTTGGCACTCTATGAAATCTGCATCTCCATAAAGGTGGTCACCAGCAGGAAGCATGAAGTGCTCTAAAACTTTCTGGTATACGGCTGCATTGACCTTGGACCTCAGAAAACACAGTGACCCAACACCAACGGATGACATGGCATCCCAAACCATCACTGACTGTGGAAACTTTACACTGAACCTCAAACAACGTGGATTGTGTGCCTCTCCTCTCTTCCTCCAGACTCTGGGACCCTGTTTTCCAAAGGAAATGCAAAATTTACTTTCATCAGAGAACATAACTTTGGACCACTCAGCAGCAGGTCCAGTCCTTTTTGTCTTTAGCCCAGGTGAGATGCTTCTGACAATGTCTGTTGTTCAAGAGTGGCTTGGCACAAGGAATGCGACAGCTGAAACCCATGTCTTGCATACGTCTGTGTGTAGTGATTCTTGAAGCACTGACTCCAGCTGCAGTCCACTCTTAGTGAATCTCCCCCAGATTTTTGAATGGGTTTTGCTTCACAATCCTCTCCACTTTTTTCCACCCTATCTTTTCCTTCCCTTCGCCTCACTATTAATGTGCTTGAAAACAGAGCTCTGTGAACAGCCAGACTCTTTTTTTCTGAGATAATGAATTTGGGATTTTCCTTAGTTGTCAGTGATAATCATCAAAATTAAAAGACATAAACATTTGAAATATACAAGTCTGTGTGTAATGATTGAATATAATATACAAGTTTCACTTTTTGAATGAAATTAGTGAAATAAATCAACTTTTTGATGATATTCTAATTATATGACCAGCATACACACACCTTTCTTTTTTACTCTTACTCAAGCAGCTATTCAGACGATTATTTTTACTTTTAATTGAGTAGCTTTTGGGTACTCTACCCACCTCTGTGTGGAAGACAAAAGACAACGAGTGGAACACTGAAAAGGGCGGGGCTATAAAGTCTTGGCGGTGTCCTTCAGTGCGCAAAGTCATTTTGTTTAGATTTATTGTTTTCTATCGGAAATGGAAACAAAGTTGTGTGTGACTGTTGACTGCAGTTTGGAGCGGGTTTATCTCACCAAAGAGCGATAATGGAACTACCATCAGTTGTCCCTCAAACCCTGTTCATCGTTTGGAGAGGGTCCACTAATGAGAAAATGGAAATCCCGGACTGGATCATGAGCCTTACAGAAGGTTTGAGCAAGGAGGGAAAAAGTTACTGTTGCTCCGTTCCACTTAATTTAAATCCTGTCCGTTGCTTGGTAACCTGCCAAACTTGGCGCTTTGGATTCTTTAGGAGGTATTTTCGTTCGCTGTGAATGAATATAGCAAATATGCGAGGCCAACTTTTCTCCATAATTTCGGGGGGGAAAATGAATTAACTTTTAAACGAAGCAGCTTTCTGTTGGTCAACTGCTCAGACCAACTCAAACCCATTGCGGGCTAAGGAAATGTGGAACAACGTTGAACGCACCTTACCTGGCTTTTCTCCTCTGAAACATAAGTTAATAAAAATATAAACTTGTTATACTACTTCTGTAAATCAGTATCACAATTGTGTTATAGATATCAGATTGAATCACGCTTTGTATTTAGCCTAAAACACGTGGGGAGATATTGCTGTTAGATTTGAATGAATAGAATAAAACGGAAAAATAAAATCATTAGCCTATAATAGCCTATAAGGTTATCTGACTGAAGGTTGGAGACAGCTAGGCTGTGGCAGGTACCCTGTCAAATTCACCTGACAAGATCGTTTCTCAAGTCACAGGCTATACAGCTTTATCTCCTCGATCGGATGTTGTGCAAAAGTCATATGTTGAAACCAGACAGCGATTAAAAAAAAAAAAATCTTCCTCATCCGCACGTCAAATTACATTTGGGTGGCTGCAATTCTTGCGCTCGGATTGGAGTTGTTCTCGGTGGGAGGGTGTGGTGGGGGTCCGTTGCTGATGCTGGGCAGATTGCGTTTATCTCCGCATCTCTGCTCCGCTACCCTTAATGCTGCCACTGGATGGCTGCGCGTCGCACTTCGACGTGAGATCATATATTGAGGGCTTCATCTGATTAGAGAATGCAAACAAACATGACAGACAGTACGACTTCTGATCCATGCCCTGTTCCTAATCCGACTATTGTTGACCCGTCGGCTGTGCGAAACGGACAATGCGCCGCTGCCCAGGATCCGAACCTACCCAAAAGAGGGAGCCAGGACGATCCTTTCAACATGGACCGGGACCAGGAGATGAAAATCACAGATAGCGTTGAGGGCCAAGGTAAACGCACCTCATCTCTCTAACATACAACAGATCGAGCTGCACTTTTTTGGAGTTGTTTGAGAAATGTATTTAAAACACAATGAGATTCTTTAAAGTAATTTATTTGGAATGCATGTGAATAAAACTGAAAGGCTGGAGAAGGTTGCGGTCCAGTGGAGCACGCAGGCGCGCGCTCTTGAAGCTAGCCTATTAATAATTCAGGTGAGCACAAAACACTCGCAGTTTAACTTAAAAAAACAGAACAGAGAAAGACTAAGCATCCTTATAGTACAACAAAATAGGTTTAGCTCGTAAGGGAATAGATGGACATTGTTTATTATATAAAATATTGTTCTGTCTGTTTCAATGGAACAGCTTGATTTGTTTCATTCAGTTTCGTCGTCGCGCTCTGTGTCATTGAGTCTGTTTGACACTTCACCACAAGCGGCTCCATAAGTTTCATGTTTGGGAAAAAATGTTTTGTGGATAATGTAGGCCTAACGCATATACTATATTTCGTTCCTTATGTTATCATCATAAACTTTGTTACTATATAAATCAATGTTGTCTTCAGCAGTGATTTGACTTGGCATGCTTGTAGGCTGCGTCACGGTGCGATTTTCTCCGGTATTTCGGACAATCCTTTGGCTACGACAAAATTATTTATTATCAATTTCTGTGTAACTAATTAGTATATATACATATTAATCTTTATAAGAAGTTGTTTATTTGATATCCTCATACCTTTGTTTAGGCTACTGTGTTTGTGTTGACGTGGTTAGAAATTTGTTGTTCAAAATAGTTGTAGTCAAGATTCAAGTGAATGAAAATGTGTGTGTATTTTCATCAAATCTCTGAATTTTATACAAAATGTTTTTTATTTTTATTTTATTATTGCAACAAACGTATGCATTCTTAAGTGATGTGACATTCAGCCAAGCATGACCCATACTCAGAATTCGTGCTCTTCATTAAACCCATCCAAAGTGCACACACACAGAGCGGTGAGAACACACACACTGTGAACACACACCTGGAGCAGTGGGCAGCCGTTTATGCTGCGGTGCCCGGGGAGCAGTTGGGGGTTCGGTGCCTTGCTCAAGGGCACCTAAGTCGTGGTATTGCCGGCCCAAGATTTGAACTCACAACCCTAGGTTTAGGAGTCAAAATCCCTAACCACTAGGCCACGACTTCCCCTTAAAGGGTTAGTTCACCCAGAAATGAAAATTAGCCTGTGTTGTACTCACCCTCGAGGCATCCTAGGTGTATACGACTTTCTTCTTTCAGACATCCGATCTTAGTTATATAAAAAATTGTCCTGGCAGTTCCAAGCGTTATCAATGCAGTGGGCAGGTGTTTCTGTTCAACGGTCCACAAGACGTCAAATAAAGCACATGCATCCATAGTAAAACATGGCTCCGGAGGGTAAATAAAGGCCTCCTATTGTGAATCCACGCATTTTTGAATCCATACATTCTCTCACTTCATTTAACTGTGGTACGCGGAAGCCGTTCTGCAGATAGCATAGGACGTCGGCGTTACGTGATTAATGATGAACATAGAGAGAGAACACCACACAATGACGGTCATAAACTAGAAGTACAGACTTAAGATTTGTAAAGAAAAATGGTGGAGGATTTCAGTGTAAGCCAAGAGGAGACTGGTTTTACTTTGCTAAAGTAAGGAAACTTTGCTTCCTTTGCTCCTGAAAACAAACCAGTGAAACGAACATATCTCTGAGGTGTGTGCTGCGCATACATGCTGCATCATCTGCCTGGAACGACTTCCGTATACAACAGATACCGGAAGTGAGAGAAAAGTGTTTTTTTATGTTTGAAATATGGATATTTTAGGAAGATATTTATAGATATTTTAGAAAAACGAATGGATTTGCTACAGGAGGCCTTTATTCATGCCCCATAGGTACTTTTTATTATGGATGCGCATGCTTTATTTGATGTCTTGTGACTGTTGAACAGAAACATCCACCCACTGCAATGATAACGCTTGGAATAGCCAGAACAATTTTTTATATAACTGAGATTGGATTCGTCTAAAGAGAAGAAAGTCTAATACACCTAGGATGCCTCGAGGGTGAGTAAAACACAACCGTTTAAGCTTTTGTTAACCTGCATGTTGACAAAACTCTAACCATTTGGAGTAAACAAATATTGTAGTTTACTATCTGGCCATCTTTGATGGTTATGTCTTTGCTGTAAAAGACTGGAATATTTTGTTTCTGCTACTCCTCAAGCTGAATCTACACTGATTCATTACCTCCAGTGGAGCTGTTCAGAGGTGCATCTGATCTCATATCAGCACTTCTACTCTTGAAGCAGCATTAGTCTCTGCGCCTGCAGGATCTGAGCCTGGCTGTATGCTGCAGCACCCCCTGTGCAATCAGTTTGAGCCACTGAATAATTTATAAAACCTTTAAATTCCGGTGAAATTGTGGGGGCATTAGAATGAGACTAAGAAGCCTGAGAAAAATAAAATTTAAAGATGAAGCAAAAACAGGAGTTTTAATTAAAAGCAGCAGTCTGTAGTTTACATTCTCAGCACTTGGATTATTTAATTATATTTTGAAAATTTATGCTAGTTTACTATTTTGGTATCATGTCTACATTTCAGATAAGGTCTGTCTGCTCAAGACTTTCAGTTACTTAAACCAGCAGTTGCAGCCATTAGGATGGACAGCTAGTTTAGGATAGAAATGAATTGGCAGCCTTCAGTGAATTCCTTGGCACATAAAGCAAGTAGAAACTTTAGGCTGCCAGGGGCCAGTTGGCAGTCACAATTGTTGGCAGTGCTGTCTTATGTTCTATGAACACAATCAGATTTTTATAATTTTTCTACTTAATCCCAATGATAAACAAAGGGGGTCACAATTGATTATTAAAATAATATGGATTAAAAACAGTTTCTTCATATTTATTCATTGCATTTGGACATGCAGCCCTTTTGTCCAAAAAATCTGTTTATAAAGAGAAGCATATCCTGTTTTTCTAAGTAACATCATTAATGCCAAAAATGGCTTAATTCCACTTACAGGTTTTCCTACAAGTTGAATCAAAAGCTAATCTTTTAGCCGACATCCTTTAATCCACTAAAAAGAATGTTTCTCTCTTTCATGCAAACCCTATTAAGCATGGATGAAATGCTGGGTCATGTGGATGTCCTTCTTCCACATGATTAACAGACAGACGGAGTTGGGGCAAGACCTTTATGTTGAGTTGTGGCTCATTTTATGTGTCTATGGTCTAGAGTTTGCATGGGAAAATACAAACTGAGCACTGTGTGTAAAGGTTTCTAATAGATCAGTAAGAACAAAGTTCAGCTTAACTGGAGTGTGTTTTTGGTTCGGAAATAAAATAGTTTGGAACTTATGGGTTACATTTGTGTGAGAGCAAAATATGCTTGCGATCCTGACTGATGAAATAAATCATGTGAGTGGACACATTCCCCAGCTCTGTTTTTCAGTTCCTACAATCACACTGACTGACCACCTATTGACTCTGTGCTCATGACCCTCAACATGTGACTTCCACAGGCCGACAGATCAGTTTGGTGAGCATAGGGGAAGATAAACACAGCCACCCACTATCACCATGACATAGCTGCCATTCATTTAGAACAGATGACAGAGGCATATTTGAATTTCACCTCTTTGGTAAACACAGCACAATATAATCATTGCTTGGAGGCTATACAATAGACAGTCAACAGATTCTGCTGATTCTGTTCACTTATTCATAATTACACTCATGGATTAAATTTGTGACCTGTGGTGGAGAGTTTATCTCTAATAATGTCTTGAATCTTGATAAAGACTGTTTTGAGGGACACAGATGTAGTTTCCCACACTCAGGGAACTGCATGTCAAAGCTAAACAGCAAAGCTAACATAAACATGATGTTTATGCCTCAGAGTGAAAAATAAGAAGATAAGTGAGAGCCAAAGTTTAAAATTTTGAGACATTCAACATTTTGGGGTCAGTAAGATTTAATACTTTTATTTAAAGATGTGGTAAATTTATCAAAAGTTACAGTAAAGACATTTATAATATTACAAAAGGTTTCTGTTTCTGGAATAATCTATGTTATAAAACATATTAAAAAAAAAAAAAATATATATATATATATATATATATATATATATATATATTGAATTTCAGTGTATCTTGATCAAATAAATGCAGCCTTGGTGAGCATAACATACTTCTGTCAAAAACAATCAAATCTTACCCATTCCAAACCTTTGTACAAAACTGGCATGTGATATGAAGTCAAACAGCAAGATATAAAGTCATTCTGATAAATAACGTCCCAAATACATGTTTTACATGTTTAATTGACTCTTTGTTATTTGACTCTGAGGTGGAAACATGCTTTCATCGTTGTCTCATTTTCCAATAGCTAAAGATCTCCCAGGGCTGCTCGCGAACAGCATTTAAAGTCATATCTTTTGTGACTTGATACATGATAAACATAATTTAGTGGCATCTAAATCTTATTGAAACCATTTTGCTCTGCTGATTAAACCGATCCAATGCCCCTCTGACAGTGCAGATTCATTTCTGCTCATCTTTGCGTCTGACACAAAGCTCTTTAATATTGCTACCCTCAGGCTCAATGCCTGTCACGGTCCAGTAAGTAAATAATCAGCCCCTGTTGTTTGTTCTCCTAGTGCACTTAATTTAATTGTATAATGGCCTTTAACTAGTGTTTTATTTACTCTTTTGACAGGACTCTTGGAGAGCAGCATGCGCCTGAAGCCTCACGAAGCTCAGAGTTACAGGAAGAAAGCTTTGTGGGTGTCCTGGATCTCCATTGTGGTGACGCTCATCCTGGCTGTGGCAGGCTTCAGTAAGTCCATGGTGATTCTTTTCCTGTTTGTGGCAGGCAGCCGTCAGTATGTTCAGCTAGTTTTAGTTAGAAATATATTCAAGCACCCACAGACCACCCACAGTCTGTTCACTAACTGTCTGGAGCATATTACACAAAACTGCAAAATACTACTTTCTCAGTCTGGCAAGCTTCAGTCTGATTGGCTGACTCAACTATGATTACTCTGATTACACATTTTCTTTACAACCATTGGCAGTAAATTTGTTCATGTCTAGTTTTAAGTCTTTTACTGTGGTCTAAATTATTTATGATAAATGAAATGGAGTAAATGACGTATTACATTTCAGCTGAATCCCTGCCTGTCTAACTGGGCCATTTTTGGCCTGAATAAGCTGCAATGTGGACCGGACCTTATGCTGTTGAGTCAAAGCCCTGGCTTTGTGATGCTTGCTTCAACTGCCAGTGGCATCCATCAGGATGGTCAGCTAGCTGAGACTAGAACTGGCAGAGACTGTCCTTAATAAATTCAAGTGTGGGCTAGAACTGGCCACTGTGGTGTGTAGGTGGTCAGAATTGTTGGCACTATTGAGTCATAGTTCTTAAATATTTTAGGTTTTGCTAGTATTTGAGGTACGTTTTGGTGATTACAGGAAACTTTTCTTCCATTTTTTTCATAATGGTCGAAGACATTTTCATGATAAAGATTTCAGAGGTGTTTGCTGTCATAGTAGAGTTAAACATTTTTGTATTTTGTATTTTTTACCCAGTTACATATCTTTAATTTTTAATATATAATAAAAAAGATGTATTAATTTTAAATATTTATTTTATATACAAATTAATTAATTTATTTGGATATATTTTTATGCATTTATAAATGTTATGCAATAAAGTAACTGAAAGGCTATTAATAAAGCATACAAAGTGTCTGTGAAACGTACTTAATTAACCTCAAATTATTTGGAAAGAAGCAGAATAGGCTGTGCTTACATTTTAGCAGTCTTGCAGATGACTTGTGCTTTTTGTCAGGTAAAAAAAATTAAAGCAGAAAACATCAGCACCTCTGCTGCTATTTAAAGCTGATGTGTGTAATTTATTCAGTGTTGAAGCACTCTTGCTATGCAAGATTAATACAAAGAGACAACTAAGCCATTCATAGATTGAATCGCAATAGAGTTGAAGTTGTGGCAGTATGGCGCAACTAAGCGGTCTGAGCGGTCCAGCATTGGCGTTCTCAGAAATACATTACACAACGTATTGTAAAAGATTTATATTGTAGTATTTATTCTTTGTTTATTGGTATGTATATCTCATGGTTTTTTTATTATTATTATTATTTTTTTTTTTACATATATTCAGTAATGGTTTGCATTGATTTTTTTAGTGGGATTTTTTTTTTCTTGTCAATCTTGCCTTTTCTATGTTCTGTGAAGCTGCTAAATAAATAGCTTTATACCTTTAAAATAGGTGCGAGTCATTCTCAATAGGCTCCTTGACATTAAAACATTTAGACAATAGCTTCATAACTCCTCACAAGACAACATGAGGCACTTTGCAGCAAAGGAATTTTGCTCATTTTAAAAGAGGTGTAACATTTGTGCAGCAGATACTCATTTAAAATGCCAAAGATCTGAGAATTTATAACCAACTTTGCTTCTCTGATGCTTTTTCTGTCTTCACACCTTGATTTAGAGATAACTATGACAAAGAGGTCTTCCACAGTTCTTCATTATAATAAATGTGTTTTCAATATATCAAATTGATACACAGTATAGAGTATATAAAGTTAAAGCCTTTTTTTGCACATGCACAAAGATGAAGTGATGGAGACACTAAATGTAAAGGGTTTACTGGATGTTTCAGTATTTGGATACCAGGTGACGAAGACTTCCCAGCTGAGTCTTGGTTCCTGCCAAGGTTTCTTCCTCATTCTGACTAATCATCTTAATTTTGCCTTTGTCTCAGTCATTAAAGATTGTAAGGCATTATTCTATGTAAAGCTGCTTTGGAGCCATACATCTTGTGGAAAGAGCAGTTTAAATTAAATTTAGAAGGAATTATTTGAGGATGTAAGCTGAGAGAAATGAAGATTTATGCTACGGCACTGAAATGAAGAAGAAAATGAATTTCTCATGCCCTGTAGCTTTAATGTTTTTATATTTATCTTCCTACATTCATCTATAACTCTCAAACACACACACACACACACACACAAACATATTTCCACATGCTCTTTCATTATACCATCTCTGTCTATTGTAATCTTTATGTCGTAACATGATGATTAACAGAGAAGAGGAAGTTGGCATTTGGCCCATATGAAGCACACAGTGTGTTTATCACGAGTTATCTGCAGTGATAAAGTGTATGGTTGTTGGACATCTGACATGACAATACTCAGTGTGTTATCAGAGTCCGTAAAATTTCTGTTTTGAATTTAACATTAACTGTGACTTCAGTTTGTACCAATTGATTTTCTTTGCCTCCGTACCCTTAATTTATGTAAAGCCCATACCTCAGCTGTCTGTGGGCACTCTGAATATCTCATGCTGAAGCAGCACGATTGATGTGTCCTCTGTGTTTTGAAACCTATAATGATGTGGCATAACTACACTTTCTCTCTATAGAACAGTCACACTTACAATGTAAATAATCATTGGTAACTCTTTAGAATATTGTTCCATTAGTTATTACTCTATTTATTAATCTTTGTTAATGTTAATGAAAATACAGTTATTCACTGTTTGTTCATGCTAATTCACAGTGCATTAACTAATGTTATTACATGGGTCTGTGGAATACCCGATTCTGATTGGTCAGTTGTGACATTCCAAGGTATGTTATCTCTCAATAACAACCAGTAAAAGCTAATAACACGAGTCATCCAGGTAACAGCAGTCGGTGCTGTACTCTTGTTTGACCAATTTTTTTCTAGCTGAAAGTTTTGTGTTTGTTTAGCTAATAAAATATTAAAACTCAATTAAAATTGGTGTACAATTGTTTAATTATGTCATCCTGGTATCACGGACTAACTCTTATTTCATACAAAATGCAGCTGCTGCCATTTTGCTACGATTGTTTTGTACGCTGTAATGGATTATAAGAGAACTAACAAACTGGTAAGGTTTTAAAATTTTATTGACTTAATACTTTTATTGCCTTAAAGCTGGAATAGGGAACTTTTGACGCTCTAGCGGTTAATAAACAGAACTGCTTGCGTCTTGTGGAAGAACATTGTATCCGGAGCTACTTCTCTCTGTTTATGTCTATGAAGAATCACAAAGGTACTGGGTTACTCCGCCGCGGTATCCCCGAAGCAATCTAAAATAGTCTGAATATAAACACTTATTATAGGTGCACCCTAGTGATTCAGGACAAGCTAAAAACACGGTTTGTAAAATGGATTCATGGTGTACTCGCTTATTATGTTCATTTTTCTACATTTTGAACACAAACAAAGTTACGGACCGCAGCTCTGATTGGTTGTTTTTTACCGGGAGCGCATGACTTTCTGCAAATGGCAATAGGACCACTGGGAGGAGCCAGAGCAGTTAGATTTTTTTCACAGATTATCTGTCTCATATTCTACTGTCAGGACATGACAGGTTTAATAAATATGTAAAAAATATTTTTTTTTACAAAAGTTCCCTAAAGCACCTTTAATTATTTTGTGGTGAAATGTTGTGTAATAAATGGTTTGACTGCACCATTTCCCTTAAATATCCGTCTTTACAGAAGCTTTGCATTCAAATATTTCAACTCAAATCAATATTTTGTATCTAATTATTTACTTATGTGGCAAGTAGCCATGTAATAAGTGGGATAATGTACATCCAGCCTGTTGTTCTCGCAGGATAAACCCCTTAAGGCTGATACAAGACCCCTAGGCTTCATGTCGGGGTTCTGAAGTCCCTGTCGGGGTTTATGCTGCGAAAACAACCGGCTGGATGTACATTATCCCTTACTTAACAAGCACAACATTTGATTGGAATAATGCATTAGTAAATGTTGAAATTAACATTAGATTAATAAATCCTCTAGAAGGATTGTTCTTGCTTAGTTCATGTTAACTAAAGTAGTTAACTAACATTAACTAATGGAACCTTATTCTAAAGTGTTACCACATCGTTCTTCACCGAACTGACATCATGACTCTTGTGATGCCAGGGTGTGGGGTAGTGATGCGCGGGTCGTCTCTTAACCCGCGGGTCGGGTTAAGAAATTGGCACTTTGTTGTGGGGCGGGTCACTAAAAACAAAAATTTTAAAAATCAATTTATGGTGCGTGGAATTTAGTGGTGGAAATTTTGATTATTTCAAGAGATTCATTGATTTTCAGTTCGTTCACCAAAATGATTCGTTCAGATTCGTTCACTGATTTGTTCATTGACCATTTCTTCATACTATACACAAATACGCCACAGCAGGGGGCGAAAAAGAGTGTATTATGTGTTATGGCCTAAGTAAACGAACGTATTTACTTGTGACAAAAACTGATTTGGCTTTATTAAAGTGTGTGCATGTTCGCAATAAATAAATAGTCTAAATAAGTTGTTCAGACAAAGCACAAGGTTTTCTTGCATAATTAAACATTTTAATTGTTTGGTCAGACTGTTCATATATCATATATTCACATTAATAAATCATGGATTAAACGTGGAGTTATGTTCTGTATGCTAAATATGAAAACAAGCGTATGTGCACCTATAACTGCGCTGATTGCTGATTGAGATTTACATGCTTGGCTCACTGATCCGGTATACTCTCATTCATTTAATTCATGAACGAGCTATATCAGTTCATTCAACTCATTCACAAATGGGACTATCGTATTTGTTCACTACATTCAACAAATCACATGCTCCGTCACATCTTAAGTAACTCTTTGACAGGATGAAACAGTTCACAGAGCTGTTGACAAGCTGCGCATGTGCTGCTAATAACGTCGAGCTCGCGCACGCTCCCTGTGGAGGGAGGATCTTCAGGGAATGAGAAATATGAGTCAGTGGATTACATAAATAAGAATGATTCGTTCACCTAAAATATTCGTTCACGAATGAACCATCACTAGTGTAATTCCCTATAGCCTATATTAAATATAATAATAATATTCCTATATTAGGAATATTTTCATATTTTATTGGGTTCAATCAGGACCACTTCCGTCAAGTATATTTAATGACAATTATAATTGCATACAGTTAGTGTTGGTGGTATGGTTATGTTCTGGGCAACACTCCACACGCCTGTCCATGCAGCCATGCTTGGATAGAGCGGGGAGAGCAGCAAGACAAATGTTCTGGGGTACAGAACATAACCATTATAAGCATACATAATAACAATTCACAATTACATGAGTTGTAAACAAAATGTTAGAGACTGCTTCCAATGAAGACACTGTAAAGAAAGAACAAGGTAGATCGGATTACAGGTTCAGTTGGTGTGGAGTTGGGGTTGGAGGAGGGAGTTAATTGCATGCAGCAATGCGATGTAGAGACACTGAATAATGGGAATCTAAATAGACCGCAGGTGATAGGTGTCGAGACTGGATTGGTACACGTCAGGAACAGCTGACTGTCAGCTGATGCAAGCATGACTAACATGACCTGACTGAACTAACGCGATTCTCGATTTCTTTGATAAGGTTACAATTCTAACGTCTAAGTAGAACTGCATTTCAAAATTTGTTAAAGTGATAGTTAATTCAAAAATGAAAATTCTATAATCATAATTATCTTATTATATCTGCAAAATAATTTGAGTGATGTGAGGACTGGAGCTTTTTAAGCTTAAAAAATTATGCACAAGCACCATAATTATAATCGTAATCATTAACATGGCCTATCTTAAATACAGTCTTCTGAAACCATACGGTAGCTTTGTGTGATGAATAGTTGTTATTCACTCATAACCTTCTTTTCTGGTGAGATATGTTGTTGACCACTAAAATTACTATTAGCAATGAATTGGTCTGATACAGAAAGTTTTTTTTCTTTTTGACCAGACTTCACTCAAAAAAATATTTTTCATTAATTGTAAATTGCAACTTCTCCTAAGTAAACGTCTTTTTACTGTAATACTGGGAAGTATTAAATAATACATTGTTTCTCTCAAATCATCCTAAATTACTTACAGTTAATTAACACTATTTGAAACAGTTTTTTTGAATAATTTTTATTACAGATTTTCCATGACTGATTCATCTTGATCTTTTAAGTAACACGAATATACAGCAGCGCAAAACCTTTGTTCAGCTTAAATGTCAGATTTGTTCTCATATATTTTTAAAGAGAGCTAATAAACTCTCATCTAGGGTAGTATTTCTGTGAAAAAGATTAAGGTCTTCCTTTGTAGTTATTTAACATTCAGTGTAATATATACATGATAGGAATATGAAGGATATGAAGGAAATTGTATTCTCCAGTCCAGTCTTGTTCAGTAGTTCAGCCGAATAGACTAGCATGAAAATGCATTGTTAACATTCCCTTAACATACAATATGTGTGCAAGTTTTTACTTGTATGTTTGACATAAAGGATTATTAAAGCTAAAAAATATATTTGATTGGCAGTTAGAAATAATGAATCTGCATATGTCACTGGTTTACCGCCATACTATGAGGTGTCTGCATTTAATATTTGCACAGTTTCTTTGGTCAGATGCTGCATAATTAGATGCCGTGTACAAGATTTGTGTTGTCAAAGAAGCATACTATCAACATATCAGATACCTTTTCATAAGCTGGATGTTATGTGAACATTAAGCAAAATGTACCCATAACTCCATGTCTTAATAGTTCTACCTAATTACTTTTTACAATGTGATGCACTGATCAGCAAAATAGCTTGGTGTTTTATTTCTGCTCTTATCAGTCACTGTCATGATTAGTGGTTTTGTATCTCTACCCAGCAGTGATTTCACAATAAGGGCATGTCTTGAAACTTGCCTTACCTTGCTAGAAATATTATATTTAAAAGTATTAATTTCTTGAAAAAAAATCGTATTGATTCCAATCTTTTGAACGATATAATTTCAGCGTGCCTTTCAGTACTTTACATTGACTTAAGTCAATCCATTATGTGTACTGAGAAATGTATCTGTATCTGTGAAGGCTTTCATTCAATCAGGTCAATGTTGAAAGTCAGGATGTTCATTTGTATGTTCATCACTGTATTTGTTAGGGTATATCCTATTACCCTATTATCATTCTTATTATTCTGTTATGTCATTCACTTTTAATGATTAGAAGGCAGGATTATGAAATCATTATTCATTTATTCCTGAGTTCATTTACTTACAGTGCAGACAGCAGATCAAGTGCTTGTTGGAAAGCTTGACAAAATAACTAGAAGGTGAAAAGAGCTTATTAATGAAGAGTCAGTATAATTCAGCTGGTGATGTGATACATGCTTTGTGTTTTAAACCCCTTGTACCATTTATTAATGGCATAGCAACATTCATATTTTGCATTTGGTTTTAGGTGAAGCATAACAACACAGCACAAATGAAATCTGGATTTTAACACTAACTAAATGCCAGATATGTGCTCAGAGAACATTTGCTCTTTATGCAAATTATCATCTCTTTCATTCCTTCAATGTCACCTTCCTCATACTGCATGCTACATTCACTATATTCACAAATAAAAAAACTGGTTAAAACCTTATCATTTAGTACTGTCAATTATCATACGAGCCTATATAAGCAGCAGTATTTGTGCTATCTCAACCACAATTCTTCTGGCATCCCTCCACCTCACCATCTCCTCCTCTATTTCTGTTATTTTCACTGTACATTGTAGCCTGTAAAGTAATCAAATATATAAAAACACTGCATATTTTTCACTATGTATATGAAATATATATTTCTTCTTATTAAACAAAGGTAAAAGTCTGCTTTATTGTCAATTCTTCCACATGTACAGCACATGCATACATAGAATTTAAATTACATTACTCTCAGACCCTTAGTGCATACAGATAACACTAAAAACAGAGAATAAAAATGCTTTAAAATTGAAAGTTGAATAAAGCAGCAAAAGGCACATGGCAGATAGAGTGCAAATCAGTGAATTAAACAAACAGTGCAGATAAAATGTTGAATGAGTTAGTGAGCAGACCAATGCTGCACAAAGTGTCTGGTGCAGGTCACGGTTTGTTAGTGGGAGTGGAAGGACCTGGGGATGTGGGAGCTGGGGGCAAAGAAGGGGAGGGAGTTCAGAGTTCAGTGGTGCCTCGGGCAAAATAGGGGATGGGGGGGGGGGGGTCGGGAGGAAGTTCAGCTTCCTGACAGTCTGATGAATGAAGCTGTCCATCAGTCTGCTGGTTCTGGCCTGGAGACACCGCAGTGTCCTCCCTGATGGCAGTAGACTGAAGGAGCTGTATGTCAGGTGGGTGGGATTACCTGCAATGCAGAGGGCTTTGCGGGTGAGATGGGTTCCATAAATGTCCTGGAGGGAGGGGAGAGAGACACCAACGATCTTCTCAGCTGTTCTCACTATGCGTTGAAGGGTCTTCTGGCAGGATGCATTGCAGGTGCCATACCACACAGTGATGCAGCTAGTCAGGATGCTCTAGATGGTGCCTCTGTAGAAGGTGCACATGATGGGGGCCGGGGCTCTGGCTCTTTTCAGTTTGAGGAGGAAGTAGAGACACTTCTGTGCTTTCTTGGACAGTGCTGTGGTGTTGTTAGTCCAGGAGAGATCCTCTGTGATGTAAACGCCCATGAATTTGGTGCTGTTAACTCTCTCCACAATCGCACCATTGATGGTCAGAGGACCATGTTAAGTGTGCACTCTCCTGAAGTCAACAACAATCTCCTTCATCTTCTCCACATTCAGAGAGAGATTGTTGTCACTGCATCACCTGGCCAGGCGGCTCACCTTGCTCTTGTAGTTTGTCTCATCTCTGTTGCTAATGAGACCCACTACAGTTGTGTCATCTGCAAACTTATAGAAGAGGTTGGAGTTGTGTGATGGTGTGCAGTCATGGGTCAGCAGAGTGAAGAGGAGCGGGTTCAGCACACATCCTTGGGGTACCCCAGTGTTCAGTGTGATGGTGCTGGATGTGTTACATGCCGAACCGTACTGCTGAAGTCTTCCAGTAAGAAAGTCTAACAGCCAGTTGGACATTGAAGTGTTGAGCCCCAACTGGACCAGTTTGTGAATGAACTGTTGAGGGATGATTGTGTTGAATGCTGAACTGAAGTCTATGAACTGTATTCTGACGTATGAGTCTTTTTTTGTCTAGATGTGTGAGTGCTGAGTGGAGGGAAGTGGCGATGGCATCATCGGTCGAGCAGATATGGTGCATGACTAGCCGTTTAAAGCGCTTAATGAACTTGCCTGTTTTTCACGGCTTCTGGTTGACCTGGACAGTAATGGTTTTTCTGACTGTTACATCACCAATATACTCTTGATGTAGTCAAGAGCGGTGAGAGATTTTCTCTTTTGTTGTTTAATTAAGATGAATAACAGATGGCAGGAATATTGGACTGGTGTCACTTTAAGAGCTGCAAATTACTACTTGTTAATCTTGTCTACTGGTTTATAGCAGACGCTATGAAAAGGATTAAAAAGCCATAAATAGATGGTATTATCATATAAGTATTTCTCATGATTCATATATTCCAAATCTTCAAAATATTCTTTAAAAGTCAAATTTAGATTTCATGGTATAAAGTACAGCAAACAAGTTGAACTATTCTAATAAATAAATGTTTAATTAATTAATTTATTTATTTTAAGAAGCAGGCAGGGAGGAAATTCAGATGTATTATAATGACATATGTCACCTGAATTACAGTATACTCGTGAATTAGTGATTATCATTTTCATTACTGAAAATGTGATGTGGATATGTGTTGTAGGGTGTGCAATTGAGTTTTTAATGATTTTACATGAAGAACAGGATTCATAGTCAAAAATGAGACAGTGGTGGAATGTAGCCCTCATGGGAAATCAGTATTCTAGCTTTCAAGTCATTCTATGTGGCATAATAACTAGATTCTTGAGACTTCTATTTTAATTAAGCCCTTCCAATGCGAACCCATGTTTCTTGCTACCAAAATAATCCTGTAAATGAGAATTGATAATGAGGAGTCATTAGCTTGTAATTTCAGCCTTTTTACTGAACTGAAGTAACGTGCAGTGCTTTATTACTGCAGCAGTCACTCTGCTTTTCAACCTCATCAGTGTCTTCAGTTTTATTACTTACAAAGATCCAATATCTAATGATGTTAATTTTACATTTCAAATGGGATTCTAGGCAACATCAGATCCAAATTTAGAACTGTTTAATTGAACTGACATTTAGCCAACTGAGGCCAAGTTCTCCAGATACATGCAGCACTGGTCAGAGTTAATTAATAGTTATGAAAATAGTGTGTGTATGCGTGTGTGTGAAATATAATATCGCCCTTTAGGGCAGCTTCACTGAGAGGTTGTTGGGTCTTGTTTTAGTGCTGTATCTTTACACTGGGACTGTCTTTTTCTGCCTCATCCTGACATGTGCTACAGCTATTTGTTTCACAGTATAATGTATTATATCTATGCACACAGTGCCAAAAGACAGAGAAGATTTATTCACTGCAGTTGAACTTTATTCCCGGCTGTCTGTCTTTATTCCTGATGACAGGCATTTTATATCAAGTTCAACCAAGCTTTTAGGAGAAAATTTTCACTTCAGATGCATTGCGATTACTTATTCTGATTTTATTTCAATTTTATTGCAATTATGATTAATCTGGTTTCTCACTTGTTAGTCCAGTTTCTTTAAAATCATTAGACACTCCCTTTTCACTTGTGAATCATCGCTGAGATATGACATCACCTTTAAAAGACTGTGGTTGGTGACATCTTCAGTGTGGCAACACATTTCAACTAAAGTCACAGTCCATTTTCTGCACATACAGTAGTTAATGTTCTTCTCTCATCTTCTCAATGTGTTCTTCTACCTGGGTCTATTTTGAACATGTTGTCATAAGATGATGATCGTTCATTGTCTAGTCCTAGTTTTGTCATCCCCACTGTTGTTAACTGATTATGTTTTTGTTCCTCTGCAGGACCTACTTAAAACATCAAGAAAGGTTTGGCTAAATGAGTTGCATGTATTTTACTGGCCCTGTAACCTGAGCAGAGCGCTGCAGACGTCTGCCGTTCAGCTCCATTAGGAAACTGTCTAAACACATTAAGTCTCGGTGTTGAGTTCTCTTTCCAGTCCACTTAGGCAGGATCGGCATCACAAAATTGTTCTCTAATAATGGAACTAGCGTCCTGATGGCAGCCATGCTGCTGGTGTTTATGGGACACATCATCAGTTACTCTGAAACTCTGCACTTTTCTTCTATCTACCTGTCTATGTGTTTATCTGTCCATCTGAAATAATATAATTTGTCTATATTGAGTTTCTTTACAAAAATTGCAATAATCCCTTCTTTTATTTGTACTGCGTACTTTACTTTCTGCATGTCTTCATTTCTTTCTGCATTTCCTTATTGAAATACCATTTGTCTACTGAGTTTCTTTACAAAATTGTAATACATCTTTCTTTCTGCATTTCTGCATTTCTTACTTTCTGCATTTCTTTCTTTCTGAATTCTTTCTAAAATATATTTAATGTCTTGAGTTTCTTTTTACAACGATAAACTCTCCTTTCCTCATTCAATCCCTAATAATGCCTCAAGATGTTTGTTGATGGAATACAGTGTGGTGGTCTATTTGGTACATAGAATATCTCAGCTTCTAAATTAATTTCTCTGCCTGCTCCCTATGTGTGTGTGTGTGTGTGTTTTTTAATTCAGAATTATTGCACCACAGCAACAACTGGTTCTTATAATGCTTTAATGTATGCACTCAAACACAGAATACACTGAAAAAATATGGTAACGCTGTGTATATGTAAGTTGAAAGAATAGCTGTTTATCCAATATGTTCCTGCTATTGTCAGCATTCAGTGGCATCAGCCGGCACATGTATTCCAGCTGCATGATCTTCTGGTCTATGTGTTCTCATTGTATTGTTCAAAGTAGTAAAAATCACCTGGTGTGCTGATGCTGTCCATGGTCCTGAATTCCTCCTGGCTATTACTGTTTAGAAAGCCTGGATTAAGTTATAATTAACTAATTTTAATAGCCCCTAATTTTAAAAGTTATTTTGTCCCTGAAAAAAATGGTGGTTAAAATAACTGGATATGTCATGTTAGAATGCATGAAAGGACACCATATTGAACTCTAGGACATTACAGTCTATTTCACCTGAACTCCTGTACTGCTCATGTTAAAATATGGACAGGAACAGCTGCTGCTCTGGTATCTTGTTGTCAGGGCCTCAGACATGTGTTCATGTACAGCACACAGACACGCATTAGCAGGTGTCCCTAGAGCATGTCAGCTCATCAGGTCAGCTTTCAATCTGTACCACAGTCTGTAGGCAACTGTAATGTAGAGGAAAAAAAATATTTTAAAACTAAAAAGTGTATTTTTTATGTTAAAGCACTGTCTATAACATGCAGCCATAGGTAAGCTATTTGTATGATCATTCCACTGAAAAAGTGTAAACAATGTAGTTCTGTTGCACTTTAAACATTATTATGCCAGTTCTAGCATCCCATCCAGCTTGACCAAAGACTTTAGAGATTCCAAGATGGTGCAAATACACTCACCGGCCACTTTATTAGGTATGCCTGTTCAATTGCTTGGTAACACACATTGCTAATCAGCCAATCACATGGCAACAACTCGACTTGCTGAAACCAGAGAGGTTTTTGAGTAATATGAAGTCATTATACCAATAAAACAGGCCTCTTTATTTAGGTAATTTCTGATTAAACTTTAAACAGGTTAAAACTGTAAACAGAAGTCTTTAGTATCAAAGGCTGCAGGCCATATTTACTAACAGCTTGCACCATAGCAATCCTTTGGCATTAAAATAGTACAGTCAAGATTTACTGAAATTGCACAGTGAAGAATTGGCACTGAAAAGGCATGGACAGTTATTTTTGCGCCTGACATTAAAGTTTAGAGTTCCATTAGAGTTTCCCTTTCACATGCAAAATGTATGGGAGGAGCGTATTTAAATGATTCACGCAATGCAAATTACAAACGTTTGTGCTTGTCAAATTACTGGTATTTGTGCCATTATTTAACACCCCCATAAAAATATATGTCTTAGAGCAGGCGGTAATTTGCGCTGCTCTTGGTAGGTTGTGCTGGGCATTATGGAAATGATCTGGCTGTGTCTGTGTTCTTTAATGTACGCATGTTTTGTTAATCACCCAAATAATTTTATTTAACTGCGCTATAACACTAATTTGCCCTGTTTTGTAAATCTGGCCCTGTTTTTATTGCCACCCAAATATGTAAAAATAGCAATTATAATAGATTACTTCAGTCCAGTTAAATTTTTAGTATCTGTTAGCAGTGCCTATTGAATTAATTTGTTCAGCTTCATGCAGTAAAAATAATAAGCAAACAAACAAACAAAAACAAACAAACAAACAATTAAAATATTTAATGTTCCAGCTTTCTTTTTTTTCCAGAAATATTTAAAATCTCTTTATTATTAATGTTTTCTGTGTACTGATGTAATTTTTTCTTTTCAGTCCTGCAGAATGTATTCATTTATTCAGTCAGTCGAATGCCATTGGGGTGTTTATGTGAGCTGCGACTGAAAAATCAGATGTGTCTGTGGGCATGCCAATCCTGTCACATGCTTATTCACACATACCACATTAAATTGAAATGCCTTGAAACATGCAAACCATAAAACTTCCTTAGAAACACTGTCAATCTGGCATGTCCTGAAGCCTATATCAGTATTTGATAGTGTTCTGCAGCAGAAAGCAGGTGCAGCTCTCTTCCTGTTAACAGCGAAACGGCAGCCAAGCAAATCTGCTCGACCGGCCATATTGGCGGGGAGTCTCTGGTCTCAAGGGGCTCCTGGAAGCCGAGCTCAGACGTGAGCTGCATGTGCTGTGAGTGTGACCTCAATAAATCAGCCTAGATTAGGTTTCTGAAACCTGGATGCAGTACCATAGGGGTTCTGAGGGTGAGGAGGCAGGTCGGACGTGTGACTGGTCCCACAAGAGGGAATACCAGAAATCTGTGAATAATTCTGGGAATAAGAAGAATTCTTTCTTGATATTTGCCTTAAAAGAGATTTATCTCCAACTTGTTAAAACAATTAAATGAATGCCTATTTTTTATTGGAATGTCACACTTTGTACTATTGCATGAAATTGAATATTTCCTAAAAATATGTGGAAGATTCTATTTTGTTGTTGTCAAAGGTCTATAACGTCTCCACATTATAACAGCATGATTTATAATCTAATCTAATAGTCATAATCTAATACTCTTTTAAACCTTTTTTTTTTCCTACAGACTATCAATGTCCTTAGAAATCTCCTATCAATACTTTTTTTCACAACAAATTATTATAATATCAAGAACTGATGTATCAATCTCAACAACAACAATAAAACAATACAATTGATTATTCATTTGCATTATTTACTGACTTAATTAAAGTAAATCAAAACTATCATATAAAATTCAAATTTGGCATTATAAGCAGACTAAAGTTTTTTTGTTTCTAGTCTTATAAAGTGCAGACTTCTCGACTAATATGCCTTTTTTTTCTTATACAAAATGCTTTAGAAATGCATTGAAGTATTTTAGGTGCCGCTGTGTGCTAGGCAGTGTGTAAATTCTTTTGTGGATAAACACATCAATTTTAAAGTCACACTTTTCCACCAGCTCACAGCTGAACAGTAATCTAAGAAAACAGTCAAGCCACTGGGGCAGTGAGTCACTGATATACTGCTTGACTGTTCCGTCTGCTTATTTGTCCTTTGACTAAAGCTCGTAGCAGAACAAATATTCTACTGAAGTCCAATAATAGTGTGAATTACAGCTTACTTTATGAATGTGCAAAGTGCCTTATACCTTTTCTGGAATTTGGTTGGTTTATATGTTTGTTTGTGGTGAGAAACTAATCAGGTTATGTGAAACATAACAAAAAAAAGGTGCACTTTTAAACTTCTTTATTCAATTCTAGTCTCACCCATAGCGCACACGGCTTGAGCCCCCTTGGACTGTGTGATGATCATATTTTAAATGAAGTCTAAACTCCCCCGTTTTTCTCGAACAAAATTCCCCAAATTTGATGGCAGCACTGGTGAGCTGCACTGAGGGTTGGGAGTGCAGTAGACTCCACTCTGCATGTGGCAAATGGCTCAGCGCTGTAGGTTGTGAATTATTAAAGACAACATATTGCAGCAGAGCTGAGGAAGAGCATTGTTGTGATAGCCAGCGTCCCCTAATGTGCTACACGAGGTCAAGGAATTTGCATTAATTTCCATTGGAATTGGCGATGAAATCCTTTGCTTATGCACACAGACTAATGTTAAATTCACACATGTGGGGTGACTCTGTCACTTAGGTTTTAAGAGCATGTTATGTATTGATATCTGCTTAGGCCAACTGACTCTTTTAAAGTGATGATTTCTGCTGTGCTCCTAAAATTGATTTCAAATAGATTACAGTAGAATTAGCGAGACACTGGCTATTGATTTACCCAGTCAGTTATAAATATAGTGGATTTCCACTGCAGAAAATGGATGGAAGATTCTCCCTTTCATAACAACAAATTAGCTGCACTGCACCACAAATAAAGCATTGAAAAGAGAATCCTGGGACTACCTGTGACATCTGTAGTCACAACCTTAAATAAGCAATGACGCTTTGACGAATATTTGTGACAGTTCAAAGCTTTTAATGTATTCTTTCTTTAGAAATCTGATCAACAGGAAGCAGCAAATTCTACTTTCTGTTTTGCTGACGTCTCTGTCCTCCTTTGAAATTCATAGCACACACAGTCTAACAAGAGGACGACATCCTCAGTCAGCTCGTCTCCTCTGAGACGGGGATTAGTGGGATGAAAAGCAGGAGCGGTGGCCATTATCAGCCCCAAGCTCTCAGAGAGGGGTTCTCCCACCATTCATTACAAAGATATTGTATTGACAATCTACTGTAATTAAACAAACAGTTCTCCCTAAAAATACAAATATTATCATCATTTACACAGCCTCTTGTAACTTGAAACCCATGTTTGTTGTTTTTTGTGGAACACATATGAACAAATTTTGAATAACTACCTTTTTCATTTTTCCGTGCAATTACAATTACTAGCTATGTTTAATGAGATTTAGTGCCACAAAAAAATGTAAGTGCCACAAAAGTATAACATAATCATAAAAGTTGTCCATACAATTCACCCTGGCGCCATTTTGGAGAGTATCATATATGTTGACCGTATGCAACGCATATATGTATGTAATGTATTTGAATGTCATTGCTCTTTTGTTGATTTTGTTACTTCCATTGTTCTCATTTGAATTCATCAAAAATATCTTAACTTGTGTTCTGAAGATGAACAATTGTCTTACAGTTTTGAAACAACAGGTTGAGTAATTAACACAAGAATTTTGATTTTTGGGTGAGCTATCCATTTAACTACTGCTCTAAGATCGCTGATTCAGTGAGTTTGTCTGAAGAAACCATTCAGAGAATTTTTGGGAATTGGATTAGCTGATTCATTAAAAAAAAAAAAAAAAAAAAGACTCATTAAAAAAAATGTATGGGAGAAACTTCAATGTGCAAATGTGGTGGTTTTAGTTACTGCCAAGTTCAAGAAAATTTCATGCACATTTCACAGGCATGCAGAGATGTAAAAAGCACCAAACACACAGAAGTCACATTCAAAACAGGCAAATCATTCACCCTCAGGCGAAATTCCTATTTCCAAATGTTTTTGAAATTATTTTTTGAGAAATTCAAACAATAAATAACGTTTTGTGGCTCTTTAATGTGTCATGCCTCAGTTCAAGTGGAATGTGAACTTATCATCACTTCCTCTTTTCTATAGCATGAAATAAACATGAATGAGCATCACAAGGTATCTTGTTTCAAGTGCGGATAGATGTCAATATACAAAATTTTTCAAGTTTTAAGTACACCAATGTTAATCTACACTCCTGTCTAGTTTGATTGTCGGACAAAATGGCAGATTTGGCATTTTGATGGGTCAGACTGCATTAACAGTCAAACTCCCTGCAATGGGTGAATTGCAAGGATCCCCAATGAAATGATTGGTTTCCACCCATGAAAATTTGGAAAACAATGCTAAATGTGAACTCACCTTTCTAAATAAATTGGTAAAATCATTGCATCACTGAAGATTCTGTTAGAAACTCTGATTCTTAGAGAAACCTGAGATTCCCTTAGAACTGCACTTGTGTTTTGACTGGACTGGACCAACCTGTAATATATATACACTATATACTACTATTTACTATTGGAGCATTTGAAACAACATTTATGAGACATTTCATGTCTGATTTTGTTGCTTCTTTATCTGACAGTCTCTCCCAGTCCACAAATACAACAAAAACCTCTGCGCTTCCTGCTCCTAAAGAAAAAACTTCTGTTTCAAAAACTACTGGTGGCATTCTGCCGCTCTGCCATAGAGAGTGTTTTAACTGTCTTATGATGTGGTATAGGGGGTGTTCAGGAGCTAACAAAAAAGCTCTACAGAGGGTTATAAAGCCTGTGCACCTGCATCATTCAGATTTTTTTACATTGACTTTGATTATGTTATTGTGGTCTATGTGTATGTGGTTATCAAATTGTAGCACCTAAGTGTGAAATTTCATTGCATTCCAATGCAACGACAATAAAAGCTTGAAATTGAAGTTGAAAATTTATATTTGTGATGTTATTTAAATGTGAGGAAAGCATTTTTTTTTTTGGAGATTTTACTATTTCCCTGTTCAATAAGATAAGAGTTGATCTTACCTGAAATAGCTGTCCAGAGACATTGTAAACAGAGCTTCTGCGTGAACTGAGATTCATTGAAAGGTGCCTTGAACCATACACTCGAGGCTAGGACAGACTGAAAGTGAAATAGTGACTAAGTGCAAATTTAGAGAAGACACCCATCTTCCTCTGTCTTCTCTTTTTCTTCCTCTACAGCTTTTCTCCCGTTAATAGGTGTCTTGTGTCTTGTTAGCAAACCCCCAACAAGGAGTTTTCGTTTTGTGCTCCGACTTAAACATTTTAAGTATAAATTTCCCCAGTTCAGATCTGCTGTTTGTCAAAAGATCTGGACCAACCTACACTTTCCACCTCCAGTTTCCACCTGAGCCTAAAGAAAATGGTTTAACAAATCAAAGTATGCTGACACCTGAACACCAAAACGATGTGCTTATTGAACATTTCAAAACCATGCATTTACATAAACAGAAAAAAAAAAATGTTTCTTGTTAATACTAATACGGATGTAATGCAGGACTGGAGACATTCACACTGATTTTGACCTACCTCCTCAGGCATTTTTCCTACACTCACTGAGTTCTTTGATCATCACATTCCTTCTTATGTGCTCAATTTTTTGGAGGAATATTTCATATTCATATATATAGGCCAGGAAGATAGATCTGTAAATTTTTATCTGCTCATATTGCCAAGTTCACAAAATCTATAGTTCATAGTTATTAAAGACTGTAAGCTGTTTCTCCGTTTTACTATTATGACCCCTCAGCCACAATTTTGGTTTTTATGTATCGAGAGAGTTGAGAAAAAAATGAAGAGAGAGAATGTGATGGAAACACGATCTGGTTCAAACTTGAACTAAACCACTGATTTAGACTTGTACTGACTCGTTGGATATGATATATTACAATGCATCAACATTTGTCATAGGCTCTGAAGAGTCCTCAGTTGTTTTATCATTTGATTTAATAAACAAAAAAATCTTTTTTTCATACATAATAACAGCTCCTGAGCAGAAGTGTTGTTCTGTTTCAAGGGCAGTGTGGGATATCATGCGATGTGCAGCCCCTCTGTTGCTATGACACGTGGTGGTCGCGCCTGTCTTTAAAGTTGGAGATCAATAGAACCGTGAGGGTTCTCCACTCAAGAGGGGGGCAGCAAATAGAGCCTCTCCAATGCAAGCTCACGCTCGGTAAAATGGAGAGCCTCATTTCTCTACAGCTTTGTCAAAAAGTCAAAACACAGTGGGCAGCCTTTTTCAATTCATATTTTAATAGATGCAAATAGAGGGGGGAGTTGACTGTGCATTCTGTTACTGATAAATGAAACATAATGTGGAGCTGAATAGAATAGAATAGAATAATACATATTATTATTATTATATACAGATGACATTTACATGAAAATATGCTGCTCAGAAAAAAAAAATACAAAGTATTGTCACTGTACCATTTCCAAGAACAATTATAATACTGTTATTTTTATGTTATTTTAATGATTTGTTACTAAACATTAGTTCAGAATAATAATAAAATAATAATAATAATAATAATAATAATAATAATAAAAACAGCTTAACAGCCATCAGACGCTCCTTTACATTAGTCAGAGCTGCAAAGTGCTATACTGTGTATTATTTATCCTTTGTCACGCAATATGTAAATACATTAATTTTTAAATATCTTTGTGTCTTTTTTTTTTCTGTTGTTTTGTTTTACCCCAATAGCTGCATCCTTCATGAGACACAGCGCATCAGCTTTTGGATTTGCCGTAAGTATAATCTTCCGTGTTAAAGAACTACATTTTATTTTTATGCAAAAGTTTCTGGAAATATGTGCAGTTGTTTTTACTTAATGTTCAGTTGTCAAGCTATGTGCTGATATCATTTAAATGGTGTCTGTGTTAAGCATATCCCAACACCTAATGTAGGATATGAGAGATGATTGCTAATGACAATAAAAAAAATACACCAAGCTGCTTAACAGGATATTTTTATGATCCAGGTTTTGTTTTTGATTTATAACATTTACATTCATTACATGCTCGTGCTCAAGGCAGCCGTGGGAGGGTTTCATTAGACTAAATGTATCACTGGACCTAAGTTTGTGACAGTGAGATGATTGAATGAGCATTATTTGTGTAGCACTGATGAATCACTGTTGTTTTTCAGTTTGATGCATCGTTAGATGTTCTTTCCTCCATTATAGTGCTGTGGCGCTATAGCAACGCTGCAGCAGTGCACTCTGCCCATAGAGAATACATGTAAGTAAACAAAAGCCAAGCTGTCTGTGGTATGTAGGGCACTGCATAGTATAAAAAACCTGCAGCAAAACACTAAAAAGCATGAATAATGCTTCCTCTGTGACCAACACTAAAAAAACAAAACTTCCAAACATTTTAAAATATGAGTCAACAATTCACTGTCAGTTCTATTCTTAGTAAAGCTAGTGCATTTGGAATTGTGCTGGAGCATTGTAGAAAACGTAATCGAGTAGATCATACCAGCATTCAGTGCAATACATTATAGGTCTGAACATGTTCGATTTATCAGGTTTGTTGAGTGATCTGCCATGTTTCAGGTTTTCCCCTTGACTGTCTCTATTGGAGACGTATTACGCTGATGAAGGCCTGTGCTGCTGGTTTCATCCTCAGTCTGTGGGGGCTTGTGAATCTCATTTCTCTGGTCGATGTGTCAGAAAGGGAGATTTATAGTGCAATACTAGAGAAGAATTGCAGGTCTCTGTAGGTGTACCGGCGGCCGCTTGTCATACAGAGAATCTGAACGTGCATTGTGGGCACTTTTCATATTTTTCAAAGTGGATCAGGTTTCTGCAGGTTTACTATAAAAAGCGAAGAATTTGTTAATCAGTTGAGGCCAGTGTTTTCAGGTAACCCTTTGTGAAACTGTCAGTGTTTTTGCTTCAACCTTGAGCCCAATAAGCAGTAATTAGGAGTTTATTGAGACAAAAGTTGTAGTTCATAGCTATTTAATAGTCAGAATTGGACCTTAAAATACAGTGTGACCTAAATGGTAATCTTGTAAAACAGTATTACAATTTAAAATATAATTTGAATATGTTTTAAAATGTAGTTTATGTCTGTGCTAATAAATCTGAATTTTTGGGATCATTGCTCCAGCCTTCAGTGTCACGTGATCCTGATTTGGTGTTCAATTAACATTTCAGTTATTATTATTAATGTTGAAAAAGTTTATACAATGATGTGTTTTTTTAGGATTCTTTGATGAATAGAAAGTTCAAAAGAACAGCACTTATTTGATATGTGAATCTTTTGTAACTTTATAAATGTATTAACTGTCCCTTTTAATTAATTGAATGCATCTTTGCTAAATATTTATATCTTTAAAACAAATCTTACTGACCCCAAACATGTGAACGATAAAGTAACTCAAATCATATAAACTAATTCAAGATTTGATTAAATGTTTTATTTTATCAGCATATTTGTTCTGGTTTTCTCCATCAACAGAGCATGTGTGATCCTGGGAGTGATTTTCATCTTGTCTTCTATGTGTATTTTGGGGAAGGCCATCCATGATCTGGCCACCAAACTTCTTCCTGAAGTGGTGAGTTCAATGGCAGTGTCTCATATCTATCATTTTAAGATGAATGTTTCTACAATAGATGGAATACAATCATCTTCACACCTTAAAACAATCACATTATAAATTGTTAGCATAAGGACCTCGTTCTACCTATTTTGATCCTTAAAAATGACTTTAGGTTAGCTGCCAAACTTGTTCTTCACTGCAGTATTTCATCTCACTGACAGTTGTGGATTTTAACAGCAGTCACAGCTAACAGCAATGTGTTCACTATTTATCCATTAATTAGTCAAAGACTGGCACCACTCCAAAGAGCTGCAGGATAATCATTTCAGAGGTGGTGATTAATGGGATTGCGATTTTAATCTCTCTCTGTTTCCATCTCTTTTACACCACTGCTAAATCTCTGAGCACTGATACATCCCTACTCTAACATTACTGAACATTATTTTTATGATCATCTACCAACAAAATGTTAACTGATATCCAGGCCTGGAGACTTGCAGTTATCGGTGCATCACAAAATACTCTCTCTGTTTATACTGCGTGAGGAAACATGTAAGGAGGGGAGAAGGAATAACAGAGAGAAAAAATGGCTATACTCAAAATAAATAAATAAAAAGATTAATGACAACCAACAATATATATTTTTCCATTTGTTTGCCATTGACAGCCTAAAGGCACCTCTCTAATCAAAGAAAATCTAAATGTAAATCAGTGTTTTCACTCAGTGTTTATTTTTTCTAGCTGGGAGATAGCAATTCACACCCTTTTCATCTTCCCAGACTATAAAATGCTAATGAGCAGGAGGAAACGGCAGTAATCACACATAGATGCTGCTGACAGGAATAATAGGTGTCAGAGGTCTGTTATGATTCACTCCAGCAGCACAGCAGGAGGGTCAAGATTGAGTTTTTATCACTGTCTTCTGCGGTTTATCTGATGCATTTCTAATGTGATTTTTTAGCTGAAAAATGTTGCCAGAATCTGGTGTGGAATGCGTTACTTGCACCCAAGATATTTATTAACTAGTCAACTAATACTAAAACTATAAAACAATTGGTTAATTTAAATGAAGCTAAAATACAATATTCAATCAATTAGTCAATTAAAGCTAAAACTGAAATGAAAATGAAAACATAAAAATAAATGCAAATTTGAAACATTCACAAATGCTACAAAATCATTAGCATATAAATAATACTGAAATAACACTGGTTGCACCGAATAAACTTGAGTTTAGTAAATGGCACGTTTTACGTTTTTGCTTAAACTAATACATCTATATAGATGCACTTATAATGATAGCTGATTTATATTGAGATTTTCCGTTTTATACTGATATCTAAGTGTGTGTGTGTGTGTGTATCGTGTCATCACTCAACAAGTCACTAGTGAATGTCACCTCTGATGTAAATATTTACTGTCATCACAGACAGTTTAATTTATTTATATGCTTTCAAGCCTTGTTTAGTCCCACAAGTGTTAAAGAAACATCACAGCAGCAGCTTTAATGATGGATTGGTGCCGGCCGGAAGCCATCGCTTCTGTCGGCCCTCTCCTATTGCATTAGGATGGATGATTCGGAAATGGGCTTTCACCTTCTTTAATGTGCTTTTTTTCATTCTATCAGCCTGCAGTTCCACATTCATTAGACCTGGAGTCTCCATGTCAGGACCCTTCACTGGTAAATGGCCATCGCTCTGAATCCCTAAGGTGGCCTTATTGAAAAATGTGTGGTCCAATTCATCCGAATTCATCCAAATTAATGCGTAACTAGCCAGTCTACAGCTTAAAAGACGAAAGTCTGAATTTAAACACATTCTTTGTCTCTCAGCTGTTCCTAGGAGATGAAGGTCTCTGAACAAACTGTCTTGTATGTAAGATAAATACTTCTAGATGTCGTGTGGGTGGAAAGCAGACATTCTTAGTTTGGAGAGAAAAGTGAAAAGCAAAAGAGACACAAACAGCTGTAGTTCATCTGTGATGCACCTGAAAATGTCCTCAAGACTGATACAAGTCATTTATGCAGTTTTATTATTTATAATAGCTATTTTTGTACTTTTCGTTTTCCTTTTTCATCTGTCTTTGGTTTTGCATCTTCTCATGTCTTTTTATTGTGATGCTTTTGTGATCAGTTTCACTGACCTTGTTTGTTTAATTTTTGTCCATATTTCTGGTACAAACGTTAATTTTTCATATATATTAGAATAGTTCTGTTAACTGTTCGTTGTGTGAATCAGTTTGTGTGAGTCTTATATCTAGTCTAGTCCTGTTATCATGCTTTTTCGATTCCTTTTTAAATATTAAGCATACTTTTCGCTTGTACTTAAAATGAACTGCACTTCATCTCTCTATCGCCTCAAGAGCCGACAAGACATAAATGAAAGACAGGCTGATATTGTTATATTTTTACACATTTATCCCTCTTCCACAGGAGTTCAGGCTTTAATATCTCCATATTGGTATTGCATGTGCCCCCTTCCCGATGTAAGATTCAACCATATGGACCCTGCATCATTTCTACTGTGAACAATTCTGCTTTCTGTCTGTTACTGTCTGTCTCTCTGCCAGGGTGACTTCCTGTTCAGCGTTTCTATCGTCAGCGGCCTCATGTGTGTCATTCTTGCTGTTGCCAAGTTCATGCTGGGAAGGATTTTGACCAGCAGAGCTCTAATCACTGATGGTATGATGACACACACACACACACACACACACACACACACACACACAGCATGTACCTTTTCACTGTTTCTCATTAAGTTCATATTATTATCTCACAATGTCATGGTGCCACCTGCCTCTGTGACTATTACTTTTTTTTTTTTTGAATCACAAGCACCAATTTTTCACTTTTTCTGTCATTTTTTCAAAACTCTTCACATAGTGAGCACAACAGCAATCTATGTGGGTTGAACTGTGGATCATTTTTTATTGCTTTGGCCCCAAATGCATTCTATGGCTACATCTTTAAAATGACATTAAATCTTTTTCTCATTTAGACACAACCAAATGCCTGTGTATCTACAGGCCAGCCTTCCAATTGAAATGCTATGTTCAAAACTGTTAAACTTAAGTTCAAAACGCAAAATAAAACAGGTAGCAATTTGCTACATTTCTACAGTAATCTCATTTTCTAATATAGTAGTTTTAACATGTATACATTTAACATATTTTGTTGTTTGATTAACATTAATGAGATGGACAGGTAGTTAATTAAGCTGCTGTCTCTTTAAGACTGTAATATTGTAAGAATGCAAAATACTGACACATCCCCGGTTTCCACCCACCTGTTTATGTTCGCTTAGATATGTTCTGTGCAATTGTTTTGATTGAGGGAAATAAGATACAATTCTAATTTTAACAATATTTCTTCTTCAGACTTTGTTCTTTAAATAAACTAAGAATCAGCTGCATACAAAGTGACCAAATCTGGTTTTCAACCACTGAAATTGGGTAATATCTATAAAAAACATGATGATATCTTTAGTACTTCTTGATTTATAGGCATGCAAACGTTGTCACTGACAGAAAGGGAACAAGATACATCTCATGTTTCAACATTATTTGTTCTACAGACATTCCTCTTTTTAAAAAAAGAAGTATATTTGCAAACTGACCAACATTTAGTTTTTGACCACTGATTGTATGTGCATTTTAACGATTTACTTCTGGAGCCAAATTCACATTTCTCTGGAACTGAACCATATAAGGCCTTAAAGATAAATATGCTTAAAGGGAAGTTTGTTAAAACCCAATATCTAAAAGGACATTTAGATATCTTTAATAGTTCTTGATTTACAGGCACGCAAACTTTGGAGGAAAAAAACTTGCTATTTCCCCATTTTTGAATGGTCACCATTGGCACAGAATGCAATAAATATTGCTAAAGTCAACAAGTTTTTTTTCTAACAGACCTACCAATCTCTGTGTAAAAGTAACTTATGATGCTGCCATCTTTCTGAGTCTTTACTCCCCTGTAATTTGACTCTGAATCTCAGGTGAAAACTGCCATTTTGACCTCCCGTCTACAAAATAGTGGAATAGTCAGTAAATACTCATCCATGACATTTAATATTTTGGCTTTCATCACTATACATGTCTATCTTACTGCTGTTCATAAACCTTAAATGAGGGTGTCATGAAGATGAAATTCATAGCAACACATAAAATGTAATTGCTCTCTGATCATTTATTTTTCGGAAGGCTTTAATTCTATGGTTGGAGGCATCATGGGATTTTCCATCCTCATCAGCGCTGAGGTGTTTAAACATCATCCCACCATCTGGTACCTGGACGGAACCACTGGGGTCCTGATTGGACTCATCATTCTAGCTTATGGGGTCAAGTAAGTGTATTCACTGAGAACATACTGATAGTTTCTGCCATTCACGCTGTCATGTCTCTAATGTGAATCTTTCCATTCTTCATTTCTCCTGCAGGCTGTTGATCGACATGGTGCCGCGAGTAAGACAGACTCGAAACTATGAGCGCTTTGAGTAACGCTGGTTCAGAAGAACAAAAAAGGCATCATATGGATCCAGTTATCCCTCTCGGCTCCTGCTGCTCTCTCAACTCACACGATACCCAAATACATCCAGGAATGAAGTCTGCTGGCAGCCAATTCAGCATCATGTATTGTAGAATCCCTAGTCTGACCAGCTCCTGATGTCCTCTTTCACTCAGCACAACATTTAAGAGAAGGAAGGAGGAAGAAGAAAGAGCTGATCAGTGGATCCGTGTCACTCCTAGCACTCAAGATATCATCCTGAAGGGAGTCACTGCTTTTAAACAGAGATCAGCATTTATTGGTCACATCCATGAAATTTTATTATGCCACATTTTATGTTTTTGTTTCTTAAATTATGGAGGAAGACATTGACTTATACTATAATATACTCTATGTTTAATGAAAAATCACGTGAATGTGTATGTGAAACCACACGACTATAATTCATTTTAGGTCAGTTTTAGAGATCATCTTTCTGTTACATCACATCGTCCCACCTATTGTCCCCCAGAATGATTTAATTATATGTTATGTTTATTTATTAGTGTATAATATTGTATATATCTCAGAGCTAGAGACCAGCATCGTTTCCAGTGTAGAGGTGATACTTATTTAAATGAAGAAAGCACACAGAAATGTCCTGAATTAGTCATAACTATATTATAGGTTAAAGACCACAATTCAGGGTCAGTAGGATAATTAAATGAAATATCGATATTGGAAAAATAGCTTCAGGTATTTACAGGAAAGGCCCATAATGCACCAGTGATCTGTCAATAGTCAAAATGACTGACCAGCACAGAAAGCAGCTTGAACTTCCTGACCGTTTAACTATTTCTAGCACCACAACCAGGACAAAATACAAAAACTGAAATAATCCTAGATCCATGTACTCTTGTGTTTTACTACTTTTAATTTTTCAATTGTACTGCACACTGTGCAATTCAATGCTAAATATCTTTATTCATGTTTTTAGCTGAACTGTTTTTTTTTAATAGCAGTTGATTAATCTGACCTTTGCTGATTTCTGTGGCATGCATTGCTGTGTCTGTTTGCCACTTGCTATTGAATTTATCAGATATTGTTTTTGTGCCAAGACAGAATGAGATTAGAATGGCCTGAAGTATCGTCTGATGTAGAAATGATTGATTTGGGCTCCAGCAGACAGAATGAATCATTGGTGTATTATGGAGGGTTTGTGAGGCAGGGCAACTTATTCCTCAATGGAGCACAAATCATTGGAAAAACAAAGCACATTTTAGTTTCTTACCGCACTAACAAAACTAATCTATAGTAAAATGGGGGTTTCACCTTTCATTTCTGTTTTCACAAAGATTGAATCATAAATCCAAATGTTTGTCATTTCTGACCTGTGAATCTTTACCTACATGACCTACATTTTATAAAATGTTATATTTTTCTGGAAAAACAATATTTTCACAAGGATGCGGTAAATTAATTTAATAAGTAATCAGTAAAACATTTATGTTACAAAAGATTTTTATTTCAAATAAATGCTATTTCTTTGAACTTTCTATTCATCAGGGGATCCTGAAAAATCTGCATATTAGTATGATTTCTGAAGGATCATGTGACACTAAAGACTGGAGTAACGGCTGCTGAAAATTCAGCTTTGCCATCACAATAAATTAAATTTTTAAACAGAAAACAGTCCTTTAAATCGGTAATAATTCACACTATTAGTATTTCTATGTTATCTTTGATCAAATAAATTCAGCCTTCTTGAGCACAAAATACTTTTTAAACTTACGGATCCCAACCTTGTGAACCGTAGTGCATTTTAAAATGCATTTATTTTATTCATATATAAAACACATCAGTGACTATAAAAATGCACATCAGTTTTTAAAATTATTTATTTATTTGCACATTTGAGTTGCTTCCTAAGCATTCAAATCTTATTTTGTCACTTACCATCCCAAATATAATTAACTCTAATTCCTGTTACAGAATAACTGCGTGTTTGATGTGTTATGCAAATGAGCTTCAGTGGAAGATCTTTTTACTGTCTCACAAGCACAGTGTCACACAAAGGGTACCTATTTTTTCATCATCAAAATTGAACATCAGCTATCATATTTCCCCCACTTTTAAACATAACTTCTTTTTGCTTCTGTGTCTCATAATTGGGACATAAATGGAACTGAATGTAAAAGACTGCGATCGGTTCACAGATCATCTACTGCACACTGATTTATGTATCTCACCGATATTACCAGACAATCACGAGTCGACCAATAACTGCAGCACAGACTCCCGAAGCCTTTTGTCTACTGATCAATGTGATCTGAAGAGGGAAACTTTAAAGCAGGACATTTTATATTTATGTTCTTTTACATCACAGCAAAGTTGATTTTATTTATTATTGATTTGTACTCAAGTGATTGCGTGTTTGTGCTGTAATACAATAGCATCATTCCATATACATATACAGTGGAAGTCCTTGCGTTATAACTTGAATATTTCTTCAACTTCAGTGTTCCATATATAAACTGTACTGACTAGACTGTATATTTGTGTGTAGACTGCCCATGGTAATGTGCCGAATTGATGCTGTAGTATGTTTACAAAATTTGGTATTGAGTATTTATAATATTCATTTGTCAGGTCACATCTGCTAGATATAGGCAGTTGCTTTATTCGTTCATTTCCATCAGGCATATTGTGCTAGTTTTGTAGATTTACGCTTGTGTTAGGCTGTAATGTACCATCAGCTGACACATAGGAGAACAGTGCTGTCTGTTCATAGACTTCAGTGGCTGCAGTTGCTTATCCATTACTGTAAAGATCATCAGGGTCACACAAATGTTACATTAGCATAGTTAAGGTGGTGATGACTGTATAAATCAGCCTATATTCCAAAGACAAACTGACAGCTGGACCCTGTATTAGATGGCTCAGGCCTGTAGTCTGTACTTATGCTGTAGTTTAGTCGTAAGCAATAGCCTAGGCCTACTCACTGCTACGCTTTGCATGAAAACAACCACGTTCCCACAAAATTGCACAAACACACACTGATACACACATGCACAGCACAGGCAAATACATACACAACACATTTCTAATGTCTTGCACATAGACAAGAGGTTCTGAATGTACATTTATTTCCAAACTAATGCTGATCTATATTTCTGTAGAACATGTGAAATATGGCTTGACCTAAAGGTTGTACAAAAATAAAATCTCTTAAGAAAACACTGCTTGATTATGTCTAATTGTCCATAGTTTGGACTGTGTACAATAGTGTGCTATACTTATTTGTAGGCCAGTTAGTTTGTCATATTTATTGTGACATTACTCGGTATACTGTAACAGTACCAGCTGTACAGTCTATGTTAATGAATATCTGAGTGAATACAATTTAATCTGTTAGACATGTATGATGAAGTATAAACATGTTTAGGTTACAACAAGTGGTTACAAAAACTAAATCTAAATTAGGGAAAAAAAAGTCAAACGTGTGACAACTTGCCCCTGTGACTTTTATTGTTGCATTATTTTTTTAGAAGGAGGTGTTCTGCATTTTTTATTTATGGCCACTAGATGGCGAGCTGTTACAGTGACAGGTAGTTACAGGACACAACAGATCAACCGACAAGCTTACTTGTGTCTGTGTTTCTTACCGATTTGTTGACAAACAACTACTGATTCCTACTGATCCTACTACTCTTTTTTTTTCTTTATTCTTCTTTCATCTAAACAAAAGCTATACAACTTTAAATGTGTATAAACATCTTATTAATTACCAGTAGGTTATAGTACTATTTTATTCATTTTATTAAGTAATACAATTACACGTTGATGAGTTTGCAGTTAAGTTTGTAATTAAGGGCTTCATGGGGTGATTTTATATGTTTGAGTTTTTTAGATGCATGTTGGCGAAGTGAATGTGTGTAATAATTTGTAATAGTATTTGTAATACTAATACTATACAACCAGTAGGAGGCAGGAAAACAAGTTGCACTTTATTTTACAGTACGTGTACTTCCATGTACTTATAGTGTACTTACAGTGTATTTATCTAAGAAAGTTCTGGTAACACAAGGTGACTACATGGGGTAGGGTTAGGTTTAGGGGTAGGTTCAGGGTTAGTACCTAGTTATTACATAGTTATTTTAATTACTATAATAAGAACATAGTATGTACACGAGGAACAGGACTGTAAAATAAAGTGCTACCTCTGCAGGTAAACAATGGTAATGCCATGGTAATTTGGTACCTTTTTGATGGTGAAAGATAATCCGAGGAAGATGTAGCAGTGATGTTTAGCTAAACTTTGACAATCTAAAGTTAAAGTAGTGTTACTATATTAAATTTTTAACATTATATCTACCAATGAGTTAGATCCGTTGTCTATGTCACATGTAAATACAATTAATTTCCATTACAGATTCAGTGTGATTTCAGATTAATCTAACACACAGCAATTGTGAAAACTACCGTCTGCCTTTTCAGCTGACAGCAATTGGATTTCAGAACACTCTGCGCTCAGAGAAACTCTCTGCAAAACCCTGGAGTCAGACTGTGCTGAATGAACAGATTTCACACTGGATGCAGGCGCAGAGTCAAACTCAAGCTTGGAGCCATGGTGACAGACAGACCACAACAGCCCAATTCTCTTGGGCATTTTAAAGTGGGGTTCAGAGGGGAGTCGAGCTTTCAAATATTGCCCCAAAGCCAGAGGGAATGGCTGGAATCTCCTGATCCATTCCTCCCCCGCAAGACCCGCCTCGAGTGTAAATCCCAGACTGACATGTTTGAAATGACACATACAGCTGTTCAGTGTTGCTTTTGGACTCTAAGTCTATATCTAAAATGGACTTTAAATTATCTTCTTACATGTCAAGGACACCTACTTTATAAACAATGTTGCTGTTTAAAGCTAAGTATCAAGCATTCATTCTTAATTGTTTGTATCCATATATATACAAACATTTAAGAATAAAATGTTTGTATATATATATATATATATATATATATATATATATATATATATATATATATATATATATATATGTATGTATGTATGTACACACACACACAAATGTGAACCGGTAAGAAAGAGGCCTATGGGTGACAAAGTCTCTTGTTCTGTAGTACATGCTTTTGGATCTGACTAATAAGAAGATGGTTCACATTTCTCATTCCAGCATGTTCCCAGGCTGGTCAGTCTGCTCCAGTAACAGAACATATTCGAAGCTCTCCTCCCCTCTGAGGTGGATGAACCTTAAAGCAGGGGTGAAGCTTTGTTCACTGAATGGAGCAGCATTCCAGAGGTGATGTGAACATACCACAACACAAGATCATATGAGCTACAGCTCACAGCTGCAGATCTTCATCTCCTCTGACCTTGCTTTGGCCTCCATGTCCACAGAGCAAAAGAGTATCAGCTTCTACATGCAGGGTCTTTTATGATTACATTGATACGGTATAAGCCAATGTGTGAAATATTCAATTGTATTATTACTTAATAAAATGAATAAAGCTGTACAAAAGCTATTTGTTATTATTAAGTTATACATTTAAAGTTGAATTGAAGACTTAGATTAACTGTTTTATTAGTTGTTGGCTAATAATTCATGATCTGTTTTACATGGTCACCTCTTTGGATATTTATGAACACTTTAAATTAACCTTGACTGTATAAAGGTATTTCTGTAATGGCATTGAAAACAATGGCCTTGAAAACTGTCACATGACGTTGCATCCGCACCACTAGATGTCAATATAAAGACAACCAGCAAAACATAAACAAAACATTGCTGAATGCTGAATGCACATTTAATGTCATATCATGATGCGGTTACAATCAGTATAAAATTAAAGAATAATATTTAAGGTCTTCACAGCTTATTTTGTTTTGCAGATGACTGTCATTTGATATTCTGCATTCATGTTCCTTTTTTTAGCGTAGTGATTGATATCAGCTCATGCTTTAGTAAGTGCTTAACAGTCTTTGCAGCCACTCGCCCCGTGTGCTTTGTCAGAAGTAGGTCAAGTCGTCTGTCTTCCACCAAACAATCAAACGATGCAGTTTCCTTGATGAAAATCAGGTATCATGGGGTTAGAGCCCAGACAGAAGACAGCACTGTATCGATTCAAAGGCCTGGAGGGTCATGCTAATGGAAACTGGTGTTGTGCTGCAGCAAATTTATACATATTAATATAAACAGCGGTCCAGACACATGAACAATGTACACAAATGCATGCACATCAGTCCACACTGACACTGACACTGACACTGACACTGACTGATAGAGACCTCAGGATTTGCTGCTTATGGAATGTCTGTATCAGCCAATGGGAGACAGGAGAGGGGAGCAGCTGTTGCCATGACAACAGCCATACGCTTGCCATATGGAGGAGGAGGGGGAAAACAGGCTAATAAATGCCAATGAGCGGTGGATGGAGACGTCTGCAGTGTTGGCAGATGGACTCAATTTACCACAGGGAACATTCACATATACAAACCTGAGAAATTATTGAACTGGCAGAAAAAAGCTTTTGAGCTGAAGTGCCAGTATATTTTGAGAACTGTCAATATGCTGAATCTGTTCAGCCTTGCTGTCAGAAAAATGAAGCTGAATACAAGGGAAAACACAAGTGATGTTGAATAGAAAATAATTGAACTGGCAGATGTTTACATTTATTTCTGCTGAAGTATTTTGAGAAATGTTTGGGAGATTTCTGTTGAGCTTTAATGTAAAATAAAAGAAACTGAAAGCAAGGGAGGGAAAAAAAACACACACACATTCAGATGGCCTCTGAATATACTGTACATACCAGTATGTCTGAATTCAAACTTTCATAAAACAAGTGCCAGAAATTACGCGGATGACCTACTACCTTCAGTGAGATTCTGAATTCCCATGAGGCCATGGGAGAGGGTTTGTGAATGGCAGTGAACTGACACAACTGATGCTACAGTCTGCCATTTTTGTCTGACAAACAAACCACACATTTAATCTTATAAAAATGACAAATTTGAAAGCTGAGACTTTGTTTCATACCAAAAGTAATCTGCTCCGTCTTGTCTGTCAGCAAATTGTCACTGTCCTCTTTGCTCCTCGTGAGAGAGAGAGAGTGTCATGGCTTGTCAGACATAGCAACAGTTACGAAGAGGGAATGGGGTTTTAGGTTCAACTAAGTCATAAAATGGTAGTTTTGTATCTCATATAGTCACCATGGTGGTGTGTGAAGGCATCATTGAGGAATAGGACTACAGACCTGGCCTTACACACCTCTGGGGATGTTAATGTGTAAACTTTATCACAGAGTAAATGTTTCACCAGTGTCCTTCATTTCCAGAATTAGGGACCATTCAGAGAGAGTATTTCTCTGTTTAAAAACAAGAGACGCAGACAGTAGAACGTGAGACAAGTGACAATTGTCAAGCACATCTGTCTAACGCATGTTTACCAAGAAAATCATTGTGAAAAAAAGCATAGTGGAATACAATAATGCTTTCTATGTAAATGGCCACTTAGAGTGCATAGCTCTTGGTTTCCAAAGCACTGTTTACAAGCAAATTAAATGAAGGGAGGACACAGAGATTCAAGTAATTAAATGTATGGCAAACACCCAAAGATTCCAGTCTGACCTCAACAGACAGAACTCCTTAAACATAATGAATGAACACAGCACAGGAGTGGTCTGGATTTGTGCCTAGATAATACGCAATAAATAAACACACTCTTGTGTTACGACATGCCACTGAAATAACTGCGTCAATGGTGCAATGAACAGAGAAATAATTGACTATAAAGTATTAGCAGTCTAAACTTATTCATATTTGTTCAAGACAAACCAGTTGGTACAATCCTACCAAGATTGAAACATGCTTTCTTTTCAGGCCAGTCATGAGAATTTATGTAACAGTGAAATTGTGTGCAAGCTAACAAGAACTGGAATGGAAAAATACAAAGAAGTCAAGCATAGTTTATCTGTCCTGCTGGGGATTTGTAGAACAGCTTGTGTGGATATATCACTTAGTATGTCTCCTTGTCTTTAATCTGTTCTATCTCCTTCAAAACAGGCTTTGACATGCCATTTTGGGCTTATCAGCTTTATCACTTATAGGTATCTGTAAATATACTTGCTATTTTTGGACAGTCAGCAGGTTGAGGTAAATCAGACATGATCATTCAGCCTTTGCTTTAGAACGGTTTACAGTAAGGAGCAGCTGCAGGGTTGATGTGATCATGGTTGGATCTCCTGCTGCAACATGATCTCATAAACCACATTCTCATAAACATGTGATTTACAAATCCCTACCCTTATCTTTTATGCAAATATGACAACATATTTAATATACAAATAGTATTTATGTGGAAAAAAAGGTGTATAGCTAATGGAAATGCAATTTTGTATGAAAATGTGCAAGAGTGTTCTGTACTTTACCTCAAATATATGTGTCAATAATTATTTTTGAATAAAACTGAACTGAACTAACAAAACTCTTCATCAGATGTACATTTACATGTTAATGTTAGCTAGCTAGCTATTGTCTTATTTCTTAACAGCTTGTGCACCTAATTTCCCTAAATAATGGTAAATTATGTTTAAAATAGCTGTAAAGTTTAGCTAAGCTATTTAATAAAAAGCTGTTTTCTGATTTAAAAGAGCAGATCTTTTCAGAAATCATACAGGCATGATAACGTACATCATGAAACCCAAAACTGCACTTAGTTACTGTTTGCTGCTATAAACAAATGTGAACTGTGTGTTTCTGTCAGGCTTGTTTGTTAAATGTAAACAGCACGTGTGCTCGTGAAAGTCAAGCTCTTATGATGTCTACACCCTGTTATTGAGAAACACCCAGAGTGCTTGTTCAGACTGGAAAATGTTTGACTCAGAACACAAACACTACAGGAGCAAGCTAAGACATGTCTGAGTGCTCTCACAATCTCACTACACTGACGTGAAGATATTCTACAAATCATATTTACATCTTATGAGGTCAAAGCATGTAATGTGTTGTGTATTTAATCAGCATTTTAAGGCATATTTAACACTGTTTGATTGAGAACATGTAGCCCAGAGCAAACCAAAATATAGAAAAGCTAATTAACCAAGCAGCCCAGAAGACAGGCAGTCAAAGCTTGTCTGGATTTACGCTCTCCAGCTGGGGACCCCTCAAGACCACCTCTGACCCTCCGGTCACACAAAGACCAGGGCTGTAGTCTCGGCTGTCCATGTGTGGGAATTGCTTCCTGAGAACGAGTGGTTGAAAACAGAGAAGAACAAAGAGAAGAACAAAGAACTCTTTGTTGTAATTCCCAAAACCGTCCATCATTTAATCTAATGTGGCAAGATACTGTTTCTCCAATGTCTAAGGTGTTTTATCAGGGATAATGGTGTAGATTTTAGTTTCCTGACTTTTTTCAAGCTTAGACATTATTACCAACGCTCCCTATTAATATAATAAGGACAGAAATATTACATAACTGTTTAAGTCCTTAAGTTGCATTTCTCATGCAAGCTTTCTACTATAATATAGTTTATAAGAAGACACAAAGATGAGTTTGAGCTCCTGTGTCATTACCTGGCACCACCTCCCAGCTTTCATCAGGGTGAAGTTGTTCTTCTATTACTGACTAATAATGTCTCAGCCATGAATCAACCTTTGTACAAGGAGCCGCTCTCTCTCTTCCTCTCTCTCTCTCTCTATCTGTCTAATTTTCACTCTTGTTGTTTTTTGTAGTTGTGCAAAGAAAGGCCATTCTACCTGCTTTAGAAGGAACAATGAATGACTTGGTCCTTTTCTCCATGAGGAATGTTTGCCTGTGAGGGCCTGTAAAGGAGACTTCAATTTAGGACTTCAGTAGTTTTGGATATTTATTTGTATAATGCTTGAGAAATGCCTTTCAGCCCTTTTGATTAAATGTAAAAGTTCTATTTAGCTTGACTCATAAATAAGTCTGACCATGTTACTTGCATTCTATGGAGTGGCATTATTCCTTCTTTGTTTTCTTAGTTTTAAATGTTAGAATGTTAATTCATCAATTCATTCACTATAACATTCATCAACCTATATTGGTTTCTTTGGAATTTTGTCTTACATTCGCTGTTATCCAATCGTATGTTCTGAATCAACTGCATAACGTCTAAATCTTTCAAGCACACAGATTAGTTACAGTACTTGCACCAGTAATGAACCTCTGACAAATGCTATTGATTTAGCAATGCTAACAGCCTAGCACTCTCACTATTTTTCCACAGAATTTGCTAAATAATGTTCAGAGTCATCAAAACGTGTGGATGAATGGTCAGCATTTGACTAATGACATTTAAGATGCCGAATGAATCACATTCCCACACACAATTTTGTCACAGCTAAAGATAACAAATGATGCTCGGCGCAAAACATGTGGGAGAATAAATGGTTGGAAAAGCACAGTGCAGATAGTTTTGAGCCTAAAAATAGATTGTTCATGTAAGATCAAAAATTCAATTTAGAAAATGTGCTTGCAGATCTAATGTTTAATTGAACAGGGAATTTAAAAAAAGTTGTTCCATGTTCATGATCATTACTTGATTATAGAATCTTTAAAGTTGACATAAAAGTGCATAAATAATACATATGCAACCTAAATGATATTAAGACATTTTATATGAGTACTGCCCCATAACAGCTTTTGTATCATTTTTTTTCTGAGAGGATAAGGCTATGTCTTTATTGGTCTGAAACATAATCGCTGATGCAGAATGCATCTTTGTACAAAGAAACAACTGTAAACTATACAGCATGGAGCAGAAGAAACAACTGTTGACCATGACCAATGAAAACGGGAAAAAACACAAGAGAGTCAGTCAAATAGATCCCTGTGAAGATGTAATCAGTGCTCATGGAAGCAAGATGGCATGACAGATGTTGACCACAGAAGACCTTTCCTTTCCTAACAGTCATTAGAAGAATGGCAGAAGACTATATAGCAACTTCTTGTGGTGAAGAGATAATTTAGGAGTTTAAAGCTGACTTCACAAAGAAGACTTTCAGTCAGCCGAAATACAAAGAAAAGGTTCATTTCTAAGTCTGCCCAACCACATCTATTTATTTTATAATACAACTGTTTTCAGAAAAAGGTTACAATGAAATAGATTCTGTTTTTGCAAGATGCCCATTGTGTCTTTATTTTGTTGAAGTGTTATCTGTGGCTTTAGAAGTTCAGAGTTTCACATTCAAGGCGTTCTTGTGAATAGTTTCCCCCATGCACTGAAACCCAGACGATTATCTCAAGACAGCTGGAGTGTGACCAGATGGACCGGTTGCCATGTCAACCTCTTGATTCCCTCTCACTCTTGTGAAAGTGGGCTGATCATAAACAAAGCTGCATGTCATTACCAGATTCTTTTGCCTCTCTCTTACATTTCGGCTGATGGGAATCAAGTTGGTCAGTATGAATGAATGCCACTCATGGATCAATCCCCTGCATGGGCAACTTAGAAGTAATTTATATACATTACAATTTCTGAAATGATTTTTATTCTGCAAAGAATTATGAATTATAAAAGTTACTGTTTCAAATAAATGCTGTTATTTTGAACTTTCTGCTTATTAAAGAATCTTGAAGAATATTAAGCATCACATTTTTTTAAACATTAATAATAATAAGAAAAACATACTAGCAAAATAAAAATCATCATATTAGAACGATTCCTGAAGGATCATGTGACACTGAAGACTGGAGTAATGGCTGCTGAAAATTCAGGTTGTTAAAGAAATAAATTACATTTAACATTAAATAGAAAACAGCCGTGTTACTGTTTGACAATGTTTATTGAATACTGCGGCCTTGGTGAGCATATGAGACTTATTTTTTACAAAATTTTCAGTTTTACCAATGCCAAACTTATGAACAGTGGTATTTGGATATTACATTGGCTCCCTAACAAATTCTGTGCCAGTTACCAAAAAATCCTTACTTTTTGTTATTGTTTAGATGCAGAAATACAAGGAATAGTAAGTCAGGAGCAGCTTTTAAAGGCTTCACACCTTCAGAGACACTCATACTGAGAAATGTTAGCACGACCTTTAGCTGAAATGAGCTGATGATTTATTTTTGGGTGGTTTTTAAAAGAAAGGGATAAGACTTATGTGAAGGATATTCTCCACACATACTTTGTGTTCTAGGGTTCTTAGCCGGAGCGGTTTTAAATATTTCATGCCGTGAATGAAAAAATCCCAGATCATCTTTATTACTTACAACATCTCTCCTGCCCTTTAAAACATTCAAAGTCTTCTGTATCAAAGTGCCTTTCTTGCTCACTTGCACTGCTTTTCACTCAGTTTGCACCACGCTGTGAGGTCATGTGGAAGAGTTTAGATGGAGAAAATGAGGCAGACCAGCGCAGTCATTAATCACACATTTATAACTAAGTTCGTGGAGACTTGATGCTTTACGGCTCCATGCTAGATTAGAAAAGGTCACCAAACATCTAGTTTACACACTCTCTGAAATAAAGGTACAACAGCTGTGACTGGGCTGGTACCTTTTCAAAAGGTACACTTTTGTACCTATTAGGTTCTAATACACTTTAAGTACCAGCGTGTACCTTTCAAGGTACCAAAATGGACCCTTTATGTACCTTTTGACAACTGTTGTACCTTTTTTTCTGAGAGTTCATACTCGTGCTTTAGTTTTATAAGCATAAGTGGATATAAATTAGGCGACTAATAAAAAATGACAATTTCATTGGGTATGGTGTATTGTGGACCATGGTTGTAAACAAGTTTGTTAACGCAACAATTAAAAACCTACTAATATTTTATTGACCTCTTTTCCCATTTTAAGGAACAAAAAAACAAAAAAACAAAAAACAAAGAAAAACATCAATGACACGGTTTTATCAATCAATTATCAATGGACTGGTTTTGAAATCTTTTGATTTTGAAAAGAGGTACAGATCTGTGGGATGCGCGTATATAGTGTTTAACCGAGCTCTTCTCAGAAGAACACTGTACACAGCATAACATGGAGTCAACACTTTTGCAAGAGAACAAGCAATGACTATAATGGTTTTCTTGTTATCTCCAGTGTTAAATTCTGTCTAATAATTTTCTATTCATTCTCTGACCCTATCTGGTATGGTACGGTCCAATAATTGTTAGAAAGGAAATATGGTGCCTGTAGATAAAAGAGGAGAATCCAGAGAAGAATTTCTTTTTCCTGAAAATGCTAATTTTCTTGCTTTGAACTAAAACCTACTGAACCCCAGTTGTTGTTGTTGTTGTTGTTGTTTTTGTTTTGTTTTTTAAGTTTAGCTTTATTTTGCTTAGAATTTCAGCCTCTGTCATTGCCTTTCTGTCATTTCACCTCAAGTCTGTTAAGTTTAATAAAAGTTTTACAAAGTGTAACAAACGTAGGCCTGGCTTCTGTGGAAGACATTACATATTGTTTTGTATGTATGTCTTGTATTTCTTTCATCTTACTATCGCTCTCTTAGTTCAGCTAGTCAAAACATTTTAAAAAAGAAAGAAAAAGAAAAAGAAAGAAAGAAAAAAAATCTGTAAAAAAAAATTGTTGCAGTAACATACATTTTTATGTTTCAGTCACTGGCAATAGAAAGCTCAATATTCTCTGGAAATAGTTACAAATAATGCAGTCATGACATTTCTGTTACAAAGACAGACCAAGAAAAACATACTATTTCTTATTGTCTTAAAATAAAATGTAATAAATTTCAAACCTTTAAAGCACTTATTATGCAATACATTTCAACGAAAATCATGTCCGCTACTTAGATGTTTCTAATTTATCACTGTCTTTTGTTTTTGTATTTCCTCAAAACAGAGGCTTGTTGAGCTTAACGAATGATGATATTTTTCTAGGATGTCATGTCATGGCTCTGTCTTTCTTTCATGCATTAGTGTGACTTATGTGCTCCAAGCCGGTTTGTTTACTCAACCATGCGCAGACTCATAGAACTTTAACCTTTGACCTGTGACACTTTCTACAAACGTCTTCTCCGAGCAAATAGTGCTGCTTGGCCTTTAACCCCCAACTAAGTGGCATTTTTGTGCAGATCTCTGACCATCCCCCTCCTCAACTCAAATCCAGATTTTATAGTTCCAAGAAGAAGCTGAGAATGGGCACTGAACACTAACATTAGGTATGTGGCCAACCAGAAGAGCCCGTTAATGAGAAGAAGTCATGACGATCATTAAATGCATTATGTCACGTAACATGTTATACAATACTGAACAGTTCATAGCCACAGTTATGCACTAAAGAAGAAAGACAGGTTTTCTGTGTTTTTTTTAAATATCTGAAAGAATCTTGTACACGTCATGGAGATTTAACTGACAGGTTTGCATCACCCCACCTAGACGAGAGTGCTTTTGGTGAGAAATCTATCACAATGGTGTTTGTGAAATGGCATGGACCTCACTGCAGAGCTGTTCTTTTACATTTCATTATGAACCCCCCCTTTTGGAACCTTTACTGTATTGTGCAGTTGAACTGTTGCAATACTTTTGGTTGATATTGCACATGTTGAGAAATAACCTCTAAAATAACTTTCTAATGTACTCATATCAAGTCAGATAGATGGTAAATGTCAGGTCATGTTAGTTTCCAAATTTTAAACACTGACCTGTGCAGAGTTTGGTTGTAACACGTCAATGGACATGCGTCATCATGGGGAAGTTTCCCAACTCTGCAATTTCCTTTGCACTAAAACTGTCTTGGAACAGACAGAATGTATGAATTAGCAGCATGAGATTATGAATGCTTTGTGACTATATCATATTTAGCACTTTTTTTAACCAAGCAATTTAAATATACGCTAATGCAAAGGAAGGATTTCTGAAAGATCATGTGACACTGAAGAGTGGACTAATATAATGGCTATAGTGAAAATTCAGCTTGGTCATAACAATAATAAATTCCAATTGAAATAGAAGAACAGAGCACAATAAAAAGCTATTTTAAATGGAAAATGTAAATGGATGTTTAGTGACACTGTATAAATATATAAGGCATTTTATACAATGCATTCAATCACTAAGATAATACATATTTTGACTATACCAGGGTAATCATCTAATAACAAACCGGACCAGCACAACCTCTAGCTAGATTTGATTGGTTTGGTGCTTGTTCATTGTGTAACGAGTTTATATTAATGAATGTAAGAAGTAAAAGGAAGTTCTTGTTAAACAATGAAAACAAAAACCAAAAAATGTTTAAGTGCAAATATACTGCCTAGAGTTCAGAAATACTGGGTGGGAAATGCTAGTTTAGTGTCAGATAGGAAAATATCCAGCTAATGAGTTTGATTAAGGAGAACAGGGGCACATGAGGAGCAAGAATAGAAGAGAGTCAGATTGGGTGGGACAGAGAAAGAGAGAGAGGGAACAATAGAGTGCAGGGCAACAGAAAGTCACTCCATTTCCATCTGAAAGGAGTTCCCCAGCTTGTGGAGCTGAGAATTGAAGCTGAAAATCATTTTCACTTCAGTGGCCATCTCTCATTCTCAAGGAAAGTGGAGGTGGCATCGAAATGTCTATTTAAGAAGAAAAATTGACAGAATTTGTGGCAAAATGTTGATTATCACACAAAATAATTTTGACTAGCAAAAGAAATCTATGTTATAGTGATGCACTTACAATGGAAGTAATTTTTATAAAAGTACTTACATTAATCCTTCTGTTAAATCTTTTGTTTGAATGGTAGATGGGCTCGTGATTTTTTTTTCTTTGTCTTTTTTATGTGATTTTAAGAATTTAGGCATTACATCATGGTGATGAAATAAAACCGGATAAAACTGCATACAAAGGATAGTAAACATGTTTTTCCCCCTGCTTAAATCCTTTCAACATACATATTGTTTATATTTTGCTGTTAAAACTGAGTATTTTAATGCTTACAGATTGGCCCCATCACATAAACTTACCTCTCAGTAACCCAGATATTTTCTTTTTTTTCCTTTTAAAGAAAATAAGACATATCAAAAACATTTTTATATACCATAAAAGTGATGATGATTTAATTTAGGGCTAAAATATTCCTTTTTTTCCCACAAGGGTTTTATATTCCATGCCAACATATAAATTCTGCTTAATCTTCTTGTTCTATAGTGTCAGCCTCATCTCACTAAGCACAAACAATCAAATTATTGTATAATGACCTAAAAACATAAACCATTAGAAGAGGTGGCTGTGGGATTATAACCCAGATTTCTCCCCAGAACAAAAAGTCTGTTGGGTGCAGCTGCAGTTTCACACTTATCAAACATCCATTTGTGGTTTCTGTTACGCTGGTACAAAGTCAAGACATGAGAGAAGGAAGCTTTTCAAAAGCCTTTTATGCCTGAAGCATGCACGTAGGCTATTATTTCATATCCAGCTTTCTGAATAAAGAATAAAGTCATGTATCATAGATGGTTTCTTTATTGCCCTGTTTTCCAGAGGGCCGTGTGGATCTCCAGCGGTTCAGTTCTGCTCATGGGTTGCAGTGGACCGCTGATGTCAAACGCCTGTTTATTTATTCTGAGTCTGACAGGTGCCCTTTGTCATTAGATTAAAGACCTAATTAATTTGTCTCTACATGACTGCTGGTGCAATGTGATTTAGATTGTTTACACACTTTATTTTCTCATAGATTAATTATGCTATATTTTGTGGGGTGGGGGATGGATGGAGTGTTCCAGAAGCCCACAGTGAGAAAGAGAGCGACATGTTAATCAAGTGAAGGCCTTGAATGAACTCTGTGCTTGACAATGCTGCCTTTCATAGACTGAAAATACAGTAAACTCAGTCATAGTTAAATCGTATTACTTTTTATGATATTGAAAGATTTAACTATTTTAAAGATTTGAATTTTTTTTAAAGATTTTTTTCTGTGATGTGATGGCAAGTTTGAATCATCAGCAGCCATTCAGTGTCACATGATCCTTCAGTAATATGCTGATCGCTGCTTAAGAAAGCTTCTTATTATTATCAATGTTGAAAACAGTTGTTCTGTTTAATATTTTTGTGGAAACCATTTTGTGGAAACCACATCCTTGCTAAGTGAAGTATTAATAATAATAATAAGTATTACACAAACTTTTGAAAGGTATAATAGCTTAAATGTTAGATGACATGTGATCTAATGGCATTGTAAAAGCATCATTTTTAAGAGTAAGTGCAGAGTTTAAGATTTTTCACTTCATATTATCTTGACAAACGCCTCTCTTATTCAACACAGAATCAGACTCAACCGCCTTGAACAAAGTCTGCATGTGCAGCCAAGCATGCTGGGAAAAGAGGGTGGCCTGACCCTAAATCCAATGGGAGACTCCCATTCACAGAGCCCGAGAAGGTAATGGGCAAATTAAGTGATTTGGAATCTGTTGTTTTAGGATTGTTAATGCTTGTTCAGACATTTGACACTGTTCTGCAGCTCTACTGACACTGTACACTGAAATTCAATTAAAAAAGCTAAATGCCAATAATTTTTCTTGATACTTGAATTGTGGTGAAACAGGCCTGATGGGCATGGCTTGTGGCTCTCATTCTGTACTTCTCTCTCCTGTGAGAGGGAGGACACACAGCGATTGATTTGCAGCCATTTGCTGTGGGTTTCTTCTTTCTGTTGTGCTATTCCCTCAAGGAACCTGGAGATATCCACCCACAAACCCCTGCCCCCGGCACTGACTCACCCATTATGTGTCTCTGTCCCCATCCCCCTCTCCAGGGAAATGTAAACAGCCTTCCCCTCCTCCGTAGGTTTCTCAATCACATCTCACACTTTTCTTGTTTGGATTTGATTGACAGGAAGGTCACACTTGCTTCTCAAGTGTAAGATTCAACAGAAGCTGCAGCTGAGAAAGCAGACCATCAGCATATTCCACAGGTGGAGGAACACAAAATCACAAATGTTCCTAAATAATTTCTAGGTTTCTACTGATTTGGACACATTGCGGCGTTATTATTATTTTCTTTTTCACCACAGTTTTAGTTACAACATATATGCAGAATAGCAATGTGAGTGTGTGACTGGACTGCAATATGAAAACATTAAAATGCTTTGCTGCAATATTTTTAGCTTTTCCTTCTGACTCAACTCAGTTGCTTAATTTTGTCACCATTTCTATCTTTGTTATAGGAAAGTCTTCAGTTTAATCACGTGTGACCAAGAAAGAACCTGTTAAAAATACATCTTGGCTGAAACAGTTCCAACAGAACTGTGCAAAAGAAAAGCTTTTGCTGAACTCAAAAGTTCTAAATTGTTTCTATCTTTATGAAGAATTTATGACTTGAATGTATAGCTTGCATTTAAATTATTATACATGTGTGAGTCAATATTCCGAATGCGCATCATGGATTCTGTTTAATATGTCAATTACTGGATACTCATAATCCACTATGGATACAAAACACAGTACTGAAGTTAGAGATTATAAATGTTGCATTCGTTTTTATTAGACAAGACAGATGTAAAGATTGCCTTGATGACCTCACTGATGACCTCATTGCTGTCCATTTGGAGGTACTGAGGGAATTGCCTTCTGTCTCCACAAAAGCTCCATGTGAAACCTGATCTTCATCAAAGTTTCATGTTGCTCTTATCATCTCGCATATCATATCAAGACAAATGTCTTTTACTAACTACCTACTCTAATTAGGAATAAATTATCTTAACACACACACACACACACACACACACACACACACACACACATACATATATATATATATATATATATATATATATATATATATATATATACACAATCTGTAACCATAAAAAGGCATCAATAAATCTCTGTGTTTGACTTTGGCTTGATGTATGGGTTTGATGAATAAAGACCAAATACTAAAAACAAGACACATAATATTATATGATTATTTCCTGGAGAGTTAAAATGTAGTAAAATTCCAAATTTCAGGTAAGACCACAACCTTTTTTTTTTTTTTTGTATAGACTGACCATCTCTCTCTTATTCTCTTAAGCTAATATAACAAAGAGGGCATGGTTATCCAAACACACACTGTTTTTACAAAAATGTGTAAAATATATAGATATATTTTTGGTAAGAAAAAAAAATCTATAATAATTTAGATAAAATTGAAAGATAATTTGTTCAATTCAAGAGTGCTGAAGGTAAAACACCCAACCTAGAACAACTGAAAAGTGATCTGTCTGATTTAGCTTCTTTCAATATTTACAGAAAGCTTTGCAGATTGAATACTACCTCCCCTTTTAACAAAGCCCAAACGATAACTCAAACAGTACAGAAGACAATGTTGTACTTTTACCCTGATGAAGGACATGAGATAAGGTGTTTGCTTTAACACATTTTATTTGAAAAATACTTCAGGATTCATCTCCACTTTGTAATGCACTGACAGTCTAATATCTGATCTACAGTGTTGTACACTACTATCTTGGTAAGAAAAAAGTGCTTGGAGGTGGACCGTGTCACAGGAGGTAATGCCTGTAGTCCATAACTTGTGTTCTTCAGAGTTCCTGTAAATCTAGACGTCTTCATGAGGCCTCATATACTCATTCGGGCACACTGAAGTTACAGTAATTTAGTACATTACAAGGTCCTCAAACCCCAGTTCCTTCTGGGATTTTGAAGCAACAGTTCTTGATAATGTTCTTAGAAGTTTACTCTATATTCCATAAGAGTCAAAATAAGATATCAAGCATTCCATGAAATGTCACAGCGTTTTTTCACAGTGCTTCAGTACAGAGAACTCCTTCAAACGGCAGCTTAATCGGGACCAGCCCTTTAATTGTATTTTTATTTTGGTTCACCCGCGCCATCACGATCACATGCAACATGAATCCAACTCGACAACAAACAACCATTCCGATGAATGTCAACAGTGCAACGTTGAAATGGCAAACGCAATGACTCAGGCCATCAGCAATGGGAAAAGGCAGGTGCAGGCTTTGCAGAGAGTTATCGCTTTTTCTTCTGTTTGAGGCTTTTTCGTCGTTTGACTATCATTTCGTAGAGTTTGTCCATGCCTTCGTGAAGCCCCTCGCCGATGATGGCACAGGCCGGTTGGATGTGGTAGGTGGTGGCAGGCGTGAGCTCCTGGAGCGCCAGCTGCTTCTCTATATCCGCCACGGACAGAGATCTCGGCAGGTCCTGTTTATTAGCTATGACCAACAGCGGCGTTCCTTGGTTTTCAGCGAATTTGGTGACTTTATGTAGCTCCGTCTTGGCCTCCTCCAGTCGATCCACGTCTACAGAGTCCACCACATAAATAATGCCATCCGTGCACCTACTGTACGATTTCCACAAGGGCCGGAGTTTCTCCTGCCCACCAACGTCCCAGAAATGACAGCTTATTCCTTTGGCCGTGCCGTTACTCAGCTTGATTTTTTCCGTGTTGAATCCTATGGTAGGCACAGTGTTGACAAACTCGTTGAATTTCAGTCTGTAAAGGACCGTGGTTTTCCCTGCGGAGTCCAAGCCAAGCATCACTATATGGAGAGACTGAAACGCAGATATGTTGGAGAAACTGTTCCCCATTTTGATCTCCTCGTTAGCAGGGGTAAAACCAATGCAGTCCCCTCGACACCAGAGATTCGTCCAGATTCAGACTGGATGTGATGAAGCGATCATTGCAGTGCTGGTGATCGGTAAACACTCCTCTATGAGCGGAGAGTCTCTGCAGTAACAGCTCACATCGACATCACCACCGCGAACTGATGGAAATTATTCCCGACGGCGCTCGTCCACATAAGCGATGAATGAATGTGATCAGAAAGGTATTGTAGGTGTAAGATGAACGAGTCTACTCACGCGTTGATGGACACAAGCGAATGTATGGTAATGAATGGAAGCCAGCAGTGGCCCTCCTCACGTTGGAGAAACTCCGCCCGCTTTCGTGTGAAAAGTGAAAAACAAACCCCTCTTATGGCAAGCTATATATTCCTTAAACTAGCTCGTATAATTTTTGTCTGTCTGGAGTGACATGAAGAAACAGAACATATGAGAGACTAAATCCAGAAGAACTGTGGCAATGTCTCCAAGACACCTACCTGCAAAACTACCTGAAAAAATATGTGCCTGTGCACGAGGGCAAAGCTGCTTTAAAAACAAAGCAGTTGGGGGTTCGGTGCCTTGCTCAAGGGCACCTAAGTCGTGGGATTGAAGATGGAGAGGGAACCACCTACAATTCCTGCCGGCCCAAGACTCAAACTCACAACCTTTTGATTGCCTGTCCGACCCTCTAACCATTAGGCCACAACTTCCCCAATTTAGTTAATAAAAGTTAATCAAAGAAAATCAATTTATGAAATTGTTTTTGACAACATCCTCATTTTACAGTATTTTTATTTAGTGCCTAAAAATTTTAACAGTACTGTAGCTTTGCAGGTAGGATTCTTGAAGCATCTTGGAGACATTGCCACAGTTTTTCTGGATTTATTCTGTCTCAGTGTGTTCTGTTTCTTCATGTCACTCCAGACAGACTAGAAGATGATGAGAACAGATCTCTTCTTGTGCAAACAAAAATCTCACTGGATTATTATAATTTATGGCAAAATTGACTTTTGGACATGTAAACTGATATTTCCTACTGTCACACTACAGCAAAATATTAGAGATTTTAGTTGTTGAAAATACTGCTGTTCTAATAATTTTGGCCACCACTGTATATATACTAGTTTCAATGAACATTTTAATGACAATATGTTTATCAGACAAAATGTATTTTATTTATCAAAATAACCATAAAATATTACAAACAAGTATTAACTTACAAGTTAACTTCAGCTTTAGTATTTTACTTTTTATTTTTAATTAATACTGCCTTTAGCCCAATTCTGGTTAGTCTTTTACACTGAGTGCAGGGAAAAAGGCCCTTCCTGGTCACCTCATACATTTATAAGATTTTTTTTAAACAGACAACTTTTATGGTTTACTTTCCAAACAAAAATGTGTTGTTTCACCAGTGTTCAATAAAACATTTGTATTTTCTGTAGTCATACTCAATGGGAGTAGTGAAAAGCACATTTTCCTTAAAGCAGACCCATTGTATCCTTGCTGGCCAGTGTGGTAGTTTTGAAATAATTATAGTGGGCTATACCTTTTAGTGATATTAAAAATTATCTTGAAGTAATAAAAATAAGTTACAGTTTCTTAGCCCTAGTAAAAAAAAAAAAAAAAATAGTAATTAAAAAGTAAAATACATAGTAGTAAGTTTAAATGATTAAATGGCTTTCCACAAAAGCCCCCCTCAGCAGTCTTTGCACAGGTTATAATGTTCTCTAATTTTCGTGGAAAACCAGAGGCATTCGAATAGAAGCTAGAGTGCGTCAACGAGATTGTACCGATTTGACCTGTAACACGTAAGGAAAAAATGAAAGTTTTAGATACACAACTTTGACACCTCACTGAAATCAGTTAAATGGGTTAATATGTCCACACCTCACCAGATATACTTAAAAAAGTCTACTAACTCAAAACTTCTAACTTTTACCAGTTTGGTAAACTGTCTGGCTAAAAAAAAAAAAAAAAAAAAAAAAAATTCTCAAACGCTATATTTCAGATAAATTTTGTCATTCCTGACTTAAATGTGGCTATTTTTTCATATATCTATAGGCTATATCTATATATCTAAATCTATCTATATATATCGCCACCTGGCGTCCATAGTAGGTATTTTTTCTATATTCGTGTTAAAGTCATAAGAAGTAGCTACTTTTGACAAATCAATACGCCAAAGTATTCCAAACCAATGAGCAGTGCTGTTACTATTAGCTAATCTATCATCCTATACGAATATTTAACCATGGTTTTACTACAAAAAAAAAAAAAAAAAAAAAAAAAAAAATTACTTGCCTAATATGTAACCACAAATCGACCATGATCTTGCTACAGTAACCATAGTTTAACCATGATATTTGTAGTAAAACTATGGTTATACAAATGGTAATCAATGCGTCAAAAAAAATTACTATAAAAAACATGGTTAATTATAGACTGAAAATTTACAAGATTTTTCCACACTTTAATCAGTTAAAAGAATAAGAGCTAGTCAACTAACCAAAAACTAATGGACGTCTAATCTTAAACATATGACAACAATCGTTAATGTTAGTTTTAAATATAGCAAATTATTCAATCACCCTCTGCTAAGTTTGACAACACATATTCGGATGTTTCGAGGGATTGTCTTTACACTGAGTAAAACTTGATCTTTTATGTTAACTGTTTGTCCACTAGGTGGTAGATGTGTGATGGAAATGTTAGAGGAGAAATTACTGGGAACTGGCCTTTTTTTCCAATTTACATATTTAGGCAGTAAAATGACTCAGAATGTAACATTCAATCACGGACTGTTCTAATTGAAATCTTATAATAATGTATTATTTATAGAATATTTCATATCCCTATTCTTAGCATTAGCATTTTTAGCATTAGCATGGAGAGAAAGAAAAATGAAGCAATGTACTTAACTCAGGCAAGCAATTTGTCTTTTGTCTTCCTTAACAGAACTGAGGAGAAACAACTCAAGTGCTCACTGACCTGAGAAGGAACACAGTCTACTTGACATAACAGCAAACAGAAAACCAGTTACAATTGTATAAAATCTTCTCACTCGACTGTGCATGTTCATTATATTGTATACACACACACACACACACACCCTACATCTTTCAAATTTTTGTTGGTAGTCCAGGATTCTCCCCAGAGAGTGAGAGAGGGTACTGATGAACGGCGTGTGATGTGAACTATGCTGTTTGCATGTCTAGGGGAAGATGTAAGCATATTTTTGTAAGACCCACAGTGATGACTGTTTACACTGGTCATAAGTTTTGTTGGGAGAGCCTGTCAAGGAGGGAGAAAAATTATGTTGGAGTGATAAGACTGGAATTCCTACACAGCTTGTACAACTCAGTAAGCAGCAAGAAAACCTTAAAACTTACAATAATGTTTAATGTTACACCTTGACTGCGTCCAGATTAATATATTTGAGTGAGTTTTGTCACACAAAGTCATCCTATCAAGGATATGCCATCTACACTCAACAATTAGCTAACTCTTACAAATGTGAGAGTTGAAGTCAACTTGATATATAAGCTTTTGGAGGAAAGGTGAACAGAAATGAAAGGTTATTTTTTTGCATGTCGGTGAGGTTAATGTATGTTTTTTAAATTTAAGACAGGAGAGTATCCTAGAATCTGCACAGCAAATGTGTAAGCAAATCTACTGTGACATGCTGTTGCCTTGTACAATGCATGATAGGAAGATGCAAATCAGAGAGACCTATAGGCTAGAAAAACAACAGCACAGCTGCTAGCTATAGTTTCAACATTTAATTTCCACATAATACTTAAATATAAGATTTATTAAATGTAAAATTTTCACCAAAAGTGAAAATATATAAATTAAATTATATATTTATTTTAACATTGAATGAACAAAAGTGTTCTACTGGTAAATTTGCATTGAATTTACATGGACCATCTCTTGGAACATCAAACTAAATCTAATGAGAATAATGTGCATTGGGAGGCATGGACTGCTGTTTGGACTTATCCTAACAATCAAAAGGACTTTATTTATTTTTTTTTTCTGCAATCTTTGTATATTCTGCACAAATTAAAGCCATTTACGTTGACTTCAATATCAAACAAGAATCACTCGTCATTTCATCAGGAACCTTTGATAGATGGCCAGCATTCTTATCAAAACACACCAAACTCCGCTGCAGCTCGTACGCAGCTATAAACGGAGCTTATGGAACTTATTAATGTTCCGCCTTCAGAGTCCCAAATTAATGGTGAGTAAATCTTTTAATTTTTGTAAACTGATGATTAGATGATTTAGTCATAGGCCAACATGTGCTGATGAAAGAATTTGTACGTTTTATTAACAACTGGATAGAGTGATCCCATTACTTTAATATCTCTTTATTAAGCTCATGTTTTATTTTTTCATGTAACTTTTCATACTAACATTTATTTTCACTTATAAAAACATCAGGCTACTTAACACCAAACAACATAATATACAAGTGCATCTCAATAAATTAGAATGTTGTGGAAAAGTTCATTTATTTCAGTAATTCAACTCAAATTGTGAAACTTGTGTATTAAATAAATTAAATGCACACAGACTGAAGTAGTTTAAGTCTAGTTATTTTAATTGTTATGATTTCGGCTCACATTTAACATATACCTACCAATTCACTATCTCAACAAAATAGAATATGCCAATCAGCTAATCAAGAAACCAAGGTCCTAGAGTCTGGAGGAAGGGTGGAGAAGCTCATAGCCCAAGTTGTTGGAAGTCCAGTGTTAGGTTTCCACAATCTTTGATGATTTGGGGTGTAATGTCATCAGCTGGTGTTGGTCCATTTGTGTTTTTTGGAAACCAAAGTCACTGCACCCGTTAACCAAGACATTTTGGAGCATTTCATGCTTCCTTCTGCTGACCAGCTTTATGTAGATGCTGATTACATTTATGAGCAGGATTTGGCACCTGCCCACACTGCCTAAAGCACCAAAAGTTGGTTAAATTACCATGGTGTTGGTGTGCTCGACTGACCAACAAACTCTCCAGACCTGAACCCCATAATGTATAGGGTACTGTCAAGAGGGAAATGAGAAACAAGAGACCAAAAAGTGCAGATGAGCTGAAACCTGGGCTTCCATACCACCTCAGCAGTGCCACAAACTGATCACCTCCATGCCACACCGAATTGAAGCAAAAGGAGCCCTTACCAAGTATTGCGTAAATGTACAGTAAATAAAAATACTTTCAGGAAGGCCAACAATTCACTAAAAATGTTTTTACTGGTCTTATGAAGTATTCTAATTTGTTGAGATAATGAATTGGTGAGTTTTTGTTAAATGTGAGCCTAAATCACAATGAAAAGAACCAAAGACTTGGACTACTTCAGCCTGTGTGCATTGAATTTCATGACATTCTAATTCATTGAGACGCACATGTACACTTACAGCAAAGTAAAACAGGCAGTTCAGCAAACAGTGTTGGCATCACAAAACATAAAAGAGTAAGATTGTTACAGTATTAGTGAAAAATGTAGAAGCATGTAAAATCCTTTGTGCAAAATTTAGTATAAGTATAAAATCATGATGATATGCAATGAAAAAAAAAAAACTTATTTTACATTAAAGTATTAAAACATAAGCAATAGGCCTACACATTTCAGTAATTTGGTTCAATGTACAATTTACTTTGCAACAAATCTATTTTGCAAACATATAAGTGCATTTAGGAAAATTAAAAACAACACAATGAATACAATTGAAATCAGGTGTATCTGGGTCTTGTAAACGACAGGCGATGTAGGTAGTCTTTATATGGCGCAGTCATCCTGCGAGCAGGGGCTGAAAGCAGAGCTCCGTAGAAGATCCAGACAGTTGACAAGGATGAGGGCGCCTGTGATGTGCCTCCAGCGCTTGGTAATAGGGTTCTTCATTTTGTCCAATCCAGTGTGAAGTTCCTGAATCACATCCCTGTAACTGTCCCCAATCTGAGCTGCCCACGTGACCAGGAAGTCATAGGCAGGTTTCCACATGGCCTTCACAAAAAAATAAAGATTTAAGTTGGACATGTTAACCTGCATGAACGGGTTCTCCATTAAGAGTGAACATTTTGTGCATAAACATTCTAAGCCAGTGAAGCAAAGCCCAAGAGGAAGTTTATAATCTCATCAATCGTTGGTAGAAAATGTAGTTTCCTCTTCTGAGCTGAATGCAAACACTGTAATCATGTCTTGTGGGTTTCCTGTCATTTATGCTTAAAACCCAGTTATACATTTTACAAGTGTTAGTTACCATCTCTCTCGTCCATCTCAATTGGACATTGTTCTTTATCCAGTCTTATAGAGCAAATGATTTAACATTCTATAGTTTTTACATACTTTATATTACTTAACTTCATGTTTACATAATCTGTGTTTTGTTCGCACAGTTGTCTGTACTGTAACGGATCTACAGCTTAAGCCAAATCATAAGCTTTTCAATGTGTACTAAATGCAGTGTAAACAGTGCAAACATACTTGACACTTCTTTTCCAACCTTTCCACATGAGAAAACAAGTATTTTATAAGGTGGCATAATTAAGTTTTTTTTTTTTTTTTGTATGATGTGATTCGTACAAAAACATAAAATATAAATTGTTTTTAAAAAAGTAAGCATGAAGGTCCACCTCTAATCCAACTCTAAATGTTAGTAGGGCATAAGCAGATCATACAAAACACAGGACAGTTCACCAAAATGACATTATTTCTTCTGTGAAGCATAAAATGAGATGTTAGGCAGACTGACCGTTTCAGACATCATTCACTTTCATTGCATTAAAAAAATTATTGTGTTCCACTGAAAAAAATAAAGTCATACAGGTTTGGAAGAATGAGGGTGAGAGAATGTTGTTATAGTTTCGGTGAACTATATCCTTTTAATGCTTTCAGTGTTTGTTTTACCTCACTGTCCAGTTGTCCCCCGCTGTCTCTGTGTGGAGCCTCATACGCTTCCATCTGCTGTCGGGAAACTTTCGCCAGTCTCTCAGCAAGCTCCCTCCAGCGACCCGCCAGCTCCACCGCTGTAGTCAACAGCACAAAGTCCATGACCAGCCGTGCCACCAGGCCCTGACAGTCCATCTTCAGAAGAGCCTGAATGACACACATACAGTCAGACCATGAGTTTATCATCACCAAGCCAATATGCAAAGATTATAACTCTGCTTTATGTCACTGTGTTTGAAGTAACAAATTGAATATGTTAAAATCCCAAATGTCAGTTTTGTAATATCATAAAAAAAAAAAAAAAAATCATAGATAATGATTAGTAATTAATTCCTACTCAGAAATATGACTTCAGAGAGAGAGGCCTAACCATGTCTAATACTTGTTTTAGTTTGGGATGCACAAAATATAAATTTTTTTTGCTGCTAATGGATATTTAATTGTGGATTCTTTCTTCTTTTTTTAGTTTTTTACATTCAGAATCGTCTATTACTATAGAATTTAATAACACTGGTAAAGGGATACTTGGCCCAAAAAATACAATTCCGTCATTTACTCGTCCTGATGTTTTTCCAAACTTGTATGACTTACTTTCTTAAAAGAAGATATTTTGAAGATTGTTTCAACTGCTTTAATATATACACAATTAAAATCAGTGGTGTCCAAAAAAATAAAATAAATAAATAAATAATAATAATTATTATTATTATCTTTTTGAGTTGCACATGAAAAGAAAATGATACAGGTATGGGATAACATAAGGGTGGGTAAATAATAACATAATTTCACATTTTTAGATGAACAATAACTAAATGTCTAAATTAATATATTTTTTAAAAAGAATACACATTTTTATATTGTAAATTATCGTGCCTAAATTATCTTATAGCATTTTCAGTTATTGTTTTTAGTTTTTATGCTGCTTTATTTATAATTAAGTAATTAAAAATAATAAAGTTTTTGGCTACCACTGTCAGATATAACAAAAATAATTAGCAGTATATCAGCCTCAGGCATAATTTTAATACATGTGCATCCATAGCTACAATGCATTTACACAAAATATGACACTGAAACTATGCAAATAGCCTTCAAATCAAATCTTTGGAAATGTGTACTTTGTGAGTTGTGTCCTATTGTTGATATCTGCCTTCATAATCTCACATACCAAATCTTCAATTTTAAAAAGTGCTCCCCCACCCTCCTCTCGCCCGGACAGCAAGCAGTTTCTCCCCATATCTGGCCCACATTTGGCCCACATGCATTTCACGTGGGCCAGATGTGGGCCGGTTCTGGGCCGAAACTGCTTGATGTCTGAGCGGTGGTTACTAAGTAAAGCCTGTTCTAATTAGTAAACTTTAACAAGAGTAAACAACAACACAAACTACAAAACTAGCATCAGATAGCATCAGTGGTTTTCTAAGCACTGCCTCAGAAATCCAGACCAATCCAGAGCTCAAGTCATCAAGCCGGGTGCTTTGATAAATATTGTGATACGCAGGAACCAACAGGCATCCTCCTGAGAGCACAATATAATGAGAGTGACTCAGAGCCCCTTGGACAAGGAAAATGTTAGGGAGGAATATCCGGCCGTTCGGTTGGCAAGTGTTTTGTCTTATTAATGTGACCTTCTTTTCTCTCCTAAAAGAGTTTGGCGTGACATTTAAAAAACTGAATAAGGACTTACGTTCACTGCACCTTGTGAATATATGACGTTCACTGGTCTACAAAATGTCTGAAACTCTTATCTGATGATGACGACATGTGACATTTACTTTCTTAGTGCTTGCTTTATACAACAAAGAAAGAAATCAATCTTTCTACAATTAAGTTTTCAAATATAAATGAGTAAAAAATGCAGGTGTTCTTCATACACTCAAATGTGTTTAAATTCACATACACACAAAATCAGTACGTTTTTAAAAGCTTCATGCCCTGAACCAACTAATCTCTGATTCCATTTCCTTGGCTTGGAATGTTTGGAATGACAGGAAGTCTGCTTAGAGGGGGAGGAACACGGCACTGATGCCCCAGAAGACCTGTTAAAGGTCTGGCTCCAAACAGAGCAATGAGATAGCGGGAGTCTTGGATGGCTTCCCTCTTCCCTCTTATCAACAAAGCTAGTACAAATAAACAGGAAGGTATGTCTCTGACTTGTACATTAGGCTCAAAGAATGGTGATCAGGATGACTTACTGTTCCACTTACTGTCTAGATAAAAGTAAAAAACAAATGTATTGTGTGTGAATGTATCACACTGTGAACACGTATTGTGTGCATTAGCCAAAAAAAGATAAAGTATTTCATCTGCACCTGTTTCCTGAGGTGTCTCACCCCTTGACCCCTGTCACAGTCAGGAACTTATTAAGTAAACCCTACAGTGACATGGTTGTAAAGGAATACCAATTAAAATCTACACCCTGTCTGCTCAGATTGTGAACCCACTGTTAAACCTCAAATGAAGTCAGGTGTACCAAGCAGAACTACTGTAGAAGCTTCCAGCTCATCTTTTAATGGGTATGAAATTAGCTTCTGTTATTTTGAAATTTAATGAGAAAAGCAAATAATTGTTTTAATGATGCTTTGATCATTTTACTATTTTGCCCACAAACATACCAAAGCTGGTTTCATTGTTCTGTTCTCTTAATTGCTCCTTTAGATGCTTCCAAAACCTCTATTAGTATTTTGCATCAGTAACAAGACATCTACACATGAAATCTAAAAACTGAAATAAAACAAATAAATATTATCTGAGAAGAGGCTTTTTTTTTTTTTACTAAAATATTTACACGTTGGCACATGCAAAAAAGAAAGCATATGCAGATGCTCAAAAAAGCAAATGTTTCGGTTCACTGAACCTACCTCAGTGCTTTAAGCCTCATCTTCATGATTTATCTTTTAAAAAAAATTTAAATAATTTTTTTCATAACTTTTTTTTTTTTGGTGTGCAGATTCTTTGTTACTTGTTTTGCATCAATGTACCCAGTGAACCTGGCTGATACTGGAACAGAAAAGTCTATTTCTTCACATTAACATTCTGGCCAATTTTAACATAGTTCTAAAGTTATTCATTAATTTTACCCATGCACTTGGTTGACACTTTTATGCGAAACAACTTGCAGTGAATTCCCTGGCAATCTAATTGACTAGTATTGTTAGCATGATCTACCAATCAGTTAATTAGTGCAGGAACTCTTTGAATTGATAAAACTTTAGAATTAGTGAATTAGTCAGTGTACTCATACATTCACAACACTGTTGAGCTCACTAGACATAATCACAGCAAGATTGAGCAGACAATTACTTTACATGTTTTTCTGTTGAATTCCTCTTCTTTAACATCTGATTTTATGATAGTACTTATCCTTTATTATCTTCCCTCTTGCCTGCCCCTTGTGATTTCCTTTTATATAAGCTGACAATTTTCTTCTGTTTATAAACTATTGTCAAAAATCACTGGCGGTTTATACAGGCCTCCTCTTCTGTTCTAACAATAGGTTAAAGGAAATGGGAGGATCCAGAGGAATCAAAAACTCAAAGAAAAAAAAAAACCTTCTCATGAAAGCATTACCACTGGCACATTACTGATTAAAAATGGAATAACAGAGTACTCTAATGCTGTTCAGTCATTATGTCAATTTGTAGGCCAGCCCAAAAGATTCATTCACCACGGATTCTTAAGGGAATTTCTAATGGGTTTCAATATTCACATTTGACTGTGTAATTTATTTTGTAGAACAAAACAGGAAGGTCTCTTCATGTAATGTTAACCACATACCTCATTTTATTCATAAATCAAAATCCCATTAGAAATTCCAGAGGGAACCCATTGCTCTAAAATGATAATTCTTCTCTATTCAGAAAATGCAAGTACTTTATTCAGATGTGAAGAGAATTGCAGATGCATGTCTGTTATCTCCTGGCAATGGATTTGTAGGTGTGGGGGTTTTGTGTAATTTAGGGCGTCTCTTGTTCCACATTTGATGCTTCTGTGTAGATTCTAACAATTAAAAAGGAAACATCTGCTCAACTAAGATTCTCCTTCAACATGTTCACATCTTCCGGCATTTTCAAGTTTGAGACGGTCACAGATGACCCTTCCTAATTTTAGTTCATACAGTGTAACACAAACATGTGTACCAGACACTAACATTCATTTAGCCTGCTTCACTTCAATGATATGATGCTCTTTAATGGTCAAAGGCAAAGTCTATATGATGTATGTATATTTTCAATATCATCATTTCAATCACACTATAATAAGGTGTTTCGAGCAGATGTCTCAGCTCATTTTATTTTAGTCCTGTGCCCCTGTATTACCTAAACTTGTTCATATGGTCTGTGTTGATGCATGCTGACATATATATATATATATATATATATATATATATATATATATATATATATATATATATATATATATATATATATATATATATATATATATATTTGTTGAGATGTTGTGAATTGGTGGGCTTTTGATAAATGTGAGCCAAATCATCACAATTAAAAGAACCAAAGACATATATATAAGTCTTTGGTTCTTTTAATTGTGATGATTTGGCTCACATTTATCAAAAGCCCACCAATTCACAACATCTCAACAAATTAGAATATGGTGACATGCCAATCAGCTAATCAACTCAAAACACCTGCAAATGTTTCCTGAGCCTTCAAAATGGTCTCTCAGTTTGGTTCACTAGGCTACACAATCATGGGGACGACTGCTGATCTGACAGTTCTCCTCAAGACAATCATTGACACCTTTCACAAGGAGCCACAAACATTCATTGCCAAAGAAGCTGGCTGTTCACAGAGTGCTGTATCCAAGCATGTTAACAGAAAGTTAAGTGGAGAAAAAAAAAGATGCACAACCAACCGATAGAGCCGCAGCCTTATGAGGATCGTCAAGCACAATCGATTCAAGAATTTGAGTGAAACTCACAAGGAATGAACTGAGGCTGGGGTCAAAGCATCAAGAGCCACCAAACACAGATGTGTCAAGGAATTTGGCTACAGTTGTCGTATTCCTCTTGTTAAGCCACTCCTGAATCACACACAACATCAGAGGTGTCTTACCTGGGCTAAGAAGAAGAAGAACTGGACTGTTGCCCAGTGGTCCAAAGTCTTCTATTCAAATTAGAGTAAGTTTTGTATTTCGTTTGGAAACCAAGGTCCTAGAATCTGGAGGAAGGGTGGAGAAGCTCATAGCCCAAGTTGCTTAAAGTCCAGTGTTAAGTTTCCACAGTCAGTGATGATTTGGGGTGTAATGTCATCAGCTGGTGTTGGTCCATTTGTGTTTTTTGACCAGCTTTTTGTAGACGCTGATTTCATTTTATAGGATTTGGCACTTGCCCACACTGCCAAAAGCACCAAAAGTTGGTTAATGACCATGGTGTTGGTGTGCTTGACTGGCCAGCAAACTCATCAGACCTGAACCCCACAGAGAATCTATGGGGTATTGTCAAGAGGAAAATGAGAAACAAGAAACCAAACAATGCAGATGAGCTGAAGGCCACTATCAAAGAAACCTGGTCTTCCATACCACCTCAACAGTGCCACAAACTGATTACCTCCATGCCACGCCGAATTGAGGCTGTCATTAAAGCAAAAGGAGTAAATGTACAGGAAATAAAAATACTTTCCAGAAGGCCAATTCACTAAAAATGTTTTTACTGTTCTTTTACTGTTCTACTACCAAAACAATAACAATCGCGTGGTTTGATAACGCTAAGAAGGAGCGTGGAATGATGGGATTTGTTGTCTTCTACCCAACCGCTGGCGGCCATCAATCAGATGGAAAGATAAATCAGATGCGTCCTCGCATGGGTCTAGAGACGTGATGCCCGCGTTTGGCATGTATAATAGTAATATCATACCCCATAATACTAATCTTGTTGATAATTATAATAGCATACGTTTTCTGATACGAATCAAAACAACTCACCTGTCGAGTAAAACACAAACGAGATCGGCATCTCTTTCTAGTTGAAGGTTGCGAAGCTCTCTCCATCTAGAAAATGCAACACTGATATTGATCCTCGCTCTTTATCTCCTCTTGTCCCAAACTCTTCTTGGGTCATTTGGTTGGCCGTAAGCTTACCTTTACGGGGGCTGTCCTTGTCGACAGAACCAGCGACAGACGGTAAACAGTAATTATGTTCCATAAAATAAGTAACACAATAAAACGTGTAACACAATAACTCGAGTAACGAGTAACACAATAAATCCACCATAAAACGTGCAAGAAGAAGTAAATAAGGAACTGCTTGAAGCAAGCTAGTGGTTTGCTGGATGCTAGACACTACTTCAACATTTATCCACGACACTGTTGTCATGTGGTTCCTACGTCAGTAAAGGCGGTAACAAAAGATAACTAACGTAATTGACAGGCGACTGCACTGCCCCGTGTCACTGTTTAGAATGGGAATTTTCTCATGATTTACAAGTAGTTGAAAACATTAGAGATATTTTTAGTAATCAGCTGGACAAAATAAATAACACTAGCCTAGTGGTTTTTGGATATATTATACTGCAAATATCTTACAAATTGTACCTTTAAACTACTTCGGTCTGTGTGCATTTAATTAAATACACAAGTTTCACAATTTGAGTTGAATTACTGAAATAAATGAACGTTTTCATGACATTGTAATTCAATGAGAAGCGCCAGTATGCATGATTTAAATATGCGATTTTCACTTCAGTGTGAATTTTGAGTGTGTGTTCTCTGTGACAGAGAGAGGTTTCTTTTTTGGTGATTATTGCAGAATGACTGATGCATCATACAGAAGATTTATATAAGTGTTTGTAAAATGAAACTTGATATTTCCTTTGGAAGCAACCTTTTTCAGGTTCCCGTTGACAAAGTTTTCACATCAGGCTTTATTGACACAGTGGCACAGAGTGGTTGAGGCAGGTGACAACCAGACAAACCTGAATCTTAGCACCTTATCCATCATTGTAATATAGACCACATGAGAGAAATAAGGTTTTGTACGAGAAGTTGAATGTTTTTTTTCAGTCAGCTTATTTAGGATAGATTGCTATATTGAAAATATATTGTTGTTTTGATTCAGGATAGCATGTTAAAGTGGGTAGCTGGTGGTGTTCTGCAAATATGTTGGCACTTTTAAATGTTGTGCACTTGGTCTTTGCTTTGAGTCTCAAGTGTTTGTGACAACGTTATGAAATATTTATTTGACATGTTTTGGTATCAACTAGATAAATTATATATTATTCATAGTTTAATTCATGCAAATTTGTTCATTTGCGAAACTGAAAAGATTGTAAGATAGTAAATCCTCCAATCACACCAGCAAGGTCAAACATTTAAGGTCATCTCAATTTTTGATACCTTTCATTTTTAAAATCATAAAAAAAAAATTATATCTCAAAATTGCATGCAGCTTTATAAATGTTTTCTTTTTTCAGTAATGACATTTTTTGTATTTTAGGTAGGATATATCTCTGCCGTTGACTTTCAGACTTTTAACTTGTTAACTTTCAAAAACGTCACTCTTCTCTCGTCTCTCTTTGCAGTTGCAAGCCTTGTAAATAATGAATGAGTGAATATGTATAACCAAATATAAATAATTTATTTTAAAAAATATTATACAATTTTAATATTGGCCATTGATCAGTTACCAGCCATTACATGAAAATGATTATCGGCTTGTCAATTTTAAGAAAACCTCCAATAAATAAATATAACATTTGATATACCTTTTAAAAATGGTTTCTATAAAGATGCTCCCAGTACACAACCAAGTTTAGCTGAAAGATCTACTTCCATGTCAGAGCTTACCTTCATGAGTTCCTTCTGGAAAGACTTCCTCTCCTTGCCCTCAGCTGCGTTGCAGTCTTCCTTGAGCCTCTCCAGAACAGAAGCCACTTTTTCAGGCTCACTTTCTGCCTCTGTCCGACAGAAATGTGCCAGAGGCAGATTGACGTAGCCCAATGCATCAGCAAACACTCTCCAACTCGCCACGTTTTCCATCAGTATTGTCCGCACAGATGCGTAGATATATGTCAGGCACATGCAGGGCTTTAGGAGCTGCTCTAAAAGGATTGTAGTTGTAAGATCAGACCCTTTGAAATTAACAGGTTTCACTTTTCCCATGATTAGAATGTTTTTTGCATGCACCAACCCAATTCTTCCATGGTAGTATCCGAAGTACCACTCTTTGGTCCATAAATGTCCTTTAAGTTTGATTTTTTCCTCACTCAAAAGGGCCACTATGTCACCTCTAAGATACTCTAGCAAATACAGACTTTTGGACTGCCTTACAACAGTTTTCAGGAACTTAGCAAATTTCAGGTTTTTGACTAGTCTGTCCTGAAACACAGGGTACTTTGCAGTCGCTGCAAGAGGAGAAAGTATGATTTTGTTTACTTCCTTTTTCTTGAGGAAGCGCCGTTGAACGGAGCTACTTGTGCTTGTTTTTGGTGGTGGGGTTGGGGTCTGAACGCAAAACTGGGCCAAGATACAGTCCTTATCATCCTTGACCTGAATACGCAAAGTAAAGTCTGAAATGTCATTTGAATCGCGTGCTGCAATCATGTAGATGAGGCGGGCCACTTTGCCAAGTTTGATCTGAAATCCCCTCACGATTCTTGCATGTTCATTGGCCCTCACTTCAAAATTGGACATGTTCGAATACACACCAACCTGAAGGTCTTGAGGTTTTGTTAGGACAAACTGGTGCTTCCCCCAGAGTTGGAGGACAACAGGTGGAGTTGACTGAGAATGCTTTTTTGCGTCACTAACTAGCAACGTCTTTGGGGCACAGTCATGGCCAAAAATGGCCACCACAGTCTTGAAAGACGGGTGGATGTGTTTTGGCCCATATACCCCAAGAGTGACCTTTTTTACGACATGTTCCCAGACTGTGTTGTATGGGGCCACTGTCTGTGCTTGGGCAACTACAGAGACATACATGCAAGGCTCTAAATTGTCCAGAGTCACTTGAACTGTGTCTCCATACATGCATACATGTGGAATCTGGACATATGGACCTTCCTTGAAGTCGCTTCTCACACACACCACCTCTGTGTTTTTGCGGCTCTCTACTTTCACCACAACAGACACCTTCATCTCTAAAGTGACTGGGGTCTTGATTTCCATATTATTGAGTTTTACCTCTACCACTGGACTTACAGTAGTACATCTATCATTGTTAAGCTCCAACGGTGGGTCCAGAAGGGCCTTCAGTGATATCTGTTGAGTCTCATCTGGTGCAACGTGACCCTCAGGAATATGTATACTGATACTGGTATTTGGCAGCTCCACGGTACCACCAGAACTGTCCAGGTTGCACACAATGTTGGTCTCTATTGGCTGGGTTTGGCCCCAACCTGGGTTTTGTCCAATGGAGTCCAGGTCGTGGCAGGATCGTGTAAGTTTACGGTGATTTAGCCATGCTGTTTTGAAATCCTCTCTACTTTGATAATGCTCAGGTTTAGGTGACTTCATTCCACCAAAAAAACTCAAAGAACCTTGATTCCCATCAGACAGGGACTGTAGGACAGACAATTCCGACATGCTGTAGCAGCGCTTGCTGCCAAAAAACGGTTTGTTTCTGCGAATATTTGGGCCAATTCCTGAGCCAGGGCCCATACTTTTTGAGTCACAGAGCCCACTTTCAAAATCATTAATATTAATAGCACTGCTGGTGCTTGAGATGGGAGGTGAGATATTACCAAAACACAAAGCCTTTGCTGAACTCTGGCTGTAGTTTTGGTCAGGGGTGCCTTGCAGCGTGCCATTTAGGAAAGGGTTAGTTGACATCCGTTTATTAACAAAAGGATTGTCATTTCCAGATTCTGTGGGTTTGGCAGACCCCGTCCAATCCACAGAGTTATCCATTTCTTTCACTCCCTCAGAAATGTCACTTAGGCTGTCAATTATGCCGCTGTCACTGAACGTGGAATCTCGATGATTGATCGGATGGACGTAAGCAGATGGGATGTATCCCATCTCTTTGTTGTTGTGTGCATACCACCATTCTCCACCTGATGTGTCTATAACATAAAGACAGTCTCCCTTTGAGAACTTGAGTGTGGTAAAACTGGACGGACAGTAATCCTTAATCGCAATCACTTCCCTGACAGCTCCAAATGAAGCAGCAGTATCCAGTCGCAAGGCACTAGGTGAAGGCCCTTTGAGAAAAAAATAAGTGAATGAGGGTAAAATTATAAGTTAACAGTACTGTGATTGTGAGGTAAAAATAAGAAAGGAAACCTTTAACATCTGTAAGGGTGGCCTCTGACACTCCTTGACTGAGATCGATGAGAGCACCCTCAGATCTGCAGCGAGGGAGCACAGCGTTGCTGTTCGCTGATCGAATGCGATGGGCAGCCATGGTGTGTATTGCTACCGAACTCCACTTCTTGTCTCAAGTTTTTCTTCTCATGTTTGTTTCAGTATGAGAAATCAATGTCCTTCCATAATATCTGTCACAAATTAAAGGTGAAAGAACATTATAAATTTGCTTTGTTAATTTCTACCAAATTTATTCTTTAACATTTTACAAACATTTTAATATAGGGACCAATTTTCACTATTAACTAGTTACTTGTTAGCATGCCTATTATTAACATATTGTCTGCTTATTAGTACTTATAAGGCACATATTCAGCATGACCATATTCTACATCCCTAATCCAACCTAATACTTAAGATTAACAACTACCTTAATGACTATAAAAAAATTGCAAATTTGAGGCAAAAGTTGTAGTTAATGGTTGGTCAATAATGAGAATTGTAATCTTAAAATAAGGTGCAAAATTTAATATTGCTTGCACAGTAACACCACCAGAGATGAATAAAGAGTTAAAGAAACTGCAAGACTTTTATAAGAATGCTCATAAGTGTAATTCTTCTTCTTCAAAAAAAAAAAAATTGATATCTCTGAATAACGCATCATAGACACAGTGTCTCGTTCCTTTGTGGAACCAGCGTTACATTCGTAACGAAACGTTTTTTTGCTAATGTTAATTAACTGTTATATAACCATTTTCTGATTAAGAAGAAGAAGCAAAGATCATGAAGATCAACAAAGATTACACGCCATAGACTGTGACAATTTTTTCATTCAGTATTAATCAGTAATTTAATCACAGTAAGATTAGCCATTGTAGAGCATAAGGCAAATTTCAGTTGTGTGGCCTCATTCTACTTATCCTAAACCTAATAGAGCTCACACTTTGTCACTAAATGTCTTAAAGTTATCTAATATGGGCAGAAATATTTGTTCTTGTCCAGACGCGTCTACCGTATTTATGACATTCTCTTGAACACTAACAGAGAATAAAAGGCATTGGTCTCTATGAAGGTTTATACAGTAAATTGCCTATATAGACCGAAATCAAAGTTGCTAGGTTCTACTTTTTTACGTTATTTATTACCTCTATTGATTTAGTTTTATTTTTCAGCAATTACTTATGCTAACCAATGATTGCTTCAAATATTGTGCAAAGTGATTGAATTATTGATTTACAAATATAAGTTCCATCTAAGCTGCTTGTGCAGCATGCACGCTTAAGGATCAAACGTTGCTTGCTTTTAGTAATCAAAAGTAGGATAGTGTTTGAGTGCACCTCAGCATCCTCTTAAGTCTGATCATGAACTATAAAGGCTCTCCAGCAATACACATCAGTGGTTTCCATGACTACCACCTTGGGGAAGAAAGCACACACAGTGAAGCGCCTTTAGAAAAAATGCCCAGCTGTAGCCTACTGGGAATGTCTCTCACACAACAGTCTGACATATTATGAAGCTACTAAACTACTAATTATTGTAATTCAGCAGATTATCACTCCAACAAGGTAATAAATGTGTTCTCTTCAATATGTTTAAGACCAGTACATCTCCACAAGCACCGTTTGCCACTTAGGCTGAATTTTATAAGACTGTTCAAATAAAAATACATCATATAAGGAGCAAATATGGGCTTAAATGATCAGCAAGTTATCAGCAAATGGGCAGCAGTCATGTTATACGGTGAAAATAATTATGAGAGATATTGAAAATTATCTGTGGAGATCTGTGGAGTATTTTAGAAATTTGTTTCTTCAGAACTGGACAAAATGTGTCTGGAAATGGCATGTTAAAATGGCTGTGAGTACAGCCTGACTTGAAACAGATTTTACTTAATTATTTGTTATTGAGTGTATGGGTGTGTGTGTTTATAGGGCTGCAGGATCTGCTCTGTGAAAGACCGATTGTTCCACCTTTTGTTTAAGAAATACAGAGGAAATGCCTGTGAAATAAGGATGTGCTGGATTTCCCAAAACTTATATAACATAATTTTATAGCAAACACCTTCAGGGTATGTTCGGACACACCGGTCTGTGGTGCCAAGAGAATCTCTGTGCATATTGCTAAAGTAATTGTTAATGTCATAGACATTTAGGCATTAAGCATAGACATTTCAGGACTTAACATGTCTTATAAGCATAATGCGACATACATTAACATCAGTGTTAATCTTTATACAGTCTATGGTGTTATCACAGCGGTAGAGTTACTCTCAATGGACACTTCATTTATTCATAAACTAATTTCTTTTTTGCATCTGCTTTAAAGCCTTACTAGTTATTTAAACGTTTCATTCATGTGCTTTTCTGATGTGCACAAAGCGCAGCACAAAAATGAAAAAGCCCTTCAAACTTTGCCTGATTACGGAACTAAGCTATGTTTTGTGCTAATACTGTCAAAACACACAAGGTTTATGTATAGACTTAGTTTGATATGTCTAAAATGAAAGTAAACAACTGAAAGAAACGGATGCACATCTGTACAGGTGCTTCTTAATAAATTAAAATGTTGAGGAAATGTTCATTTATTTCAGTAATTCAACTCAAATTGTTAAACTCATGTATTAAATAAATTCAATGCACACAGACTAAAGTAGTTTAAGTCTATGGTTCTTTTCATTTTGATGATTTTGGCTCACATTTAACAAAAACCCTCTCAAAAAATTTGAATATTGTGACATGCCAATCATCTAATCAACTCAAAACACCTGCAAAGGTTTCCTGAGCCTTCAAAATGGTCTCTGACAATCATTGACACCCTTCACAAGGAGTGTAAGTTACAAAAATGTATTGCCAATAAGCTGTCTGTTCACAGAGTGCTTTATCCAAGCATGTTAACAGAAAGTTGAGTGGAATGAAAAAGTGTGAAAGAAAAAAGATGCAAAACCAACCGAGAGAATTGCCGCCTTATGAGGATTGTCAAGCAAACTAGATTCAAGAATTTTAGAGAACTTCACAAGGAATGCACTGAGGCTTTGTCAAGGCATCAAGAGCCACCACACACAGACGTGTCAAGGAATTTGGCTACAGTTGTTGTATTCCTCTTGTTAGGCCACTCCTGAATCACAGACAACGTCAGAGGCGTCTTACCTGGGCTAAGGAGAAGAAGAACTGGACTGTTGCAATTGGTCCAAAGTCCTTTTTTCAGATGAGAGCAAGTTTTGTATTTCATTTGGAAACCAAGGTCATAGAGTCTGGAGGAAGGGTGGAGAAGCTCATAGCCCAAGTTGCTTAAAGTCCAGTGTTAAGTTTCCACAGTCTGTGATGATTTGGGGTGTAATGTCATCTGCTGGTGTTGGTCCATTGTGTTTTTTGAAAACCAAAGTCAATGCAACTGTTTACCAAGAAATCTTGGAGCACTTCATGCTTCATACTTCTACTGACCAGCTGACAGCAAACTCACCAGACCTGAACTCCACAGAGAATCTATGGGATATTGTCAAGAGGAAAATGAGAAACAACAGACCAAAAAGTGCAGATGAGCTGAAGGCCATTGTCAAAGAAGCCTGGGCTTCCATACCAGCTCAGCAGTGCCACAAACTGATCACCTCCATGCCACGCCGAATTGAGTCAGTCATTAAAGCAAAAGGAGCCCCTACCAAGTATTTAGTACATGTGCAGTAAATAAACATACTTTCCAGAAGGCCAACAATTCACTATTTTTTTTTTAAATTGGTCTTATGAAGTATTCTAATTTGTTGAGACTTTGAATTGTTGAAAAATCACATCATCACAATTAAAAGAACCAAAGACTTAAACTACTTCAGTCTGTGTGCACTGAATTTATTTAATACACAAGTTTCACAATTTGAGTTGAATTACTGAAATAAATGAACTTTTCCTCGACATTCTAATCTATTGAGAAGCAATAGTTGCTGGTCCATACTGACTTTTAAAGTAGGATAAAAAATAAATAAATATGGATGACACTGTGGACCAGCAACTGTTTGGTTTTCCATCTTCTTCAAAATACCGTTTTTGAATAGCGTATGTTTAGCAGATGGAGGAAACTAATTCAGGTTTAAAACAACTTTTGAATATATATATAACTCTATTTTAATTTTTGGGTGAATTATTCCTTTAATGTTAATAAAATACCTAACACAAAGAAAAATCACTTGGTACTCTTGCCTGAAAAAAAACTTTAATACAGTTATTTTAATAGGAATCAATGTATAGTTTTATATATATAAATATATATATATATATATCTTTACCTTTGCACATTGGCCTAAATATCTGCCATACTTTTTCATATTTTGTTACCTTGAAAGGCTTCATAATAGGGAAATTAGTTTGGCTGTGATGCTAAAACAGTTTGCAAAATAGAAAAACCAACATAACAAAGAATCGTGATAAAATCATGATATCTCAAAAACATACAGACTCCAACCCCCGGGCCCCGGTCTGCAACTATGCCCTGTAACGCCATTTCGCTCCTGCCCCTTGGGAGGTCTGTGCACGCCACTGATCTACACCATGTTTAACTGTATTCTTCCTTATCTCAAAATATGCATGTAGATGACTTATGAGGAGAAATGGGGGAAGAAAATGATGTTCAGGTTGTTTAATTAAACATTAGCTAATTCTACGGAGCTAGTATGTATTATTTAAGATAAGCTTCTTAGTAGTTTGACATGCAAGGTTTTCTGAAGGTTTGAGTCCTGATACTACCCTTATGAAACAAAAATATATTGCAGTATATTGGAAAATATCATGTAATATATTAGGCATATATTCTTATATATATTTATTTTTTTCCAATATATTGCAATATATTGAAAGCGGCAATGATTTGTATAGGCTATTTTGCAATATATTATATAATATATGTATCATCAATATATTATTAAATGTATTCAAATATATGAAATATTAGAAAATAAAAAGGGAAAATAATATATTACAATATATCACAATATATTTTAAGAAATATATTGGTAAATATATTTTCCTTTCGTAAGAGTAATGAAATCTGCATCCGTTACAGTAACATTGATCAGTCTAAAATAAGGCGCAAAGTGCTCGTGCAGTTTTAGGGCTTAAATGCAAGTTTGAAACTGTGAAACAAGTAGGTTCAGATTCTTTATACAGTAGCCAAGATAAAAGACTTTCCACGGTGGGAGGGTGAACCTCAGACAAGTTGAAACGGTTGTGAAAACCTAGGGAACAGATGAAGACATTCAGAAAACCTATAGCTACACTCACACAACTCAATTTCATGCGAGATTCAAGTGTCAAACTTAATCTGAAGTGTCAGAAACAGTGGCAACTCAGTGGAAGATAGCGACGCGTACAGCAATACTCCACTAATCGATGAAAAAGCCCGGGGACGAAATAAACACCAATACTTACTTTTCTGAAGATGCAGTCAGTTTCTTGAGTGAGGACCGTTATGCGCGCGACTCGCTCTCAAGTGCTTCACTTACATTAGGAGAAGCTGCCTGACGTCATCAGCCAGGAGGCGTCCCTCACAAAAACTCGGACCGTCGTTAATACTCTTTACAACTTTTTAAGTGGCATAATAATGTATACGCCAATATTTATTGTGTTAATGTATATACTAATGTAGTTGTTAATTTTTTTGAGGATGACATATTGCATTAGATTAAATAGCTCTGAAAATCAAGCTCATTAGTTAATAGTCTGATTTCATTTTAAGACGGCCTCATGTAGTGCCCTAGTTCTGCGAACTTTCTAAATTTCGACCGCACTTTTTGATATACTGGCATTCAGAAGCTGCTACATTAAAATTAGAGCCACTAAGAACTACGACTAAATATAAATATCTGGCGGCACCTGGTGGGCATTCAACTTATAACCAAGCGGTTGTGTGTCCATGTCGTTTTACCGCAAATGTAGGCCTAGTCTTACAGTTAAAGAACAGATCTCAATTAATAGCATGCATGTTGGTAATAACAGTAATAGGCTACTATTAATTTGACACACTGTAGGCTACTTCTATCGCTCCCAAACAAATTTTAATTCCTGTACAAATTTAAATATGGCGTTACCCTAACTGGTCTAGTTTCAAATTTCCCTTTGTAGTTTGATATAAAATAGCCTTTCAAGACATTCAAGACATTCACTTTATGTCAACAGCCATCATAAACAGTTTTTTCTTCATTCCTAGTTTGTCACTTAACAGTTGAATGCTAAGATGAAGGATCTATTAGGCCTATTATTATAAGAACAAGGTTTCAATTAATATTCTATATTGTATTTTTATTTGTTATTGCATAATTGCTTTTATGGTCTATGGAAATTACTGTTTCATTTAGACATTACACATTTCATTTACAAATTTACATGGCAGTGTACAGCTGCACAGAAGGACTTCTGCAGCGCCATATTTTTACACAGACATATTTTGTTTAATGCTGCTCAGAGGTGGCATAGGTCTGAAAAGGCATAATTTACACTAAATTTTGAGCAGGCAAACAGCCTTTTAACATGGCTGTATCGGACACCTTCAGACAAGGTTTTCTTTTATGGACATGTTTGTCTAAGACAGCTATTAAGTTGCACAAATAGGGTACGACCACAAGATGTCATCCAAATCCAGCTAGTTTTTGCGTTTGTTGTTAAAGCTGTTTATAGTTGTGAGGAAAAAAATAAAATTAAAATACAAATTTAAAAAATTCAAATTATAGTTATTTTGTGAAACAGCCTTTTATTTTATATAATAATGAATGATATCAACATCTTATCTTAAAGAGCACATGGAATCGATCGCATGTATTTCCCACAATGGGCAGCTCATTTTTCCTGTAATTAATTTCTCGTAGGCCAATTTAAGTAAAATCTTGTGTCTAATGTTAATAATGCTGATTATGATTTAAAAAAATATGTTTAATTTTTAAAGTCATTTCATTATTTTATTTTGTAATTAATCAGTTTGTAATTTTTAACTGAACAAAAAAACTAATTATTTTCTGATCATTATTACCAGACACCTGTATTATTATCATTATTATTATTATTATTGAAATGCTTGTTACTGAATTCAATTAGTTTATACTGGCTCTAATTTAGAACAGTAAACAATATGTAATCAAATAATTTAATGAATAATAATTGAATCAAATAATCAATTTTTATGCAGTATTAAACTTAACCAGTACAACCTGAAAACTTTGGGAGCTGAAGGTGTCCTGAGCAATGACATCTCTCTTGAAACAGACACACTCTATCTTTTTCTTTTTTCTTTTTAAGAGATCAATTAATGAGCTCATTTATAATTAAAGAGCAACGATTTTGTGCAGCTGCTCTGATAATTTGAAACACTATTTGTGAAGTCTTTATTTCCCATTCTTACCTTGTCAAGCACTTGGTGTCGCCTTGCAGGACCGACTAGAAGGAAACAGATCAATGCTCATTGAATATAAATTATGAAATTTCAAATCATTGCTATCGTAGTCTTTCAAAAAGGGGGTTGAATAGAAAATAAAAAAAGCTTCACAGATGTGATAAACCACTGGGTCTAGCATGATAACAACCCATATTTATTTCTCTCTCTAAAGTGGAAATATATTGATCTCAATGAGCGATCGTTGAAGTCATCAAAAGTCAAATACAGGTTTGGTTCTAAAACCCCCTGACGAGTGTCTTTAGAAGTGCTCTGTGAGAGAAAGCCTTTTGATGAACAACAGCGATTGAGAGATTATTTGGAACCCTGAACCAGAATCTTAAAAAGCATATCAACGGTGACAGAAGAAAAATAATTTTTTTTTTGACATTCACAGGAACAGAAACATATTCATGACTTCAGAAAAATGTGCTCCCTTTCTGATAAAATCTGTTGAAAGGAGAATTTTGTCAAAGTAATGAAAGAAAGATTAAAAATGTAAACTGCTGAAATGCATTTGTGGAATACACTGCAATTGTATGAGTAGTCAAATTGCCAGTAGGAAGACCAGAGACCTGCCTGAACATTTATCAGCTATTTACAGAGACAGTACGGAAATTACTAACAACATTTTTATTTATATCTATTAATATTACCTTTTACTGTTGCCACTTATTTATTTTTTTATTTTTTTACTATTTAGGTTTTATTATTCAGTGTCAAAAAGGATTGACGGTTTGTTCTGTCCATGGTTTAATAATCATAGAGCTTATTAATTTGATGCATTAATGTATATCTGTTGGCAGTAATACTCACAGGATTAGACTGCATATGCTTCTTCTTTCCTCTCCTATGGGCTTAGAAAGGAAGTGATTTTCCTTACCAGCTGCTAGAAATGAATCTAATCCCACTTGCTCCAATGTTGTTCATCTCTGGGGCTCTATTGTCCTCAGATGTTTGCTGCAACTATAAACGGCACCATCTGATTCATTCTACAAGGACCAGTTAATTAGATAAATCAAGAGTCCTGCTCAGTTGGAACAAACACCTGTGGACAAACTGCTCCAACAGGAACACATAGAGATTGATTATTACATGCTGCTTCTGTGAGCAGCTGGATGTATAAAGGAAACTTAAAAAGCGGAACAGGCATAGCGGCTGTCCTGTTTCACATATACAGAGGGGCAAATGAAAGAACATGCAAAGAAAATGCTTTACAAGTGCACTTCCTTCTATTTTCACTTGGTGTCAGCAATGAACTGGCCAGTTCACTGGTAACATGAATGCACAGTAAAAACTATGGGTTCATACTTTGCATAAACCCTAAACTACTATTGTATGATTATATAAGAACTGTTTGGTTTTTGTGAATATTTACTACAGTGTGATAATGTAGCAAAATTAAAGAATTGTAATGATTGCAGTTCTAACTCCTCTTTTGAAAAAGAAATATTAATAAAAAGACATAAATCCAAATAAAAAAATATATATATATATATATATTTAAAATATCTGGTCAAATATATTGAACAGAGAGCTATCCAGCATAATGAATATAATATAAGCAATTACATACATCCACACATACACAATAAAGTCCTGTTCAATCTAATCAGATCTTCACAGATGGGGATGATTTATTATTGTGCACTGGAAAAGGGTTCCATAAACCAGAAGCAACCACAGAAAAGTCCCTATCACCCTTTGATTTTAATCTATTTTGGGAATATGAAGAATCGTCTGGTTAGATGTTCTCATATGCCTTGTGTCTTGATAAGATATCAAAAGGTCAGCAATAGCCTCTTTTTCAGTGCAATGCAGTGCAATGCTTTACATACAAACAACTGAACATTATATTTTTGAAAATAATTCAGTTAATAGAATTATATTAAATAACATCACTGAACAAACAATTTAACAAAATATATAAATTATGTATTTATTTTTTATAAAGCAGCACTCAGATTGAGAACACAGTTATAGAAAATATGAGGTCCAAATGAGGATTTTCACAATGATGCAATGGAAGAAAACTTTTGGTTCCCTAAGAAACCTTTCCGTAAACAGTTCCCAAAATATTTTTTAAGAACATTTTAATAATCTACTGAAACTTTTTCCACTATGAAGAACCTTTTGTGGAATGGAAAGGTTGCAGGATGTTAAAGGTTCTTTGTCAATCCATCAATATCACTAAACAGTTGGGTAATTTGTTATGCGCTGTTGGTTCAGTAGGAATGCCACTGGATATTAGTTCAATAAAGTTTAACAGAGTATTTTATTTGGATACCTCTGGAATACTAAAAGACCTACATGTATCCTTTACCTAGCGAACTTTGAGTGGTGTTGTCGCTGCTGCTGTATCAACTACATACAGACACCCCTGTCTTGCTTTGCTTGTTTGCTTATCACTGTTGTAAAGCTCCTAGATTTACATACTGATGCATGTTGAGTGATGATACAGCTGCTGCTTATATCACCTGTCTCTAATGAAACCTTCAAATGTTTAATGGTATTCAGAGCTGACAGTGCATCATTTATTGTTTGCCTCACAGCTGCACAAAGCCCTATAATTTCTCCCCATATCCCAGTAATTTCTCCTCGGAACTGAACTCAACTGTAACTCAAGCCTGGCTTATTTTTAGACGTTGACCTCCGCTGTGTGAGGAGTCTGTAGCAAACAGAATGATTCCTGTCCCTGGGGGAGTCTGGGTAAATGTTGCTTCCTCTGAGCTGGAGATCTCAGCTTGATATTTAGCTCTCATCTGCAGCTTTCAGTAGCTGAGTAATAAAGCTCACCGCCAGACCTGTTTTACATCATAACTCAGGTGCTGGAAGAATGAGGGGGCTGGGATCTTCATGCATTTTACAAAAGGCACTGTAAAAACCACTTTCTTTAGCAGAAAGTGCAGGCAGGAAGCATTAGTAAGATTTGCGCATATAATGATATAAAGATATCCCTGTGGTCTCATAAGTGAGTTTTACGGCTAAACAGTTGAATGTAATATGACAGTCTTGATTCCTGTTTCTGCTCGGCAATAAATCCTCCCACACAAGCACTGCAATCCACCCCTTATATCTTTTGATGAAAATTAAAATCTCATTTTTGGATGGTGATGCTGTTTTTGTTGGTTTGGCTTTTAACTCCAGCAGAGTGGATTTGAAATAAATCAATGCTGCATTAACAGTAAAGTACAGCCTGTCAAATTGACAAGGTATTTACTACTAAAAACTCTGAGTGTGGAAGACTTGCAGTCAGAGGCCACGTCCTCAGATGCAGAGAGACTGCATATGAAGTAGCACTGAGGTGAGCCAGGAGCAGTGCTAAAGGTGTGAAACTGTTCTGTCAGGAGAGTACAGGCCCAGCTAGATAAAATATCTAGTGAAATATCTGGGAATGTTGTGTCATTTCTTCATATATTTATCCAACGCTATGTTAGTAAGTAATTTATGAGACTTCCTTCACATTCCCAGCTGATAGGGCTTCATATTTAGGGATGACATCTTGGACATGATTATGTATAAATATATATAAAATTAAATGTGATGTATTTTGGTGCAATGTTACATTGTGAAGTTTTTTATTATTCCAATTAACAATAGATATTTATTCATGAAATGTGCATGAAGTAATATTATCATTATCATACACTATCTTTTACTTTATATACATATATATATATATACAGTATATATATTTATATATATATATATTGCATATGGTCACTAGTGGAAAATAAAATACTAAAATGTATTTGAAAATCATTTATTTAGTGCTAAGTACAAATACATTTACATATTTATATGCTTAAAAAATGCACTGCAATTGTACTTTCGGTATATTGGTATACTGATTCTGTGCCTTATGAGGAAGTACTGCTGAAGTCCAACTAAATATATACTGAAGTGTTTCTGATAGTTCTTAAGTGGAACTTTTGAAAGTATACTGTACTTCAGGTAAACTTTAAATATCTTGCATTTAAAGAATGATATTATACAGAGATCATACACTCCTTATTAATAGTGATATTAAAACACATTTTAGGCATAATATTAAGATATGTGCATTGTGCAAAGTGCAATAAAGAAATACTCAGAATTACTTTTCTTAACTTAAAAAGTGAAACATACTGTAAGTGACGTGACATGACTGAAGTGGTGACCCATACTCAGAATTCGTGCCCTGCTTTTTTTCTGCTCAAGGGCACCTCAGTCATGGTATTGAAGGTGGAGAGAGAACTGTACATGCATTCCCCCCATCTACAATTCCTGCCAGCCCAAGACACGAACCCACAACCCTTCGATTGCGAGACTGACTCTCTAACCATTAGGCTATGGCTCCCCCTTTAAAATCAGCAAGTCCTAAGCAATGTCAATGAATGTTGTTAATAGATGTTAATAGATTTGAAATATAAATAAAAAAAATTAACGCTTTTAATGGAATCATCAATTAAATAAAGAGCCTAAAAATGTTGCCTAAAATGTGAACATTTTCATAATTTGATTAACCTCTGCAATATCTAATGGGTTTCATCAATATACAGGTTAAAGTTTGCATATACTGCATTAATTGCTGTTTCTTGGCTTTTGCGATTAGTCTCTTATTATATCAGAAACACATATCAAAATATAAGCTTCTTTATTAATGAAAATGAAAAAAAAAAAGTGACGTGACATTCAGGCAAGTATGGTGACCCATACTCAGAATTCGTGCTCTTCATTTAACCCATCCAAAGTGCACACACACAGAGCAGTGAACACACACACACACTGTGAACACACACCTGGAGCAGTGGGCAGCCATTTATGCTGCGGTGCCTGGGGAGCAGTTGGGGGTTTTATACCTTGCTCAAGGGCACCTCAGTCGTGGTATTGCCGGCCCAAGATTCAAACTCACAACCCTAGGGTTAGGAGTCAAACTCTCTAACCACTAGGCCTAAGTTAATTTAAAATAATGAACAGTAGCATTCAGAAATATATATTAATTTCAGTGATCATTGACATTTTATGTTAATGCAAAGGTTAACAAACTTTAACATACATAATTTAATTTTTTTTTTAACATACCTCATTATTTTCTATACAAAATTATTTATTTTCAATAAATAAAGAAATAAAAATATATAAGCTAAACTAACGTAGAAAACGGTATTTGATGCACTCATACATGTATATCCATCCATCAAAAGCAAGGAAGCGGGAGCTTACAGCTGGTCCTTTGTAGTGTCTGAGTCAAGGATGTTAATAAGAATGGATGTTAATGGACCTCTGTACTGGAGGATGTCCAGTCAGTAATGCTGCCCTGATCATGATTCAGGACGTATTTGTACAGCCAGATGGGAAATGTTCTTTTGCAAGACAATCTGTTCCGTTAAGTATTATATTGACAAAATGAAACCTATTTGTAGCACAGGGCTTTGTTTGCTTCGTGAAGGGATGTTTTATTTCTTAATGGTCTTCTCATTTCATATGATGGTAATTCTCTCAAATCCAGGAAGACAGCAAATTAGTAACAGGCTGAATTCTGTGTACAATGCTCTCACCCCTGAGATTGTGCCTATTTTTCAGTCACACATTTCCTAACAATTAGTTAAAGCATTCTGACTCTCTAAGGAAGCGAGAATTCATTTAAAGCTCTGGCATGATCTCCTTGATTAATTGTTATGAGAGGCAGCAGATGCATGAAAATCCCATATTCATTCTACTGGGCAAATGGGGGTTATTTTTAGACCAGACAGCTGGAGGGACAAAATCAAACCCACCAAAGTGTCAGTATTCACTGACACCGACCAACATCGCCTTCAAACTGATAGCTTACACCAAAAGTGTGACAACTGACAATAACCGGTTTGACAGACCTTTTATAAATGCGGCAACATGAATCTGTATTCTACATAAAATTACACTAATTGATACCTACAACATCATTTTGTAGAAAAAATAATTTGATTTTACAAAAACTGATTGTCTCAATGTGCTAATTGGAGATTATTCATGCATATATTCATATTCATGCATATCCTAATGCATATCTTATTGCTGTTTTAATTTGTGAGTTTTTGGTATACCTATATTTAGACATACATAAAACTGTATAATGGAAGTCTTTTGTAACATTATAAATGTCTTTACTTTTAGTTTTCTTTACAAAGGTAAATCAAGGAATTATATTTACTTAATTATTCAATAAATCAATGTTATTGCGAATGTTAATGTACTTGTTCATCATTGTGTCAGTGTTATATTCGCAAAAATAACAAAGTGACGAAACGTGCTCTGTAGAGCAGTTTGTCCCTTTAGGGGTACTGTACAAACATGGTGCGACTCCCGCGTTGTATTTAGATAGAAATAGCTCAATCTAAGGTAATAAAAACATAACAGTTCATTAAGAAAGTTCTTTATACACCTCTGAAACCTTAGTTATATATATGAAATTGCATTTCTGTAAATAGATTTTTGTAAATATTACACATTGCACCTTTAACATTTGTTCAAATTAATGTGTTTTAAAATTTTAAAAGTTTTAATGAAATCCTAATATTGTGAAATCATTATTGTTTGAAAGAAAAATCATTATTTGAGGCTTAAGTTTTTTCCTCCTTTTCCAGAAATCCTGTGTGAATGTGTTTGGCAGGGAGATATGCAACAGAAAATACATGAATAAACAGAGACGGATGATAAAATGTGTCTGCAAGAGTTAAGTCAGCTAAAATGGAGCTAGGAGGCAGCCATGTCTGACCTGTTGTCAGATGTAGAGAGGACAGCCGAGTCATTCAGTCTATTCCCAGGGAAGCCATGACAGATTCACATACCATTTCTAATCCATCTATTTTATCTCCATTGTTTTGGCCCATGGGGTGAGTCAGTCTGCTTTAGCTCTACATCAGTTCAACACACACACACACACACACACACAACATCTTTACGGTGTCTATTACCCAAACATTTCCAAGACAGAGATAAAGACATTGTAATGCTGTTGAAGTGCAGGTTTTGTTGTTTAAATGTTGTCAATACATGAAAGAATAGAGTAGGCCTAATTAATCACAATGAGTCTCATGGTTTTCTTGCCAGTAACGTTAAAATTAACATTTGCTTTCAAAATGTAGTGCACTCCAGTTTAATTTATTTAAGTTTAATTTATTCTTGTTCAATTTATTCACCAGTTGCATTTTCTCCATTTTGTTAATATTCAGTCATAAAATGTGCAAATAAATGCAGAAATTTATTTATTATTTGTCTTATATCAAGTTACATCTGAATAAGATGTGTTTTTGTTGTTGTTGTTGTTTTTTAATGAATTTGCCTTCTATTCTATTCTCGTTTAACTGTAGCAGTTGTTAAAACATTCTTCAAGAAGGAAAGCTAGTGCTTAAAGAAACCTCAAAGGCACCTCCCACAGATGTCTAGTCACATTCAGCTCTGATTATTATCTTTGCCAGACATATGACTTAATTTCTTGTGCATGAAACAATGCTTGAATTTGTTATTAGAAGTTAATGGAGGTATTAACAATTTTGGAATGTAAGAAAAACATACGTGACATCTGCACTGGCACCAGAGCAATATTCTGTATAGTTACCGAACATATTGCATAAAAATAATCAAAATTAATAATAAAGAAATATATGTAATTACAACATTTTATGAATGGCGGATTGGGTTTATTAATAAACCAGAACTGTTTAATTCTCAGTCAGCGAGTGTGTAATATTTAAGGTCAGTGAAATATGAATCAGCAGATATAAGTCTGTCCAGAGAACACCACCACCTGGCAGATCTGTCATCCAAGGAAGTGCTGAGATGGAGGACACAGCTAAATAACCAAGGGACAGTGAGAAGCATACATAACCGAAGCATTTACAGACAGTTTATCTGTTTATCTATTGGACAGTTTATCTCTAATTTATTTAGACTACTGGGAATGTTTGCTTTGCAGCAGTGTTAGTGGATTAGCCATGATATTACAGAGCTGGAGCTGATGACCCTTCATAAATCATTTGACTGATATCTTTTTTTAGAAGGGGGAGCACAGATGTTAATGTCTTGGGCTATCAAATGTAATAATGTTTGTTAATAATGTTAATATCTCATTTTTGGATGTTTTAAAATGATTTCCAGATAAGGAACATGTAAGATCTTTGCTAATGAACATTAGATGAGACCGACACAACTCAATGAAGCAAACCTACACCATTTACTCTTTTTTCATAGTAACTTGTGGCAAAAATAAAAGAAACACTCGTTAAAGGATTTCCAATTTGAACCGAAGGACCATTAAAGTCATTTGCAGTGGGATTTAAAATAAAGCTATTACGACCTGGATTTGTTTAATTCAAACATAGATAATCATTGGGTCCGTTCACATGGTCCACTGAGCAAATCCAATCATCCTGACACCATTCATTTGGGCTTCCTTTGTGGTCTTTGTCCATTCCAGGATGACAGTCTGAAAGAGATATGAGATTAAGTGCTCTGGAAATAGTGTGTGGGGCTGAAGTAAGGGAATTTATGAGCCTTCACTTCAGTTCATAGAAGAACTTTACAGCATGCATACATTGGACAATGTAAGAAGAAGACATCCATCACAACGTGTGTCATTTAGAAAATTGAATGCACCTTCAACATAATGTTTACACTTTACATTAACAGTACATGGATAGTCATTAATTCGTGTGTGAAAAGTGTTAATTAATGCATTAACTAACAAATATGTAGTTAAGGTGGATGTTATTCACAAGAATTATGTCATGTCATAGTTGAAGTAAGTTCTAATCTTATTTAATTTTTGAATTAGTACATGATTAATCATGTACTGGTATTGTAAAATGTTACCAACTTGCATGACATATAGAACAACATCGTTAAATATTCACAATAGTGCCTGGAATGCATGATACCTCATTTTTGGAAAGCTGTAAATGAATATGACTGCTAAATGCTGTGATATATCAAGAATTGTTTCATTGAGATTTGGCTAAAACCAGCTTAAACCTTCCAGATAGATTACATTAATTGTTTGTATTCTTATACACGTATCATTGTCTTTGTGATTTTGCCAAAACTAAGCACATTAAATGCCTACTTTGATGGTACACAAAGAACACACATGAATTAGGTTTTGCTTCTGTTTTACGTATATTCACTCAGGGTTTTGCCAAGATGCTGTGTATACTTAACTAATAGAGATGAATGTGAAATGCTTAGAAATGTAAATCTTGAGACTGCACACTTCAGATTCTTCCTGCTGTGAACTTTTTATTCCGTTTTTCAGGTTCCCATGTAAAAACTTTCATCTCCAAAATTGGCATCAACATTTTCAACATATCTTATCATCTTGTCTTTTAAAAACTCATTAAAGTGGTGCACACTTACTACTTTAACACGTGTTTGTGTGATGTTAGCAATTAATTGTCATCAAGTGCTATGTATCCAGCTTTTTATAAATATATGTGATAAAATAAAACTTGATATGACATGATATGTAAAGAGTGAGAGAAAGAGAGAGAGAGAGAGAGATACATTAATAGATAAAAGTAATTATTTACTCGGGTGATTTATTAACACTGACTACATAATATAGTGATTAGAGCGGAAAAAACTATCATGCAATGTTAATGACAACGGGAAGGTTTTGAATTGTTATCTACATATTTGGTGTTGGCTGAAGGTGAACATCAGAGTTATGAAATGCACTGAGAATAGAGTCACTCAAAGTGTAGATATTACCTGATGTCTTTAAGCAACCAAACAGACCAAATTAGTGAATCAATAGAAATGGCATATCAGTAGTCCGGGTGAGTTCTGTCTCAACGCATCAGTGTGCTCCTGCTGCTGAATGCAGTTGTCATAACGTGATGGCCTCATAATGTATTGGGCCACTTGTCTGACAACACTTCACCCAAAATAAACTAAGCCCAAGAGGCACAATCCATCTCACTGAAATGGTGCAATGAACTGTCAGTGTAATTTCACTGCAAACTAGCATGGTTTCTTCATGCTGCGATGACAGAGATAAAGTCATGTATCATTTCCATCTGATCAGAGTGTGTGTATGTGTTTGTGAATGTGTTAAGTCCTTCGAGAAATGTATAGGTAAGTCATGAAACACGATGCAGCAATAAGAAAAGTATGAAAAGAAATGCTGAAATCTGGTAGTATTTGTAGAAATTAACAACAAACGTAAAAGTACTTCATTGTTGATTATTGCATTAAAAGGATAACTCATTCAAAGATGATGTTTTATTCCAAATCTGTAAAATATATAAGAATGTATTTAAAAAATGTCCAACAGAAGAAAGTAATTAATTCATTTTTAGAATGGAATGAAAATGACTGAATTATGGCAGAATGTTAATTTTTTTGGTGAGCTATTACTTAATTGTATAATAGAACCTTGTTGTAAAGTGTGATTTTCTTCATATATTAGCTAAATTCTTTCTTTCCTTTTTTTTTTCTGTTTCTCAGTCTAAATGAGTTTCTGCTGCCTTCTGACCACTTGAGATGTCTTCGTTGTAGCTGTGATTTGTAATTAAAGAACAAATAATGGATGGTTGTCACTTTCTATTCTTGTGTGCGGAGTGTAATTGAACCAGGCAGCCAGAAAACAAACCATCATGGCCAGAGCTCAAATTAATGGATATTCCTCACATACTTTGATGCAGTTGTGCCAAGTGACCTTTCTGTTTAATGTCACCCCTTCCTGTTTTTCTGTCACTGATTGGTTTGTGGATTTGTGTTGTATTGTTCAACATCACATTGGTTTCAGTAACACATTTTGAACAGTAGTGGTTTTAGATAATGGTTGTAGTAAATGTAAGTGTAGTACAATGTACAATGTTCATCGCTGGATGTTATTGCTGAACAGTTCCACATCAAATACTTTTTTAATGATGAAAAATCCTGATTGTTCACTCATTTGCTAAAGGTCTGTGATGGTGATATCAGTAAGATATAGAATATACTGCATCTGCAGACAATGAAAACAATCTTTAGTCTAGTCTTGAACCTTTAGAAAAGTGCCTTGATTGGTTTGCCTGACTTAAAGTGGTTCAGTGGTTTAGCCTCAAGCTCAAAAATCGCCTGTGATACCCTAAAAATAAATCTAAAAAAGCCCTTGTCTGTCAAAATCCAGAGTGAAGCAAGACAAGAACTGATTCACCAATTACGAGGCAACTTCTACAGGCCCCAAAGTGATCCTCTTACTGCACGAGAGACAAGAGCAGTTTCTTGGTTCAGGTGCCACTGGGATAAATGATGCACGAGCAGCTGTCCTCTCTGGCACTTGGATCTTTCACAGCTGTGTTTGAACACTATTTATTGTTGCTTTTTCTCCATGCCGCACATAGATCATCAGTGCATAGGATTAAACATGTTGATAGGGCAATCGGAAAGGACAACACATGCTCTGGAAGTGGGTTTTCATGCCTTCCAGTTGACCCGATTCAACGTTTCACACCTCTGCCTCCTATAACTGACAAGTTCAGCTATAGACATGCCCTACATTCACTGTTTTCAATAGTCCATTGGGAAATATCGATGACACTTAGATGAAGCTTTCTGCAAACATGCCTTCACCAGTAACGTCTGACATTTTTCCTTCCTTATGGGCTCAGGGTCTGCCAGTCTCATGATTGGGTGTTTCTTGGCTGCCTCTCTTGCTGACATTTCCACACTTTGAGCTTGACACTCGCTCTTTTACATTTTAATGTTTTGTTTTGCTTAAAGTCATGGTGAATGGATACTAAGTGGTTTTTTAACATTTACCTTGAATATTGCCTCTATTTTCATCCATTAGCTGCAGACTCTCTCAGCCTGCCAAGACCACAGAAGTCATGACCCACTGAAGAGGTGCGGTGCATATTTAAAGAGCTTCAAAACGCTGTCGGTTATTCATCTTTCCAAGGCTCTGGAATACGATTTACAACTGATTCTGCTTACAGTATCCTATTCGTGTGCAACAGCATTACAGAAGAGCAGATGAGAAACTGACAAGAGTGCTAATTGGTAACATAAGAAATTGGCAGTAAAGTTGATGGCCTGTCTACACATTTTATAGGCATGAAGTTGCACAATATATCAGTGGATGGTCAGGAAAACCAAATTTTAATTAAATTACACTTGCGGCCAAAGGTTTGGAATAATAATTATTATTATTATAATTATTTATATATTTTTGGGCTCTTGGGCTCACCAAGGCATTTATTTGATCCAAACTACATTAAAAACAGTAACGTTGATTTAAAATAACTGTTTTCTGTGTTAATATATTTTAAATTGTAATTATTACTGCAATCACAGGTGGAATTTTCAGAAGTCATTACTCCTCCTCTTTTTTTTCTCTCTCTTTAGTTGTTGAAGTTTGTCCTTGTTCTCTGTGCACATGTGTTTTTTTTTTTTTTTATCATCGGGGATCTAGTCGTCCAGATGCTGTGTGGTGCTCAGTGGTGACACAGAGATGTTCTTGGCACAGCTGGAACTCTTCACGCTCTCCTCTCTGTGGACTCAGCCAATGAACTGATTTAAAGAAAGTCGCTCATGATGAGAAAAGCAGAAGAGTACAAACCTGAGGGACTGTTCATAACCAGCATTAGGTTTTTTTTTTTTGGTGCAACCAGGAACATTGTCCTGGGGTTTGTATTGAGGGAACTCACTAAACACTTTACACAGCCTAGAATATGTGTGACAGGAGGCAACTAAAAACTTTGACCCAGATTGTGCAAATTCAAGTGAAGAACATTCTTCTGTATTAATTGCTGATCTGTGTTTTATTATAGTATTATGGTATTTGTACAGTATTATATAGGGATCATACACAAATTGCACTTGGAGTTTGTTTTAGAATTTCAGAATGGCTTGCCAATGCAAACTTCACAGAACATTTGGCTCAGGCTGGCAAACACCACTGAACATCCACTGATCTGTGGCAATTTGTAGGTGTCCTCTGGAGCTACAAACTGTAGTGGTCAGATCTACATTTCCATTTACACTATGATGAATGTTGTCAGTAGCAGTCACCACTTTATGCAGTTTGACCTCTAAATGGGGTTAAGCATTTTATTATTGCTTCAGATGAAACTTTTGTTAGCTACACATTAACAGGGAAGAATGAAAAACATATATGATTTTTGCTTTACTATTGCTACTGTAGTCAGTAGTAGAAAAAAAAGATAAACAGATTAGCCTTAATTGAAAGAATTTTGCATGGGAAAAAACCAAACATTTTTGCCAAACAAATCCATTCCATTCTGCTAATATCAAACAGAATTGAGACTTCCGAATGCAACACCTCGCTGACCTCTCTATGTGGTCTGCATTATGAAGAATTAATTACTCTACATTACGTTATTTTGGGTAACACCACAGCACACATCACAAATGCTCTTGCATTTCTCTATGTGGATATGAGGCAACAGCCACACAAATTGATTGATTCATCTCCTAAAGGTCATTTTCCTCCATTTCCTTTTACGCAGAACTAAATATGGTAATTAACCATAACATTAGCGCTGTCTTTCCGATGGCATGCTTTCAAATGTTACATCTCATTATCCTGTGGATCTGAACAGACATTTGAGGTATTACTGTGCTGAGTAAAATGAGCAGTAATAGCACTGGAGACCCTCTCATCTGCTAATGGACTATCTCATGTATCCTAATGTTGCTATTATCAGAGTGTTGTATGTGTACTGATGCTTATACTGTTGGCTGAATTAGTCTGATCTGTATGATGGCTTCCTTTGAAGTGTGATGATGTTTAAAGATGGCTTACTGCTACGGAAGTACTGAAAGTTTTCCATGCGTGAACTTGATAAATTGAGTTAATGATTGGTTTCTTGGCATGTTCTCCTGTTTGCGGCAATTTAGCAGCATACTGTTTTCTGCTGTCACAGATGTTTTGGTGACCAGCAACATCTGTACTTTACATCAGCATGTGAAAATAGCAAGGAAAATATGAAAGCCAGTCCACTGAACACGCTGTAAACTCACAAGAGACAGCTCAGTCTTTGTTTTGCCCAAACTTCTCCCTGTGTTCCCCATCATCAAGGCAGCAAACAGATGTGTACTGCAGCTGGGAGATGGTCCAGGGAGGACTACCACGTTCAGTGTTTCCATGGGCCATCCATAATCACAGCTGTTGCTATCCATTCGGAGCAGAGAACACAGCAGTACTCTCACCTCCCAGTGCTTAAATGGACACAAGAGAACAACCTGCAGTTTCTCTGTTAGCAGTCTGCAGAATACAACTGCACACACTTTCTGAGGCCTGGCAGTAATCTAAGAACAGACTGCTGCACTATTTAAATCAAATTCTGCTTCTGCTAAAGATATCCGTTAGCAGTTTACTTCATGATTATTCAGAAATCTACAAATAAATAACATTCAAAGAAATAATACCTTGAGGCCAGATTTCATTTTCGGAGTTTCACTGCAGTGATTTTTTTATTTTATTTTTCTATGTAAGCGCAAACTATAATGACGTCTTTGACCGGTGCATTTTTCAGCACCTCACAACACCATTTTATGCTGCTGGGTGATTTTTTCTAAAAACAAAGAATAGATTAGCATACTCTTTAAGACCAGTCTTGCTTAATTACCTAATTTGGAAGGACTGGTGGATGTAGAATGCATCTCTGCATGTTTTGAAATGTCCTGTGAGTTTTTTTTTCATCTGCTGTGAAACCCACTCCTTTCTGCAACTGAACCTCAGAGGTATATACTTCTAAACATATTTAGGCATACATTGATAAATAAATATACAGTTCTGGTCAAAATTTTACAAAAACATTGCAGTATCTGCAAAATATAAATTTTAGTATTAGTTGCATGTAACTGAGCACTCAGTTGTCCTCAGTGTAAAAAGATGGATCTCAAATTCATACAGTTATTTTTTGGAAAGGGTTTAAATATGCAAAAGATGCTGGAAAACCAAAGAATCTGTGGAACCTGTAGGATTCAGCAAGGGAAGAACAAATAAGGGATTCACGAACAACTATCAAAAATATAAAATAAAATGTTGTGGATAATAAAGGTAAAAAAACAGTATTAATAATCAAGTTTATGTAAAATTTTTCATAGTGAAATTTCTATAAATTCAAATATTATTTTCTCTTGTGGACTATATGTTAGCATCTTTTATGTGAAATATCTTACTCAGGTCAGTACCAAATAATAAAAAAAAATGCATGAATCCCCATTCATTTGGTAAAATAGTTAAAAGTCACGTTTTTCGTGTTTTTTTTTTTTTTTTTTTGAAGCTTTGATTGTGTTTACAGTGTGCAATATAACATGTGTTCATGTTTCGCGAAGCAAGTGGGAATGATTTGTTTTGAAAACCTGGAAATCCTGATCTGAACGCACGTGCTGGAGATGTACTTCTAATCACAGAACGACTTTACTGACGAAATGCGCATGAAAATCGCATTAGTTTTTTAGTAAAGCCCTAACATCTAGTTAACAAAGCTAAACAGCATTGGCCTATGTGTAATAAGTTACAGAAACTGTTAAACGCACCAACTTAAATAATAAAATACACTTACCTTTTGTGGTCCATAAACAACGCCTTCTCCAGACAAAGAGGCAACTGCTCCATCTTTCAAGAATAATCTTTGTGCGAATCCGGCATTAAACTGATTGAGATTGAGGAAGTTGTCCTCAGCTAAATGATATATATTTAAATTATTTATGAATAAATAAACAAGAAAATGTGAAAACAAGAATATGCCAGTGACAGAGAGACATCTGGCGATTTTACCCCCTCTTGGCTAACCTTTGCTTACACAAATTTCTTCCAGGGTGACTTCAAGCCTCAGGGCAGAAAAAAAGCATTTATATTCCATGCACAAGCACAGAGGAGCTTAACGGGCTGTTGTTTTGCCCAGGGGGGTGCATATGCCAAGACAAGACACTTTGAGCCCTTACAATATGTGTTGAGCACATATTACTAAATTAATGGTGAAATTTGTGCAGTGCGTTGTACAGTCACTCTAAACGGGGTGACCTCACAAAGCAAGACAAAGTTAATTACAGGACCTCAGAGTTCAACCACCTCTACATTGATGTAGGGGCACCTTTTGAGTTTCAGTCCTTTCGTTGCTTTTCTGAAGTGCTCAAGGTCAAGTTATGCTCTTTAAAATCTTTTCATCAAACTTGTTGAATTCAGTGTTACAAACTAAGCTTTTCAAATGATAAATGGCATCAAATCCTTTCAACAGATGAATGAAAATAAATTCATGACAAAAAAAAAGGTTTTATTTGTCACTGTTTAGTAAATTGAAAGTAAAAATAATCATGAATGTATCGTAATTTTTATAGAATAGGATAGACACCTCAGGTGAGTGTCAGCATGTTTGATGTGCCCTATAATGCTTGACATGTCCAGTATCAGCAGCTTTAGTGATGATAGACCTGCTAGGCAGCACTTTGCCCCCTACGGTTACAGCAGTTTATACTCACTTTAAAGCAGGATCAAACGAATTAAATCTCTACCACACTTGCCCTCAGGAAAATATAAAGCAGGACGGTATTTGGTGTGAGATCTCCTTTTAAAATTTAAGATGTTTCGCCTCCTTTCTAGAGCCAAGCCAACACTGTATAACACAGTTAATGATGTGTGCTTCTTTTAAGTGAACAGTGTCAATCAGCTACCTGTCATACCTTCACAAAGTGTGTGGGAAGTTAATTAGGGTCAATTAATCTTATATATGAACAGATGGGCTCAGACTGAATACCACAATTATCCAGTTTCTCATTTAATCTGTCTTTGGATTCTGTTGACAAAATGTCCATCATATCTTGCTCTTAGCTGCAGCAGGTCTAGAGCAAAGCCTGCAGTTGCTGGCTTTATTAATGAGGATCACAGAGGAAGGCTCTGAGACCAAGCTCAGCTCTCTGGAGACAGGAAGAACCGGCACTGTGTGAAAATGCAAATAAGGGTGTGCAGTGAGTAACTAGTTTGTCATTTATTCATCCTCTTTCTTCTTTTTTTTGGGGGGGGGGGGGGGTAAGATATTTTATATATACTGTAATGAAAATCAGTACTTTTGTATACATTGTATACACAATTTTTTTTGTGTTCTGTGTTCCACAGAAGAAAGGAAACTGTATTGGTTTGAAAACAAATTTAGGATAAGTAAATGATGACAGTATTTTCAATTTAAATTTGAACTATCGGTTTAAAAACAGTTTCAAGGCAGAATTGATTTTGAATCTAACTGATGTTTACACACTTAAAAATAATAAGAGTTGAATCTGAATGTTTACTTAAAGGAATACTTCATTACAACATTACACCAATGGATCCTCTGCAGTGAATGGGTGCCGTCAGAATAACCCTTACTCCAGTAAAAAAGTCCATCCCTTTTTGTCCTCTCCCATCAAAATCTACCAGCATAACTATTTTGGACCAATTTCACTTGTAAACAGTGTTTGGTAAACCTAAATGTTATTAGTTGATTCGTCACAGGAAAAAAAAAATAATCCAGATGGAGTGGCGAAGTCATGCAGTTCATTACAACAAAACGTTGTGCTTTTGTAAAATGATGTAAGCAAACAGGATGTGTTTCAGTTTCTGTGAACTTGAATGCCATCTCTTATGCCAAAAACAAAGAAAGCACTAGTTTATGTTTAGATTATATTATTAATAAATATAGACACATTAATAATCATTACTTCTACCAGTGCGCTGTGGCAAGCTTTATGTGTGCACTGAAGCACTTGTTAAGCTATGTAGGCAATTAAAGATTTATTATTCTGATTTATATGGTTTATTAATAAATGTGCGATTAGTCGACTAATCATTTAAAATGAAGGGTTACTAGTCGACCACAAAAATCTTTAGTCGAGGGCAGCTCTTTGAATTTGTTTATTACCAACATAAAGCTATTCATTTCACAGAATGGTGGACTGAAGTTGTGCTGATCAATTATTGTGATGCTTTTATCAGCTGTCTGGACATTGGTGAGCAAGTAATATAATGCTAAATTTCTCTAAATCTGTTCCAGGGGAAAAGCAAACTCATCCACAACTTGGATGACCTGAGTGGGGAGTACATTTTCATTTTTGGATGAGCTATTCCTTTCACACTTCAGCTTTCAATGAACCTTAAACACATGTGCAACTGATTTAGAATATTGTCTAAATTTCCACAGTTCTGTGTTGGGTGTGCATATTCAGGAAAGGGCAAATCGAATGTCACATTTTCTTGAATTAATAAGCTCAAGCTAAATCACTCCACACACTGCTGGAGTATGTTTTGTTGCTTTAAAAGCATCTAGTGGGGCTGACAGCTCTGTTGAGAAAGGTGTCTGTGACTTATTGATCCTTCTGTGGCCTCTCAAAGCCATTCAGAGTCACTCCGCTGCAGGCCTGACAAGCCAAGCGAAGGATCGTGAAATTCTCTGTTAATTGAACTCTGTGGTCGGAAACAGAAGAGTGAAAGTGTTATGGGAAGGTGGTCAGGGCTTTTATTTAGGAGATGACACTTACTAAAGAAGAGGGCATGATGTCCTTGGCAGTGACAGTTGTTGGAGTTGTTGAAGATACTGGGTAGTGAACACTTACTGTATTGTGTTTACTTTGATTAAAAACTGATTTTTATAGTTAAGACACATTATTGGGCGGAAGTACTACAAGGTATTAGAATTGGATCAGAAATCATTAAAACTGAAGTTAAACTTAAATAAAATTGTATAAAAAATATGAATTTCACAAGGGAACTACTGTAGTCTCTTGACTTCCTTTGTTACTGTTCAACTGGTTATTCTGGATCATGCGTATTATTGTTTAGGAAATATCTTAACTTTAAAAAACTAAACTATGAAAGAATTTTGCTATATGGCTTCTTATTTCCTCCTCTTTCTTTCTGTGTCATTAGTCCCCCTTTTCCCAAGGAAATATTTTCTGTCTTGCATTTGTTTATTATGACATGTCAATTTGTATCTTATTTCAGACTGAACTGGTGGTGTTGATTATATTTTCTAATCAATCTTACATTTCTGTGCTGTTTTTCAAAGGCTTTCACATTTCAAATATTGCTACAAGGTCACATTTTTAAATGCAAATGAGCTCTGTGGTGGAATCTAACAAGTAGAGAAAAATCTGAATTGTAATTCTATTGTAAACTTCAGGCAATTCAAGGTTTCCCTCAGGCATTTTGCCAGTACTGAGGTATCATCTCATTTATTTTTAGCACAATGTTTTGTATGCCAACAATTATTTTTGTAAAGGTTTTACAAGTTCATATGCATTCTTGACTTACTGTGCCATTAGCACATTTGGGGAATAATGGAGAACTTTTAACCTAAAAGGAATATTCGAGTATGCACAATAACAATAATAAGTGGAAATCGAATTAGTAGTAAGGGTTATTTTTGAGCACTTTTCAACACACAACCAATGATTTACTTCACCTAAAACTCAGCTCTTTTTCAGGCCACTTCGACAGAAGAATGGCTATTTTCTCTAACGAATGAGAATGATTTGGTTGAGGTATTGATCAGAAGCGGTGGTGATTACTGGAACACTCTGGAACATTGGACAATATTTAATTTAATAAACCATTGAAGCATTGCTCTAGTGAATAATTAATCCCCCTGCTTGGCCATGACTCACTGTGTATTCAGTCTTCTTCTGCCAAGGTACTTCTACACTTCTGATGCTCTGCACAGAATCTCTTTTTCATCATTTTCATCAGTGTCATTTAATCAGAAGTTTCTGTCTGTTTACTGTTGTGTTTCCAGTGTAAGACAGAAACTATATTACATCGAATCACTATATCATGATTACAATTCAAATGTATTATTAAATATAATACTGTACATTTTGTCAACAATATTAATATTAATAATCATCCATCTGTGCTAGTCTTTAATTTAATATGATTTTAAAATTCTGCATTTTATGCCATCAACAATTTCTCCTATATGCCATAATTCTACCATTTGAAAATAGTTTAAAGTGCCTTAGAAGTATTTCTGGTATTGTGTTGTCTGTAAGTAATACCTTTAGAGTATGCCATGCTTTTATATATCTGACATTTAGCAATTAGGTCAGAAAAAACTTCTTTTAGACTATATGCAAGAAAATACATTGACATTGACATTCCTGTAAATATATGCTCTAAGCAGTATATTTTTATCAAAGTGCCTTGCATAAAATGTGCCTCTGCATCCTGAAACAGTGAAAGGGCAACCGAGTTCAGCTCGGATGAAAATAGATAATAAATGGTTTGAATAAAATTCTTCAGCCAGTTAAGAAGAGAAATTTCTTTGAAAAGAAATTGCCTTTCGTAACAGTTTTCCATTTAGCATGTTAATGACAGTAAAACAGAAAATGATCTTTCTCTTCTGAAACACAAAAAGCTGAACCCCATGATAACAGTGGCAGATATTATACAAATGAATTTCATCTATACTACCCATATTCATACTATATACTATACATAACAGTCACATGTAGGTTTCAAACCAAATAGACTGCAAGTGATTTTGAACATGGCTGGTGTCTCTGAACCTAAATATTGACATTGGATATCAAGATTTCTTTTTTTCTGTTCTGAAATGAAAGCAATGCTTTAAATACAGTAAGTCACATTCAATTCTAGATGTATTTATTCAGATTTAAGGATAATGAACAAAAAACACCAAGGTGTGTAAAATCTGCCCATTAAACAGTTCTCATCTAAATGATTCTGCTCCTCTGGGATGGAAGTGTCAGATTCTCCACTTGGCTAGTAAAAACCCAAATCTGCTTACATCTGCACATTGTGCTCTAGACTGTGAGACATTAGTTGCTGCCTCTGATATGGGAGTAGTCAGGGGATATTTAGGATCCTTTGGCAGGCACTTACATGTTTATGAGCTGTCCTGGACTCTCAGCATTTTTTATGCCACCATGCAATAATCTCACAACTTATTAAAAAAGAATCCAGCTTTACTGATGCACAGACGCTCTGGTGAACCAACAATTCCAATTTTTCTGGGATTAGAATTTAGGTCTAATTAAAAATAAATTCGGTCTGTTTTTGTATTACCAAATGTGACACATTACGTTCCTCTGAAATCATTAGTTTCATTTAAAAACATAATTAGCATAAAGTCAATGTTTTGTGCATAATATTAAACCATTATCCCTATTGTTTCACTGTTTTGAACATAATTATGAGTCGATTGATTATAAAGACAATTTGGATAGTCTCAGGCTTTTCTCTGAACTAGTCTTCCAGTTTAAACTGCTCGTGAGTAATAAGACATTCAGTCGTGTATGGAAAACGCCCCCTGTGAGGATCAGTTATGTTAATGAAGGGATGTTGTGTAAGATCAAGACAAAAGGGCGCCGACAAGATGGAAATAAATCCGGCTCTGGCTGGGTATTATGACAAATCTCCTGGTGAATGGGAGCCAACTGTGCAATACATCAGAGAAGAAGATTAGTGGAATGTTTCAAATCTGAATTCAATTGAAGATACCAAAACTCTGAATCTATCTCTCTTTTTCTTTTTGCTGTCCTTGAAACAGATGAGGTGCCAAACAGTTGCAATGAGATCATCAAAGAAGCACTTAGATCTCTCATTGTCCTTGTGGGAAGGAAGGTGACCATCAGTGGCTTTTCATCAACAGTGAGGAATTCACATTTCAGATGTGCCTTTGTGTGTTTTATGTTCCTGCATACTGTACAGTGCACTGTATAGGCAGATTTGTATGTAATCCTGCCTGCATTTACTATGCTCAGGTTCTGTATGTTCGGCAGACAGCAGCTGAGTGTTTGTAACAGAGCTAAAGCAATAACAAGCTGTCTCTCATCTCGTTTTGTATATGTGACTAATTTAATTTATAAGCACTCGCACGTTCTGGTGATTGACTTGTTGATAAGGTCATGCCTTTAAAATGATAAAGAAAAAATCCAGTGATATTTGACCAAAAGTACAATTTCATTTGTTGGATTAAAAAATGTGTTTGTTAACAGCTGGTGACAGTACACTTTTTGTTCAACTGACTTCTATTCATAATCATGTGAAAGCAGAACATAGGAATTGCAAGGTCATGCAAATTTCAAGTTTGATGATCTCTGCCCTGCCAAATCATATCATGTGAGGACGTGTAACCAATAAAAGATTGATCTGTCACAGCATGATCTCTTACCTGAATTTCAAGAATGCAAACTTTAAATCTGCAGGATTGCAGTAGTGTTGCATTTAACTGGACTAGATTGCATACGGTATGTTCACATTTTGGATATTGAATAAAAACACGCTGCAGAGGGTGACATTATAGTATGGCAGCTACAAGGTCTGTATATTTTTTTCATGCTCAAAGTTTATTGTGATCATGACTTTAGCACCATTTAATACATAGATCCCCTAAAGTGACATGGTGAAAATGGTAAAAAGAATGGTAAATAAAATATGAGATAAATCTGTATTTCAAAGTTGTTTAATTTAGCTTGAGAAACTTTGCATTTGCTCACAAAATTTTGCATTCCTCCATGAACTTCACTTGTGAAACTTTGCGTTCCCCTTTTGCGCTTCCCTAAGTTCCCCAGAGAAACATTACATTTGCTCACAAAGAATGCAAAAAAAAATCTAAGCATACACAACGTTTTTGGTGGAACATAAATGAACACTTATCTTTATTTCTGTTGTTTTTAAATAACATCTCTTTTCATCTTTTTTGTTTCTGAATGCCGAATAGACTAGCATGTAAATGTGGGCATTCATCAGGGCATGTGTTCAAATGTCTGTTTGTGGAAGTTGATGTTTTTTTTTGTTTTTTTTGGGGAAGAAATGTCTTCAAGTTCTGAAAGTTACAACATGTTTTCATAATACACTCAACTCTTTTATCTCAACAGATCAAGGAAGATTTGATTCCTCATGATATGAGCCCTTTAGGAAACAAAATCTGCCAGCATCATATTCGCTGCTCTTGTCATGTAGCATGACAGGTCGTATTAGAGCTTTATTGACCATCTGTCAGTGCTGGCCTCAGATGTCACAGGCTGTGTCTGCGTTTGACTGACAGCTCCTCTGTTGTGGTGTTTGTGTGACAGTGGTCTGTCATGACACCCATCTGTGATCTGAGAATTAAAAAAGATCATGAACCCTCATTGATGTGCAGAGCTCAAACCACTCCACAAAATAAACGATGAAGGCCAACACTGTTTTATTGAAACAGTGCTGCAATACAGAAACTGGTCACCGGACATTTTGTGTCAAACACTCATTCAGGACTGAGAAATTAATGACTTGAGATTCTGGTACTGTAATATTTTAATGTGAATAATGTGGGTATTGTGTATAATGGTCGATTGAGGTGAGCATATGGATTTTAGGGACAAGGTTAGTTTACTGCGCTGGTTTTTCTTTTTAGTGTATGAGCACTCAAGTGGAACATTTTTTTTCCACTTCAGTGAACAGTTTATATATTTGATTAGATCATTGAGTCATTTAAACTCAGAACAGTTGTGTTTTGTGAAATCAGTCAATGGATACATTCAAAAGATTGGTCTCAAGCGATTAGGCATAGACACATAAAACATACAAGGTAAGCATTATACACCTGTCTTTTCACTGATAAAATGTATGGTTCCTCAATAGGCAGCCTGCGGGCCACATCTGTCCCGTGAGAGAAAAATGTTCGGCCTGCACTAATTTCAAATAATGTGGCATGAAAATTCAAACACAGCATCAGAAAGTGAACATTCAATTCAAATCAAGTTTATTTGTATAGCACTTTTAGCAATACACATTGTTGCAAAGCAGCTTTACAGAAAATCAAGTTTCTACAAAATATTTAGTAGCAGATTATGGTGACTATGTCACACTGATGTACATACAGCAGAAATGTATGGTAAAATTCAGTTAATGACGTAATCAAACAGACAATGAACACTATTAACAGCGATGATTATATGATGAAATCAAACTTGTAGCAAAATTTGGTCGTTTATGTTTCATGATTAATGGACTTTACATACTGAGCAGAACTAATAATAATTGTGTAAATAGTAGTTAGGTGGTAGATATTTATATTTCAGTACTGTAGTACATTATAAAACTGTATGCAATAACATAGCATGTTTAAATTATCATACTTAAAAATATTATTAAAAGAATGCAGCCTCCCTACACCTATACTGCTAACCACCATGTTTTATTTCCAATTTTCAAATATTTCCTTTATTTTTATTGAAAATAAATGCCTTTCTGATCTGATATGTGGTGGGAAAAGGAGTAGCCTATAAGAAGTTTTGGTTGCACTTTATTTTACAGTACGTGTACTAACATGTACTTATAGTGTATTTATCTAAGAAAGTTCTGGTAATACAAGGTAACTACATGTGGTAGGGTTAGGTTCAGGGTTAGTACCTAGTTATTACATAGTTATTGTAAATACTATAATAAGTACATAGTATGTACATGAGGAACAGGACTGTAAAATAAAGTGCTACCGAAGTTTTGATAAAGGGTGGTCTTGAACTTGGGTCAAAATCATTAATCACAAGTGTTTTATCCACTGCACTACTAATATTACAGATGAATGGAGCTTTTGCAGTGCTGTTTATCACAGCCAGGCATTGGTATTCGGCTTTATTGTAAATAGTCTCTGTCAACAAATTATTTATATATTATATTACTTCTATCTTTTTATTATTCAATATCTTTAAAATAATCTGTACTGTATAAAGCACTATAGAGATAAAGGTGACGTCATTTGACTTGATCGGAAACATGCTGTAGAGATTAAAGTACAATTTATGTCCTACTTACAATATTGTATTTATATATTTAGTATAGTTTGTAGTTTACAGTAACATGTATGTACAGTATAAAAGTGTTTTATAATTACCATTCCCCGCCTCCAGTTCATTCACACGTTTGAAGATGAAACATTACTTGGAGCGCGTTGCATTCTGGGAAACAGTATCCCATGCAGTGTCTTCAGATGCATACATCAAATTTCAGCAAATAGCAGGCAACCCGGGCATTCCATGCATACATAACATTCTCTTACTATTCTCAGTATACACGCAGCATACTGCAATATAGTAGGAGTTGTGTGCTAGTAGGCCTATGTCATTCCGAACACAGCTTCTGTACTTGATTATATTTAGCAGATTCTGGTAAATATAGTAGGTCATCCGGGTATTTGATGCGTACAGAAAATTTGCACATGATGCACAGCATACATACTGGATACTGCAGAAATAGTAAGAGTAGTATGATAGTAAGGCATTTAGAAACAGCATTCTAAGATAGAATCATGTGTCGCTGTTGTGGGTGGTTAGGACAAAAACTACATAGAAAAAATACTTTTTATTGCATCTCATAATTTGTGGACAGAGTGTGATATTTTTATGCCTACCTGATTCACTCTTGATATAAGATTTTTTTTTTTTTTTCATCACATGTGTTTTTCTTTAAAACTTAAAGCAGTGTGGAGAAAGTATAAGCTGGAAGCAGGAAGTTGCAGTAAAAAGTAATTTACTTTACTCAGATAAAATTGTTCACTGGTAGTTACTTAGATGGTTGTGCGGCAAGTTTACAATTTAGAGCTTCAAGATTTTGTCTTTAAACATAAATTGTATTATGAAATCAGTCAAAATGTACTCACAAAATGCTATTTAAAGTGCCTCTAGTCTAATTCTGAATAAGAGCTGGACAAGAACCAATGAATGCTTATACTGTTTCTTTACAAGAACAGCTGTAGCATGCAACTACGCTATAGAGAAAAAGGGCATCTGTACATTTTATTTATTTTAAACCCTTATAATTCAACCATTGCCCTTGAATCAATCATTTCAGAAAAGCTACATCAACACTGATAAAGCTAAAGCTAAAACTAGAAACTTTCTAGTTAAAAAATGCCCTTGAGAGCCCAGAATTAACTTACTGTTTGTAAACATATGTGCACAATCATCATGTGGAAGTATATGATAACATTGCTAATTGTTTGAGGGCATTTGTTTGCTTTAGCATCACTAACAGACTCACAGTTACAGCAATTAAAGATTACACGTTTGTGCATGTCAGTAACAGCTTTCTCCCACTCAGCGCTCATTTGAATAATACACTTGTGCAACAAGCCAATTAGAACTTCCATATTTGAAACATAATAATAATATACATTGTATAATATTGAAAAACAGAAACTGTTTTCTCAGGCAGAGGTGTGAAGAATTATTTAATAAATATCCACATATAAACTTGAAAAGAATTTCAAAGATGTGGAATGACCTCTTACAGAACTACGAAAAAACGAATCGATTAAAGCACGAAACATAAAATAGACCTTGGCCTTTATACTAAAAAATAAATAAATAAATAAATACCCACATCTAATACACTGTTAACACGTAGAGTAAGCCAGAGAGAGTGTGTGATTTTATGCAGAGGTAATAAGGGGAATCAATTCTGTGTGTAAGTTCAGGCTTTGGTGCTGCTACTATAGCATTTTGAATCCCAGCTCTGTCATTGTGGACAGGAGCAATGAATATTAATTATATTTCCTCTGCCAATGATCTAGGGAGGTTTGAAGACTCCTTTAGACAGGACATTGCCTTAGGAGACATTGGACAATGACGTCTACTGACCTAAAGAGTGCATGTTCAATAGAAATTTAGTAAGTGATGATATAAATATAAAATTTGATGAGTGCAAAGCTGAATTAAACTAAAAGTGGCTGATAAGTTGCCATGAACTCATTATGGCATTCTTGGAGAGATGATTTGGTTTACAAATGCTAATGCTGGTAATTAAAGGCAGAATGCAGTCATTCCCTTTCACAATTCTGCATCTGGATGCACTTAAAAATCCACTCAGCAGACTTGGAAAATATCAAGATGCTTAATGAAGTGGGTTCTCATCACAGTTTTTAACGGGCAAATCTGTTGTAGTATTTATAGTGGGTACTGTAGCATATAGAACGATTTGGGTGTTTCTTCAACTTCAACTTTCTTCAAAACATGCTTATAAACATGTATATATATACACACATACTATTTTTTAACATAACATATTAACAATGTTCAACATTGGATACAGTACATAGAATTCAGTATAAATACAGTATATCAAAATGATGATGGGAATTACATAAAATAATTTGGTTACTGTATAAATATGTTGTTTACTCTTTAATTCTAATGATTAAAAAGTAACAAGAAATGTCTTATAATGGATTTTAATATTTTAAGATTGAAAGTCTGGGGAGTTAAAAGTAATGCCATAGAAAAAACATGTTGAATTCCCACAAAAAACATTTCACATAAACAATTTATAAAATAAACATTTTTAGTTGAAGAAAGTTTAGAACGTTTACAGTATTTTTAAGAGTGTACAAGACATTTATACGCACAACCTACATATACTTACTTCTGGATTGAATAAGTTAACGTCTGTAAAATGTATGATTTATTACATACTTTTTTTTATTTCAAGGTTAAACTATAGTTGACTTTATGATTAAAGTATAGATTTTGTTTTGTTTATTCATTTTTGTTAGTTTATGTAACAAATGCAGACAGAAGTAAGAATGAATTATAATGTTTGGAATGCAATGAGTTGGCACCGTTTAGCTTTATTAAACTGTTATTGAAGCATCTGCCAGTACCATTTAGTGACATGCAGTTAATGTAGTTATCAAAGCTCAATAGTGCAGCAGAAACACCTACTGCTCTGGTACACAATGCTTTATACTCAAAGCACAATCACTGCATTCAAATAGCTGTCAGCAGCATGATTTATGTCTCCCATCAGGTTGAGATAAGAGTCATTTCACATCACATTGTTCAGGTCTATAAAGTCTCAGTTTTTCCTGCAGCCTTTACTTGTGTGGTTTCATTCCCAAAATTGCTGGAGGTACTTTATCCATTACAGTTGCCCACAACAGACACAAGACTCAGCAAATGTCTCTTGACGAATCCAGCTAGCGGCATTTTACGGTTACCACATCCAGATTGGCAGATAGTGGTCTGAGAGGTGCTGCCAGGATATCGGCCTTTCGATGAAAGGATAAATTGTTGCTCTCTTGGGGTTAAAAATAACTTTAGGTTAAAGAGCTGGCTGTCTGGTGCACTCTCAACAACCTAGAGCTTCCGGTCGCTGGAGCTGAGCGAAGCAGGCCGGCCCTTTGTATTGGCACAGCAGCTCCGGGACTCGTGCCGCAAGTGGCTGTTGGCTGGAGGCAGCGATGCAGAGTCCATCATCAATGCGGTGGTGCTGGAGCAGTTCATCTCCCGCCTTCCAAAGAAGACCGCCCAGTGGGTCCAGTGCCACCGCCCGGCGTCGTTGGATCTGGCCATCCAACTGGCGGAAGACCAGCTGGCGGCGTGTTCCGGGGTCGGCGAGCCCCTTCCTGCTGTCTCTCTCTCTCTCTCTTCCCCTGTCTCCCCCTCCCCCCCACCCCAAAATCTGTCCCTCTCCCTAGGTCCCGTTGGGTGGGGCCACCGAGGTCTGGCCCCCGCTGGAGGATGGAGCCCACAGCCGGGGCACGAGGCCCTGAGCGCGGAATGGCCGCACCTCAATGAAGGGGGACGGAGGAGCACCCTGCTGCTTCCCCACGCCAATTCCCCGACCCACTTCCGGCCACTAGGGCGGCGGGGAGGCCTGGGCCGGCCTGCTGGTGTTGCGGGGATCCGGGGCACTTTGTGGATAGGTGCCCGGTCATGGAGGTGGGGACGCTGGTCCGGATTCCGGACGACCCGCAGGCCGCCCCCGATCAAGCCGGGCTGTACCAAATACCCGTGAGTATTAAGGGGGGTACCTATCAGGCTTTGGTGGATTCAGGTTGTAACCAAACCTCCATCCATCAAAGCCTGATACAATCCGGGGCATTGGATATGGGCCGCATGGTTAAGGTAAGGTGTGTGCACGGGGATATAGTGGAATACCCCGTAAAGGCCATAGCCATTAAATTTAGGGGCCAAAAGCATAATGTGGAGGTGGCCGTTAGTCCGCTCCTCCGGCATCCGCTAATCTTGGGAACTAATTGGCCAGCGTTTCAGCAGTTATTGGGGTGTTTAACAGTGGGTGCCGTCGGGGGGAAGAACTGGCCTGGGGGCAGGGCGAGCGCTCAGGTGGGAGAATCTGTACCAGGACCTAGCGGGGTTGTCTCAGGGGATCCGAGCGGCGTGGCAAGGCTAAACCTTTCCAGTCGCGATGACTTTCCCCTGGAACAATCCCAAGACGAGACACTCAAACATGCGTTCGAGCAGGTCCGTTCTATCGATGGGCAGGTCCTCCATCCTGAGCGCCCGTTAGCCCATCCGTATTTTGCCATTATCAAGGATTGGTTGTATCGAGTGACCCGCGACGCTCAGACAAAAGAAGATACAACCCAATTGTTAGTACCTCGGAGCCGTCGGGAAATGCTTTTCCAGATGGCTCACTGTAATCCTATGGCAGGGCACTTAGGAGTAACGGCGACACTAAATCGTCTAACGACCCGATTCTTTTGGCCGGGCATTCACGAGAACGTGCGCAGGTGGTGCGCGTCTTGTCGGGAATGTCAGCTGGTAAACCCACCGGCCACCCCAAAAGCGCCATTGCGCCCTATTCCGCTAGTGCAGGTCCCCTTCAAACAAATTGGTATGGACCTCATCGGGCCGTTAGAACGATCGGCACGGGGACATCGTTTCGCGTTGGTCTTAGTGGATTACGCGACACGATATCCTGAAGCAGTGGCGCTCCGCAACATCTCGGCGAAGAGTGTGGCGGACGCCCTGTTTCACTTAATCTCCCGCTTGGGAATCCCAAAGGAGATTCTCATGGACCAGGGCACCGCGTTTATGTCACGCACATTAAGCGAATTGTACGAATTGTTGGGCATTAAAGCGGTGCGTACCAGCGTCTATCACCCACAAACGGACGGCCTGGTCGAACGGTTTAATCGCATATTGAAAACCATGATCCAGAAGTTCGTACAAGAAGACGCGAAAAATTGGGACCGTTGGCTAGAACCCCTCTTATTGGCTGTGCGCGAGGTCCCCCAAGCCTTCACGGGGTTTTCCCCCTTCGAGCTTCTTTACGGACGTCAGCCCCGGGGGGTGTTGGACGTCCTGAAAGAAACTTGGGAGGACGGACGCTCGGATAGCAAAAGTGAAATTCAATACGTCCTGGACCTGCGAGTAAAACTCCATACACTGGGGCGGCTATCTATGGAGAATTTGCTTCAGGCCCATGACCGACAAAGCCAGCTGTATAACCGGAGGACTAAGCTGCACCGAAAATTTGCACCGGGAGATAAAGTGCTCATATTACTGCCAACCTCTAGCTCCAAATTATTAGCCAAGTGGCAAGGACCCTTTGAGGTCACACGGCAGGTAGGAGATCTCAATTATTAGGTAGTACGAACAGATAGAGGCGACTCACGGCAAATCTACCACCTCAACCTCCTTAAAAAATGGAGCGGGGAGGAGTCAGTGCTGCTAGCGACGGCAGTGAGTGGGGAGGAGGATCTCGGGCCGGAGGCGGTTACTAAAAAGAAATCCCTCGCACTGGCCCTAGGGGGAGATCACCTCTCGCCCTCGCAGCTCACTGACATTGCACGTTTGCAGGTAGAATTTGCGGACGTGTTTTTGCCCCTACCTGGTCGGACTGACCTGATTCAGCACCACATTGAGACAGAGCCGGGTGTTGTAATTCGCAGCCGGCCATATAGGTTACCTGAACACAAGAAAAAAGTAGTTAAGACTGAATTAGAGGCCATGCTGGGGTTGGGAGTAATCGAGGAGTCACACAGTGATTGGGCGAGCCCGATAGTTTTGGTACCTAAAGCGGTTTTGTGTAGACTATCGCAGGGTGAATGCAGTATCTAAATTTGATGCTTATCCAATGCCGCGAATTGACGAGTTGCTCGATCGGTTAGGCACGGCTCGCTTTTACTCGACATTGGACATTGGACTTGAGAGAGACTAAGTACAGCGGCGGAGGCGTGGTTTAGCGAAGTCTGCAACGGGAGAGCGAATGAAGAGACGAGCGGTGGTAAGTGGTTCAGGTGAGAAACTGTTAACAGCTGGGTCTCATTGCAGTGATTGGCGTGGGGAACCGGTACTTAAGCCGCACAACATCCAGAGAAGAGCGAGAGAGCTGAGGACTCGTGGGGAATCCGAGCGGAGACGAACTGGGGAAGCCTCAAAGCAGATGGGAGTTACACAGAGAGGAAAAGACGTTTAAACGGGTGCGCATGTGGCGCGACTTTATTTTCTGTTTTCTTTTAAGTTGTACAATAAATACCCACGAGCCTCAGAACGCCGATTCCGGTCTCCTTCCTCTTTGATCATTGAACAATATTACAGTGGACTTCAGGAGAAACCCCCCTGCACTCCCCCCACTCACCATCATGAACAGCAGTGGAGCCATTCAGGTTCGTGGGCACCACTATCTCTCAGGACCTGAAGTGGGACATTCACATTGACTCCATTGTGAAAAAGGCCCAGCAGAGGTTGTACTTCCTTCGCCAGCTGAGGAAGTTTAACCTG